>NC_046155.1:111568086-112168086 GCF_011064425.1 Rattus rattus | reverse complement strand
GGTCCCTGCTAGCTATTTAAAAGCTCTAAAATGAAAGAAAAAGAAAAAAAATTAGCAAGGAGTGTTGGAGCAATGCTACAGCTCTCAGCTTGTGGGCTGAAGACACAAACAGCTGCCGAGTCCTTTCAGAAGGCATGTAATCCATGCATGATATGACAACCAGAGCCACGGCTGCTTACATGTTTTGCACACATTCCTGACATACAAGTGATAGCTTAAGCATTCTTGATCTTGATACTAATTACAACATGGCAAGATAGCATTTTCACATGAAAAGAGATCCTTGTTCTTGACACCATGAGTAGCCACACGCAGTCGCTGCAAAATGAACTTAACATGAGCAAAAGGTAGTCCACGTGGACTGGGTCTACTTCCTTGATCAGTCCTCCAGCTCTGTGGGTCTCACTATTGGGAAGAGAGCTGGTCCTTAAGGGCGAACAGAGGGAAGACTAAGAAAATTGCCAAACAAAACAGAGACGTGGAATGGTTATCTGCAAGTGATTTCATGAGAATACAGGGAGTGCATGTCCAGCCTCTTGCAGTCTGTGCGATCACAACTCTAGTATAGTTTGGGGTGATCTGGGTACTTAGTGCATCTCTGGGGTGAGATGATTACTTGAACCACTCCATTCTCACTCGCTGGGCTCACACAATGCATTCTTACTGCTTTCTGAGCATCACTGATTCTAAATGATAGTAGCTTAAAAACACAACTGAATAATGTTATGTCAAAACCCAAAGTGCTCAGTTCATCTGGACTTTGAAATGATCCTGTGTTAGAGCCATACACTAGAAAGTAACTATAGTTTAACTATATCTCTAGTCCGCAGAATTTTGGGCTAAAGTAATTCTATATGAAGAATTTTCTTCCAAACAGAAATTTTACACACCAAAAGAAAAAAAAATTAAAATGCCAACCTGTTCAAGCAGTTATAATTTAAAAGTTGTTGTTTCATTTTATTCATTACTTCTCAACCCAGGTTGCCAGGAAACCCAATTCAGTAGAAAAAAAGGTTATTGTTTGACTAATAAGGGAAATCCAACTCCAGTTTTCACAGATGCCTTGGGCTCCACTTCATCAAAGGATTTGTAAATCCTAGACAGGAAACAAATGGAGCAGCCATGTCTGCCACAAGCCACAGTGAACCAGTGAGATGTAGCTCATGACATTTTTGTCCCTGGAACCAAGAGGAATGGTCTGGGTGGGGGAAGTTTACATATTTTATGGTGTTCGTGGTTGGTAGGCATATGTTCTTTTGTTAATACCTAAAACAAAGAATGCTTAATATAGTTGAAGCACATTCTAAGAGAAGTGGTGTCAAATTACTACAAACAGCTTAAGACAACTTGACACTATGCCCACATTTAATATTGTGTCTGCACTACCAGACAAAATGGTCAAAAGTATTTGTGGAGTAAATTAATGGCTCCTCAAATAAGATCCCAAAGCCAGTCTAAGCCCTGAGTTGCCCCTTTTTGTACTTCACCATAAACAGTCTAACAAACAAACAAACAAAATGTTACTTATTTGTTCATAAAGTACAAATGTGGGAAAGTTGAATATTCTCCTTAATCACAACGACAGAACAATTCTAAAAGCTTAAGTCTTTGTAACAATTTTTTTGTTATTGTACATTTTTCAAATATGTAGATTTAAAATGTAAGACCAAAACATATGTCCAAGCCTAAATTGCAAATCCAAAAGTTGGTTAAAGCATCAGAAAGTAGGAAAATGTAGGATGACTTTCACTCTTTCAGTTTTGATTTAAAATTTTCCCATGAAATGAAAGCCAACAATGAAAGGGCAGTGCAAGACAGTCAGTGTCAAACAGCTATGGATTAGGAAGGTGTAGGGAAAGCAGGACAGACGCTGGGACACGCATGTGCCTGCTCATAGATCAACCAGTGCCCTATAAACCAGTGTATACCAGTGCACTGTTTATGTTCTTCACCTCCCCGTGAGATTGCCACCATGAGGAGGATGGCATTCTGTTTGGAGGATGACATTCTGTTTGTCTGTACAACTGCACCTCGAGTGTTTTCTGGATTTTACCAAATTCATGCTGTATCTCAGTTAAGGTTTTAAATAAATCTCACCTAAATCACATCGCTTCGGTGTGTTTGGAACAAGCTTATTATCTCTTTCTTACTTTTCATATGCCCTATTTTCTATGTACCATAAAGACACAAATTATAAAAGGTGGCAGCCCCAAGGCAGAAAGAATTAAGACAAATAATAAGCAGTAATTCCAGAAGTTTTTACTATGACCTCATCAGTCAACCAATTATTTTTTACTGTTAAGAAGATTTTGAGCTAAAAAAGCCACATTCAAGGTCATACGTCTCATTGAATTTCTACCCAAACATTTCAGATCCTAATAAAATTTTAGCTGAAGTAATTTAAATTTTGTCAGCAAAGATCTTCCTGTCTTTCTTCTAGCTACACATTTGAGCCTTACCATCAATATAAGTATTGTTTTTTATATAAACATTCTTTCCTGTGCACACATTATTTTTACAAAGATATTTCTATAAGACCCAGAACTCTGAAACTTACAGAAGAATACAATACAAAAAGACAGATCAAATTAAAGGAAAAAACTTCTCATAAATGACTCTAGTATTCCAAGAAATTGACAAATGGGGTTTCATGAAATTCAAATGTTTCTATATAACAGAAGAGATGGTTAGTAGATTGAGGATACAGCCTACAGAATGGAGGAAAATGTCTGGCTATACATCCAACAAGGTATTAGCCTATAAAGTCTACGGGGAAGTCTAAAACCTGGACATTGAAATAAAAGGTGAATCATCTAACCAATAAATAGACTAATAAATTAATAGACATTTGGGAAAGTGTCCAACATCTTTATCCATCATGGACACAGAATTTAAATTGTTTCAAGAGTCCATGTCTCTTCATTCAGAAAGACTATCATCACAAAAACAAAGAACAAGGAATGTGGGGAAGATATAGAGATAGACACACCTTTGGACGCTGTTGGTTGGAATGTAAACTGGATCGACCCCTCTGTAATTCAGTGTAGAGCCCTCAAAATACTAAAGGTATAATTGCCATGAGATTCAGATATACCTTCCTGGGTAGCTACCCAAAGGACTGTAACTTAGTATATTACAGAGATTGTAGCACATCTACGATTGCTTCATTATTGATAATAGCCAAGATATGTAACCAACCTAGAGATCATTCATCAACAGAAGAATGGATTAAATATGGCACATGTGGGGTTGGGGATTTAGCTCAGTGGTAGAGCACTTGCCTAGCAAGCGCAAGGCCCTGGGTTCGGTCCTCAGCTGCAAAAAAAAAAAAAAAAAAAAAAAGTGGCACATGTGCACAATGAAATTTTATTCAACTTAAAAAAATAAAACAGTAATATTTACAAGAATGTGAATGGAAAGTGAAAAATATGTCAAGCAAAAAATTCCACACTCTGAAAAAGAAACCTCATGTAGCATATGTGTGTGTGTGTGTGTGTGTGTCTATGAAGATTGAATAGATAGAATAGAGAGAGAGAGAGAGAGAGAGAGAGAGAGAGAGAGAGAGAGAGAGATGAGATGGCATGGAAGTAGAAAGGTGAATATGAGGAGGGAGGAAGAGGTCAAAGGATGGGAAAAAAACAGAGAACAAGTTATATCCTAGCAATGAAATATAAGGAATGGCTTTTGAGGCATAGAACAGGACTAGTGAAGATGGAAGGAAAGACATCATATAAGAATAATGATTGCATAAGAATAGAGTGTGTCACATAAAAATAAAATATAATGATATATGTGTCTGACTGACGTCCTTTTTTTTCACATGCAGCATATATCTTTTCTACATTAAAGATTTTTCTGGGGACTTCGTTTGCTCATGCTGGGCTATTTCACCAATTTTGTCATAGTCTGAACAGAAACTAGGCAGCTGAAGCTGTGTGCCCTTGAGACTTGGCTTTTCTTGAAATAGAATTTATCATCCACAGTTATCATTAGAAACATATTTCTTAAATTTTAACATGTGTTTATCTCTATTCTCAGTATATTGAGGGCACAAATATAAAAAAAGAATGAGGACATAGACATTATGGAGGATCTAACACATGATAAAATTAAAAATATGCATAATTATATACACAAATAAGCAATAATATTTTTAAAGAAAAAACCACTTATGTTGATGAGTGAACACAAAACCTGGTTGAAATTTTTGCATATACTTCTAAATGGGTTATGAAAATTTAAAGGTATGACACTGTGATTGGAGGTAAAAAGAGGATAAACCCACGAGCAACATGTCAGTTTCCAATAGAAGATCATAGTCAGTCCTCAATCCACCAAACTACTCTTTTCTTGAATTTCAAGAATTCATACACTATTCTCTCTCTTTCTTTTACCACTTATCTCCTTTTTAGTAGTCTTGGGGGTGTGTTCCCTTCTTTCTCTCTGCCTACCGTTTGGTTTGTCAAGCTTAGTCCTGGTATTTCATCTCCTCTGTAGTTTGTTTTACTTGCAGTATTGAGCCATTGTATTTTTCCTCCATAGAACTAACTCTCATTCTTTTACATACATATTCACTTGTATAGCTAATCATATCCCTAGTCTAGCAATCTCTAATCCCTAACTCTGAACCTACTCTAGCCAGGGTTTTCCCTGTATCAGTTTATTACAATGCAATTTTTTGAGTTAGTATGACATAAATCTGAGAAATCCTTGACTTTTCCATTTTTCATATCCCCATATCCATCTGATCAGAAATTGCCACCCGTTTTACTTTCAAACTATTATAAAATAAAACTCCTATGTGTTCTACCCATATTATTCTAATTGATTTATTGTCCTCTCACACCTGAACTTCGTCAGTACTTCCTATATCTATCTGCCTCTTTCCACTTTTGGACAATCGCCACATAACAGTCAATGATCTTCTCAAGACACAAGCCAGGGACTGAGTGAAGTGGCACACTTCCCTGTACTGGTGAAACTGAGAGGATCGAGAACTCTGAGCCATATAGAAACAGCCTATAAAAATAAAATGAACATATGAGTCAGATAACTTCTTTTTTGGTTTAGAAGATCCACAACCAAATGCCAAATCAAAGAGAGTACAATATGCACAAGTCCCTAAACAATGCAATCTTTAACACATCCCTGGCTGTAATCCCCCTTTACACTGTCTCTTGGTTCTTCCTTTGTGGAGATACTTGTTGTAGGACACACCTGAGAGCTTTTTTTCTGAATGCTCTGTGTACCTGAGTCACTCCTTCAGTGCATCGTGCATTTTCCCCCTTACCTCCTTCCAGACTTTACCCTGATCCCCACTTTTCAATGAGACCATTCCTCATTATGCCAGGATTATCTTCCTATCCCCTACATGCTTCAGACCCCTTGCTCACTCCATTTTTCTCCACCCCATATGTTGCCATAATATTTTATATTACTTGTTTTATCGTGATCTGACTTTTTCCCATAGGAAGATAAACTACAAGGAGTCAGGGCATTTTATCTGCTTTGATTATTGAACATTCTTTTATGCCTCCAGAGATAGCCTGAGGAGCATTCAATACATAAATATAGTAGAAGTTCAATGAATATCTGTTGATTGAATAACTGAGCTGGTTTTTAATTCAATGCCAAGAGGGAAAGTTTGCAGATAAAATTGACTTTAAGTATCTTTCTTGGTTTGCTCTCTATTGCAGTGATAAATACCATGATCAAGAGCAGCTTGGGAAGAAAGGGGTTTATTTGGCTTACACATCCCTATCATAGTCTAACATTGAGGGAAACCAATGATGGACATCAAGTGATGTAGGCACCTGAACGTAGGAACTAAAGTACAAGACATGAAGAAACCCTACCTACTGTCTCTCTCTTCCCATGACATGCCCATCCTGCTCTCCCATACATCCCAGATCATATGTCCAAGGTGGCAGTGCCCAGAATGGACAAAGACCTCTTACATCAATCACTAATCAATTAATTGTCCCTATAGAATGACCAAAGGACAGTCTGGAGACATTTTTTTCCAATTGACATTCCCTATTCTCAGATAACTCAATTTGGATCACACTGACAAAAAAGGAGAAAAAAAAGAACCCTATCACTGTAGTATCCTTGTGGTTATTAAATAAGCAAAATCAATTTTAAGTTAGTGTAGTTGGGGGTTGTGCTCGTTTGCTTGCTTGCTTGCTTAAAGGTTCTTTTAAGGCATTCAAATGAACGTGAATATGTTCTTCTAAGGACTAAGAGCCAGAAGGATAAGACGGAAAGGACACAGCCAGTAATAAGAACCACAGTAGTGCACAGGGGAAGAAGCCTGAAGATGCATCCTTCCAGAAGAGAAGAAAATGATAAACATCCCTACTGTTTTTTTGAACTACTTAGTCCCAGAGCTTGCTATATACTACAGTTACTGTCACCGACAGTCATAACAGATATGTTTGCTTTTGAACATGATTAAAAAAAATAAGAACTGAATTTACTCTCCCATCTTTAGAAAAATAAATGAATAAGTAAATTATATAAAGCCTCAGACAATGAATAAGAAGCTTATCAGAACCTTATTCCCTGAGATCAGGACACCAGATAGATAAACCATATGGCAATACCATTTGCTGTTGGGAGAGATCCTGCAGCGGGTACCATAAAAGTCTACAAACTAAACAGCTCTCCAGCTTGCCTGAGTTGAGACGCCAGCAAGGGGTTCAGAGGTCAGAAAACCAAGGTGCAGAGAACTAGCAGCACAGAAAAGAACGTTTCAGGGAGAACTCTGGCAATTTGTAGGCAGAACAGTTCGGGAAGGTCGCATGCAGGCTTGCTGCATCAAGCGCAGCACAGAGAAGAGCATCACCTCAGGAAAGGGCAAACCTCTAAATTAGGAGGAGAGAAAAATCTGCCGAGTCATCTTGATTTCGGTGTCTTCAGGGAGGAATAATATTAAATTCAAGACTACAGCCTGAGAAAATTCTATGATAAATGGTATTAAGAAAACTGCCGATTGGAAGAGTAAATTTATTAGGGAGAGAGAGGAAGACTGACCACTAGAGGTTGGAGTGGATGCGTGGTACTATCGTCAAACAACCTGAGATTGTGATAACTACTCTGCTTCATAACCACAGATCAAGTTAACAGTGCCAACTGGAAAAATATTTGGGAGGGAGGAGGAAAATTAATATGAGGAAAACCTCCACATTGTTCACCAGCAGAGTCTCAAGCTATTATGTGATTCTCAATTTCAAACAGACAAAACTGAAAGTGCCAGTTTATCATTATCTTTATCTGTTACTTTGTAAGGGCTGAACTGGTTATTTTCAGGACACTGCACGATACAGACAAAAATATGGAAATTAAAAAGACACCAAAAATACACTATAAGCATAAAAGTTGGTGACAGCCAAACCGTAGCTAGGGCAGTTGATGCAATCAAATGAGTATTTTTAATTGTGCCAAAATCATATATGTACTTTTCCCCCAAAAGATGGAAAAATCAAAGTATACTTCAAAGTTTTTCTCTTAAAGCAATCATTGGCTGAGAGCATGGAATTCTTGCTCTCATTTTTTTTTCAGATTTCTCTGCAGAGATCCTATAAAACAGTCTGTTTGGCTTCTTGTTGCCCAAAGGCAGAGAAACTGATTGCCTTTCCAGAATTCCTTTCATCTGTGACTGAAGCAAACTAGATGGAACACAAACAATTAAAATCAGACACAGAAATACGGCTCGGATGGAGAGTCCTAACTCTAAGAAAATAAATTAAAGGAGATATATGCTTGCAAAAGATTAATTATATTGAAAAATAATCTATCACATGTAAGGACAACAAGAACTCTGTGGAGATAAACATTGAATGAATTGCAACAGATAAGTAATAAACAACATTGCAGTGTTACATTCCAAATGTTTGCACATTGTAGGTAATGTTTACCAAAAAAAAAAATTTCCCTCAAACAAATTTCAAATGGTAATTACATCTATGAGTATCGGCCTTAGTAGAACTGCAAAGGAGTAAACAACTCTACTG
The DNA here is from genome assembly GCF_011064425.1 of Rattus rattus. Classification (NCBI taxonomy): domain Eukaryota; kingdom Metazoa; phylum Chordata; class Mammalia; order Rodentia; family Muridae; genus Rattus; species Rattus rattus. Next base: position 112,160,071 of record NC_046155.1, on the reverse strand, counting down.
TAGTTTGCATACTTACTAACCATGTAAAGTTTTAAATCTAGTCATTTGATTATGCAACTTCACAAAAGTGACAGCAATAGAGGGAGAATCCTTGTGTTGAAGACAAAATTCCCATTAAAACACAGCAATGGAAAGAAAGGAAGTGTCTAAGGAAGAAACAGCTAGAGTCCTGAGTTAACAAGAGCCAAGTTCATAGCTGAGCCCATTTTTCCTCACAGGGCACATTAGTACACACACCATTACCACACTGTCGCTTTAGGGATGAAATTTTTTTTTCATAAATCCCTGGGACTCGCAGCAGTTCCAGACGCTAAGGAATTATTCATGTGCCACTTTTATTGACTAGATTAATGGATTTCTCCGTAAGAAATAAACTTTTTAACAATTGTATAACAATCTAATAGAAAATATTTTGGTCTGAGTGATGTTTCCATTAAATATAAGAAGTGGGTATTATAATTATTTTCCTTCACAAAAACAATTTTTCCAGAAACTAAAATGTTATTTTAATAACACAGGGCATAAACACTGATGCTGATGCTGGTGTCTCCCAGTTCAAATCCCCAGTGTTCTCAAGAGCAATTATATAATTATTCTTAATTGCACGAATCAACTTTTTCATTCTGCGCCATATACATACCCAAAGGAAACATATGCTATTGAAAGTGATCTCAAGTAGATAATGCAAGTCAATTGTGATTGATGCCATATCTATGCCTTAAACTAGGAGATACTGCTTAAATAGGAGTGTGTACCATGCCTATGTCTAGAATCTGTTTTCAAATCAATGAAGTAGCAGAGTGTCATGTGCATGGCAATTAAAGAACAGAAGGTCTTATCTAAAAGGTGGATATGTGATTATCGATATGTATGTCTTGAGTGAAGACCAATCATTTCAGAAACCATTAGGGCTAACCCAAAGATAACAGATTTTCCCACAAACATTTTTCCACAATAATTCAAAGAATATATTGCTAACAATTAGATGGAAAACTGAGAAATAGTAGTTAAGTAGAAGATCTCTGGTGAAAAGTCAGGAATTTAACAAGGATAAAGACTGATTAATACTGAGTATTGATTATGAGAAGTCTAAAAGTAGAAATTGCATCTTTCACTTCCTTAGCACATATTAGCTATACAAAATAATAGATTTAATTATTAGTTTTTATATGTGGATATCGCAACATACACTGTTTAAAAGACTAGTTTATGCACATTTATTTATATTTAAAAAGGCATTTAGTATTTGTAAGTTAATCCAGGCACTATGGAAATTAGTATGAAAGTGTTCATTAAACATTAAACATTAAAACTAGAACTAATACAATCCTGCTACCTCACTTCTGGATACACACCTAAAGAAAGCAAGTCAGCATACAGAGAAGACAGCAGCAGCATATGCATTCCACTGTGGCACCACTGACTGCAGCCACTTTGCAGAATCCTCATCGGCAATCAGCAGCAGCAGGTGATGAGTTAAGAGAACTATGGCATAAACACACATGTAGCACAGCATCATGCAGCTGCAAAGAAGAATGAGCTAACTCATTTGTAGAAAAATGCATAGAACTAGAGTTCATCGTGTCGAGAAAAATCAATAAGACTCAGAAAGACAAATTAAATTTTAAAAATTACATCTATGAGTATCGGCCTGAATATACGGATGTGCACCATATGTTTCCTCAGCAACTGGAACATACAGAAGCATGTTACACACCCTAGAACTGGAGTTACAGACAGCTGTGAGTCACCACATGGGAAATACATGCTAGGAACCAATCCAGATCTTCTGGATAAGCAGAAAATACCTTTATCTGCTGAGCCATCTCCCCACTGCTGACGAATATAAATTTTTCAATAAGACCTTTTGTGTTCTGGTATTTAAGGCAAAGAAGAAAAAGATTAGGTGTTTTATTTCACAAAACAGAGTCTAAGAGAATAGTAATTTAGACTCCAGAGAACCAAATAACCCTATTAAAAACAGGATACAGTGCTAAACAAAGAATTCTCAACTGAGGAATATCAAATGGCCAAGAAGCACCTAAAGAACATCCTTAGTCATCAGGGAAATGTAAATCAAAATAACCCTGAGATTCCACCTCACCCCAGTTAGAATGGCTAAGATAAAAATCTCAGATGACAGCAGATGTTGATGAATATGTAGAGAAAGAGGAACACTCCTCCATAGCTGGTGAGATTGCAAACTGGAACAACCACTCTGGAAATCAGTCTGGCGGTTCCTCAGAAAACTGGAAATAGTACTACCTGAGAACCCAGCTATAACACTCTTGGGCATATTCTCAAATGATGCTCCAACATACAACAAAGACACATGCTCCACTATGTTCATAGCAGCCTTATTTATAATAGCCAGAAGCTGGAAAGAACCCAGATGTCCTTCAGCAGAGGAATGAACACAGAAAATGTGGTACAGCTACACAAAGGAGTACTTGCTACTCAGCTATTGAAAACAATGACTTCATGAAATTCTTAGGCAAATGGATGGAACTAGAAGATATTATCCTGAGTGAGGTAACCTAATCACAAAAAACACACATGGTATGCACTCAGTGATAAGTAGATATTAGCCCAAAAGTTCAAATTACCCAAGATACAATCCTTAGACCACATGAAGCTCAAGAAGGACAATCAAAATGTGGATGCTTCAGTCCTTCTTAGAAGAAGGAACAAAATACTCAAGGGAGGAAATATGGAGACAAAGTGTGGAGCAGAGACTGAAGGAAAGGCCATCCAGAGACTACCCCACCTGGGGATCCATCACATATACAGTCACCAAACCCAGACACTATTGCTGATGTCAAGAAGTGCATGCTGACAGGAGCCTGATATAGCTGTCTCCTGAGAGGCTCTGCCAGAGCCTGACAAATGCAGAGGCGGATGCTTGCAGCCAACCATTGAGCTGAGAACAGATCTCCAATGGAGGAGTTAGAGAAAGGACTGAAAGAGCTGAAGGGGTTTGCTACCCCATAAGAAGAACAATATTAACCAATCAGACCCCCTATGTAGAGGAATGCCAGGGCAGGGGGGAGGGAGAAAGTGGGTGGGTGGGGGAGCACCCTCATAGAAGTGGGGGAGCGGGTATGGGATAGTGGGTTTCTGGAGGGGAAGAAAGGGAAGAACATTTGAAATGTAAATTTAAAAAATCTAATAAAAGAAAAAAAAAGAAATGGGAAGAGTGGGCATCTTTGTCCCTGATTTTGGTGGGATTGCTTCAAGTATCTCTCCATTGAATTGATATTGGCTGTTGGTTTGCTGTAAATACCCTATAGTTTCTGATGCTATAGTGAACTCACAAAAAGGGCTCTATCATGACTGTTCCTGCAAGACCCAACAAGCAGCTCAAAGAGTCAGATGCAGATATTTACATCCAACCAATGGACAGAAGCTGGTGACTCCTGTGGTTGAATTAGGGAATAGCTGGAAGAAGCAGAGGAGGAGAGCGACCCCATAGGAAGACCAGGAGTCTCAACTAACCTGTACCCCAGAGATCATTCAGACACTGAGCCACCAATCAGGCAGCATATACCATCTGAGAGGAGGCCCCCAGCACATATACAGCAGAGGACTGCCAGAACTTGACTTAATGAGAGAAGATATACCTAACCCTAAAAAGACTTGCAGCCCCAAGGAGTGGGGAGGGTTTGGTGGGGTAGGAGTTGGGGGACATTCTTTTGGAGACAAGTGGGGAGAGGTGTGGAATGTGGAACAGAGAGCATACTGGGAGAAGGATAATGACTTGACTTTAAAATATGAATGAAAAATGAAAAAATAAAAAATAAAAATTTTAAAAGAATAGTAATTTGCAAATTTTGTTGATTTTCTTCTTGATTGAGGGTAACCGCTCAAAGCAATTCACCATTTTTGCTTTCTTGACTTTTCTTATGTTCATAAAAGGAAACTGAGAAAGACATGGGATAACATTGGGTTAAGGAGAACAGGGCTTGCTTATTCAAACAACAAATAGGTGAAGATTAGTTACTTTTCCCTAATCATTTTGTAGAAACTTTAAGCAGGAAATGCTATAGGTGCTGTGAGGAATCATTGTAGTGGATAGAAATGAAGCCAGAGTATGAAAACGATTCTAAGCCTGGAGCATGCAAGCTGGCCCACAAGGTAAGGCAAAGAGGCCAAGTAGGAAATGACCTTCCAGGCGAAATTAAAGGAAATAGTGGATATCTGACCCACAGAAATAGAGCTACAGTGAACATACTTGAGGTGATGTGGGAAGAACACAAAGGCCCATCTGAAAATTTTGAACTTCATCATGGAATCTAGGAAGAAACAGCTCTGCTTGACCACAGGTTTATCATGTCTAAAAAACGTAATCATATTGCACCGTCAAAGCTACTGTGAGTATAAAATGCAGTTCAAACTCTCCTTTAGGTCACTTCCAGGTTCCCATGTGATTTAAGCATCAGTTCAACAGTCTCCTGGCATTCCGTTACAGATATTTGAGTTCAATAGATGTCTCCCACTGTGGCAGCATTTGATAAGTGTTTGTGACTCACCTCAGCGTTAATCAACTGCACCATAAAAACGAACCACTAGATACAGCTGAATGAATACGTTTGCAATGCACATGGCAGTGAAGGGGCCAACAATTCCAGGTTCTGTACTAACTTTCCCCTTTTCTTTCTGAGAGTTAATGAGTTCCATGCAGGTTGAGCTTTGCCATCTCTAAGAAGGGTATAAAAATGTCTCCATGAAATCTATTGTAAATAAATAAGAAAATACATTTATTTAAAAATTTACATGATGCTGAGAATAAATGTTATTGGCAATAGTGATGATTATAAAAATGAAATGGATAGCCCCAATATTAAGGATTAAAGAGACTGCATAGAGTGTCTTAAATATTGTCTAGTTCTTAGAACTGTATTAATTGCTCAGTGTTCTGAGGTACTTGCTGCCTTTTGGGTTTTGCAATATGGTAGCACTGATAACATTAAAAACAATTTTTAATGAGTTTTGAAATATATTAACTAAAAATAACCAGATAGGTACAGGGGCACATATGCCTTTAATTCCAGCACTTGGGCTGCAGAGACAGGCAGATCTCTATGAGTTCAAGGCCATCTGGTCTGCATAGTGAGTTCCAGTGTAGCCATAGCTACACAGTAACACCTTGTCTTAAAAAAATATCTGGGAATTTACACTTTGTATGTATGTTCATAAAAGTTAAGATGTATGATATTTCTACACTAAAATGTCAGCCAAAGTCTGAAATGTTAATAAATATGATGGGCTAATTCATAATTTATTATAGATATAATCTTGGCGAGTTGCAAAAAGCTTGTAATAGGAATCAAAAATCTGAATTTCAGAGCTCTCACTTCCTCTTTAGTTTACCCAGGAGCTCTGTGAATAATGTTTATGTTCATTACAAATAAACAATTACCCTTCTTCTCATGATTTCACTCTCTAATAGCTATAACAACGTGTAGATATATCTTATAACATTGTTATTACTATCTCACAAAATAATTATCTCACAAGAGTCCATTCTGTATTTTAAATTTGCCTCAGTTGATGGGCACCACATGAGAAAGCAGTCTGGTACTCAGCTCTTCACTCAGGTGACCCACAGGATCTCTCCTTATAAAACTAAGCAAGCTACATCTCATTTAATTTATTTCATAGAAAAAAAGCAAATTATATTTTATAGAAAACTATACGTTGTCTTACTTAGAGAGTGGTGATTCAGATATCTGATCTGCCCTTTCCTTGTCTTTGAGATACCTTGAAACTGCCAACCACAGGGAACAGACACCAGTGCAAGATAATTCTCGGGCTGCAGAGATAGAAGAGTGGTAATGCCTACTCCACAAGTCCACCTGAGTTCAATCCCTTCAGATGCACAGGAAAAAAAATTGGAAATCACACTACACACCTGTAATCCCAATGCTAGGATGCAGAAGCAGGAGATTCTTAGAAATTCCTGACCAGATAGTCTTACTGAATTGATGATTCCTAAGGTAGTAAGGGACAAGAAGACATTAACATCAGCTCCTGGACTCCACATTACCCACCACATGCAAATGCATACTGACACACACATACATACACAGATTATTCTTGTGTCTCAATGTTTAAGGCACTGTCCTTTTCTTTAGGGGTCCAATTGTCTTTCACTTTTATGAAACAGTTTTACTGCCATTTATAATCTATTTATGTTATATATATATTTATATATATTATACACACACATGCACACATGTACACACTGACACATTTTTAAAACATGATTTTCATTCTGTTCCATACCTGCCTATCTAGTCTCTTACTACTGAAACCAAATCTTTAACAGATGATCATTTTTGTGTCTGATGAGTATAACTCATTTACTCGTTTTAGAAAGTATGTTTAATGCATGGGAGTCACAGGAAGGGTTTGTTGAATCAATTTACATACAGTCTGAGTTTAAGATAGTCTTCTAGCATGCTGCTCATGTGAAAGTTCACCAGCTAGGCTGTCTAGTGCCTCAAATGGAGTAGATATAAACCAACATCTGATGACTGATTTTAAGGCAGAACATATGAAAAAAACCCAACATAAATTATGAATTCTTCTCATTTAATTCACTTGACTGCATTACTAAAGCATTCATTAGAATTGTGACTCTTCATTGTCCTTTCCTCAGTTATTTGACACACAAGCAACAGAGCTATTTGCCTAGTAATTTGAGTTCATTTTCCCCCTCCCTAATGAGTTAGACTTTTATTATTATTTCTGGTTGATGGTTGTATCACTGCTCCACTGATAAGACCTTGATTCTATTACTGTCATTCATGGACCTTGTATTCTTTTCATTTGTCAGTCAGACGGTAAGATGACAGTCTCTGTCTTATAGAAACAGACAAAAGCACCAACATGACCATCGATTTCTTTCTTGAAGTGGAAAATAAGAGTTATGTTACAAATTTTCTAGACCCTTACAGAGTGAGAAAAAAGTCAATGCCCGGCACAGATAATTTAGTAGAGAGAATCAGATATAAATCTTGCTGGAAAAAATTGAAACTGTTTTTGGAAGGCAGTGCAAATCATTGCTTACATAAGAAAGCTGTTGTGACCCTTTGAAAGGCTTATTAATAATGCCCATGTCTTCCCTGAAACCATCGCAACACTAGTAAAGAAGGATGGATTTTACTGACCATGCTATAAAGGCAGCTGATAGGAGAGGGACTTTATTGCCTCTAAATAAGAGTCTGCCTCAGCATGGATGGTTGCTCCACAACCATGGGGAATTAAATTAATTGCTCTAAAAGTTCCCAGAAGGTCAAAGTGTGTCTGTATGAAGGTTCACAATTGATGCAAGCACTCCAACATTTTCAGCTCTAAGTAAAAATCTTTAATCATATTTGCTTATTTACATTAAATAATATGACAGTGGGTATGACAACTAGATGGGTATTTTAAAACACAAAATTAGATTGTGGCTTCAGAGGTCATGGGATTGCTTTGAACATGAACATCTAAGGAAAAATCACCATGGAGAGAGTACTAGGAAAAAAACAAGAGATGCAAAAATTAATGTGACCTGAAAGTGAGGGATGACATTCAGCTGTGGCCTTTGCTGGCTTTCAGTGGGAGTGGAATTTCAGCTGGGCCATGAAGAATGAGTGCATGGTGGCAGCGTTGAGGATAGGCTGATCTTTCCAAACCCAAGGAACAGCACATGCTGACAGATGGAAGGCCATGTAGGTGGAAAAGAAGTAATGTTTTCGTGGGTAACATTTCTCTCAAAAAACAATGTGAAAAATATGGCTGGAAAGGTTTAGGGGATAAATAGCATCAGACCTTTTCCTTCTCCCCATCCTGTGCAAAGCACTGTTGCCTTTTCTTCACAGACTTCTTGCTGATAAAGATCCATATACTGACTCTCTCTCTCTCTCTCTCTCTCTCTCTCTCTCTCTCTCTCTCTCTCTCTCTCTCTCTCTGTGTGTGTGTGGGGGGGGGTGAAATGAAAGAATTACAAGGGGAGAAAAGAGAAGACAAGACAAGAAAAGAAACTAGAATTGGGAGAATTTGTCAAGGGGAGAGAGCCAGGCAGAGAAGGGCCAGTAGAGGTGGGGACAAATGAAAAGTATAATGACACATATTTAAAATGCTGAAGTGAAACACATTTCCTTGAATGTTCACCATAAAGATCAACTTAAAATATATGAAAATATGACCCAACAGTAGAAGCGCATGTCTTCAATCCTAGCAACCAAGCCAAGGCAAGTGGATCTCTGTGACTTTGGGACCAGCCTGGTCTTTATAAAGAGTTCCAGGACAGCCAAAGCTACACATAAGAACTCTGTCTCAAAAACAAATAAACAAACAAACAAATAAAAGAAAGACAAGTTGGGGCCCCAGTTAAAAGTAATAAAGGTTCATTTTAATATTTTAATTTTTGTTATTTTAAAAGTGCAATTATTTCCAAATTTAAAACAAATAAAGCTATAATTTAAACCAAATATTATGTTGAATCCTAAACTCAAAATGGAGATGTCCTGCAATGAGAGGCTAGAACTTCCTTCTTTCTCAGCCATCTCCCTGGGAAAGCAGCTTCTGGGGCAGGGAGAGGAGGATGACCTGTACAATTCCCACTGCTGTCTAGAATGCATCAATCCTTTGAAGGAAAAAAGAAGTGTGCACCAGAGTTGCAGGAAATAAGAGGTTGCACTGCACTCCTTAAAGGTCCTGCTGTCCCTTCCCCAGGTAAGACTATTTCTCTTGCACTCAACATTCTTTAGTTGTCTACAGTTCTATGTGTAAGATTCAAGTCTTCCTCCTTCGACTGTGCATGTATACCAAAATGGTCATCCCGGAAAAGATGGAATATTGTATGTGGCGTATAATGTAGCAAGTAGCATTATACAAAATGAGCAGGTTATATGTAGGTCTACATATGAATATGTGGATACATATATGATGTAACAACTATTAAATAAAACAGAAGCCATGAAGGTGAAAGTGAGCGAGGGAGCTACATGGGAGGCTTTGGAAGGAGGAAAGAGAAGGGGGGAATGAGGTAACTATATTGTAACTTCAAATAAATAAAATAAAATAAATTTAAAGAAAAGATAATCTACCATCTCAACAACTTCCAGCACATGATCTATCAGGAACACACTCAAAGTTTACCACGTGTCTTTCAATATGCTGCTATCTATCACCTATCATCTTGCTCTTCATCTTGGCAAATTAAGTCATGACTCAAAAACCTCTTCTCAGACAATATTTTCTCCAAAATCACATATTATGGAACTGAGTGCATGTCAACATCAGCCTTATGTTTATAAGGTGATTCCAGGCATGAGAAGGAAAGCTCACATAAACTAAAAATTCAATTCTGTTTTCCGAAACAATTAGTCTTAACTCCTCACACTGGTGAATGGTTTGCATAGCTTCTTGACTTTGGAGTTCAATTCTCTGAACCACCCTCTGTCAGCCTTCACTCCTCAACATCTGGCTGAGTCCTACTTCTGGCTCAGTCCTAGAGAAATTATCTGAAGATGCTCATGAGTACTTCTACTATAGTGAAAGCATTTTTGTTGAGTCTAACAGATACCTCTAAGATATGGTAACCTGTGTGAAATGCTCCTTTGCCTCCTGCAAATGTTCAGTCTGTTCTGAAGTAATTCTCCCTATTTTTCCTTTTCTGCCAACTTTGGTCCACACTGAGGACATTGCTATCATGCTGTAAGTGTATTGACCTTATGGAAAGACTGTAGCCTATCATGGGAGACAAAAGTTAACCATAAAGGCATAGATTTCTACAGACTTAATAGCTCCTTTCTCTGTTCTTTTTTTTTTTCTGGAGCTAGGGACCGAACCCAGGACCTTGCGCTTGCTAGGCAAGCGCTCTACCACTGAGCTAATCCCCAACCCTTTCTCTGTTCGCTTAATGCCTACTTTGGATGCTCACCTCTACTGCACACAGTCTCTGCAATGTGAACTTCACTGTACTCTTTACCACTGCTTTTCTTTTAGTGGGGAACCTACCAGGGCAATCTATCTTCCTCTGGCCCCACCCCTGGAATCACAAGGTATGTATTTCTCTGTGCTGACTCTGGTGGTCTGAGTTTACAACAGGAATGAATGAATGACAGGACTTTCTAACACAGACTTTAGGTTTATAAAAGTGCTCCAGAGGTAGTTTCTAAGAATTCAGGAATTTTTCAAATGTTGGCATTTAGGCATCCCCATCATAAACTACATAGTTTCTTTGACAGACAGCTCCTAAAACCAATCAAAAGAAAGACCCAAAATAATAAAAATTTTAAAATTAAAATTTTAAATTTAAAAATTTGTTATACCACTTCATTACACATACTCACAGCTGAGAAATCAAATGATAATAATATACTTTCATTATAGGAAAAGGAAAATGTCTTTCTTTCACATGGACCTTGAGTTAAAATAAGAATGAGAAAATAATCACAAAAATAGTTTTCATTGCTAAGTTATTTTACAAATATGACTATAAATCCAAGAAAACTTAACAAAACAAATCCACAACATATTACACATAGGTCATTAGGAAGCTACAGATATTTTCTAATATCATAACCACCCTGTATTGTTGCTTTCATAATGATCAACTTCATTTATTGGCTTCTTATATTTTCTTGGTAGGATTTGCTTCATTCTCCAGGTAGCATCTACTTATTGGGGCTTAAAGGAAAAGAAAAAATTTTTAAAGAAAGAAAAAATCAGGAAGCTTCATTCCTTCCTTCCTAACTCTTCTTCTGAGATATGAACTAATAACACTCATAACTGGACTGAGAAAATAATCATTACCCACCACAGTTACACACTCGATTGGACTCAGCAGGTCCTGGAGACTTCGGGGGACTTGCCACTCTTTCTTCCAGAGAATAGAATAATGGAAGATAAAAGTAATTTTTTTTCTTATTATTCCATTCATGCAGAGAAACGTTTCCTCTCTTTCTAAACCACAGGAACTTGAGAAATTGAAGAAAAACAAGAGAAGATAAAACGCTATCCCAGTTTATGTAGCAGTTGGAAGGCAGTGTATGAAAATCACAGAATTCAGAATTCCTACCTAGAGAAATAAATGTTGGCATTGTGACATGATTCACATTGAAATTGGGAAAGAAAACATTTAAGTAGTGAGAATGAAATCACAGAGAGACTCTGTTGTTCACCAACATGATTAGACTCTTCCCTGATGACTCAGAGGAACAAATGATTCCAAATTCTGAATGTATGCTAAGAATAATAGCGATATTTCATTCCAAGTCAATTTCATATCTTATACACTGAATAGGATCAAGATCAAAGAAAATAGATTTAGATGTTATATAAAAAGATGTTATAGGTATATGTCAATATTTTTGTTTATTCTTTTTACTGGTTATTTTGTTTCTTTACATTTAAAATGTTATCCCCCTAACCACTGCCTCCATGAGGATGCTCCCCCACCCACCCACCATTCCTGCCCCACTACCCTATCATTCCCCTACACTGAGGCATCCAGCCTTCACAGGACCCAGGGTTTCCCCTCCTGTTGATACCTGACAAGGCCATCCTCTGTCACATATACAGCTGGAGCCATGGGTCCCTCCATGTGTATTCATTGGTTGGTGGGTTAGTTCCTTGTTAACATTGTTGTTCCTCCATAGGGTTGCAAACCCCTTCAGCTCCTTCAGTCCCTTCCCCAACTCCTCAGGAAATTCTAGGGACTGAATACATTTTTATCTCTAAGAAGAAAGTATGGATGCTTGCTTCCCTGAGGCCTATATTTTATGTGATCAAAAAATTACTGTAAAAGCAACCAAAGGAGAAAATCAATCCATAATTCTATCGAGCTTTGATGTCAGTGAATTATAACAATGTCTAGCATGAAAGATATTCTTAAAATTGCAATGCTGGCACTCATATCTTTTCAGTAACCAAGATTTGTCTACTCGGACAAAAGGCCGATTCAATACAAAAGAAACCATGTCTGATACTAGAAACCTAGTCAATTACCTGGCGCTGGTGAGACTGTGAGTGTTATAAGAGAATCTACTGCTGTCAGTTTACTTGACTAGTATATTTCCTGACTACATTCTAAAACTTATTACACCCACAGATAAATGTAGCTCTCACTCATCAAGGAAGCTGTTTCTTAAAACAAACTAGTCTTTAAATCAAACTGAGACATTATAGGAAACTACAAGAGGTTGCTATGCATAGACCATCAGATTTTGTGGATCCCATCCCAAACAGGCATGACCACAATATAACTACTGTACCTAAGGCTGAGGGAACAATTCAGAAGAACGGATGAAGAATACAGAGTGGTAGGAAGTCTGTTGTGAAGTTGTGTCTCCTAAAAATGACAGGAAAGATTCATTCACATCTCAGTAATATGTCTTTGACTAAACAAGACATGAGCAATGATAATATGAACCCACATGCTGACATGGAAGAGGGAAAAATCACAAGGTTCCCACTCATAGACAAAGACCTACAAGCAACTGATGACTGCTTAGTGAGGGGGAAAGAGCCTCTTCCAGAAATGAGTTCCCTAATTGATTATCCAATACCAAGTGGTCAGCCTTGCAATTATACACAAACAAGCCACATCAAACAGATTCAGAAGATTGCATTATGTATCTATGCATGCGAATATACACATATACAACAATTATAATAAAAAGAGGCCATCACTTTGAAAAGGGAAAACATGGGAGAGTTTGGAGAGATGACAGGAAATGGGGTAATTATATTTGAAGTTTAAAAAACACAAAAACTGGATATTCAAAAGAGCTATATGTGAAGTACTTTGGTTGTAGTTATTTTTCCATTGCTGTGATAAAATAATTCCAACAAAAACGACATATGGGGAAAAAAGGAATGTTTGTGGTCACAATGTGTTGGCACAGTACATCGTGGCTGGAAAATTCTGCCAGCTGGGGGTGAGATGCATGGTCACACTTTATTCATAGTCAAGAAGCAGAGAACTATAAACTTGAGCACTCTTCCAGCCTTCTCCCATGGACCACCTTGCCCTCAGTTAGAGCCACTCTTCTAATCTCAAACTAATTGGGATAATCTTTCCTAGGCACACCAGAAACCTTGTCTGCTAGACGGATTCTAGATCTTCATAAGTTTAAAATCAGTATTAACCATTAAAGCAATCTTTCTTTTCTTTCAAATGACTACATTACTTCCTTGTGTATAATGTTTTTAATATTTTCTACTGTGACCACAAATTAGTTATTTGCAATTATTCCTATGTATCTGGCACTCCATCCATGCAACTAGAAGACGTCTCAGGTTTATCTCATCTCCTGGACACTGTCACAGCAAGACAGCTTCAGGCTAGTCTCACTCAGATCCCTTCCCTTACACACACACACACACACACACACACACACACTCTCTCTCTCTCTCTCTCTCTCTCTCTCTCTCTCTCTCTCTCTCTCTCTCTCTCTCCCTCCCTCCCTCCCTCCCTCCCTCTCTCTCTCTCTCTCTCTCTCCTCTCTCTCTCTCTCTGAAACTACTGGACATTCAGTATCTTGTGGAGAGGTTGGGGATTTAGCTCAGTAGTAGAGCACTTGCCTAGCAATCACAAGGCCCTGGGTTCAGTATTTCAGCTCCAGAAAAAAATAAAAAAGACCCTGCCTCAGTATCTTGTGGAATCAACCCTGATCTTTGTGCAATCAGCTGATGGGTGTTTCTTTCTTCCCTGGGTAGATGGCAATTAAGTACGGGTTTTGCACATAGTCTCCCCTAACAGAGGCCATTTGCTTGACTTCGTGGTCTTGCCTTTGCCTTTCTCTATTCATTTGTTCCCCTCCACATTCACTTTTATTGCTAGGATAATTTCCCAAACAAACCTCCTGCCTTCAAGGTTGTCGATTGTTTTTCTGCTTTCAGCAAAAATTATTTTGCAATAAAATAATTTTTAAAATCCCCAAAACATGAAGCTGAAGAAATGGCAGAGTGATTAAAGTTCTTGCTGTTCTTGCATAGGACCTGAGTTCAGCTTCCAGCATCCATATCAGGAGGCTCACAGTGCCTGAAACTCCAGTTACAGGGGACCAATGAACCTTTCTGGCCTCCACAGACATTAATTAATAAATTAATATTTTAAAATCCATTAACTGAATATCTGAATATATTGCTAAATATGAACATATAACTTATTTCAACAGTACATCTCTTTCCTATTAAATAGTTAGCATATGTCTATTTTTGTCTGGGAAATAAAACATCACCCTTTCTTACACTGTTTCCTTCTATTCTGTATTGGATTTAAATTTTTTCAAATGCATGTCATTAAAGCTTCCTTTCAAACTTACACATTCTACCAGTCTCAAGCCCCAAGCAAAAACCTAGGCTGGAGTTTTCGAGCAGAAAGCAAATCAGTTCAGCGATGAGTCCATCAGGCTAGTAGACCCACGTGAATTGACAAATACAAGAAGAGAGCAAATCTCTGATTATAGTGAGAGAGCATATGCACCCTGAATTGTATAGCCACACTACCACAATCCAGGGGTTGTAAGTATGAATATGCTATACGAATTTACAAGAAAAAGTTTTAGACTTTTCTCTTTCTACATGTGTGTGCAGTGGTCTGAAATACTCTGAGGAAAACATGTCTCAGTGGCAGTGCCTCCTGTACATATATAACGTCATTAAATATAGTTATATATCACATGTACAGCTAAATACCTACTAATATGTTACATGAAACCTTATATTATTCAATAGCTCATGTAGAAATAATCTATTTAATACAATACTTATCTATCCTTCCCAACGGAGAAGTCTCTTTTGTCTTATCTTCATTAATTTGGATGGATTGCCTAATTTCTGAACCCTTTTTTTCAACAGTTAGGTATAAATAACCACAACATTGTTAAGTGTTTTTGAAGAAAAGTTTATTCATAGTGCCCATTAACACGTGTAGGCGTCATTGTGTTTTGTCATGTAACTTTTACAGTATCATTACTAATACAATATTAATTGCTCTAATTTATGTAAAATAACCACGATCCTTAATTCTTCAAATGTTCAACTACCACTCTACGTTCAGGCACTGTGATAATCAAACCAACATAATCAGTAAATGAAATATGGTTATGAGAAATATATTTAGTTTACTCAATGAAAAGAGGAGCAGGTACATGGAATTTCAGATAGAGAGTGAATGTGGAGGTAAAAAGTGACTACAGTCTGTACACTGTGTTTCCAAGACAGGTGTGACGACTGCTGTTCTGGGTCCTCTGGGTACATGGCACAGCACAGCAGAACTCAGATTTCAGAAAAGAAGCATCTCTCAATCACCCTGGGACCCAGAACAATGGCATTACTCTTGTTTTCAATGCTGCTCTTGAGGAAGTGTGGAGTTACAACCACTCATGCTGTGGTCTGTAGCTGCTGTCCTCTATTTGACTATGTTTAATCATCATGCGTACTCAGTTAAGATTGATATCTGTACTGGAGGAACCCATGTTCTTATCAAGGTTCAAGAGAAATCACTCCCTAGGAGAAAAAGTCTCTATTACATGCTGAGGGCGAATGAATACACAACACTCATTTGCTACAAATAGCACTCAAGTGGCACATTGCACTCTATGTATTAATGCTGTTAGAGTTATTTCAGGTGATAGTCAAGGTGAGGCTTACCTAAAGTACCTCAGTACCCCATGTATGCATATATGCTCTTTTTATTAGTTGGGGGAAGGGTTCTTCACATGCCTTCCCACTGCACTCTCCGTATCACTATTTTCACTAAGAACAAGAATTTACTCTTGTATTTTTTTATTTTTACCCTCCAGATGTTATTCTCCTCCTGGTTCACCCTCCGACTGTTCCATATCCCATACCTGCTCCCCACCCCTATCCCCATCTCCACAAGGATGTCACCCCACCCACCCCACAAGACCTCTAAACTCCCTGTGGCTTCCAGTGTCTTGAGGGTTAGGTGTATCTAATCCTCAGATATTTGTTCTTATTTAGACTTATTTGAATTAACAAGATTTATTGCCTCCTTGATAATTTATGTTTAATTAAGCCTTTGGACAGCACCAAGAACAAAATATTGGATGAACCACTTAATCATGAACCCTGTCAGAGTCCAAGTCCAGCCTAGACTTACTAATGGGAAATGGTGAAATACAAAATGCTGTCGACAGCAGTGAGGTGCTGCCTCAGAGATGCCAACAAAGACCTTCTTTGGAGTGTTTCCAGCCTCTGAGCACACATGCAGAAAGTCTAGTTCAAATTTATACAGCATAGTCACACTCAGGAAATCCATATGCATAAAATAACTTGAAATAGATTATTAAGGTAAATGTCTGTCGAGGATTTACTCACCAAAATGAAATCCAAATAAAAATGAGTTTAGAAAATTCAATTCTTTACAAATATTACAACATTGGATATGTGATATTTAAATAGGTGTAAGTATCTTTGAGTCATTTCTCAGTCTAGTTCTATATTTCTTTCATATACTTTTGCTGTTTATTCTTTGATTACACCCTCTCTATGAAATTCTGTACTATTCTAAGTGGAAAAAAACGATAGCCTATCTACTTCATATTCAAATGGTATTTTACAAATGAGCATAACGAGACCTGCATTTATTGCACTGTTGTGTGTCTGGATCATTAGATTTTTTCCCCAGACCACAGGCGAGCTTCCAGTTTATTGTGTTAAAATCAACATATACATGCTCATTTGCACTAGAGAGTGGAACTTAACTCTACATGTTTGTATCATGGTGTCTGTCTCAATAAGTGCTTAGAAGTCATGACTCTCTCAAGATGGTAGAGAGTTACACAAACATCCTGTTCTCCTGAAAGACCTATTATCCTTTAGAACACTGGTGGTAAATACTGGCCTAGCCCAACCTGGCATGTCAAATTTCCTGGTTTCTCCTCAGTACATAAGGAATATCTGTTTGGGGGCCTTTATGTTGTAATTCTGATTTTTTGTCTATTGATATTTCGGGCTTCTTATGTCTCCAAATTTTTCCTGAGTTGAGAAATCTAGCCAGGAGTAGAATCTCTCCTCACCCGGCATTACTACATCATACAAAAGGATTCACTGTGTTTATACCC
Source organism: Rattus rattus (assembly GCF_011064425.1). NCBI lineage: Eukaryota > Metazoa > Chordata > Mammalia > Rodentia > Muridae > Rattus > Rattus rattus. The sequence goes on along the minus strand of NC_046155.1, from coordinate 112,142,981 downwards.
ATATCCAAGGAGGTAATTCTAACAACTAGAAAAACAAAATTGACATTTTAAGAAATTATTTACTGTCAGGACCCTCATCCACTTAAAAATGTAAATGAGAAAGAAAAATATAGTATGTTTAATGTGTATATATGTGCACCGCATGACTACCTAGTGCCCACTACCTACAGAGGCCTGAAGTGGGCATCAGCTTGCTTGGAATTAGAGTTACAGACAGCTATGATCATGCAATTTGGTGCTGGGAACTAAACTTGGGTCCTCAGAAAAAGGAGCAAATACTCTTAGCCTCTAAACTCTCTATGCCCTAAAAATATATATTCTTGAGGTTAATGCAACATTTGGCCTATGATACATATATATATATATATATATATATATACATATACATGTATATATATGTGTGTGTGTACATACATATATATCACTGTTGATATGAGATATTGGAATTAAAATGAAAACATAAATAAAACCAATACTCCTCAAACTATGAGATGATTACATGACTGGCAGACTCTGCCTCCTTTCTTCAGATTCTCTAGATCATTTTGTCAACGTAAAACATACCAGATTTGAAAGCAAGGATGTGTTTAACACTTGCATGGAACTTCTGAATGTTATATCGCTAACAAACTTAGTGAGAAATTCAAAGATGAAACATTTAATATGAAAGAAAATAGATACAATAGATTCCAAGCATTGGTGAAGAGTTTTATTTTAGAGTGTTCAAAATCACATTAAAAGGGCCACATATTTCTGATAATTCCTCTCTCATGCCCCAGAAAACTGAATAGAATTCTGCAGTACAATAAAGAATTCCTCTAGTCTCAAGCAGACCATTATATAAAAGTCAGTTTTATATACTGCCAAAAATAGTCTGTGCAAAACAAAGGGAGAAACCAAATTGACAGTTAACTGAAGGATAATATATATATATATATATATATATATATATATATATATATCCTACCACTCAGGACCCCTGTAATCTTACGATCTTGTTTTAACCTAACCCCATCCTTAAATGTGATGTTCTCCTACCTTGTCCAGAGCTTCTGCTTCAACATTTTATATCCTGAAATTTTACTCATTTCTCCATAATGGAGACCCCGGGAGACGGAGCAGAGCTGACCTTCTGCATAGTTTCATTAGCCTAGAAGTTCCCTTCAGCTTTTTTGCATGATTTACATCACAAAAGTAACATCCTTCCTAGTGGTTAATATTAAAGTTTACATGAAGTCTTTTCATATACCCCCTGGAAAGATGCGATATGGGGTTTTTGGAGGGGGGAGCATTTTCTATGTCCCCCTCTCCAACCACAAGTGAAAAATACTGTTCCAAGACAAATGGTTTCAATTTGCTGCCTTAGCAAATAGGATGGAAAGAACATAATTGAATTACCATTTAGTACTTAGGGCTTAATTGTGCCTCAAGGTTTGGATGATAAAGTAGATCTTCAATGTACAACATTATTGTTATAAATTCTCAAAATGCACAAACTTGACTGGAAGGTAAACCACTAAATCTAGACACGCCTCATGGTATCTCTTTGCTATTCTTTAAACAGGGACTCAATTACTATAGTTCTCAGAATTTCAACTGTAAAGAACTTGAGTGAAGTGTCATAATGCAGCCCATTGCTGATGGTTTGCCCCTGTAATGTCTTCTGCCATTCATGAGGAAAGAAGCTATTATCTTTTTCATCACTATTTTAGAGCACTCCTGTGTTTGGAGACATGCAACCATTTTCCCACAATGATGATTGCTCAGACTCTGCATATTACTGTCATAATTCTCACACGCTCTAAGCAATTAATCCCTCATGCAATATTCATGCTTTAGTGGCATTCTACAGTATGACCTCTACTCACATCTCCCGAGGCGAATACTATGCTAACACCTGGATTCTGACTTCCAATTTTAGGAGATATTGAGTTCAGGGGGAAAAAATAGAACAGGCTTGAAGTGTTTTATTTTCATTTCACCTTTTCATGGTCCCTTTGGGTTGTACCTTGAAATTAATTAAGAGAGGACACTGAGGTGAAATTGTACCGTGTCATCTGAGCAATAACCTGCTTTCCTTTTGGTTGGTGGGGGTGGGGATTTTGAAATGCTAACATTTGGTTAGATATTAAAATAGTAATATAAATGCAGCCGTTCCTTTGATGTCTTTGCCAATTCGTGCATGAAGCTATAATCATCAGATAAGACAGACAGACAACATGGTGCTAAATTTTAAAATAAAAAATGTGTTCATGAGGACCCCTGTTGAAGGAATCAGAGAAAGAACTGGAAGAGCTTGAAGGAGCTCAAGACCCCATATGTACAGCAATGCCAACCAACCAGAGCTTCCAGGGACTAAGCCACTACCCAAAGACTATACATGGACTGACCCTGGACTCTGACCTCAGTGGTTGCAATGAATATCCTAGTAAGAGCACCAGTGGAAGGGGAAGCCCTGGGTCCTGCTAAGACTGAACCCCTAGTGAACTAGACTGTTGGGGAGGGCAGCAATGGGGGGGGGTTGGGAGGGGAACACCCATAAGGAAGGGGAGGGGGGAGGAGGATGTTTGCCCGGAAACCGGGAAAGGGAATAACACTCGAAATGTATATAAGAAATACTCAAGTTAATAATAATAAAAAAAAATGTGTTCATGTAATCAGGCAGAACATTTAACTCTACATATAAAATAGAAAACATATTTTAGAGGAAATACTTGTGGAAGACATGATCCTGCAAGCCACCAAAAGGTTTACTGTTCATTACTATAGAAAAAAAGATCATAGTAAGTAATATCCCTGTGTCTGCAGATGAGAAACTATAATACTTCCATAGCTGTACCCAGAAGAAGCAAAGTCCCTATAAAGGGACTTTGGCAGGGAATTAGAAAAATGAAATGCAAAATATTCATCACTACAGTCAGTATCATGAACTTCACTTTTGACAATAATTTGCTGGGATCAGTTGAAACCTGATGCTTCTTAAACGATATAATTGACACAGTGGTAGCTAATGAGTTCAGTCAAGCCTGTTATTAAGAAAGTTTTGCAATGGTCCCAAGACAGTAAACAGTAAAAGTAAAGGGAGAGGTGGATAAAATGGATAGGGAACGTGTACTATTAGGGACCCAAAGTAAAATGGAGAAAAGGCAGTCATTGAGAAAAAATAAGAGCAAATGCTGGACAAAATTAAGTTTTTAAGTGCAACTGGTAGAAATGCACACTAGTCCAGTCACTATGAACACTATTATGCATCTTCTCAAGACATAAAAGTAAATCTTCCATTTCGTTGACCTGTACCATTCCTGGTTATTTACCCAAAGTACTCCAAGTCAGCATGCTACAGAGATGCCACAGCAACACTGTTCATATTAGCTAAATTATGGTCCAGCCTGGGTGTCTAACAACAGGAGGGTAGACAGGAAAAATGTGGTAGAAAGATAGATAGATAGATAGATAGATAGATAGATAGATAGATAGATAGATAGATGATAGATAGATAGATAGATAGATAAAGATCTTTTCAACCATAAAAAATAATGAATCCATGCCCTCTGGAGGAAAATGAAAACAACTGAAGATCATATTAATTGAATCGAGCCAATTTTACAATGACAAATATCATGTTTTCCCTCCTTCGTGGTCTCTAGATTTTCAATATATGTGTAAAGTCATAGATGTATATATGACATGAATGTAGAAGTTCAAGAATTAGAGGCACAAAGGAGAAGGTGAGATAATAGACAGGATGGAGAGATGGGAAACCAGATGATGGTGGGTACGGAGGGAATGTCTTTAACAAGCAATATATACCTGCATGTATATATTAACTTAAAAGCAAAATTTCTCTTTAAATCAATGTGTGAATTTTAAATTAAAAAAATGCTAAACAAGATAGAAGCTTGGCTTTCCCAAAGATCTTTCACAGGGCTTCACCTCTACATTATACAGTCTTCGGGGTGTCTGAATAAGAGTGGGTATGTCTTTCACTGTGGCTACCCTGTAAAAGCACATAAATTGACAGAGAAACCTTGCTTTAGGCACTGTGCTGCATGTGCAAAGGGGAACACAGATCATTAAAACAAGCAACAGCCACATCCCTGTTAAACCAAGAACCATGGGGTCCATACTAAGAAGAATAAATGTGTTCTAAATGAACCAAAGCACCACTCAGATGGTTTATTTGAAACAACTTTCATCATTTTTGCATAAGGTTCTAAAGATCATATATTAATTGAATTAAGCCAATTTTAAAACAACAAATAACATATGTCATTACAACAACAGAAATTTCATTTTTAACAAATTATCCGAAGAATGATCACAGATTGTCTGGAATCTTCGTATCTAGAAATAACATTACAAATTTGCCATTGGCTGGATCCAAGGAAGATAACCCTGCTCTCAGATTACATTTCAGAGTGCAGAAATTGGTTGATGGCTTCCCCCGAAGAATTGTGTGTAGCTGTCACCAGCACTAGAGTAATTCTGTGCTTTAGCTGTGGTCCCAACACTGTAGCTTCCGATTCTAAACCTGGGAAGAGCACATTTGACCACAAGGAGCTAGCTTCTTACCAGAGGACTCGGGAACTGTTCAACGATTTGGGATTCAACTTAGGATTCAATGGAGAATAGCTCAAGAATGGGAAAAGAATTTGAGATTGCTATATATCAAAAATCCACTTCAGAGGTTCAAAGGGATTAGGCCCTAGAACAGACACTTTTTCAGCCTCATTAAAAGAGGAATTCGACAAGAAACTGCCAGTCATGCATAGGTGAGAGCTAGAATTTTGTTAGGGCTAGCATCAGCACCACTGTTGCCGACTGACAGAGTCATGGTACCTTGATTGCTGTGCTGACAGGGCTATTGTCACAAGACAAAGATTAATGCAGGAGCATTGAAAACTCACATTTCAGTCAAATGTGAAACTCTCCTTCTGCTCTACATCAGAATCTACCATACTTGGATCTATAAAGATGAAGGACCTGAAAATTAAGAGATATTCTATTTTGCCTTTCCATCTGAAGATTGTCTAGATGCTTAAAAATCTATTGCATGTAACTCCAGGCTGTATGAACATGGTGCTTTTATTGCCACAACAAATAGCATAACAAAATGACGTGCTCTATAATATTAATATGGTCTATGCAAGCACAGTAGATTGCTGTTAAGCACACCACAATTTGCTGCCAACTATTGTTTCTTTATGGGAGCTGCCAAAGGGAGGTTGTATTCATATCCCCACATCCGTCCCTCTGCCTAACAGGAAACAAGCAGAAAAGACAAATTAGGAGAACTAATCTTTCTAGACAGTTTGGTTTCATTGTTACAACTACAAAGCTGGGTTTGCTAGAACCTTCCACTACTTTAATGATCACCAAAACCAACAATTATACACAATGTCAAACACAACAACACTTTAGGGACCAGTGTGGCTTAGTAATTAGGGTATTCAGTCTTGTCTGGTTTTTAAAACTTTTATATCTGGCTTGTAGAATCCACCGAAGTTACGAGTCCTGTTTCATCAATAAGTTATTTCGCATAACGTAAGAAACACATTCAGCCCTCTTTTTTTTTATGGTTTCTTGAAGTTTTCATACGCAGTTACCCAAAGCAGCATGGCAACAGAAATTCCTCACTTACTGAGTCAGGCATTTCTATCCTGTATCTTGCTACAACTTTCTCTTCAGAGAAACATTTTCAAGCCTTCCAGTTTAACTGCCTTGTTAAAAAAATTCTAAAAGAAAATGGACTATCCTTGTTCATCACATAACCAATAGATACCTAATTAAAATATTTAGACTTTCCACATTTTCTTTTCTTATTGATACCATGGTAGATTTTTAAGTAATCCATCAAGACATTCAGGACCATAGAGAAGAAGGGTCATTTTCCTGATAATTCAGTGTCTATTATTTGTTCTGTGATATTCCTTTGCTATATCCTAGAGAACAATAACAAACATGTCGTGTGTGTGTGTGTGTGTGTGTGTGTGTGTGTGTGTGTGTGTGTGTGTGTGTGTATTACTGGTGGAAGAGATCAAACCCAGAACCTGATACATACCTGGCTAGATCTAGTTTTAATATTTGACCAACTTGAATAAAACCAAAAATGATATCAGATTATAGAAAACAAATTTATACTACACCAAAATAGGAAGATCTAAACTTTTTTATTAAAAAATTCCAGTAAGACAGGACAAGTCTTCAGGAAAGGATATAATCATTTCAAATAAAAAAATGGGAAAGAGGATACAGTGTGTACTTTCCATTAAACCCAATGCCATATTTTAAAAAGAAGATGTATTACTAACAATGGAAACAACCTCATCTCATCCTGCCCTAGATTAATATTTACCTACTCATAAATAGAGATTGTTGACATTAGAGGATAGCCTGGAGGTCTATAAGAGACACCTACATAAATCATCTTATATGACCCTCATATCAGATGACTAGGAAACTAAGATCAACATCTTCTCCTAAGAAATATGGCTGATTAACAAGGGAGCTGGGCCTTTAGCTGTCAGTCTGCTCACTCTGTCTTCTGACCACTCTCTTGCTGCTGTCCCCTCAAACTGATGTGTGCCATTATCCACTACATAAAAACCAAGTATCCTGGACCATTCGGTATCCTCAGCTCCTCCCCCTCTACCTTCTCATCAACTCTTTATCTTAGTCTCCTTCATTTTACCAATATTTTTATCACTTCTTGCTTGTCATTTTCCAATGGTGAAGCTTTAGTAAAAGCAAGAGTGTAATGTGTCTACATGGATACAACAACACAAAACTTCCTGCTTTAGAAGGAAATAAAGCTAGGATCTTTTTTGACGTTGAAGCAAATTTCAAAGTCCCACCTACTTTCCATCCTATACCAACAACTCTATGTATACCGTTGTACTTCCAAAGAATACAGAAATATTCTATGCCTTCCCCGCTTGTTATTAATACCTTACCAACGGAGTCATTAAAACTCAAAGTACTTAGATTATTTCTTCTTCCTTGAGCGTTCTCTGTCTTGTCTGAATATGCAAGGCTAATTAGAAACACAGTCTCCTACATCATGAGACTTGCTTGAGTCTGAGTCTGTGGAGAAGATCAATTTGTGTGAGTCACTGGAGTCTGCATAGAATTAGCACTGGATCTGACATACATAAGACATTGAGTGTGCATACAGTTGCTATTACAGAACTAGCGAAGCCTAGAAACTCTGAAAAAAAGTTATAATCATTGTTTAGAGAGAAATATAAATTAGTTGGTATACAGCATAGAAAAGAAAATGGATAAGATTAAATAGTGAGTGATTAGGTCCAAATGGTAGCATAGACATCAAAAAATGTTTACAACATCTCTAAATATTGTTGCTTCATTTAGTCTTAAAAAGAACAGTTTCTATACAAATAAAACACATGGGTTTAAAACTTAATAGTGTTAGTAAGACATTTTTAAAGGTTTCTAATTTTTCTATACTTGAAACAACAAATCCATTTTATTTCTTAGTTTTAGCCATTTTTCATTTCTTCCACGGAGTTTGTCTAACAGGTCTGTTTGCATTCAATAAAGTAAGACCATTTTGCTAAAGACACCACACACTTCAGCTACAGGACATAGAAAGCTCAATCTCAAACTGACCTGGAAACTTCCTCCCTGCTGGTTAGATTTCACAGTGCGGGAAGAGCTATGCAGGTGGCTGGGAAAGAAAGGACATAAATGGTCTTCCCCAGCATCATTCCCAGCTACACTAACACATGCCAGGAGAAATGCAACCACTGTACCATGTTAGCCTAACTGTTGTGAGCTAACTGCTTTCTGATGGTATTTGGGGCTTGCTCAACAGGAGAGACTAGCATATCTGGTACTGTCACCCTGCTTAAAAGTCTATGACTGGGAGGTTATAGGCCCTGGGATAGATATTGCTTATTTACTAAATGGTCATGCTGTCAAATTGCCTTCAAAATATAACTAAGGATTGAGGTGTTCTTAACTTTGGTCAGAAAAGCGACTTTTGCAATAGGCAACAATCAAAAATTCATTTTTTAGTTTAATTAAATCATGAGCCAAGATGCTAGAGAGATGACCCAGCCAATAAGAGCACATACTTTCAGAAAACTAAAGTTCAGTGCACCCTGGTGGTCACAAAAATGTTTAACTCTCTCTCTCTCTCTCTCTCTCTCTCTCTCTCTCTCTCTCTCTCTCTCTCTCTCTCTCTCACACACACACACACACACATTACACCTAAAATTTTCAAGACCAGCACCAATTATCCTCTCCATGTGCCAATTTTTTCTTCATGTACAAGAATTATTAAATAAACTCTATCTGCTGTTACTTAATCCTTCATGAATTAATTTTGTTTTCCGAAATTACTGATGGAAAGCTGAGTCTCTATTTGTCTTATAAAAGGACAAGTATTGAAGATGGTAATTGGATGCAGTACAATGGCAGGAAAACAAACATCCCAGGAATTATGAGCAGTTGTTTCAGGCTTAGAATAAAAATGGACCACCAGCAGCCAAGATGATTCAGGGTCTTCAAGTTCATCCTTGTTGCCAGGAATTACTTCTTTGAATAGCAGATTTAGAACCACCTCCTCACAAAATACAATTTGAATCTACCTAAAGAACTTTACAAAGAAAATACAGAAAATGCCTCTTTACCCTGTAAAACTTTGCCATGCTGAATTTGGCCCATGTTTTAAAAATCGCCTCCATTACATACCAAATCAATAAATGCTAGCTTGTAGCTTATCTCTTGTGGAAAACTAACCACATAACTTAGCTGAAGCTCATCTGCAGAACAGATAGGGCTTGTTCCCAGCGCCTGCTGTGAGGACTAAACAAGATAGTACATCTGTGGAAGCCAAACACCTAATAGGTGCCTGACACAAGCAACATCCTTCGTGACTGTCACAGTTAGCTTTAACTGCCAACTGGACCCAACCTGAAGTCACACTAGAAGGTTGAGGAATTACCAAGATCAGACTGGGCTGTGAGCATCCCTCTGGCGTGTTGTCTTAATTGATAGTTGGTATATGGGTCCCAGCCTACTGTAGGCAGTGCTGTTCCCTGGGCAGGTGGCCGTGGGCCATATAAGAATGCTGGCTAAGCCTGAGTCTCTGAGTGAGACAACAAGCATGACGAATGGTTTCTGCTTTAAGTCCTTGCTTGAGTTCCTGTTCAGATTTTCCCCATTGATGGACTGTACCCTGGAAGTATAATCCAAATAAATCCTAGCCTTCCATAAGTAGCTTTTGGTCAGAGAATTTTATCAACACCAGAAAGGAAGCTAGAGCAGGCTCTTATCGATGAATTTGGCTACTGCCTTTTTTCCAAACCATTCCTCCTCCTGACTTTTCATAACACCAGCCAAAAAAAAAAATGACTATCATGTCCAGTTGTAAGCAAATCATCCCAGAATTTAAAAAAAAAGACAAAGAAGTGAGAAACTAGAGACTTTATGCAACAACTTTCAGGAATCATGTTTAAAAGCTTTAACTAACAGCTGTTTAGAAAAGTGGTGAAGTGTTTTCAGTTTCCTTCAGAATTATGTTGAAGACCCCCAAAAACTCATTTAAAAATCTGTACCCATAATTGTGTTGAAGTAAATGGTTTAAATTTTTAATGCTTCCCTCCTGGTGTGCTAGCTACACTTCAGCACCAAGGGCAAATCTGGACTTCTCCCTAGGATTCCATCTGGTCCCTCAGGGCTTACATTAAGCTGTAATCTACTTACTCTGTGTGGGAAAATGTTCCTATTACATTAAACTGAGATGTTGCATATTTTGGTGTCCTGTTTTTCTGGCTAAGAACCTAATAACTGCTAAAATTCAACTTCAGGAATATGTATTTGGAATTGAGGGTTGTAAAACCCTCCTAGAGATCAGTCAAAGCCACATCTAAATCAGGGAGTACTAGAGATCTAAGAACAGACACATGAAAGAATAAAGTAACAGGCTTTCTGATGGGCATTGCTGTCTATCAACAAACAAGAAGGGCAGAAACCAAAGCTAGATACTTAAATGTAATCCTGGAGGATGTGAGATGCTACCTCAGAGCATGGCAGATGAGGCATTTGATATTAAGAGGTTCTACCATGAATAACAAGAATGACCTGAAGTTTGCATTTGGCACAGCTGTCCAGCAAAAGGTTCTCACATTGGAAGGACACCAATATTAACAGGGACCCCTGGTCAAATAGCCAGTTCCCTTCTGGCTATTTCATACCAGAGAGAATAATGTTAGGTTCTCCCCTGGGGCCTATGACCTAGCCAACCATAGTATTTGGGTCGTCCAATTGACAATAGCAGGCATCAGTTCTTTTTTGTAGAGTTGGCATTAAGTCCTATAAAAGAGTAGTTAATTGCTTCTGGAACATTCATGGTACTATTATACCCAGGGGCACACCTTGCCAAGACAGCTATTACTGTAGCTTGCAAAGCTCACAACTGAGTAAGACTGGTCATTACTTTTCTTCCCTAGACTGGGGCAAAGACCTTCCAGCAACATAAAAAGCTAGCCAGTGCATGTGGAGCTTCAAGATCAGTGCCATGTTTTTTCCACATTCAAGAAATGATTATAATGTCTACTGTTGCATGGGGTTCCATTGAACCCCACTGACCAACAACTAGAAAAGAGATAGCCCATACCTGGAATAATTTTTTGGGGTTATTTTTTGTTTGTTGGGCATATGGGGCTTGTTTGTTTGTTTTGGTTTTCTTTTGTTTTTGTTATTTAATAGTCTAAGGTGTTTGAGAGAGGCATAGTGCCCCAGTATTGGGTAATTCCACTTATACTGCACAAACACACACACACACACACACACACACACACACACACTTTAGGTAAACAGTAGTGTATTTCCATATAGCTTATAAGAGCTCCTTTGTATTAGTCCTCCCTTCCTGTAATTATCTTCTCTGCCCTGCTATCCCATCCCCCATCCTATTTTACCCTTCCTATTTCTGTATTCATCTCCCCGCCTTTATATAACCTGCGGTCTGTTTCTTCTCCTGCTAAGATTTTTCCCATGACCTTTTGCAGTAAAATTAAAATATGAGTTTTTTTTCCCCACTCTAGAGCCGGCACCACAGTGCCACATGATATCTGTGAATATTTTCATCTCAGTCAGTAAAGTGTCTCACCCGTTTAGCTCCATTCCACATCACACTACCAATGGCTACTCTCCGAGCCTGGAAACAATCTCTCCACCCATCTAGTTCCCGAGACAGTCTGCCACTATGCCAGACATACACAGTCCAGGTCCGTGGCAGTCCACTATGTCCAGCCACTACACACTCTCTTGAACTCAATTTAATCGCCACATGAAAGAACACACAACACAATAACCTCTGATCCAATTAATACTATATAATTGCCCATCTACAAAGCCCTGTACACATCCATCCCTTAAGAATATTCATAACAACCTGTAAATGTGCAGAGAGGAATCTTAACACCTGCTTCCATGTTCTCTCGGCTGCTTCTCTCTCTCCCTCATCTCCTCCTCTCTAAAACTTTTCTCCCACCCATCCATCCTTTTCATCCAATGACAGGCCTCGTTTTATCTTGTACCTGCCTTCACCTGCATAATGACATCATCCTACAATGACCCTCACTGGTTTCCTGACTTTTTTGAGTATTCCATTAGAGAGAACATGATAACAAACTGCCCCCTACATTCTTATCTTTAAATCTATGTATTAAATCTGTGGGTCCATAGATTAGTAAACATTTCAAGCCTCACCAGAGAAACTTATTATAGTAGATGGCAAAATACAAAACTAACAACTGGTGGTCAGTATGCAGAGGATCAATGGAACGTTCAGCTTTCAATTAGACAACTATATGACATTCCCTCCCCTCTAGACTCATCTCTCAGGACTTGCCTAGAAGTGTGTGAGTCTGAGACCCGCCTGGATGGAAAGAATCAGCTCTGGAAACAGAATGGAACTGGACAAGTTACAGCAGCTGTACCTAGGCGATCTATTAGAGAACAGGGCTTTATATCAAAGCATTTGGGTAGGCTGCCTGGCTTAACGAAAACCTAGAGTTTATTCTAACTTGAATATTTGAATTGTTATAACTGTCTTAAATTACAAAATGCCATGGAGAAAGGCTTGTGACTTTGAAACAACCGAGGCACAGGGAGAGAAACTGACATGTCTTCATTGCATGGCTGTTTGGAGAGTGCCAGGACAAGCACTTGGAAAGTCTTTTTCCGTTCTCCACTACTCTTAACTTTTTCGTGTTTGTTTGTAAATGATTGCTTTTATCATGAGAGCAATTAAATGCTTCTTTCTCCTCCAGCTTTTTTTCTCCCATTATTTCCCTGATACTCTGTTTACCCAATTAATTTTCCCCATGTAAGAAGGAAGCCTTTCCAAAGCAAAGGTGAATTTAAGCCTAGGCAATTGTCAGCCTCTGGCCGATTCCTAATTAACTGAGATGAAAAGAATCAAGAGTTATTGTTATTGAGCTTTTCAAAGCTCTCTGCCTGCATTGTATTCCCAAGCATTTGTCAAGAAAAATGTGTTTCATCCTTCTGAGATCTGAGAATGACAATAGGACAGATGACAGACAGCAAGAAAGTCATCACAAATTAAGGCAGGATCCAGACTACAGGGTATTTTCCAGATCTCTTACTAAATACAGCAATGCAAGAAGAACCTTCTAGAAAATGGCATTACTAAAAGGTTCTGGATCTGTACACTATGTTAGTGATTTCCTTGTATAGATAATGAGAAACTATGTCTGAGAACCGTGATATTAAGATATAATGAGATTGCTTCTCCATAGACAAGGAAACCAAGGAGAAACTTAAGAGCATCAAAATCCTCACTCACACAGCCAGGAATCTGGTTATGATCCTGTGGAGGAGAAAAAATGAGGCTCTTAGAGTCTCATGTGTCACATAAGCAAGCATCTCCATAGTCTAAGAAGAGAGGGAAAGGCAAATATCATGTGTGGTGCCATATACCTGTAATGCCAGCATTTCAGAGACAGAGGTGAGACAGTAATAAATTTGTAGTCACCTTGGCCTAAATAACAAGACCTTGTCTCAAAATAAATAAAAGAGAAATAGAAGATGTGTAAATGAAAACTAAATCCACTGAAGATTGTAGAGCAGCTTCAAATAAGAGATAAAGTATGAGTCCAGGATCAATTTAAATAGAGAAGCACCTGCCTGGCTAGGCCCTGTGTTTGACTTTTTGTTTTTTAATTTTAAATAAGACTGAGAGTTTATCCAAAGTTTCTTGAGAAAGCAAAGAACTACTTATCCCTAGTCCCTTTATCATTATTTCTTTCACACCTGCTTCTCTAGTTTCTATATTGGACATTTTCTAGAAGAAATACCTCTTTCAGAAACTATAATCGGGGGGGATAGAGGGATGGCTCAGTGGATAAGAGCACTGACTGCTCTTTCAAAGGTCCTGAGTTCAATTCCCAGCAACCACACAGTGGCTCACAACCATCTGTAATGGGATCCTATGTCCTCTTCTGGTGTGTTTGAAGACAGCTACAGTGTACTCACACATACATAAAAAAATAAATATATAATCCTTTTTAAAAAAAGAAAAAAAGAAACCATAATCAGGCTTCAGAGACTCAGAGACGAGTCTATGGCCAAAGGGCTTGTGATACAAACAAGAGGACTAGAATTCAGGTCCCCAGAAGTGACAAAAATGCTGGCTGGGTGTGGAAGCCCACTCAGAATTTCTCCTTGAAAGGCAGAGAGAGGTGATCCTCAGAAGAGGCTATCTAAAACGACTACCCAGGGCAACAAGCATGAAGTTTGAGAGAACCGGCTTCAGTGAATAAATCAGAAGAGCTATTGAGGTTGCTAGATAAGTGACATCAATTTTAGTCGTCCATGTGCATGCACACTTACCCACACATCAATCCATTCACATGCAAAAACATATGTATACTCATAGGCACATTGCACAGACAGACAGCAGAGGAGCGATGAAAGATATAACAGAAACAAAATTACACTGAGCTTAGAGTAGGAAGAAGGCTCCTACTCCTTGGAAAGTTTGTGAGGAGGGGTTCCATCAAAAGCCGTCTTCCATATCTTTTCTGTCATTTCCTACACATCTCAAGCAACTTTTAATTGCCCTGAAAAGCTTAAGATTTATCTGTGTTGGCCCACAGGTTTAGCCTGTGAGTAAGAGAATAAGTATGTTACATCAAGATGGAGTATAGTAAACCAGCTACAAAGTTGAGTTAGTGCTAGAGTGTGGCTCTTTAATGCCCCCACCAGCTCATATATGAAATGCTTGTGGAAATCTTAAGGACAGGTCTAGTGGGAGGCCTATGTGTCATTACAGACATGGCCCAAGGACAATAAAGAACTTGCAGTCCTGCCTCCTTTATTATATTGACCCCTGCATTGGCCATGCAGTAGGTGTCTTTGCTCCAGCATGCATCCCATAAATTCAATGTTGTCTTATCACTGCCCGAAAAGTGATAGAATTGCCCAGTTATAAACTGAAATTCTCAAAACTATGCACATAAACTTTTTCTCTTTATAAATTCAGCATCTCAGACAGGATTTGGTACAAGGACAGAATGGTAATTGACAGCTGCTTTCTCTGCTTTATTAGAAAGGTGCTGGCCTTGTAACTATCACACTGAATCTACATCTGCTTCCTAACACATCCTAAAATGAGAAAAGATGACACTCACCAGATACCCTATAAACACTCAAGGTTCTAACACTGCCCTAAAGAATGCTTTCTCCCAAAGACAGATTCTTTCCAACTAATGGGAAAATTCAATCAAAATAATCAAAATAATCAAAATTCAATTCAATTCAAAACAATCAAAAAATAAACAGTGGGTGCTGGAAGATGTCTTGGAGATTAAAACTACTGTGTGCTCTTGCAGAGGACCAGGGTTTGATTCCCAGAACCTATATGGAAGCTAATAATCATCAGTGATGCCAGTTCCAGGGCATATGACACCTTTTTTACCTCCCCAGGCTCCCATATTCATGGGTTCATATACATACACACAGACAATGCACACATAAATAATGAAATAAATAAATGCTTTTTTTAAATGGGCAAAATATAGGAACACTAGTTCTTTTTCTATTGGATATTTTTCATTTACATTTCAAATTTTATCCCCTTTCCTAGTTTCCCATCCATAAGCCGCCTATCCCGTCCTCCCTCCCCTTCTATGAGGGTGTTCCCCCAACAATCCCCCTTCCCACCCTGACATTCCCCTACATTGGGGGGTCCACCCTTGGCAGGAACAAAGGCTTCTCCTCCCATTCGTGCCCCAAAAGGCCATCCTCTACTACATATGCAGCTGAAGCCATGGGTCTGTCCATGTGTACTCTTTAGATGGTGGTTTAGTCTCCGGGAACTCTGGTTGGTTGGTATTGTTCTTATGGGGTTGCAAACCTCTTCAGCTCTTTCAAACCTTTCTCTAATTCCTCCAATGGGGACTTGTTCTCAGTTCAATGGTTTGCTGCTAGCATTTGCTCTGTATTTGTCATGCTCTGGCTGAGCCTCTCAGGAGACAGTTTTCTGAAGGAATGACCATTCAGAGCCTGCCCCATCTGGGGATCCAATATATATATATATATATATATATATATATATATATATATATATATATATCCCAGATAATATTGATGAAGCCAAGAAGTGCATGCTGACAGGAACAATAGTTCTTAAGACACTAGAAAACAGGCAAAACAGGACAGAGATAGAAGATAATTGAGGCCAGAACTACTATTGTTCCCACTCTGATATGGCCAGCAAAGGAGGAAAAATGCCTGGCAAGTGACTTTAATTTAGGAAATGAAGCCGAAAGTTTTGGGGACCAAGGCATCTGGAGAACAGAGGAACAAAAGAAAAAAAATGCAGACTTCTGAAAAGTTTTTCCTGCAGACATTTAGTGCCTGTGAGCAAATGCCCAAGACTGGAGGAAGCCCCTCCCAAATGGAATAGGAGGAGTAGCACATGACGCATTGCACAGTTACAAAGTCGCAGAAATGAACTCTAACATAATAAAGAAGTCTATCATCATCCGTAGGACACATGTCATCTTTAGCCTGAGCACCAAGTAGGTCTTTAAGGCAGGACACATTGGGATTCAACTGCCTTCAAGCAAAACAACCTACATTTTAGAACGAACTTCAAGGGCATTTACAGAAAGACAGAAATATCCAGCACCCAACATGGTAAAAAACTTACATCTGGCATCTAAACACACTTGCAAAGAAGAAGGAAAATAAACCCATAATAAGAGGAGAAATCAATTAATCACAACTACACAGAACTAAAATCAATGTTCAAGTCTGCAGGAAAGGCAAAGACAACAGCTGCTGTAACTGTTCCCCGTATGCTAAACGCCAAGCATAAAAGCAGAAGGTGTTCTTAAAGACCCCAATTGTTCTCCTAGAACTAAAACCTCAACTGTATCACATAAAAACACTCCAGGTGAGTACAGTGCAGCATTTAAAAACTAAAGAAGAGAAGAGCAGCAAATTGGACGATGTAGCAATAGAAACAATCCAAACAAGCTACAGAAATAAAATGCATGGGAGAACACTGAGAGGATGAGGAAGATAAAGAGGGAAAAGAGAAGCAGGAAGAGAAACAGGAAAAGGAATGGGGAGTGGAAGGAGGAGGTGGAGGAGGAGGGAGCACTCAGGATTATGAATCAGCACATGCAAGAAAATCTGCGGAAAGAGAAATGCTATTTGAAGATTTATGAAGAAATTTTTCCAAAAGTGATGAAAAGCATAAATTCCTAACATCAAAAAAATATAAATTCCTAGAGTCAAAAAACCGCAATGATTTTTCTGCATGAAGAAAATTATGCTAATGCTCATTGTAACCAGATCACTTAACCCCTAGGATAAAATATAAATCATAAAAGCATATAAAAATATATTCCACTTATAATATGATGGTTGATCCATGTAAATGGTATAACAACCCTGAATGTGTAGACATGTAAAACTCTAAAATTTCTAAAAATATAAAGCAAACTGATAGAAATTCAAGGAGAAAAAGATCCATAATTATTAAGGGGAGAGAAAAAGGAGCCAGTGAGAGAGATTACACAGGTATTTGAGGACACGTCCAAGGCTTATGTGTTTGCTCTTTATAAAAACTGTGGCCATGGGTTTATACTGATTTGTTTACATCAAAACTTAATCAGTTCTACATCTCTTGTGTTAGTTATTATACATCAACTATAGCACAATAAAGCTCCTAAAAACTAAAAGCCAAAAGGAAAGATTGGTGGTCTATACTGGTTAGACAAAGGCAGCGTCAAAGAGCCCATAATGTATCTCTGCACAGCCACAGTGACTCAGCCCTGCACATGTCTCTCCCAGGACCCCTCACCTGCAGTATATTAATTCTAAGTACAAATTTGCTTTTCTTTAAAGTCATATTCACCTGCTGAGCCCTCATCTTAGGCAGGAGAAAATAGGCCCCACCCATTACAATATTTTTAGGGTAACTCTCTCTGGTGCTAGGAAATACTGCCAGACATTGAGAGATGTTTCTAAGCCCTAATTTTTACAGTTTTGCCATGTAAAGAATTTTGCTTCATGCACTATTTAGGTAATGTGGGAAGAGGAGAAGCTCATGTAATCACCATTTGAAAAGGTTATCAGGTCACTTCCCAACATAAAGAAGAATCATATAAGGTTATAAAATCATGGTAAAATTATATATGTCTTTGCTCTGAATCATATATCTCTGGTTTACTTTATGTAAAGGTTGGGGGGAAGTTATTATTAACATATACCTTGCCTTATCAATGTTCTACACAGTTACACACAAAACTATGTTATTAACATACTTGCAGGAGGTGAGTCATTTGTTCAAACATCTCTTATAGTTCCCGGGACGATAGTTCATTCAATAAAGTGCTTCCTCACATAGGACCTAAATTTGATCTCCTAAACAAAGATAAAATGCCAAGTGTGATGGGGTGCTCTTATAATCCCAGCACTGGAGAGAATAATACCCAAAGTTTCCTTTGGACCTCTACATGCACATATGCACACATTCACACACAGGTACATAACAATTTTGAATTAGTAAATAATGCATTCCTCATTACCCAAAGGCTAGGCCAACCTCTGAAACCAAAAATTGAAAAGCTGATCATTCCAAAAATGTATAACTACCATGAGTTCATCTCTGTACCTTGGTCACACAGAAAACATATTTTTAAAAAACATATTAACTCGATTTTTGATGTGACACATAATAATCTCCATGCGACTGACATGTTTTGTTTAATGTAGATGTCTGCTTAAGTGATGCTAGCGGGAGGAGATTCTATTTGGATAGCCTTATTTGCATGTGGGTTGAGAGATGTAAAAAGAAAGGAAAAGAGAACTATGGCTGTTGTTTGTACTGCAAGTAAACACGGTGTCCCTTGGTGCCTATCACCCTCCCTGGAAAGAGGAAGCTATTTCTCAGTTGATAGGCAAAAAAATCTATCCTCAGACTCATCTTACTCATAATCTGTGTTATAACTGTCTAATGTATTCAATCATATTTCCATTTCTGGGAGCAGATGAAAAGTGGAAGTCCTGGGATTCTAAATTAATTCCTTTTATTCCTTTACAAGACACAGCTTCTGCACTGTAGAAGGGTATCACTGCTCCCTGCTCATTTCTTATTTATAAGTCAAACTCCCTGTCTGAAGCATCTCCACTTCTTCCCCAAAGCTAAAAGGTTTCAAAGAAACTAAAGCCTAGCTTTTTTTTCAAAGTGCCTAGTGATTCGCTCCTTAAATATCCATACTACTTTGAAATTACATTAAAAAGAAGCCAGTTATTTCAAGGTTAACTCCATATACCCTCCTCTATGTCTGAATGGCTGCTAGCCCAATATAGTTATTGAAATAGCACTCTGATTTCAAGCAGGGAAAATCCAATCCAAATCAGCTTATACAAAGAGGGAGAAGCAATAATAAAATAGAAAGGCAGGGATAAATGTCTCCCACTAATGTGCATGTTCCTATGCATCTGTGTGTGCCTTTGCATGTGCCTGTGCATATGTGTATGTCTATGCATGTGAATTTGTGTGCTGGGCACATCTCTTTTTTTGCTATGGTTTTTTATCTATTCTCTATTACACATGAGACTTTTTCTACATGCCTCTGTATGTAGTCATAAGCATCCCTAGGTTTGATTTGTTCAGAAAATGACCAGAACATGAAAGCTTTCTACTCACTTCTAATTTGAAATATGCAATAAAAAGCTTTGATTCCAAGAAATGTTCAAAGTCCTTCTTGATCAGTGAAATGCAAATCAAAAAGACCCTGAGATTCTACCTTACACCAATCAGAATGGCTAAGATCAAAGACACAAGTGACAACACATGCTGACTAGGATGTGGAGAAAGAGGAACATTCCTCCATTGCTGGCAAGATTGCAAACTGGTTCAACCACTCTGGAAACTAATCTGGAGGTTCCTCAGAAAATCAGAAATAGATCTACCTGAAGACCCAGCTATACCATTTTGGACATATACCCAAAAGATGCCCCACCATGCCACAGGGGCATGTGCTCCACTATTCATAATGGCCTAATTTGTGATAGCCAGAAGCTGGAAACAACTCAGATGTCCCACAACAGAAGAACGGATACAAAAAATGTGGATCATTTACACAATGGAATACTACTTAGCTATTAAGAACAAGGACATCTTGAGTTTTGCAGGCAAATGGATGGAACTAGAAAATATCATCCTGAGTGAGGTAACCCAAACCCAAAAGGACATGCCTGGTATGTACTTGCTAATAAGTGAATATTAGCCCCCCCCAAAAAAGTACAGAATACACAGGACACAACCCACAGGACTCAAGAAGTTTAAGAAGCCAAAGAACTTAAGTGAGGATGCCTCAATCTCGCTTGGAAGGGGGAAAAATCAGTCACTTTGGCGGGGGAGTGAGGGTAGGAGATGGGGATAGGGAGGGGAAGGGAGAACATGACCAGGTATTGCAGGAGGGACAGTACTCAAGCTCTGAGGGCCAGCAGGAAAATGGAAACAAGCAACCTCGGAAGGTAGGAGGTGGAGGGACCTTCTAGAACTGACTGGAGACTTGGGAGATGAGAGACACTCAGGAATCAAAGGGAGGGACCTTGGATGAAGTGCTCTACAGTGAGCAGGGGGAACTTGTAGAGTCCACATCCAGTGGAGGGACAGGACATCAAGTGGACAGATAGGGTTGCCATCTGACAGTCAAAGCTCTGACCCAAAATGTTTTCTGTCTGAAGGGACTACAGAGACAGAAAATGGAGTAGAGCATGAGAGAAAGGAGGTCCAGTGACAGGCCCAAATTGGGATCCAGCTCAAGAGGAAGTTCCAAGATCTGACACTGTTACTGATTCTGCGGTGTGCTTACAAACAGGAGACTATCATGACTGCCCTCGAGAGGCCAAACAAGCAGCATAAAGAGTTAGATACAGGTACTAGCACCCAATGGATGGATGGAAGCCGGGGACCCCTGTGGTTGAATTCGGGAAAAGTTGGAAGAATTTGAGAAGGAGGGGGCCCCATGGGAAGACCAGCATTCTCAATTGACTTGGACCTCCAAGATCTTTCAGACACTGAGCCACCACCAGGTAGCATACACCAACTGATATGAGGCCCTAACACATATACAGCAGAGGACTGCCTGGTCTGGCCTCAGTGAGAGAAGAAGTACCTAACCCTTGAGAGACTTGAGGCCCCAGGGAGTAGGGAGGCCTGGTAAGGTGGGGGCGGTGACATCTTCTTGGAAACTTGGAGGGGAAGGCCAAGTTGGGTGGAGGTATGGGAAGGGAGCAGTGGGGTGCTCAGACTGGAAGGGGGATAAAGTTTGAACTGTAAAAAAGATAAATAATAATAATAATAATAATAATAACAACAATAATAATAATACAAAAAAGGTTTGATTCCTCTTCCCCAAAACTATGATATGATTTTTCAATCATCATTCCAATATCATAGTTTAGATTAATAAAGAGAAAAGGAGAGAAAGCAAAATAGCATGACGGGATGGAGGAGGAGACTAAGAAACTAAAAGACACTAAAAGAAAAGTTAGTCACTGGGAAAACAATATAAATAATAATATCATACTTCATTTATAACTATATTCTCAAAATATTAAAATCATCTACATGTTTAGATCCATTCAGTTTACACACATCACGATTTTTATCACCATCACCACTATGTATGTACACAAAAGGTATACATGCTGCAGTTAGCAAAAATGTCTTAATTACAATGGTCCAGAGAATACTGGTAAGCTACCTATGGTTTTATTTGACCGATCAAAATTCTCTCTTTGAATTTTTAAACTTGAAAGCACTAAAGTCCTTGTATGTAAAGTTCCAATATTTAAATTCACATTAGTTAAATATAAACTACGGTAGTCTCTCTCTCTCTCTCTCTCTCTCTCTCTCTCTCTCTCTCTCTCTCTCTCTCTCTCTCTCCTCCTGGAAGGTTGAGGCCCTTATTTGCCTTTAACCCTCAATTTAAACTGCAAATTTTCCAAATACAATTTCTCCTAGAGAACTGAATAGAGTCATTATAACATATCTATACTATAACAAACCTCAACTATTTTCCAACTGGAGAACCTGAAAGTTTTCCTGTGTCTGCTATGGTTGTGGGAAGAATGGTGTCAGAGAAGAGACATTGAAGTCCAGTGACAAGAAGAACAAACTCATGTCATCATCATGTGGTCCTCTTTTAATAGGTCCTTCATCTTGTGTAGAGTTGAACCTCTTTCTGAGGCCATATCTAATGAACACCATAACATTTCACCGGAATACCTAGAACAGATGGATGCTCTCCCTATATGAACACACACCAAGAAACCTTGTGAATTTGTGAGTTGTAGAGCAAAAACTAAATTTGTTCCTCTTATACATACTGATGATTACTTAAGCACAAACTACCTTCACATAAAAAATTCTTTATGGAAAAAGAATATTTGTTATGACCAAAAAATGCAGAAAAATAAGGAAAACCTCTCATGGTATGATACTATATTGTACATATCATGTGGTCTAGCAATCCATTTCTCATAATGTATTTACAAATAAATGTATCCATACACAACTGTCCTCTCTTAAAAAGAAAATAAAACTAGTTCATATGTCTATAACTGAAGGACTAGCTAAACAAAAAACAATTAAGTCTATATATTTATAATATAACAAACATTACAATTTACATGGTATGAGCCAAAATGTGGTAGATAGTCTAAGATCATAAGTGATTCAGACCTATAACCCCAACATATATTCAGAAGACTGAAGCAGAAAAATAGCCACAAACTCAAGGCCTACCTGGGCCATGGAGTTAAGGTTCAGGCCAGCCAAGACTACACAGAATGTAAGACTCTATCTCAAAAGAAAGAAGATATGTGTATATGTGTTTATAGAAAATATAAAATACAATATATGTTATATATATGCTATATAACATATCATTGTAATTATATGAAACTTCTTTAGAAAAAAGTATATAGAAAAATGCAGACTGTGTCCTTTGATTAATTCTATATCATATTAGATGATGGTATTTTCTGTAGTAATACAAAAAGTTAATAGACAAGTATTTAGAGTGATTTGAAGTTTTGCTTAGATAGAGTATCTCAAAGAACATGCTGGAAGACTGGATATATTTCTGATCTCTTGTAAAGATTAAGCAAATTTTCTTTGGGGCGTGAGCGACAGGAGTCATCGGGTAGCTTATATATATGAACTCTTATGTCTATTACTTCATAAAGATTAAACATTTCTATTTATAAATAAGAAAACCAAAGCCTTGCTAATAATACAAGAGCTGGTATGCATCAAACCTGGGACATCAACTCTAAACTACTCAATTGCTTGAATAATGTGATAGAGTGGTTTTGAATTTTACTTAGCTACTATGCCAATATATGAGTTAGCTACTACATTAGAAAATCAATATGATTCATATATGTTCCATGTACTTCTTGATGATTCTGGAGCCAAATCTCTTTACCCAACATTGCCCAGTGAAGAGCAGAACCTTGGCTCACTAAAGAAAATTTAACACTGAAAACACTGGAGTTCAAGCAAAATTCTGTGCACACACAGCTTCTCTTTTGGAAGGGATTTAAAAAAATCCCAAAACAAAAATCTTAATGTCCCAAACTAATCACTGTACATCTGCTACAATAATTACCATACTCAGCAATTTACAATTTAATTCTTTGAAAATTGGGCTCCACACATCTTGCAGCGACAGGTACTTTAGTTTCATGATTCAACCTCAGCTGCATGCTTCCAACTGTATACACTGACAACACCAGCAAGATCCAAAGCTTGCCCTCTCAGAGCTCAGTTTCTGTTTCTCAGTCCTGGGATAAGGCTGTACAACTTAGTCTGGTTCATGTTGATACTTAAATAAGGGAAATATTTCCAGGCTCAGTTAAATTTGTCTTTTTACACAGTATATCTTTTTTTTTAAGTGTGTGCAAGCATGTGGGAGTGCGAGTATGCAGGTATGCATGTGTGTGCATTTGTGTGTGTGTGTGTGTGTGTGTGTGTGTGTGTGTGTGTGTGTGTGTGTGTGTGTATGCGCGCGCGCGCGCGCTCTCTCCATGGAGTCCAGAACTGAGCATCAGATTCCCTAGAGCTGGAGTTTGGGAGCCACAGGACCTAAGTGTAAGAACTGAACTACAATGCTCTGAAGGAACAGCAAGCACTTTTAACTGCAGAGTCATCTCTCCAGCCCCCAAATAATATCTTTTAAGTAGGTGCACACATGAGTCTTTTCTAAGGAAGTCATACATCAATTGTTTTTCTATTCCGGGCCAGTTGCTGCTGTTGTCACATGTGTTACTTAGTCATGTAATATAAACACTATACCAGTTCTACGCTAGCCATTACCATTTAAATAGATGCAAATAAAAAGAAAACTGTGATACAGTCTTATCTACATCTATGCAGTTGCTTCATTCCTTTGTATGTATTCATACTTCTACATGCTGCCATTGCCTGGTTCATTTGCAAGATTTCCTATGTCTACTACAGTGCAAGTCTGCTGGTGATGAATTCAGTTCAGAGTCTGAAGAAGTCATGATATCATTTTCAGTTTAAATATATTTTCTCTGAGTATGGAATTCCATGTTGAGTTTCATTGTTGTTCTTTGCTGCTGTTGTTGTGGTTGTTGCTGTTGTTGTTGTTTTTGCTGTTGTTGTTTTGACATTGCTCTAACACTGTGGCTCCTGCACCTTCTCACTTGCATTCTTTCGGATGACCGTTCTGCAGCATCTCTTGTCTCTGTCCCTCTAAGTGTCATGCATCTGGTTACTGCTGGCTTGTTTTCTCCTCGTCACTTGCTTTGAGCAGTTTGATCAAGGAGTATCTTTGCAGAGTTCTCTTTGTTTCTCAAGCTTGGAGCTCTTTAAGTTTACAGCTTTCATAAAATTTGAAGATGGTTTGGATATTATCTCTTTAAATTGTTTCTACCCACATCCCATGCTAGTTCTGTTTGGTGATTACGATAGTTCAAATGTCTTAGTTTCTGATTCCTGGGATAAAATACTCTAACGAAGACAAATTATGGAAGCAAAGGTTTACTTTGATTTACCATTCCAGAGGGATACAATTGTCATGGTGAAGAACACAGGGAAACAGTCAGGGAAGGATGGCTGCAGGAGGCTGTCTGGTCAATCACATTCAGGAAGCAGAGAGCAAACAGGAAGTGGGACTACTCTAAAGCCTCCAGATCTACCCCAGACACCCCCCTCACCAGTGACCCACTCCCTCCAATGAGACTCCCCGTCCTGAATAGTCCACAACCTTCTGAAACAGCATCACTGGTGGGGGGACTAAGTGTTTAAACCTGTGAACCTTTGGAGAGCATTTCATGTTCAAATTAC
Organism: Rattus rattus; assembly: GCF_011064425.1. NCBI lineage: Eukaryota > Metazoa > Chordata > Mammalia > Rodentia > Muridae > Rattus > Rattus rattus. The sequence goes on along the minus strand of NC_046155.1, from coordinate 112,118,080 downwards.
CATAACAAACACTGGGCAATGTGAATGCATCATAAATCAGTGACATTCTTCCATTTCTCTCCCTAATTCATTTTGGGTAGTTTCTATCTATTGTTGTATCAAAATCACTCAAGAGGACGATGTCATGGGAATGTAGTGATGAATTACTTACTTCGTATGTACAAGGATCTGGTTTGATCCTCATCTCTACAAGTGTGTGTGTGTGTGTGTGTGTGTGTGTGTGTGTGTGTGTGTGTGTGTGTGTGTGTGTGTGTGTGTGTGTAAAATGTTAGAGTCTGTCAGCAGGCACACTAGAATATATATGTATGTACTGTGGTATAATATACCATTTCAGGACAAGCATGCTATGACTACAGCCCAATATATCTGTAAATGACAATGTCATGTTGCAATATCAAAACTGTTGGGCATTCCTTGTTTAAGACTTGTGCAGCCAGAAAGGTTGGGTTCAAGTTTCAGAAAGGCTTCCACTCCTGTATTAGCACTGTGAAGTTGGATAAGTGTTTGACCTTCTAATGGCTTTATTACTATATATCTAACATAGAAGGGATGAGAGTACATCATTTCCAAGCTGCATTTCATGAATTAAGACCTGCAAAGTACCTAGGGCCTATCATGTAATAAGAACTACTTATAGTGATTGGGTCTCTTGGTCTATTCACCATCACACCTTCTTTGAGAACATTTTACAAATCAAGTCTTTCTTATGGCTTGAGACTTTATATTTGTCAAAAAATGTCACAAACTATACGCTCTGACAAACTCTCAAACTTATGGTCAGAAATTTATCCCATTTTGTTCTTCTCCCTATCGTCCACTATAAACAATTATTTAAAAAGGATTCAATATCCATTGTGTTGATTGACCAGTTAAGCAGAACTTTGAGGTGGAAACGTGGATAGAAAAGATTCACTATGCCAGAGTACATAAGGAAATGGGTAAAGCATCACTCGAGACTACACAGGCATTAGAGCGTTAAACGTTCTTCCCCTGCTTTCTCCTGACTGAAAAACATTAATGCAAAAGTACACCACAGTGTTCCTGTGGTAACACTATTCTACACATTCAATTTTAAATTCTCTTGCTGTTGGTAATATTTCAATAATATTTATTATCGCCTTGAAACTAAGATCTGATAGATACTTCTAGAACATAAATGCCCTCTTTCTAATATTTCCTAAATATTTTGAAACCTATACAATCTAAACAAAGATGCTTCCTGTGATATAGTGCTATCCCCAATCCTTTTCTTATGTATATATTCATATTCCATATAGTTCATGACCTAGTTTTCACTGACTATAAATGTCTCCATGATAGGGAAAGCATGTTATTCATGTTATTCTTCACTGCAGGTAAAAAGCTAGAACACTCAGATAATGGCACACTCACTAGCTACTCTTCAAACTGAAGAGGACACTATAGTAAATCATTTAATTCCCATGGAAGTCATGTATGATAAGTATTATAGGCCATTCATTCATGAAACAGAATCAGAAGGTAAAGTAACTTTCTCAGGATCACACAGCTGAGAGTAAAGGGTCTTCACCTGGAATATCCTTAACACGAGCATTATCTTCCATCTCAGAGTCTCCTAGTGACTTGAATTCCTGGATTGCAATATAGTATCCAAGATTCACTGACTTAGTCAAACTACCTACTGTTCAGGAGAAGAAAAATAATGCCCAAGAGGAGCAGGGTCTAGTTCAAGGTCACAAAGCCTCTTATTCATTGAGCTAACATAGACATTAGTTAACACAGACAATACAGTGCTAAGCATGTTCCTATTTTTTTAGCTTAGAGAAAAATAAGAACTATCCAGAGCCCAGGATGTTAGCCTTCTTCCAGAGACTCTCTCCTTCATGCATGCTGGAAAAGGAGAAATCCAATGAGGGTTCCAAGGGAAGAATGGGAATCGCAACAAGGGGCAGTTTCAGAATATAAAAGGATGACAGCTGATAAATCTCCAAATAAAAGCATTTGTGAGGAGTTAGTTGTCTTCACCCACTATGAAATAGAAAGGCTGACAAGGCGGTTTGTCCAGAGGGAGAGCTCTTCTTTAGTAGAAAAGAAATTTATATCTCTATAATAAATACAACTTGTAGAAGAAAATGACACCAAAGGAGTGGGAATGAATTGTTGAACTGGATAAGAATGGAAAAGCATGGGAAAAGAATTGATGATCTTGAATTGGTAGAACCAAAGAATGAAGGCAGATTTCATCCACTGTGGGGGAGCAGAAATGAATGGTTACCTACCCACAGTCTCAGTTCTTCCCCATATGGCAAGTTTCAGGCAGTTGACAGCTACCTGTGACAAAAAAAGTCACAACCATTTGGGGCTCTCTAACTTATATAATAACTTACAGCATCTATTCATCATATTTAACTTCCATGGCTTCTAGAATGTTCAAGATATGACCAGAGAGCTCCTAATATTATCACACACACACACACACACACACACACACACACACACACACACACACACACACACAGAAAGGGTTGAGGCCTTCAATCTATTACCTCAGACAACATGACCACTACTGCCACTACAGTGTGCCACCAATACATATACAAGGTCCTGACTACCTTCTAACAGCAACTGTTCGATATGTAAGTAAGGTATTCCTTAAATGAGCATAGCAGACTAAAGAGAATCCTGTGCAGTCTGAAAAAAGAGGGTGTGAAAAATGAAAGGGAGGGTCCAAGATAAAAAACAGAACTTAGTTATGTTTCCTTTTGGCCATCTCCTATGGCACAATATGACCTGTGCAAGCATTTCTATCACACTTACTTTAAACTTCGCAGCATCTTCTTGTTCTTCTTTTGATGACTAAGAGTAACCTTAGGCAAGAAACACATCTACATTAATACAGAGGAGAGTGGCAGCCTGCCAGAGAACAATATTTGAGTCAACTAGAGACTATTTTGCCTCTGCTCCAAATCCTCCTCCTGGCCCCTTTGTTAAAATGTTACAGATACTTTGTGATTCTGAACATGCTTCCTCCCTCAGGTAAAAGCTGGCAAACACAATCTTTGACAGCCTCTCGTTCTCCAACACATCCATACAACTATATACATATACACTGTGGATCAATTCACTTCCCAGTTTGATCTCCTACCTTGCTTTGGAGCCAGCAAATCCAGTTCTTTAAATACTGTTTCTTCCAACTTGTTAAAGCTCTACATTAAATTATTGAAGGGAAATTCATGTTATGCTTCTCCCACTCCTCTTCTTCAGATGGCAAGAAAAGATTAGACCTTCGGGTATTGATGGACCTGCTCCTATTTGACTTTAGATGGGTGATTTTCTGAGGTATTCATGGACCTTTCAGGATGGCTACATTCACTACATTTATTATCAGTGTGGCTTGTAGTCTTGTCTCCTACAGTTTTCTTGGATGAATTGTTCCTATATGAAGCTGATAACAGTGACCTTTATGGACCTGAATGTTAGATGAGGTCCTTCTTTATAGACTTAGGAAGTATTTAGAGTAGCAGTTCTCAACCTGTAGATAGCAGTCCCTTTGGAGGACACTTTCACAGGGGTCACATATCCTGCATATCAAATATTTACATTACAATTCATGATAGTAGCAAAATTACAATTATAAATAATTTTATGGTTTGGGGTTACCACAACATGAGGAACTGTATTAAAGGGTCACAGTTGAGAGCCACTGCTGTAAAGGATGGTTTACATGTCCAATAGTCACAGATAAGCTGTTTGGAAAATTACTGGGACCCATTAGAATGAAGGTGAATAAACTTCATTTAGACTTCTTAGATCCATGTTTATAAAAGTCTGAACATTTCCATTCTAGGGGTTTTTCACCTCTTCGTATCTTCTAACATGCCCCAAGAATTTTGTATTTCTTCATGAATGTAATTGATGAAGAAGTAGCATTATTTAGAAAAAAATAGAATTCTTCTCAACAAAAATCATGTTAAGAAAGAGCAAAAGTCCAAATACCACTGAAGGCAATGAGAAAGTATGGTTTTTCGACATCTCTGCCTGATATTATCAACCCAGTATCTCTTTCAGATACACTAGCTTCTCCAGTTGTCATGGAGACTTCTTTCACTCTCCGCTGGCACCTCTCGCTCAAATCTCTCCCTCCTGGGACTGTAGACAATAGATTTGGAATTCTATTCACTCTGGTAAAACCTACAGAAGTAACTGGAACACACCAACAAGCCAGTAGTGGTCTTGAGCTCTAGCTGAAGCTGATTCATGGTCCTACTGGTTGCTATAAATTATACCTAGACAACAGTAGCAAATAGTAACAATAGTTATAAATCCACATGAACCACATCACCCACCAACCTACACTCCACAAGTATCCAGCAAAACTATACAGAAATAGAAAAAAAAAATGGTTACCTGGTCTTTAACAATCTTCCCATTGGAGACGGAATCTTTTGTCATGGATAGCCCACCAGAGATGAATACTTAGACACAGTTTATAGCCAATCGAAAGTCTTTATTCCACTCTAGACCTAGGTGTATTCAGAATACAGGGTTTTTGAAGGCAGAAACCATGTCTTGGCCTCTCATTCCACAGCTTCAGGTTCAGGTTAGGCAGCAGTCTTTGCAGAAGCAAACAGTTTAACAGAAGGAGAGAGAGAGAGAGAGGGGGGGGGGAAGGAAAAAAGAAAATGGTTAGTTATAGGGGAATTAGCCCAAACAGGCTAAGATAAGTCAGCAGAACTTCCCTCTCCTTGGGTTCTTGTAATAGAGTTTGGTAATGTTCCATGGGATATTCCATTATAAAGATCAAATTCTAGTTAAACCTGAATAGCCTCAGCAAGAACATAAGATGGAGGAAAATTTGCAGGTCCTATCACATTCTGTCCTCTCATTTTGAGTCGAGGCATGTTTGGGATTTGCCTCTAATCCGAATAGAATGTGCAGCAGTACAGAAGCTATGAGGTTCCCAAGGCTCAGTTAACAAGGAGACCCAGCTCCTGTCTTCCCACTGGAACATTTACTTTGGGATCTCTGAGGTACCAGGTGTGCTGGGTAGTTTCCTATTAACTTGATACAAACTAAAGTCATTTGAAAACATCAATTGAGAAATTGCCTCCATAAGATTGGGCTATGGGCAAGCCAGTAGGGCTTAACTGATGATTGATGGAGGACCCGGCCCATTGTGAGTGGTATCACCCCTGGGATGGTGGTTCTGTACTCTATAAGAAAGCAGTCTGAGCAAGCAAAAAGGGACAAACCAGTAAGCAGCACCCCTCCATGGTCTCCACAGCAGCTCCTCCCTCCAGGTCTTGGCCCTTTTTGAGTTCTTGTCCTAACTTCCTTTGATGATGAATAGCAATGTGGAATTATAGGCTAAATAAAACCTTTCATTCCTAACTTACTTTTCATCATGGTATTTTATCGTAGCAATAGAAACCCAAACTAAGACACCAAGTAAGAAGTCTATTTCCCCTAATGCCAGCATGCTGTCAAAAAGTCCATGTCTGACAGAGAGGCCATATGTATGTGTTCCGATGAAGAGCACTAGGTAAAGTCAAAGGTGACTATAGACATACAGGTGAAGGTATCTTCCTAAGCCATTGAGTTCACCTCTCACCAGTGGGAGCGGAGGCAGGACTTTCTCACTGTGTCCACCTTATACCAATCAAAATGACTAAGATCGAAAACAAGCAACAGCACATGCGGGTGAGGATGTGGAGAAAGGGGAACAGTCCTCCATTGCTGGTGAGATTGCAGACTAGTACCCCACTCTGGAAATCAGTCTGGCAGTTTCTCAGAAAACTGAAAAGAGGTCTACCTGAAGATCCAGTTATACCACTCCTGAGAATCTATATACACAAAAGATGCTCACTGTGTCTGGAATTTCGACCCAGAGACATCATTGCCATTGCAGAACACTTGTTTTGAGTTTCTAGCCTTTGTGCCCATTCCTAAGCAGCAGTCATGACTAGAGCAAATAGTGAAAAGTGCTACTTAAAGTCAAGCAGACATACAATTAAATTTTAGCTCTACCCCTTGCATGGAGATAGCTAGCTATTTAACCTCTCTCAGTATGCTTAGCACACTGAGTAGCTATAAGATTCGTAATAGCACATTTATGAGGAGCCATATGGAAAGACATCTCTCCCCTAAGTATTCTCTTCCTCCCCTGCCATTCTTCCTTATCCTCAGTTCCACTGAACCAATTACTGTCAAAATGGTGCTAATGAAACAAATCTATTATCATTCATCTGAAACTGAATTCATTTATTTAAATAGAGACTGAAGGGTTCGCCTTGCCCAAAAGCAGACTAACACAGAAGCCAAAGCCTTGGGATATCCTCATCTTGGTCAATTGATAACAATTGATGTATACTGGGATAGAGAGTATGGTTCTAATTAGAAGCCAGACTAAAAGTTGCTTTTCTAAATGTTCTTACTAGATTGCAGAACAAGCCAAACTTTAGCATATGTGAGAATCTGTTAAGATGTAGATTTTTTTTTAATTCAATGAGTCCTGGAAGAAGCTTGAGATCCTTCATTTAAGTACCCAGATGATGTCTATATGGCTGATCCACCAACAGTATGTTGAGCAGCCAGCCCTAAAGGACTCTGTAAAAAGGCTTGTGCTAATTACTCAATGAATAATTCATCTTTGGTTTCTCCGATGATTAGCAGAACATGACCAATTCTTTCCAAATTCCTGCCTTCCTGGGAGGATAGCTCACTTGGCTTCAGGCTGAATACAGTCATTTTCTTCTGTAGCCTTCCTCTATACGGGTCCTGCATTTACCTAGCTTTTAGTTATCAATTGTTTATTGCAATGCAAAGTTTACAGCAAGCTGTAATCAGACATTAGTCTTCTCTTTCATAGCTGGGAAAGTGAAGTCCTAGAACAACTAAGAACACAGATTTTCTTACTTCAAGCTACAGGCATTAACTTATTGACTGTGAGCAAACAACCCTTGGGATGACCATGCCAAAGGCTGCCTAACTGGGCTGTTGACTGACAGTACTGTGGGAAAATAGAATTGAACAAGATATTATGAGAGACCTCCTCCTCTTTTTTTAAAATGCAGCTTTAGACACTAATTATGGTGAAGTGAGGGCATGGGGGAAAATATAGACTTAGCATTTACTATAGGGAGTGTTCTGTATTATATGTTACAACATTCTTAAGATTCTATGATCAGTGCTATTTAGCTCATCTTAAAGGTGAGAAATCTGCCACATCCAGGAGAATTAAGTAAATTGCCTTAAACTCTCATGGAAAGAAGTGATGGAGCAGGCTTCAAGGCAAATGCATCTGACTGTAAACCTGTAGTTTCCCCTTAGCATCTCGTTTCAAGACACGGTGTTTTATGGATATGCTGTGTCAGTCAGTGAACTTGCACAGGTTTGATAGACTGGCTGATTTATTGACAGATTGGTTGATAATGTTGGCAGGGATCAATGTGTCTTTTGGCCAAGTCAACCCACGGCTGACTTTTATTGCTTCAATTTGGCCTATAATGGATGTGACTTTTGCTCTCCAGCCAGTTTGTGAAGCAGAATAACTAGACGTGAGCTCATATTTCACTGGAATCTGCCACTCAAAGCTTTATTAAGAAGGTCTTACTTGTTAAACTTGGCTTAAGACAGAAATTGTAAGGGGTTGGTGAAGGCTATTGTCATCTTTGAGATACAAATGTGTTTGAGTCTTTCTCATCAGTATACTATGACTAAAGACCAAGATTGGATAGTAATATATGAACCATCAACAGCAAGAAAAACAACTAGAGCTCAAGAATGAAGTGAAAATAAATCTGGATGTATGAAGGCGAGGTGCTAAATGAAAGTTTGCTATAAAACCTCCAATGGGCAAGAAAAGTGGGACACCAGGTGCCTTTACTTATATGAAAACACAGGAGTGGATCATTGTCTAAGATCTCAAGGATCAGATTCCAAGTATTTGAAAATAAACGTATGGGTTATGGGAAATGGATGTGCTGACCATAACGCATCAGCAGAAGATACAGCTGAAGCTCCATAAGAACAAGTGGTTCTGTGTTGATAGAAAATTTAAAGCGGTAGGCTCATTCCTTTCCCCCTTCCTCCCGTCTCCAGCTCTCTCCCTCCACCACCCTCACCCGTACTTTCTTCAGGGAATCTCCTATTATCTACATGCACACAGCTCTGTGTTGCTATGGTGATCACTGTGTTTGCACCTCCTCTGCCTATCATCATCTAAGAGCATCTGGATCTCTAGGGTCAGGTGTTGAGGAGAGTTGAGTGCATTTGGTTCAGTGTCAATTAGGACTGAGAATTAACAAGCACACATACCCTACTCAATGGTTTGGAATCCAGCATGGCAACGGGACTTGAGGAGGTGCTTACAACAAAAGGAGAAGGCCTAGAGCAAACTCGAAATGTCTGCCTACCTCTAAGCATGAAGGTAGAAACAGCCAAGATCTTCAGAAGTATAAACAGAACAGAAAAGATAGAAGTCAAAAAGAAAGAAAGAAAGAAATACCCAGCAAGTGTCTTTGTTGTTTTTCCCCTTTCAAACAAACCCATTTGCTCCATACTGCCAGACTCAATCCTATGTTTGAGTGCCAAATGAATGGTCCAAAGGCTTCCAGTCCTTTCTCCACGAAAGGAACAACAATAAAATCAGTACATGATAATCTTTCCCCCTATTCTCTACCATCATAAATGACTGCTGGGTGCTGGGCTCCAGAAGCATGCTGTGCATCCAGCAAAGCTAGTATAATCATATGGAAAAGAGAATAATTAATCATCTTACCACAGAAAATGTCTCAAAGAATGATTGCCTGATCCCTTCCCTCCATAACCTATGATGGGCCATGGAATATTAGTAAGAAGGTAGGTGAGATCCTTTGGGGTTCTGCTTTGGTGGGCTGCTTCTAGTCTCACCATAAACAAGCTTATCCAGAAGCTGTGTTTGTCAGCTTTACATCTTTAAATACAGGCATAACCACTCGAAAGGAGGAAATGCTTTGTTTTGATTTGTGGTTTCAGAGGTTATGCCCAGAGACAACTGTATGTTTTGCCTTGGGATCTGTGGTAAGGCAGGAGACAGATGGAGAAACATAGTTGCTTACGTGATAGTCACTTGATAATAGAGAAAGAGGGGAGGGAGAGGAGAATCTCTGATCAGGATCTCAATGTACCCTTCAGGTAGATACTCCCAATGACCCACTTCCTTCAACTTCTTCCCACTCCTTCCTAACATTGCAGATACCTCCTAATATACCATCAGCTGGGGACCATGTTTCCACCTGTGAATTTTGGAGACCCATTTGACATCCAAACCACAACAGGAGCTGGGAGGTGAGAGAGCCACAGAAAAGCTATTTTAAAACAACACCCAGGGCAATCTTTTCTCCTTATTCCTTTTTCTTTTCTTTTCTTTGAGTAAAATGTTTGAGAAGCATCAAAAGTGAAGCCCTGCAGGAGCCAAAGAGAAGAATGACTGAAGAGTGACAGGAGGCTTCCCCAAGGAATGACAGTGTGACAGTTGAGTTGAGTGTCAAATGTATATACCAAGAAAAGAATGCTACTCTCAGATTCAACGCAGAAAGAAAAGCAAAGCCCAGAAGCATGATATCTTGACAAGCTCTAAGGCAAAGAAGACGGACAACTGGTTAAATCTCAGAATCCTCTTATGAAGAGTGGAAAGCTTTGAGCCTAGAGCCAGACTGGGAAGGGCCCTGTATGCAAACCTGAAACCATAAAATGTTCAGAGTCTGTTAAGACAACTTCTCTAGCCAGGCATGGTGGCTCACTCCTGGAACCTTAGTAAGTACTGAAGAAAGGGTTACCACTACTCTGAGACCAGCTGGAACTGCAGTGTGAAATCCTATCCCAAAAAAGAAAAAAGGAAAAGGAAAAGAAAGAGAAAGGTGGGGGTGAGTAAAGAGAAGGAGGGATGAGAGAGGGAAAGGGAAAAAATAAACGAAGAAGAAAATAAGTCTCCTATACCAAATTCTCTGATACGTGTGTGTGTGTGTGTGTGTGTGTGTGTGTGTGTGTGTGTGTGTGTTTCGCATATCATTTCTCTGGTGTTCACATACCCTGCCATTGTCCTGACCTAAAAATGCCCCCAATTTTCATTCAACATGTTGAAGTGAAATAAAAAAAAATAGAAGGTCTCATTCCATTTAGGATAGATCTCAAGAAGGAATGAACTTCTTGAGTTCATTGAGCAACATTTCACAAAAGTGAAGTAGAACTAAGAAAAAAGTGTCCCTCCTTGGAAAGCCTAAGTAGATGAGGTGGCCTTTGTCTGAAAGAGCCAATACTCTCCTGTGCTCCAGCATGATCCTAGAGCCGATCTGTGAGACAGATGAGGCTGAGGAGGTCCCGGTAGTCTTTGGGTACTTAAAGGTACCTCCCGCCCGGTGTGCACATGCAATGTATTCATGTGGGAGACAACAGGCATGTATGTGTCCCAACATGTATATGGAGGTTTTCTCTCCTAGAGCCAGGAATCTCAGCTGACTGCATGTCAAGCCTGCCTTTCTCTGCCAGCTTGTCACACAGGACTTAGTTTTCATAGTCAAGGTTTTCCAAAAAGCATGTAGAGAATCAGGTTAGGTGCCTGGGGATAGTCCAGAGAGTAAAACTGCATGAAGACTAGAGTTTGGGTCCCCAGAATCCACATAAAAATAAACATAGTATGAACATCTGTAATCCCAGCCCTCAGACAGTGAGATGGAAGGCAAAGGCAGGAGAGTCTCTGTAAATTCAGGAACCAGCTAGCCTGTCATGCCCACAGGTGAAGAAGAGACTGTCCTAGACAAGGTGAGGTGAGGACTGACGAGCTGAGGTGTCAACCACTGACTTTCATACACATGCTGGAGCACATACATGCCCATTGTCCCACATGTGAACACATCACCATCAGGGGCAAGGGGTATTTTTAAATACCCAGAAAAGTCTTCCCAGCTGTTTCTGTACTTCCTTTCTTTTTCTTCATTTTTCTTCCTTTTCTTCCTTTTAATAGCAACAGGCACAATTTGTGTTTAAAACAGTCACCTGAGGTGTGATTGAGAGGAAATCACTGCTTGTCGTTTCCGGCTCTGTGGGAAACATCATCCAGTCAAAGTTAACTAAGCCTTTTATTTCCTACATTTGCTCCTCATCAATTGCAGCCTGTCAGCTTGCAACCTAAGAACCAGCAGAGAGCCCCTCACCCTGGTACTCTGCATAGAGCAATTGCTCCTGCCTAAGAGACCGAATTTCCAGGTCATTTTGTTCTCTCTCTATTAGAAGATGCCCCCTCAGAGAGCAGCATGCCAGCCCTTTTTAGGAAGTATTTAGAAGAAAGTAAGGCTTTAATTTCCTGCTTTTCCCTCTCTGTACCTTCCTTACCCACCTCCTCCACTCAGCAGCACCACAGGAAGCTTCGGCTTCCTAAAAGAAGCACACAATTTTCCACATTTTTGGATTTTCTCTCACACTTCGAAGGTTTTCCAGAGCTGGAATTTAGGACTACTGACACTAGCAACTCACAATAGCACAGAGATGAGAGTGTCCTAGGAGGGGCTGGACTCCAGCCCTCCTGTGAAGGATGGAACATTGACATCTAAATAAATGGGATTTAATATCAAGACACTGAAAGAATGTAGAAGACACTTCATTCCTTGCAATGTGGAAATAAGAATATCTCCGCACTAAAGTCACTACTAATTGAGTTTTCTCTTTCTTGACAGCAAATGAATTCCTATCTGAATGTGTGGCCTTGATGCTTGCCAGGCATCAACAGCATTTGATAATCAGTTCCTCCTCCTCCTCCTCCTCCTCCTCCTCCTCCTCCCCTCCTCCCCTCCTCTTCCTCCTCTTATTCCTAGGTAACTCTTCAAAATGTATTAGGTCAATCTTGTTGGGGAGGAACCTGCAATGTTGTTCCTTTGATGTCAGTCACCATGGTTTTGTTCTTTGCTTTTTGTTTGGTTACCTTTGGTTGGTTGGTTGGTTGGTTGGTTGGTTGGTTGGTTGGTTGGTTGGTTGGTTGGTTGATTTAAACAGAGTATCTCACTGATAACAAAGATTGGGTTGATTGGATCTGCCTGTTCTCCCTCCCCATCCACCACAGTGCTGGGATTACAAACATTTACTATCACACCTGACTCTTCACATAGGGTTTGAGGATACAACTCAGATCTTCCTACTTGCATGGTGAACATTTTACCTTTATTGAATGAACTATCTCCCCAACCTTAAATCTTTTTTGTTTTAATGAATGAGGCAATTTAGTAACCCAGCATCCTTTGTTCTAATGCTTCTTGTTGGCAGCTGCCACCTGTCTGGCGATCCTGTCCAGATCTCTCTGTCCCTGAGGTGTTAGCTTGCGGCCCCCATCTTGGTCCTTTTCCACCATTTTCAGCCCCTCCAGGGCTTGGAGGACCCGGCGGGCCACACTCTTAGAGCCTCTGCTGAAGTGGCTGGGCCTAACACCGTTTCTCTGCTGACCTCTTTAGATCTTGGCCATGGAACCAACCCCTGCACCACCACGGAAGTAGAGGTGCCGTGCTGTGGAAGCAGCTCGTGTGTGGAACCAGTTCTCATCATATGGGGCAAGCTCTTTATGTTTGGCCAGCTTGACTGTGTCCACCCATTCGGGGACTTTGAGCTTCCCAGACTTTTCGAGGAAGGCTGCCAGAGCTCTGAAGAACTCCTGCTGGTTAACATCTTTTACAGTAACTCCAGGCATTGAGCGGCCTCTGTGCTGCCAGCCAGGGGAAAGGGCCCAACCTTAAATTTTAAACTAATATGATTAGTATACTAACAAATTATCTGGGTGTTTGAGACCTAGGTGTGGATTCTTAGGCTTTGTATAGCTAAAACCTGATTCTTTCCCCCCTTGCCCACTTACACACTCCCACATCAGACTTCAGTCAATAAGAGTAAGCACTCCACGAATCATGAATATTTTCACCCCAACTACTGTACACCCCATTCCTGACTTCCCCCACATTCTTTCAGCCTTCCTGAGTCTCTTCTGTTTTGAACTTCTGGCCATCTTGGGTAGCTAGACATTAGCAGATTTGTAGGTCTATGAGGATAGACATGGGTAGCTAGACATTAGCAGATTTGTAGGTCTATGAGGATAGACATCCTCACCTACTTATAATCATCTTTAGACCACACCTCTGGATTCCCTGGTAGTGTGTTAATTTTAAAAGAAAAAAAAATCACAAGTGTCCTTCCTTAAATTTCTATCTAAAACTGGGAAAATTCGAGGCGGCAGGAATTCACTGAGACCCATTAACAAAGCAATTTCCGCCAGGTAAGGCATGACTATTTTATAGATTTATATTTTAAGCTTAAAAAAAAAACTCTCTTTAATCTACTCTGTTATGTAATTTTGGGATAAATTACAGAACAGGATCTGAGGTCTAACTCCAACCCTAGAAGACATGACATTCTCAAAGATTATGAATCAAAGGAAAAAGGATTATAAAAGTATAAAGAAGTATTTTGTTCCCACCAATAAGAAACATCCAAATAGGCCCATCGGTCACCAGAGCAGGGAAAGCAGCCCACTCAAAAAGCTGTAAAGAGCTGAAGAAGTCCGGTGCAGCTGAAGGAAGTCCTGTTTAAAAGACGGCAGATCATCCCCTTAATGAAAGCCATGCTTGCATCCCACAGAATCTTCCTTAGTGCAGTTATTTATAGAGCCTCACTGAGAAACCTGCCTGCGTTTTGATTCAAACTCAGAAAGCGTCACCTTTTCTTTTCTCTCTTTCGGTCTTCCTTTTCAAACACAAGCTAAAACCATATGCTTGTTTGCACGGATACTGGGAAGTTTCTCTCCCCCCACACTTTTCCCAAAACTATTACACACCCGGCTCTCCCCATACGCCTATCTCAGAGCTTGCCTACTTGTTTGACCTCTAGCTCAGAAGCATAACTTTCTCTCTTTATTCACCTCCCTCTACCAGTTGCCAAGAACTCCAGCTTGACTGCCTTGTTTTTCTTCCCTCAAGCTCTAAGAAAAGTGTCTTTTTTTTTTTTTCTGAGCCAGGTTTAAAAACTTTTACGTATAAGACTAAGGCCCACAAAAAAGATAACTTTCCTCCCCAGTCACAATCACAGCTGTGCTATGATGTACTATGTGCTATGATGTACTATGAGGTACTTGGTGATGGGATCAAAGGAAAGACAGCTGTCCCTATTGGCAATGGTGATAGGCAGACAAAAAAGCAAGAACTCTTAGAAAGGAGAGATAAAGCTTTTCTTTTTCTTTACAGTTGAAAATGAAAACTCAAAGCTCTATAAGGAGGGTGCAGAGCAAATATAAGAACCTGATCTGGCTCTGGTAGTCATAAGAACAGAAAAAAAAGCTAGAAGCAAAGGTCAGCCAAAGGTGTCCCTAGGACAAATGAAAGGTAGATCTGGGAAACAAAGACACTATAGCACAGATGGTGACCCCAGTCTATGAGAAGGCCCTAGTCAATGAGAGTTTAACCTGTCTCATAACAAAGATGTGAAAATCTCTATCATTATCTGCTATATACTTAAGTATAGGGTGGGCAGGGATATTATCTGGAGCTTAACCAAGTAAGTAATTAGGATAAAAAGACAGTCTTCACTTGCCCTTGAGAATTCCTTGGAGAATCAGCAGCTATCCTACAGATGCATTATGTTCTTCTGGGTGAAGTCTGACACCTGCTGGCTTGTAATGGGGAAAACCTAGACTTCATTTACTAGAAATTTACCTGGAGAAATTGCAGTACAGACAGCTTCTAGATAGAAAGTGTTATTTCTCGGTGAGACACTGAGCACCTTCAGAGTATGGTGACCTTATCCAGGTTCAGGGTTTATACATAAACTTGTTTCTAGATCCTGAAAGAACAGTGGAGATATCCAGAGAATAAGTTACCGTGATAGGAAGGTACCACAGAAAGTAGGCTGGGCACAAAAATGTCTGCCTTCAGATCAGCATCCGCCTTTTTGTGGCCAAAGAGCATTCAACAGATTGCATTGTCTGTTTCATTACCATCATTATTGTTGGTTATGCTCTTTTCACCTTACCTTTTAGTTTGATGTGTTAGAGTAAGTATAGTTTCCTTAGGGTGTTCATAAAGGCCAGGAAGATGGAAATGGACCGTTATCAGGAAGAGGAGGAGCCAAGAAAGCTTTAAAGGAGGGCAGATAATGAAACATAAGTGATATGAAAGCTGAAATGAAAATACCTAAAGTGGGGAGGTTTGAGTGGGAAAAAAGATGAGTAGAGCTCAGCAGTGGATCAGAAGAAAAATAACCAACACCAAGGACATACAAAAAGTGATGTGCAAACTTGCTATTTAATAAGCTTATTAAAATTATAATTAAAAGTGTATTTGAATAGAGATAAGCTACATAAAAAAATGCTCTTCCCAGAAGTCATAGATGATGATGGTGATGATGATAATAATGATGATGATGATGACAATGACAATGACAATGATGATAATGACTTATTGGGGAGATTCGTATCATTAAAATCCCAGTGACATGGGATACTTATCTGTGTATCGTTGGTCAGAGAGACTCCTAAAGCTTCCAAAACAATATAGATTATTGCCATTACTTTTACCTGCCCACCAGAAGTTGATAACAAGACCCACTGCTGGAAGGAGACTTCATGAACAGTCTTACCTAGCTGTAAAGTCTGTAAGCTACAGTAATGATCATCCTGGCAAGACATACAGTATGAATGTTATAAGAGTCACCAACCACTTTTAGATTGGACTCAGGGCTCATTTTATAGGAAGAAACTCATGTCTGAAGTTAAAAATATGGTCAAGCACAAATGCCTGGGGACATAAATCATAAGTTATAGAGGAAATACACCAATATCATTTTCCAAGTAGACACATGGTAAATCAGCTTTGAAATACTCATGTTTGTATCCATAAATTAGTGCTACTCCCAGCCTTAGTAGGAGAAGCTTCTTCTGGCAGAACCTAATGAAGAGACATAATGAGTTGAAGCACTAAGAATATGAAATAATGGAGTGGTTGGGTCCAAGGGGATCAGATACTTTATCTTTCCCAAGCATCAGGAAATAACATGAAAGAAATGGTAGGAAGAATGAATGAGCCAAAGGATCAGTAGGTATGTCGCAAAACAAAATATACTGGTAATGACATGACCATTGCACTCGTGAATTCACTGCAACTATGATTACCTACACATATCCAGCACAATAGTGAATGAGTCAACATTTCATCATAGAAGAGGGAAGGACTTATTGAGGTCTATTTCTCCCTGACATAGTACAGTTAATGGTGGCTGGGGAAAGGGATGACATTTTCTTCAGTGGTGTAGTCATGGATAAGTTACCCTGCCATTTACCCATTTATCAAGTGAATAATCGTCTACCCATTTATATGCAAATTATTTTAATTAAACTCAGTGGGATGCAAATAGACAGAGAAAGGTACAGACAGCAAGAGAGAGAGAGAGAGAGAGAGAGAGAGAGAGAGAGAGAGGCAGACAGGGAAAGTACAACTATAGTTAAAGAGACTATTTGACAGGCACAGTAAGGGTGATAAAAAAATAAAAAGACAAGTCTGCCAAGAGTCCAAACAGAGATACCAAAGGGTCTTCTACTTTCTCACTAAAACTCTCCTGTTTCAACACTTCCTTCAAGTTCCAGCTCTAATGCCACTTTTTCTAAGAAGCCTACCCTCCACCCTCACCCCAGAAATCTGTTCCATTATGATGCTCTGAAAACATGTCCTATTTTTCTTCATAAGCACATATAGCACTAGGCAGGAGTCAGATGACTGAAGAGTTCAGATCCCAGCATTCTCTCACTGACTGGGATCTTAGGAAAGTCTCAAAATATCACCAAATTCTGGTATGTCTTCCTATGGAGTGCAGACCACCTACTCTAAGGTTTTTACAAGTATTAAATAAAAATTGGTAAGTTGGTGGAACTTAAAATAATAAATAAATAAATAAATAAATAAATAAATAAATAAATAACAAGCTCGAGAAACTGTTTTTGCTATTATTTCTGGAAGTGTTTAATATAATGTCTGTCTCTCTAAATTATTAACTTCAAGAAAATATTGCCATTCTTATTCATGGCATATCCCATCTAAACACACCATCATACCTCGAAGTTGAATTTTTGTTTCTAAAATGTTAACATAACCACAGTAGTTACTTCATAGATACATTAGTCTATTTTGTTTGTATACAATTATAAAGAAACTACATTTCTTTGGTTCATGATCATGTTGGATAGAAAATTCAAATGACACTGGTCTTGTATTTCATGAGGTCCTCATGGCTGTTTCACAAAGAGCTAAAGAACTGGGAACCACATGAGGAAGACCAAGTGTATGGAGTATCCACACTTCATAACAATTCATTCACATGGAAACAACGCTAATCCTGTAAGAATGAATTAATTCCTTTCATGAGTGATATCCCATGACATAATCCTGTGCCATTAGGCTCCATACATTAGAGATCTATTATCTCTCAATATTCTTGTATAGAGGTAATAGCTTGTGGTTGGACAAGGACAAATTATATCTTTCCATAGTGACAGGTATAGTATAAAAACTAGAGATGATATGTTTCCAGTAATCAGTAAAACAATTACCATATGGACAAGCACATAGGCAAATATTCAGCTGATATTCCTATTGCTAATATTAGCATCATATTAATATATTACATAGTTATTAGTGGATTCTGCCATATTCTATTATTATTGCTACTGGGGTAAACAAAGTATGCAGTAGTAATTGAATTAATGCAAGATGAAAGAATACCTTGTCTAGAGAATGATTCCTAAACAGAGCTCTAAAGGAGGGAAAAGGTAAACCACTCTAAATTCATTCATGGATACACCTTTAGTCATTTCCTAGCAAAGTAGAAAGCTATGTGCTTAATCATGGGTCTACAGAATTAAATATAACCCGAGCGTCAAGGAAGTTTGGATATCCAGGAAAGGAGATTCTAATCCAGGATATCAAATCAGAAAAGAGCCTGGGAGGAGGTGTTATGGAGCAGGCATGGGAGGAGTTAGCTGGGAGAAAGTGATGTGGAGCAGGACTGGGAGGAGTTAGCTGGGAGGAGGCAATATGGAGCAGGGATGGGAGGATTTAGCTGGTCTGTGAAGCCAAAGGAGCCTTTGAAAAGCAGGGGCAGGTGGAAGAGGAATGCTAAGGAACCTCATGGCATAATATACAGTTCAGGATTTGTGTTGAGGGCAGGATTGGAGAAAGCAAAGCTGGAAAGAAGTCAGGTGGTAGATAATGAAGAGCTTTGCAAGCCTTATTAAGCAATTGGACTTCATCCAGTAGCCTCAGAAGTAGTTGAAAGATTTTTCAAAGGTGGAAAGGAGTAATATGATCACATTTGCATTTTACATGGGCCATTCTGGGACAGCAGGGCAGTAGCTGGAAAATTAATTATGAGGCTTTCAAAAGATCCCAGACGGCCTATGGTCACAGCCTGCCTTAGTGCAGTAGAAGTGATGGAAGAGGCCTGAATGAAATCAAAACGTAATCCTCAAGATTTAAAGAGTATTTGATGTAGGCACAAAAAGAGCAGATGAGGCCATGTTTTCATTTGAGAACCACATTGGTCATGGTTCCACCCTCTAACACAAAGATAAGAACAGTGGGTTTGCAAAAGAAAATGGGAAAGCATGGACTTGTGCAAATTTCACTCGGAGATTCTGTGAAACTCCTGTTATACCTGTCCCTTGGCATTAGAAACATGCCATCCATCATGCACAGGCTCCGTTCAGGTTTATAGTTACCCCGAATCATTTTGCCAAATTACTTATGACTCCAGTATTACCACTGGTTCCCTCTTCCTTCCTAAAGACGTCTTGTGACCAAGCGATCTTCCTTTCTTAGCTTTTCTTTAGATCAGATTGTTAGGCAAGAATGTCTCTAGCCAGTAATTTCCTGAATGGAGCTGGAGGTCAGAGAAGAGGGCTGAGTCAGAAGATGACACTAAAGAGTAATCTGCATAGAGTATGCAAGAGGGCCATCCAAGGAAATTCCAAGGGGTTAGATGATTGGTACACAGATGGAAGCCTGGGAGACAAGAACTAGTGAAACAACAGGCAGATGGAAAAGGTTTCTCTTTGAAATATCTTTTCTCACGCAGTCTACTGGACACCAGTGAGTCCACATTCATCTTCAGCTACCAATGAAGCTTGCCAGTTTCAAGCAAGTAATAGCCAGAGACATGGTAAAAACATGTGTGAGAAACTGAAGAGAGGGAAGAATTGGGTAAGAAGTAGTCAAGAAGGCAGGTGAAACATAGGTGCGAAGAAGAACCAGGGCTGAGGTCTGAATCACTGCTGCCTACTACTTGTTTCCTCTAGTGACTCTAAAAGAGTATGATGAAGAGATCCTAAGTTCTTTACCATTCTGTCCATGTTCTTTCTATTTGAATCTGAACTGAGTGTATTTATTAGTTTGACCAAAAGCATATGGTGTCAGTGCTAAGATGAGGCCACAGATGTTGGCCATAAGAAGGAAGTTTTATAGCTTCTGTGGGACCATTAGAAACTCTTTCCTGTTCAGATCTTTATCTACCATATGAGAGGAGCAGCTATCTGGAGCTATCCATGCTGAGGAGACCAGTAGAAAGCCACAAAGAGATAAAGGTAATGGAAGAGCCTTCTGCCATTCTTGGCTGTTTACATAAACAATCTCGGTTCAAGTCTCAGATGTTATAAGTAGTTGCATCCAACTTGTGACCTTTGGGTCAGAGTAGCTAAGAATGTACAGCACATTTCTCAACTGAAAATCATGTGGTAGCTGCAGTAGAAAGTGAACTCACTGGTATTGAGAGGACTGTGTGGGAAAAGATGTTTTGGAAAGAAACCTATTAGAATGTTCAAATCCAGTAAGAGAATGGATTTAGTCTCGGTACCATAGAAACATCTATTTTTGTTTGAACACATTTATTAGGTATCTGACTGTGCAAAGAAACATACTCATCCATTACTTCAATTTGGAGTATACAGTGTTGCCCTGGGTGACTACACTAGATACTTGGAGGCATAAATTGCATTTCTGTAAGTGGTATTATTAAATATAGATGTCCTGTTACTCAACAAATTCCACCACCTCCCCCTCAACTCCCATGTGTCACCACATATAGTCTTGTTTTTCTCTCCTGTAATAAAAAAAAAAAAACAACAGTCAAGGTTGTCAAGTGAGTATATAGCACGTGCCAGGGTTTGTGTCAAGTGTAGGATTTAAATTTCTTTTAGTCAAATTATGTCCATCTCTTGGGTGTCTAATGGTGATGTCTGTCAAGCAGTTAATATTGCCCGGGCTTTGTACTGTGCAATTTACATGCCTCATTTCATTTCAACAGCAGTAACAAAAAAGTAATCTTAACAACAGTTAAGATTCGGTAAGAATAACAGAATACTGTAGAGGCAGATAGGGGTTTGCTGAAGAAACTGGATCTGATCCAAGTGTGGGAGTTGGTTGTTACTATATCTGATGTTGGGTCCAATTCTTGATGATGGTTGTCAGGAAGGGAAGATGGATGTGAAGTGGGGAAAACAAGACCAAGCTGGAACCCACAAGGGTGGACCATGACTCATGTCACATTTTTTATTCTGATCTTGATGGTATGAGGTTCCTTCAAACAAAGATTCTTCCTCTTTCAGTTAAAGAAACACATCTGGCCTAGCAATCAAAGAAGCTCAGAAAAATCCCACGGGAGGGTCGCTCAGGTGAAGGGCTGGCTCCTACCTCCACCAGTCAGGTGAGCCAACAGATCGTCACCATATGTGAGCATGTTTACTTGTAGCTTATAAGCCTCACCTGGCTTTGCAGCTTTGTTTCATACATTGTATGAGGAATCCTGGAAAACGTATGTAGTTTAGCCTACTCCAGCTGAAACACAGCAAAGCCCCTTCAGGTATTCAAATATTAGTTATGAGTGTATACTGTTATCATCCACCAAGGCTGTACTTAGACAGGCACCGATCATACCGTAGCCTGTGCTCTGGGTTGCCATACAGCAACAAATTTGATTCCACTTCAAGAAATTTCAAAATGGCAGGTAAGCAATAACCACTGCTCTTTTCATTCCCCAGTTGAGCCCACCTATGACCACTGTCACTTGTCAGCTCTTTAAGGACATGGAACTTAAGATCTTCAGCTTTATTGAGACCTAAAAGCAAGGGTACGAAGAGACTAGAATAGTTCTCAACCTGAGGTTCTCAACCCCACCGAGGTCACATATCATTATCCTGCATATCAGACATTTACATCGTGATCCATAACAGTAGCAAAATTACAGTTATAGGTAGCAAAGAAACATGTGTTGTGGAGGATCACCACAACATGACGAACTGTGTTAAAGAGACAAAGCATTACGAAGGTTGAGAACCACTGATTGGTTCCACAGTTAAGAGCACTTGCTGCTCTTGCAGAGAACTGGAGTTTGATTTCCATAACAAGCAGCTCATAACTACATACGACTCCAGCTCCAGGAGACCTTCAGCCCTTTCCTACTCTACATGGGTGTCTGCACTCATGTCCACACATGTATAGATGCAAGCACTTACACATAAAGATAAAATAAACCTTTATTTTAAAAAGATACAAGGACTGACAGTGAGAATACATTGATCTCTCAATACCAAATGACTTCTTACAACCAAAATTGTAAATACTCAATTATATATCTACAAATCTGTGACTTAAGTATAATTTACAATGTAAATTTTGAGATAAAATTTTATCATGGCAAATTTAGGCAGGTTTATGTGTTTGATTTAAAATTATAGTTCCAAAACTGACCCTTCCAGAGGCCACAGATTTTCTTCCAGACCAATAAAATTTGAGGGGAAGACCTGATATTGCTAAATCTTTTTCAGAGGCTGCAACTGGGGCCAGATGTTACAGCCTTGTCTTTTCCCATAATGGAGAAAGGCTGATAGAGAGAAAAGGGGAAAGGTGTGGCCTGATGGTATACACATGAATCTATTTAAAATAAAGAGGAAATGGGCAGCCTTGGTATTGCCAGGCTGCTTGCCTCGTTGATATGTCAGGAGCATTTTAAACATAGCCCTGCAGGTGGTGAATGAGAATAGAAACCAGAAATGTACAGATTAAATTTAGCAGCAGATTGGATCACATTCACCAAGATGTTTGCCTCGCTGCCTGCTCTCCTCCTCCTCTCCACTCAGGCTGCAGGACACCTAATCAGAGAAGGCAGCCTCCTAGTGAATTCAATTAGCCATGGAGCACCTCGTGTGGGTTAATGGATGAGAGAAATGGAAACAGACATGACTTCTGCATAGAGGTGGCCCTGGGCGGTGGGGGAAGGCCTCAGTGCCAAGTGAGGCAGCACATCTCCTCCTCTGGGGATAGGATATTCCTCCAGTGTGCCTGCTGAGAACTAACTTCCTTCCCTCCCAGCCTCGAAAGGCAGAATTCGATTCTTTTGTAGCCCTCCTGACACTGTAAGTCTTCAGTCCAAGAGACTATATAGGTTCCAGGGTCCAAATCTGTGTAAACACATGATTTGCTTGGAATAGATGTGCCAGGTATCGTGCTCAGCCAAGCTATTTTCCTTTATACTGTGTTTCTCAAGTGCACTCATAAATTGACTTTATGTAACCTAGGACTGTCATCATCAGGTGTTCACTGCTTCCTTCAAAAAGGAGCCCCGTTTTGAGTCTGAACTCCTAGGTCAACAAAGAACTTGTGTCTCCTGTTCTTTTTTCAGACACCCACGTTATGAGACAGGATCCTTAACTCTCTGTCCTATTGCATTCATACCTGTCTCACTCCTTATCCAAAATGTCTTGTGTCTCTTTCTACTGAAGCATCTAATGAATCTTATTAATCTCAAACTGAATTAACACTAAAACATTCAATAAGATTAGCATCGGATAAAAGCACCATTCTGCAGCTCTGCCCTCTGCCTTTTCACTATGGGCTCTGTTGTGTGACTTTTCCTAGGGGGACATGAACAAACCTGCATTCACCCCAGACAGATCATCAATGACAAAGCAAAGAAATTCTTCCACCCAACTCCAAATAAGTAAGCAAGTAAGTTTACCAAAACTACTTACAAGACACAAATGAGAGGTCATTTACAGAAGTACAGGTGAGTCAAAGGCAACGTCCAAGGTCTACCACTCCAGTGTAGGTGACAGCTTACAAAGGCTGCATCCCTAGAGCGTGATGCCTGATTCCCAAGCAGCTACAACAGAGTATCTCCACAACAGATATCTGTTTATATAGCCCCAAGAAGAAGCCTTGTAAGTTTTGTAATTGTCTAAGCTTCCTGCAGTCTTAGGAGCCTCCCTCCTCCCTTAAGTGGGGGATGTTTTAACTTAAAGGGCATAGCTACATCACAGCCTTGTGCGTGTGGACTTTAGTGGGTACAGAAAACTCTTGTTACCCTCAGTATTTTAAATGGATATACTAATAGTACCCAATCTTATATGTTGCTGCTGGAATAACCAAGTTGTACGTAAAATATTTAGGATATGTACCCTATAGTCAACACTCAAATAAATATTAGTAATTGTAAGTGGGTTTTAGAAAATGTGCTAGGCAGTGAGTGAGACATTAACCTTACTAATTAACCTTAACGAGTGAGTTGGCCTTAACCCTTAGTGGTTAGCACAGTGGAGGATGCGGATAAGAGAATTCAAATCATAAAATCACAAGATGAATGCTGTGGTATGCAGCCTTCTTTCTGTACTAAAGAATATTATGAATTGGTATAAGGAGACAATCTCACTCTCTGAAGAGAAGCATGTTTTAGATGTTGCCTAAGAGAGTTTCCTCTGGAAAAGGCAAGGCCACCATGACCCATTTCCCACTTAGCAATAAAGGACATCTATGACACTGTTGAACAAAACGACTTTGGTCATAGCTTTGGTTGAAAATTTGTTAAGCTCAAATGTACAAGACTATCTTTAGACAACAGTGTTCTTACAGTCTAGACAGGTAAACATCTAACAAAAGAACTATAAGTATGCTGACCTTCAGACAGTGAAAATGTTGATACACAAACAGAAAACTTCTTGAAGGACTTAAGATGAAGCAGGACTTAGCTCAGAAAAGGAAATGAGGAGCCTCAAAGCATAATCATCAAAACAGAGAGGCCTGCATGAACTATTGTAATCTTGATTACCTTTAATATCATGACGTATAGATTGATTTAGAGCCCTAAAAAATGCAGGCTGAAGATCAAATTACAGTTCATTCTTAAAAACTTTTACCAGTAAAAGTAACAGGTGAAATATGGTGATTAGCATTTTTGTTTTTAATCTTTAGTGTTTTTAATTAAAGTATCAGTTTACTAAGCATGGTACAATTGTAAACACAGGTGTAACTTGAATCACTCATAAGAATATAAAGTATACATGCAAACACATAGACTCACTATACTTTGGCTCCTTTCCACCTTTCCCTAGAAGTTCTTCTATCCTTGACAATGGACATCCCATTATGAATTATTAAATGACATCATCGAACATTCACTATATACATTGAATGAGGAAACTTTATAAAGATGCGAGTTTGTTTTTCCTCCTGTCCTGAACAACACACTGAAATTTAATTCCAGCCATGTCCATCTCAGTTTCTTTTACTGTCTCTTAAGAATTGTAGTCTGTGGCAGTCACATCCTCACTCAGAACCTGCAAGATTAATGGACCCATCACCAGATGGGTCAGAAGCAGTCTAGGGAGGCAGCATTCATTATTCCTGGGTTACTTAGAAAGGGCATAAAGAACCTAATATTAAAATAATGAGTAAATTTTAATTAGATAAAATGGAAGCTGGATACCCATAGGTGTTCCCGCCCTTAATTTTGTAAGAGTAGGATGACAAAATACACAGAAGAAAACTGTCATGTAGGAGCATCAAAGCCACAAGCAGATCCCAAGCCACACATCAGTAGAAATAATCAGGCAGCAGAGGTTTAGAATCAGATATTACTAAAACTCATTTGAAGCCCAGATTTTACATTTGCCTATGCATCCCAACATGGGCCATTTGGCTTCTCTAAGCCTAGATTTTTTCATCTGCAAGCAAGGAACAATACTTGATAGGGTAGTGTTAAAGATCTCAAAGCCCTGCACCTCTCTATGCAGAGTCAGCTTAGCTCTCTCCCACTAACCCTTTCAGTGTTCACTTCTAGCCATCTCCATTCCTTTTTGTCAGCTGCAAATCCAAAGAAACACCTTCTACCTGGGACCTCCGATGGCCACACTGGTTGGGATACAGGCAAGTAATTTTCACTGTTCTTCCTATCCCCGATTTTAAAATGGGTGCAGATCAAGGCAGAGAGTACTCAAAAAATGAAACACAAATGGCTGAAAAACACTTTAAAAAATGTTCAACATGCTTAGCCACCAGGGAAATGCAAATTAGAACTACTTTGAGATTTCATCTTGCACCAGTCAGAATGCCAAGATCAATAAAACAAATGACAGACAGCTCATGCTGGCAAGGATGTGAGGAAAGGAAAAACTAGTGGGAGTGCAAGCTTCTACAGCCACTGTGGTAATCAGTGTGGCAATTTCTCCAGAAGCTGGGAATTGATCTACTTTAAAATCTAGCTATACCACTCTTGGACATATACCCAGAGAGGTCTACCTCCTACCACAGAGATACCGGCTCAATCATGCTCCTTGCTCTTCTATTTATAAAAGTCATACATTAGAAATAGTGTAGATGCCCAACAACTAATGAATAGCTATGAAAAATGTAGTATATTTATATAATGGAATATTATTCATCTGTTATGAAATTTGCAGGTAAACTGATGGAGCTAGAAAAGAAAGCATCCCAAGTGAGGTAACCCAGACTCCAAATAACAAACAATTGCATGTTTTCTCTTATTTGTGGATGTAAGCTTTTAAACCTTTAACATGTATGCTACAATCTGGATAACCACAGAGGATAGGTACCTAATAAGAGACCAGGTAAGAGAAAGGGATGTGTGAAGGAATGAGAAATAGAATATTTTGTTATGGAGAGGGAAACTATAATAGGAGGGTTAAATACAGCAAAGAATGGGAGAGAAAAATAAACAAAAACATGTGGGGATGGACAAAAATACACTAAAGGCTACATGAAAAACCATATGGAAATCTACTACTATAGAAAGTTCATATCATATAAAAGGAATCTAGATGGCTCACCATATAATAGGATAGACAATGCCCTATCCAGACATCTTATGCCACAAAGTAAGGCATCCAGTGCCAGCAATGGGCTGCATCTTGTTGAGCCACTGACCAAAATGATTCCTTGGACAGCCCACCCCCAAAAACCACACAGGCTATTGCAAAGAATATTGGTGACTCTACAGTCTAGTAGTAGGGCTCTTTTGATGAAGATAGTACTTGCTTATATCATTGAACACAGAGAGTTTCCGCTGATGCCTAATTAGAAGCTTCACATCTACTAACCAGGGTTCATGTCCTGGGAAGTATTTTCTGCTATACTAGGGGAGAGAGGTAATCAGTAATATCATCAGCTTTTGTGACATACAACAGACACCTGCCTGCAGATACATTGGAACAATTGAGGGACAAATGTTACAGAGGTAAACAATAACTTTTTGGTTAGATTTAAAGCCCACTCAATAAAAAGAAACTCATTCCTGACACTGCTAATATGGCCAAGAACATGAGAATAGATAATCAATGTATCTTCAGGAAATTCTACTACTATTAGTCTACTGGAAGAATAGGCAATGAAATGACTCCTAATGATATACTGCTTTACCAGCAGATCAGCACCTCACTTAACCCACATCAGAAAAGTTCTGGTAGAACTAACAGGAGTCACACAGCTTGATAATGGGAAGAGAGAGAAGACTTTGGAGCACTTAGTCCTTTTAGACGCATCACACCTTCCCCTTCAAATCTCAGAGATCTGTGTGGAAGAGGGAGGGGAAATAGTGTAAGAGCCTGAGGTAATAGATGAGTCCAAGGAAACTTTGTCTTCCACACACAATAGGACCGATGGATGCATAGATGAACTCACAGAAGCTGTGTCAGGATACAAGAGATTGAAGAGATTCAAGCCAAATGAGGTCCCAGCACTCAGAGGAGGAAACAGGCAAAGGGTCCCACCCTTATCCAAGAAGTTATCTATAATTGTTACCTGTTAGCAAAAGAAATTGGTTTTATTATTTATTTATTTATTTATTTATTATTGGATATTTTATGTATTTATATTTCAAATGTTATCCCCTTTTCTGGTTCTCCCCCTTTCTTCTATGAGGATACTCCCCCTCCCACCAACCCACTCCCACCTCAACATCCTGGCATTCCCCTACACTGAGGAAACAAGCCTTCAGAGGACCAAGGGCTTCTTCTCCAACTGATGCCAGACAATGCCATCCTCTGCTACATATGCAGCTGGACCATGGGTCTCCCCATGAGTACTCTTTGGTTGATGGTTTAGTCCCTAAGAGCTCTGAAGAATCTGGTCATTTGATATTGTTCCAAACCCCTTCAGTTCCTTCAGTCATTGCTCTAACTCCTCTATTGGGGTCCCTCTCCTCAGTCTGATGGTTACCTGCAAAGCATCCTCATCTGTATCAGTAATGTTCTGGCAAAGCCTCTCAGGAGACATTCATGTCAGGCTTCTGTCAGCAAACCCTTCTTGCTATTACCTTATCTCCATAGTAACAGCTATGAAAATAATAAAAAATGTAATAAATACAATAGTTAAGATGGAACATTTGAAAAGACATATTAAACATAAATGAAATCAGTAATGGAATAAAAGATATAAAAGCTTGACACATATGTGAACTAATTGCAAATTAACTATAAACCCACTAGGTCCTGTCAAAGGGCAGTGTGACTCCAATACAATGTATTAGGAAGATGCCGTAATTATAAATAAATACAACAAATCCCTAAAAGTCTGTTAGTGAAAAACACATGAACCAAAGTAATTGGAGAGTAGAATAGTGATTTTTCAATGCCTAAGTAGCAAAGAGATGAACACACACAGAATACTTAGACCACTGTGATACGGCCTCTAGAAGCAGAACTGAGCCACAGAGACAGAAATTGGAAAGTAACGTGTTCTAAAAAGAAAAAAAAAAAGGAAGGAATACCTGCTATATGCAGATATTAATTTTTAATCTTCTTTTTATTAATGTTATTTATTCCTTTTACACTTAAAATTAATTTCATGCATTTTTTGTTAGTCAACACTCCTTGCCTTTTGAAACATCCCTTTCATTTTAAAACACTCCATTTTGGCTGACCTGTGAAAATTGTTCCTCTCAGATTTTTGATGTCTTCTTTAATTATTATTACCTATATAAGCATATTTGTATATATAAACAAAAGTTTTTGACTCTTCTTAGTGTTGCTTATATGTTTCTGTGTTTAGGGCTGAATACATAATGTTGGATAATGTATCTGGGGAATCATCCCTGGAGAAAACTGATTCCCTCTCTCTCAATAGCCATTATTTACCAGTAGTTTTTCATCTAGGAGTTGGATCAAATGTAAGTCCCTCATCCATATTGGCATGTCAACTAGAATTGTTATTGTCCAGGTGACTATTTCACTGAAATTTCCTGGGTGTAGCTTCCCTGTTATATATAGAAGACAAAATCTCACAACAGACATCCTGATGCTCTGGCTCTTAAAAATCTCTCTCTCCACAATGTTCCCTGAGCCCTAGGCATAGA
The DNA here is from genome assembly GCF_011064425.1 of Rattus rattus. Classification (NCBI taxonomy): domain Eukaryota; kingdom Metazoa; phylum Chordata; class Mammalia; order Rodentia; family Muridae; genus Rattus; species Rattus rattus. The sequence goes on along the minus strand of NC_046155.1, from coordinate 112,089,415 downwards.
TTTGGTATTACAGATATCAATGTTGTTAGACATCACAAAGCCAGTTGTTCTTAACATTTATAGCCAGCTGAGGATTTCTGTGATGGTTCCCTTTTGCTTGAGAAAAGTGCTTCTTTAATGAGGGCAAGAGTTACACTTATCTGTGAGTATGAGGAATAAGGATAAGTATTTAAAATACAGTTAGAAATTATATTAATTTAGGAAGGTGGTATTAGTTGATTCTATTCTAGGGTCCATGGCCTCACAGATAGTTGTCATGGTTTGTAATATCAGGTATAATTTCTTCTTATTAAGGAAGCCTTAAGTCCAATCAGATACCTGCTGGTGGGCCCTAATATGTAAGTGTCACCATTGTATACTTGAGAATACCTTGGCATGCTGGCCATTATTGTGGTTCATAGGTTTGACATCTGGATGGAACTGTTGATTGCATTTCTTTCTGGGCATCTTGTGGGCCCCTTCAATTACTATGAAACTTAGTCCTCAAGGAGGAAGCTTCCAAGCCAGTCCAGCTCAATTCCTCCAAGCTATGTTCAAAGTATGTACTGTCTTCAGCAATAGGATCTTCCTTTCAAGTTCTTGGAGGCAACCATGGACAACTATAGCCTATTTTAGAAGTCCATTGGATTCCTCTGACCCACCCTTTAAATGAAGTTACACATGTCTGGCACTGTGTGTGTGTGGGGGGGGTGTTGTTAGATAATCTATATCTCTAAATATGAGATATGAGCATTATCTCATTCTCACCATAAGTGGTGTAACTTCATATGTTCTCTCTCTCTCTCTCTCTCTCTCTCTCTCTCTCTCTCTCTCTCTCTCTCTCTCTCTCTGTGTGTGTGTGTGTGTGTGTATGTTTCCTTCCTTTCTCCTTCCCTCTCTATATTAGCCTCCTCCCTGCGATTTTTCCCATTGCCTTCTTCATACCACTTATATCCTACCATTCCCCTCCAAAGTTGTTCTTCTAACACCCAAAGATCCCATTTTTACTGTTTTCTATGGTCACTTCAGATCATAGAGTAATTTCTAAAAATTCAGAGTCAGGATCAATAGAGACGGCATGTGGTACTTGTCTTGCAGGATCTGGATTTTACCACGCAGTATACTATTTTATATGTTAATGCATTTACTTGCAATTTTCATGACTTCAATTTTTATAGATGAAAAATTCCATTATGTTTATGTGATGTATTTTCATTATCCATTCATTGGTTGAAATGTCATTTTGGTGGTTGATTTTTCATTTGAAAAGTAGAGTTGTCATCAGCTAAGCATTCTAAAAACACAGTATCTCTTGTTAAAACTGTATTCTTTGAAAATTTCATACATGTATATAATGCATCTTAATTATATTTATCTCTATTCTTTCACTCCAATTATCCCTAGGTTTTCCTACCAACACATCTCCTTCCCTCCTCACTCTGTTTTTTATGTTTTATTAAAACATTGTTACATATAATATATTTTACCTACTCAAAAAGTGAAGATATTAGTTGAATATCAATATTTTCACTGTCACTCACCAAAAGACCCAAGTAGATACCTTCTCTTTGACTCTCTTGGACTACTCTTTTACATTTATACTTACTGTTCATGAATTTACTCATTCCTAAGGTACTGGGCTCCATCTATCTTCCATATTCTGTGTTAAACACTCCGTGTGCTTGGAATGTACTGTATTATTTAGTCTACCCGCTATTAAGCGGGTACAGTAAACAAAATCACAGAGGGAGTAAAGAATCTCTATAAAAGTTTACAAAATAGACTTGAGTACAAGCGAAATAAAATTCTGTGGGATGCCACTAAGTAAACCCTAAGAAGAAAGATAATTAATTTTGTCTTGGGGGAATTTTCACAATGGAGAAATGGCATTTCATTCCGTTGTAAAGGATAAGTTGGAATTACCCACCAGGGATTATGGCATAGGCCATTTGAAGCAGATTACATACAAGGATGTAAAAATGTGTTGTTCCATGTTTCAAGTCAATGTCCAGAGAATTTTCCCATTTCAACCTACTGAGAGTTTGAACTAGTGAGATATCTGAGCCGTGTTTATTTTTAAACAAAGATGGTGCTATTGTGTTACAATTCTAGTGTTTACAAGGTCAATGCATTTCTTAAATATAAGAAAAAACTTGTTGTCACCTACCTATTTCATTTTGAAGGAAGCTAATTTTGACCACATGGACATTGTGAGATGGGCAATCTTACTAGACACTACTACCTGGCATTTCTTTCTTCAGATTCTACAACTGTCTTTCCTAGACTATTATTAGAAAGTTGCTACAACAGCTAACCTGCTAAGTTTACACACTATATTAATAAGAGAGCCCCTACATCAGATCATAAAAATGAGTTGTATTAAATATGAGTTTTTATCAAATGTGGTAATTAATGACTTTGAAATTTTTCAGAAAAGGCTTATTTAAATAATCAACTGGTATACCAGAAAGAAAAAAATTAACCTTCTGTTTTCAATGGTGAACTGCTTTTCTTCATATGTAAAGAAATGAGCTCACTATCACCCAGTTGCATGAGTAGGAAATTAAAGCTGTCTCTCCCATGCCTCACACCTCTGTGCCCTTCCCTTGTTCCACTCAAGCACAGCCAAAACGCACATGTTCCTTTCTGTAACTTCAGCCATTCTCATCTTCTCCTTAGTCACTGTCCCAGTTCATCACTATTTTTTTCATCCTCTGAGGCAACTAGTTATTTTTTGGATGTGTGTGTGTGTGTGTGTGTGTGTGTGTGTGTGTGTGTGTGTGTGTGTGTGTGTGGATGTGTTTGCATGATGTGTGTACAGACTTATGGAAACTGGAAGAGGGTTATGCATTCTCTGGATTGGAGTTAAAGGCTGTTGTTAGACACCTTGTGGGTGCTGGGAACTTAACTCTGGTCCTCTGCAAAAGTAATATGCAGTTTTAGCCACTGAGCCATCTCGCTGATCCTTAAGGGAACTTTTCAATATTTGTCTATCTCAGATCAGATCAGATCACTGCCAAGATTTATTGGTCCAAGCAAGACCAACTGGATTCCTCTCCTATAACAGGTATGCACAGAATGGCAAGTTAACTCATCAGATCTTTGACTGCATTGGAAAGGGTATTTTAAGTGGGAGAGGCTAGTGCCAGCATTCCAAAAGAAGGAAAATAGAGATGAATGATGAAAAGTCTTAGCAATCTTTAGCTCTCATCATTGATGTGATTTCTTAATGTTACCTTTTTGTTTTTATCCACTGTACAAGCCAGTAAATTGGCCTGAAAGAAATAAACAGAAATACAAACAGATAGACAATTTGATAGATAGACAAGCAATGCTTATATACATTCCATTTCTTGACTGACTCTTCATTATTGTAGGAGTGAGATGTGTGTGAGTCTGAAAGGGTTAGGCTTTGACATAGTGCCTTTCTTCTGCCATCTCTTATTTCACCGTGCTCCCTTATTATATTCCAAATTCAAAGCAGCATCAGAGTGAATGTGGCTGTCGTTGGTAGTGCCTCTCCAGGTGGTGTTACTACTGCAATGATTTTACCATGCTCTGCTTAGTGCACTAAGCTTTCTCTGCACTGCACAGGTCTCTAAACCTTTTCCTCTTCCCTGTGCAATTTACTCTCTAAATATAGCTCAAGAGGAGCGAATGAACATGCTGCTTTATAATTCACTTTGATTTTCTGCTTTCTTCTACTCTGTGAGGACAAGGAAGAGCCACCTCTATCTTCTGGTCATAATAAGCATGGGAACTGAGATCATTCATCAGGAAGCCACAGGGATTCACTAAATGAACAAGTAAGTGAATAGGTCAAGACATCGCAGTTTGTAAATCTTGGGAAATAGTCTCTATGACACTGTTTGAAAATATTCCTAATGCATACAGAGCAGGACAATGTATATGGTCTTCCCTTAGCGTGGATGACTGTAAGATACAGACACTCAACTTACAGGCTAAATTTTCTTATGATTGAGCTGATCCTCTCCAACAGTTTAATATTAGATTTTAATTGCATTCCCATTCAACTAGTGCTTTAATAAATTCAAGGGAATAAACCCTCTTTGCATATCAACACAGGTGAATCTAATTCAATATTTCTATTTAATTAAGCATTTCGTGCTCTAATAGTCAAGTTGCTGGAGGAGATGACATCTTCATGAGCTTGCAAACCAAAGTAAAGCACTTTACATGTAAAACTTTTCAGAGTTTCCTGCCCCAAATGAGGACAGTTTCCTGATACCTTCTTAAAAGTCCCCACAATGCCCAGCACTCTTCTCCAAGGCAGTGGCCCAAAGGTGCAAACTTTTATCATATTTTTCCCATTCTCTCATCTCCTTATCTCTCATGTAGAGAGAGGGTCTCCTCCTTTCAGAGTTCATAGCAGAAGCCCTGGCTTCCATCAAACCTGCCCACAATCAGGAAATACTTGTCTGAATTTACAACATTATGTTCATAGTCATACCCCAAAGCATGATAGTCATGTTAACACAGTCTACCTCCTGACCTCATAATTTGCTGTACTGAAAGTGAAAGGCCTTGGTCTTAGACTCAGGGAAACCGGTGAGGGAGCATCAGACTTGCTGATGAGCATGAGATACCCTCATGGTCTGAATTTTAGCTTCTGTGTTTGTACAATAGAAAAAGTTTAGTCTCTCCCCAAATCACTGTTTGGTGATGCTTAGAACTAGAAAGCCATCGCTGTCACACTAACAGGTTAGCTTAGAGATGCACTTGGTCTTTGGGTCACATGTGACCCAGTGGTCCACAACCAGGCTACTTATACAAACCAGAGTGAAAAAGATTTTCAAATGCACATTCTGAGTGCTGCCAAATTAGATTCTTTCGAGTCAGATTTGGCATACGTTAGCAGCTTACCCATTGATATCAATCAGCAACCAGTATTGAGAACCTACAAGCAGTGAAGGCAGAAGCCCTTGGACGTGAGCATGCGCATGCATGCACGCGCACGCACACACACACACACACACACACACACCAGCTAATCAAATGGCCAGACATGCAGAAGTTTATGAATACAAGGACACATACATTAGGAGACAAAGAGCTACAGAGAAAAGAATGCACACATCAAATTGCAAGCAGCTGGCAAGGTAGATCTGTCAGAACCAACCTAGAAAAGTCGCCTTTCTGTCTTTCTAGTTGAAAGAAATTGCCCTAGCTCAAAAGTGATGAAAACAGTTAGCATATTCGGGGGATGCAGCCAGTATATTAGAATATTAGTAACTTCTTTTCTGTGATAAAATACCATGGAAAAGGAAACATAAAATAAGATAATTAATTGGGTTTCTGGTTTCAGCAGGCTAGAGTCTGTAATGCTGACTCTAAGGCATGGTAGAAGTAATGGTTGGGAGTTCACATTTCAAACTACAAGTAGGAGGCAGAGAGCACACTGGAAATGGAGGGTATTTTTTAAAACCTCAAAACCTGCCTCTGTGGCACACCTCCTCCAGCAAGGCCACGCTTTCTAAGAGTTCCCAACTGGTTCTACCAACTAAGGACCAAGTATTAAAACATTCTTACCCATGGGCATGATTCTCAAACAACCACGACTAGTTTACAAAAACCCATAGCAACCAGTAGCAAAAGAAACAAAAAGGAAAAAGGAGATTCAGACTATGATGGTCTTGTGGTCTTGCTTTTCTTCACCTGCAGTACTGTGAGGTAATGATTACTGTACCCCCTTTGCAGAGAAAGAATTGACTCATGCGAGTTTCAGTGAATTTGCTAATATGCGTTAAACTTGGATGTGAGCAGAGGGCTGCCTCTAAGCTCTGTCCTCAAAGTCTGTGAAATCCATGATATTTCACATTTCCAGCTTCTATTTCCTCGTTTAGAATAATAGAAAAGCCGCTATTGTAAAGAAGGATATGGGAGATTGAAAAGAACATAACTATGAATATATGGTAATTGGTATTGTTTAATATTGCCAAATAGGATCTCTGAAATTGTAGTACTATGAGTAGGCATTCTCAGACATTTGAAAGCCATGGTAACATGATGGCCTGCTTAAGAGAATTGCACTTACATCTTTTTGAGAATACACTTTGATTTTTCCCCCCCTCCATCTCTTTATTTTTTTTGTTTTTGATACTTCTTGAAAAAAATAAGATGTTTTCTAGGTGTGAAAAAGATCAGAGATATCTAATCTATGCAATGTTGTAAATATAGGAAGTGTAATGTACGTGCAGAAAAAAAAGTGACATCTCTCAATAAAAAACCAAAACCTAAGCATTTACTTCCAGGGTCAACTGACCAACCTCCCTGTAAAATCTTCTAATTGTGGAGACAGAATTTAGGAAGCATCTAGTGAGAGCAGGGGCATACCCCAAATGGCCATCAGCTGGCAAAGCCATCAGTTCAATCAGAGCCATTGGAATCAAATAAGAAAGCTTGACTCTGCTTGAAAGCAATCACCTTAGCTAGGATAAGATCAAAAACACGAATCACTGTGATACCCAGGCTGTGTTTAGTCAAATTCCTGAGCAGTGCTGTGCTGTGCTATTGATGCTGTACTCTGCCTTCAACACGCAGTTTTGTGGACATCCAAGGGATTATAGGCAACTCTGCACAATGTTAAGAACACATTCCACATTTCCTTATCCCTCAAGAAAGCAAACTGGTGTGTTGAGGCAGAAGAATCACAAGTTTAAATCCAACCTAGCCTTCATACTGATTCATCTTGATTTTTTTTCCCTTGAAGGAAATAGAAACTTGGAAAACAGACCCGTTGATTTCTGATATGAGAAATCAGAAAACTTCTGTCTTGGAGTCATTCTAGAATTCTAGAAACAGCCACAGAGCTCAGTCGATTGGAGGAAAATTGGATCTGGTACAGAGCTTACCTTAAAGTAAAAATAGAGGAAAAGAAGATTGTAGAAAAAAAATGTAGGCACTCATTAGTTATTGATTCAGTATCTGCCTTGTACCAGACAGAGTTTCAGGCACCAAGGATACCAAATCAGAATGATACAAAGTTATCTTCCCAGTGAAGTTGAAAGCGAGTGGAGAAGAAAGACAGAGAGGCAGATAGAGATAGGGCAATAGAATGGAAGTCACACTGTCTGAAAAAAATGAAACATAACTCCTACTGTGCACCTTGAAAGACAGACAAGAGTTTGCCCTTACCAACAAAGTATACATAAGGTATGGGAAAAATGGTGTGTCAAGGAAAGTTCAGATCAATTAGAGAGACTCCCACAAAGACTTGAGTGTCACTGGGAAAGAATAATGGGTGAGATTTTGTTTTCAGATGAGTACTGAATTCCTCCTGCTGTCCTAGATCATTTTGTTTCTTCCCACACATTTATTAAGGCAACATTTCTTCCAGCATCAGTTTTGAGACTTCTGTTACTTCTGACTCTTGTAACTTACTGCAGAGTGGAGATTAATGTATCTCAATCCCACAGCTCCAATTATATGGGGAATTGTGGTGACAAGAGCTGTGAAGGAATTTTTCTAAACAAGACAACTTCCAAGGAACTTGGCAGAACATCCTTTATCATCTTGTGTTATTTGCAGAGAGAGGAAACCTGATCTCCACCCTCTAGACCCTTTCCTCCAGTTCTACTGAGCCATTTGCAATCAATCAAGGAGATGGTGTTTGGTCCTGGATGTCCACTCTCTGTCTGGTTTCCTCCCTATTCGAATAAAAAAGAGTCTATGCATGACAGGGCTATTTATTAAGAGTGTGGCTTTAGTACTCTTTCTATAACAAAGCACGCAGAGTCCACCCTGGGCCTGTTTTGGGATTATGATATTCTACCTTCTCAAAGCTCAACACAGAGACTTACATCAACAGAGCTATTCATCTAAGAAACAGGATCTCCATCAGAGTCCCTCCTTTGGGTTAACTTCATTTTTTCATCCCTGCTTTGTCCCCTTAATTTGAAGTCAGTTTTTCTAGTTCACAAACATTACTGTTTCTATTGCCAACATTGAATTCATGGGTAGAAATCAATAATGTTTTAGGATAATGTCTTACCATTAACAGATTCTTTCCTTTTTACAGAAGCTTTCTATATGCATCACTTGGTCTCTAAACAGATAGCCTAATTGTTCATGTCTTTCTTGTATTCACTGTATCCAATAATCCTAGTAAACTTACCCCTGCCCTTTTCAGATATTTTCAGAGTTACTACCTTGTGTCTCAAGACGAGTTTTATATACTAGGTAGCCATCTTCCTGTACTAGTCTTTATTTTCATTAAATAATATGATTACAAATAACTCATCATCTTGGTGGCTTGTAACAGAAATTTATTTCTCAAATGCTTTGCATTTTGGCATAGGTTGACTGCAATCACTCAATATGTTTTGTTTTTTAATCCAGATGAAAAAAAGACCTATCTGATACATACCATTCTAGTACAGTTTGGAAAATAGCAGCAATATATCCAGTAATATCTCTTAACACTTCCTCTTGACATACATGCTTTCTATCACTTTTTATTAGACAAAATATCTAACCAATGGATTATAGCCTAAAAGCCTACTCATTATAAAAGCTAAGGAGAATGGAATATGATTCAGCTATTAAAAGCAAAGACATCCTGAATTTTTCAGGCAAATGGATGGACCTTGAGACTATCATCCTAAATGAGGCAAACCTGTCCCAAAAGGACATGCATGGTATGTACTCGTGGATAAGTGGATATTAGCCATAAGATACAGGTATCATGCTACACTCAACAGACCCAAAGAAGCTAAACAAGAGGGAAGGCACAAGCAAGAATGGTTGAATCTCATTTAGAAGGAGGAATAAAATAGTCATAAGAGGCAGATGGATGGAGGGAAGTGGGAAGAAGGGATGATGGGAAGGGGAATTGGGGAGGGTTCAGGATCAGGTGTGTAGAAGGACAGAGAGATAGCTAGATGGTCATGAAAGTGAATAGAAATCTGTAACTGACAGGAGTGAGAAGGTGGGGGGCATCTCCAGGATGAGACTGAGATCAGAGATAAGAGGTGCCCAAAAATTAGCTTAGCTGTGACTTACAATGTTGGGGACATGAAACCAGAGGAAGTCACCTTCTATAGCTTGGCAGGAAACCCAGAGGAGCAACAGAGACACCAACACACCCACAAAACTTTCAACCCAGAATTTATTCTGTCTACAAGAAATTCAGGCCTGGGGGATGGAGCAGAGACTGAGGGAATGGCCAATCAATAACTGGCCCAATTTGTGACCCATCCCATGGGTAAACACCAATCTCGGCACTACTGATGGTACTCTGGTATGCTTGCAGACAGAAGTCTAGCATAGCTGTCCTTTGAGAGGCTCCACCCAGCAGCTGACTCAAACAGATACAGATACCTATAGTCCAACAGTGGATAGAGCTTGGGGACTCTTATGGAAGAATAGGAGGAAGGATTATGGGCCACAAAGGGGATAGGAACTCCACTAACTAACAGAGTCAATTAACCTCAACCTTTGGGGATCTTAGACCCTGAACCACAAATGAAAAGAAACATACACAGGCTGGACCTAGGTACATGTGTAGCAGATGTGCAGCTTGGTCTTCATGTGGGTCCCAAACAACTGGAGCTGAGGTTATCCCTAAAGCTGTTGCCTAAATGTGGCTTATTTTCTTCTAGCTGCGGTGCCTTGGCTGTTTTCAGTGGGAGGGGAGGCACCTGGTGTCTCAGGGACTTTAAATGCCAAGGTGAGGAGGGTGCCCAAGGGGGCCCCACCAGCTCTGAGGAAAATGGGAGGGGAGAACCGGGGAAGGATTGTGAAGAGGAGTGACGGAGTTGGGGACAGTGAGTAGGGTGTAAAATGAAAAAATTTAAAAAAAATTAAATTAAATGAAAAGCTAAGAGTAACTGGCAACAGTAATGCGATCCTCTATAACATAGATCATTGTCCTAGCATTCAGTGCCAAGAAGTCCACCATGCTGTTCAAAGACAATATTCTGTTTTGTTTGGTGTGGTGATTTGATTAAAAAATGTGTCCTACAGGCTCCAGTTGTTTGAACATACATTCCCCAAAGGATGGTGCTGTTTGGAAAGGACACGGAATCTTTAAAGGTATAGCCTTGCTGGAAGAAGCACACCTCTGAGGACAGGTTCTGAGAGTGTGTAGCTGGCACCACATCCAGTCTACTCTCTGCTTCCTCTTGCGCTTAGATATATGATTTCTCAGCTTCCTGCTACGATCACCTCCATGCCTTGCTGGCTGTTATAGACTCGCTGCCTGAAACTATGGGCCAAAATAAACTAACTCTTTCGTGAATCCTCTTTGATCATGATGCTCATCACAGCAAGAGAAAAACAGCTAATACATCTGTTTATTATTATTATTATTATTATTTGCTATATGTATGTATTCAGCACTATAAACTGTATCTCTTTCCCTATGTCTTTGTCATGGAATCCAATATCAATCTACAACTAGCAGAACTGATAATCACTGTAAGCTGTAGGGGCTGGGGAAACACTAATAAATGGCAGAATAACATACTATTGTATTAGATAAGCAGGATGAGATTTTTTAGAATTTTTTAATTGTAGAGATTTTTAAAAAAAAAATTTTTCTAGATGTTATTTCTAAACTGAAAAATAAAACCTTAAGTCCGGAAGGGTATATGCATTCAGTCCTCAGAATGTTACAGAATGACAAAGCAAACACAAAATTTCATATTTAAAAAAAGTTAAGATATATGCATGACAGAGAGCAAACTTTACCTTCATCTCTCAGAACGTGAGGTAAATAAGATGATAATGTATGGCAGGCAACTCAGGTACATTGTATTTTGCTAAAAGAACCTATCCCATTGAGTGTTGGTTAATGCATTTACGCACATTTTTTTAAATCTCCTAGAATGCATTATAGGACTACATCTTTGTTTTATGTAGCAAAACCCTTTTCTATTAACTGTTATATCAGTAGCATAAAGATTGCACTGTGATTTTCCTTGTTATAATACATGACTACCTGATAGAATTACAATTTCTAACCTCTGTGTAGTTGGCAAGGACATGGAATTATTCTTGCTAAGGAGAAGAAGTGTAGTAACTATGTTTTTGTTCCTGAATAAAATCATCATGACCAGAAGGAAGTTAAAGCTTAAGTCCAAGTGGATCAAGGACCTCCACATCAAACCAGATACACTCAAACTAATAGAAGAAAAACTAGGGCAGCATCTCGAACACATGGGCAGTGGAAAAAATTCCCTGAACAAAACACCAATGGCTTATGCTCTAAGATCAAGAATTGACAAATGGGACCTCATAAAACTGTAAAGCTTCTGTAAGGCAAAAGACACTGTCATTAGGACAGAACGGCAACCAACAGATTGGAAAAAGATCTTTACCAACCCTACATCTGATAGAGGGCTAATATCCAAAATATACAAAGAACTCTAAAAGTTAGACCGCAGGGAGACAAATAACCCTATTAAAAATGGGGTTCAGAGCTAAACAAAGAATTCACAGCTGAGGAATGCCGAATGGCTGAGAAACACCTAAAGAAATGTTCAACATCTTTAGTCATAAGGAAATGCAAATCAAAACAACCCTGAGATTTCACCTCACACCAGTGAGAATGGCTAAGATCAAAAACTCAGGTGACAGCAAATGCTGGCGAGGATGCGGAGAAAGAGGAACACTCCTCCATTGTTGGTGGGATTGCAGACTGGTACAACCATTCTGGAAATCAGTCTGGAGGTTCCTCAGAGAATTGGACATTGAACTACCTGAGGATCCATCTATACCTCTCTTGGGCATATACCCAAAAGATGCCCCAACATATAAAAAAGACACGTGCTCCACTATGTTCATAGCAGCTTTATTTATAATAGCCAGAAGCTGGAAAGAACCCAGATGCCCTTCAACAGAGGAATGGATACAGAAAATGTGGTACATCTACACAATGGAATATTACTCAGCTATCAAAAACAATGCCTTTATGAAATTCATAGACAAATGGTTGGACCTGGAAAATATCATCCTGAATGAGGTAACCCAATCACAGAAAAACACACATGGTATGCACTCATTGGTAAGTGCCTATTAGCCCAAATGCTTGAATTACCCTAGATTCCTAGAACACATGAAACTCAAGACAGATGATCAAAATGTGAATGCTTCACTCCTTCTTTAAAAGGGGAACAAGAATACCCTTGGCAGGGAATAGAGAGGCAAAGATTAAAACAAACACAGAAGGAACACCCATTCAGAGCCTGCCCCACATGTGGCCCATATATATACAGCCACCCAATTAGACAAGATGGATGAAGCAAAGAAGTGCAGGCCGACAGGAGCCAGATGTAGATCTCTCCTGAGAGACACAGCCAGAATACAGCAAATACAGAGGCAAATGCCAGCAGCAAAACAATGAACTGAGAATAGGACCCCCGTTGAAGGAATCAGAGAAAGAACTGGAAGAGCTTGAAGGGGCTCGAGACCCTTATGAACAACAATGCCAAGCAACCAGAGCTTCCAGGGACTAAGCCACTACCTAAAGACTATACATGGACTGACCCTGGACTCTGACCTCATAGGTAGCAATGAATATCCTAGTAAGAGCACCAGTGGAAGGGGAAGCCCTTGGTCCTGCTAAGACTGAACCCCCAGTGAACGTGAATGTTGGGGGAGGGCAGCAATGGGGGAGGATGGGGGGAACACCCCTAACGAAGGGGAGGGGGGAGGGATTAGGGGATGTTTGCCCGAAACCAGGAAAGGAATAACATTCAAAATGTAAATAAGAAATACTCAAGTTAATAAAAAAAAAAAAAGAAAGAAAGAAAGAAAAAAAAGAAAATGAAAAAAAATTTAATGGATGTCCCAAATATTCCTATGTAAATATTCTGAATATTTGATGGATCACCCAGGGAGTCCAGAAGTCAATAAAAATATGCTCATGGCCTACACACCAAAAAAAAAAAAAATAAAATAAAATGTGATTTTATATCTTAAAAAAGAAAAAAAACAAAAAAGAATGTGCACTTTGGTCCCAAAAGGCTGGAGTCCATAACAGTGGGGTCAATATGGTAGAATGAATAGGAATCTCAACTGATCAATCACATTTTACATAAGAAGCAGAGAATAAACTGAAAGTGAGGCAAGGTTATCCCCTCTCGAAGCCTACCCCAAGGGTGCACTTGCTTCAGTAATGGCTCCATGTCCTACAGGTTCCATAAACTCCTGAAACAGTGCCACCAACTGGGGACCAGGTGTTAAGTACAAGAGTCTATGGAGAACACTTCTCATTTAACACAACATTCCACCCCAACACCCTTAGGCTAACATGTTATGTCTTACTCTTAATTGCTGATTTTACAACCTCCCAGAATAAATTTTCCTTCTTCCATGTTAATTGATTTCCTTGGAAATGAAAGTTTTACCCAGCCTGACTCCCAAGGAAGCAAGAAACACAGACCCAGCTGATACACAAGGGACATGGAGCATAAGCAGGAAATAAAAAATCCTTTTGATTTTATAAGCCTCTTTGATAAAGACACTGTTTCTCCTTCAATATATCTGATCCTATCCTGAATCTCAGGCTGACAACATAGACTAATATAGAACAATAATCAATGTAAAAGCTGATTGATTTGTGGCAGAAAGGAATTAGGGTCTGAACATGTCTAACAAGGTAGATCCTACAAGTATAAATATTAATTTCCTATGCTTGGGGTTCAGAAATCAATACCAATTCACAAAAGGAAAGAGTTGTGGTCTATACAAGCAATAAGCATTACAATTATACATTAGTTGCCAAGAATACCAAACACACTGACAGTTTATACTCATAAAAGAAAAACTCTTGAAGATCTAGAATAGTAATAGGCCTGTATTATGGGAAGAAATAAAAAGTACCCAAACATTCGGGCTTCAATTCATGAGAAAAAAAATCAGTGCAGATAAGATGTTGAGAGGTACTGAAACTTTGTAGGATACAGAGATGTAAAAGGATAGAAGAGAGGAAGCTTAGGGAACAGCAGACTGAGAAGGGACATGGCCTGTTTCTTTGACTGTCTATAGAGCTCTCTTCTGTTTCCCATCAAGGCCCAAAGTAAGAGAAGCTGTGAGGAAGAAAGCTGGCACTGGGAAGCTTCCCTGAACCTCCAGACATCACACTTGGACCCAGAAATAAGCTTGCCCTTTCTTAAACTAGAGATCAAACTGAATGTGTCTGTATGAAGATATCAGAAAGCTATAAAGCTCTTTGAGGAAAGGGGAATATATTATTTATCTATATTACAACATTCGCAATGCCTTCGGCATCCATAGAGTAGAGCTTGATCAGAAGGAATAAGAAAACAAGCAGGATTGCACAAGAGTAGAAGCACACGCTGCCACCCAGAGAATTTATAAAAGAAGGAAGCAGACTAGAGAAATGAACTCCTCCTCCTCCTCCTCCTCCTCCTCCTCCTCCTCCTCCTCCTCTTCTTCTTGTGCAACTGACAAAAGGCCATCCTAGACACTGACATTTAAAACCTCCCTCTAACTCACATATTATTGACACACAGAGAATATAACTACTCTTGAAAATATCATGAAGGACAAGAGACAAGACAGAACTCAAGATGCCAGACCACATTGTGTGCCTTAGTTTTTGACTATTTGATGTATACTTTATACATAAGTTAAATGTTTCCTATCTTCTCAAAGGTTTTTAAGTGTATGTGTAACAAGTATTATACACACATTTAAGCTGAGGGCAAACAGTAGTTGGAGACTGTCTTAATTTCTAACAACACTTATCACAGCTATAATGACATCCTGCAAACTAGGGGAAGAATGGACTTGTGGGGTTTCCCAAAAAGGGCTCTTCTGAGTTACAAAAGCATTCTGTGTGAGCAGATGCTGGGGACCACGTTGGGGCAGGATGTGTCTCCAATACAGACTATTGCAGCTAGAGTTAAACCCAATGCTTCTGAAGCACACTGTAGCTAACAATGAACACACCTTCACTGATAACAAGCCAGATGGGAATCAGCAAGGATCTTGTGGGGGAATTCATCAAGCATTTAGAACAGAAAGGATTTCACCCTTTTGGTTTGAAATTTTTCAGCCTAAGGACCATCTGGTTTTATTTGTTTGTTTGTTTGCTTGTTTGCTGTTGTTGTTTTTACCTGCCTGCTGAAATGCATGCATGCAATTAGGGCCTTGGCTGCTATGGTCTAAGAGTGGCTGTGAAGAAGAGGCCAGGTGATGAGGGAAGACCAACCCCTCCAACTCTAAGCTGGGACCATCTTCAGAGACCTTAGCATCCAAGTTAGCAGAAACATCTTTCACAGCAGCAAGGAGGCTGCACAGGAGATGCACTTGTGGTTTAAGCCTGAGGAATTGGTGAATTACAAGAGCTGTGTACAGAGCTAGATCAGAGCGACATAGTAGGCTTCTATGCTCTTCCTAGCTACAACTCTGAGTTCTCATAGGCAACTGACCAGACTGCAGTAAATCCAGTAATTCCTAGAACCTCCTTTTACCTGGCTGGAAACTCTGGGAGTTATGGGGGCTCCCTGTGCAATGCTCAGTGATATTGTCAGATTAAAATGTTTCATCTTGAAGAACAATAAAAGAGTATTATATTTTAAAAAAGAATATTTCATTTTTATATTATTGATTCTTTGGTGTATAAAAAAGACATACAAAAGAACAAAATGCTTTATCAGTAACCTTTCATTTTAGAACTTATTTAGGACCACAGAAATTATCAGAAATAATCATCCCATGTAGTTCTTTTGTCCATATACACATATCCTCCCTTCTATAAACATTTCAGATGTAACATTTGGTACAATGTTACATTCCATGCTGGTATCACTCAAACTACATAGACTACAGTTTGCATTTCACGCTACTGAATCCATGTGTCCAGCATTCCACTATCAGGCTGGATAGTGTCAGTGTCTCTCCAGGTCTCTGTGCTTTATCAGTCATTTTTCTCTCTCCCTCAAAGCCCCAGAAAACCACAGACTGTTTTTGCAGTCTCTACAGTTTACCTTTGCCAGGATACCAAGAGGTAGAAATCTATGCACTATATAGTTTTCCAAATTGCTTCCTTCACTCAACTATATTACTAAGCTGTTTGTGTGAATCTTAATAATTCACAGAGCTAATTTATGTTGGCTTCACCAAGTTTGTATCACTTGGGTGTCCTGTCCACTTCCACTCACCTACTCGAGGATGTCTTGAGAGTTGTTGTAAAGACCTGTGGCTTTTCTACGTACCTAAGTTTTGGTACTTCAAATCATTTTCATAACTAGCCAGGATCAGATAGCAAGAGCGTCTTCACTTAATTACACTATCAAATTGTCTTCCAAGACAGCTGGCCTAGTTTACGTTCCCGCCAGCAATGGATAAGAAACCCCATCCCTCTCGTTCCCACCAGCATGGCTCTTGTTCCTGTTTTGGACTGTATGTGTCCTCACAGTGCTGCTTTGAGTTTCTTCTCCATGTTCAGACCCGCTGCCACTCATTTCTCTCCACACGCTGTTTGTATAGCACCTTAATGTTTTGATAAATTGCGTTTTCAAGATATTTTAAAATAATTTTTCTGGAGACATCTTTGACTTGCATGTTTTGCGTTTTTTGAATATCCCATTAGCCTGTTTGGGGGTTCTGCAGGTACCTCTTTGCTACTGACTTCTAGTGTAAGTTCTCTGTGATCTGAGGCATGTTGTCTTCAGGTTTCCCTGCAACTTCGTAAGCTAGACTCTGACTCTCTAGTCACCTCTACTTTTGTATTTTCTTGGATTCTGTTAATATGGTACTGAAATATTAGAAGTCTGGAAGTCTCCTGAGATAGTGCAAATAAGTGTCAGGGTTTTCGAGGGCCTAGTCACCGGCCCATGACCTCATAAAGCGTTTATTAGACTTGTCAATGTGTTTGTTTCTAGCCAGAAAGAATATATTTCTCCCCCAAAGCAAGTTCTGGAAAAATACACTCCCTGGAAATGTCTCTGAGTGTTTCCTAACTCTCCCTTTTTCCTTGTAATTTGAGATGACCATCCCTCATCCCTGTCCTCTGCCCCTTGTCCCCTATACCCATCCCTCACCCCACCACCCCACTGAATCTTCACAGGAAGAAGCCAGTTGTGTTACTGAAGTTAAAAACCCATTAAAGTTTGGGGTCCCAAAGCTACTGAGTATTTAGAAGTTATTAACTTTCCAGTTACTCTGCACAAAACCTCCAGGAATTTGTTAATGCTGTCCTTTCAATGCTCTTAACAGACATTTTCCCTAGCAGCTCTGGCTCTGGTAAACTGATTTCAAGGAAGACTCTTTATATTCCCAATCTCTCCATGTTTAAAACTTCAATTCTCAGATGAGGCTAAGAAACACTGTTGTGGTTTCTTGTTGTTGTTGTTGTTGTTGTCGTTGTTATTGGTGGTGGTGGTGGTGGTGGTGGTGGTGGTGGTGGTGGTGGTGGTGGTGGTGGTGGTGGTGTTTTTTCTGTTTGGAGTTTCTCTTTTTTTAGTGAGAGGCAAAAAAAAAAAGGACCTTCAAGCTCTTCATATGCCCTTGCCAAACCCAAACATTATACCTTATTAAAAAAAAAAATAGACAAGGCCCAAGCAGTGGTGGTGCATACCTTTACTCCCAGCAAAGGCAGAAGGATCTCCGTGAATTCGTGGCCAGTCTGGTCTACAGATCGAGTTCCAGAATAACCAAAACTACACAGAGAAAGTCTGTCTCAAAAAGCAAACTAAAACAAAACAAAACGAAAAGGATTTGACAAATGTGCATTTTTATCTTTAGTTAAAAGCACTTTGGCAATCTGATACATTTTATATGCATGATTACTAGAACCCCCACCCACGAATCTTCTTTTTTTAATTTTTTATTTGTTATTTTGTTTATTTACATTTCAAACATTAGCCCCCTTCCTGGTTCCCCCCCCCAAAAAAAACCCTTCCACCTTCCCTCCCCTTGCCTCTACTAGGGTACTCCCTCACCCACTGCCCTAGCATTCCCCTACACTGGGAAATGGAGCCTTTATAGAACCAAGCGCCTCTCCTCACACTGATAAGGCCATCCTCTGCTATATATGCAGCTGGAGCCATTGGCCCCTCCGTGTGTATTCTTCAGTTGGTGGTTTAGTCCCTGGAAGCTCTGAGAATCTGGTTGGTTGATATTGTTGTTCTTCCTATGAGGTTGCAAACCCCTTCAGCTCCTTCAGTCCTTCCCCTAACTTCTCCATTGGTGCCCCGTTGCTCAGACTGATAATTAGCTGCAAGCATTCTCATTTATATCAGTAAGGCTCTAGCAGAGCCTCTCAGGAGACATCCATATCAGGCTCCTGTCAGCAAGCACTTCTTGGCATCAGCAATAGTGTCTGGATTTGGTGGCTGCATATGGGATGAATCCCCAAGTGGAGCAGTCTCTGGATGGCTTTTCCCTTAGTCTCTGCTTCCTTCCATCCCCATTTCTCCCCCTTCCCATTACAAGTCCTTTCTCCCATCCATATCTTTTTGTTTTGTTTTGTGACTCAGTGAATTTAACCAGGGCCACATATTTTAAACTACATATTTGTCAATCTCGGGGTTGAGTGCTCAGCCCTGAATAGGATTAATCCATATTTTTTAATGAGACTTAAAAATCTATTTCATGACAAGAAAATGTTTAATGCAGTGACTTAGAGAAATGACTTTGTGATTAAAAGTGTTTCCTACTCTTCCAGACAGGAAGTTCAGATGCCAGCATCCCTAATGATTGATCCATAGCCACCAGGGACTCCAGTGCCTCTAGGTCCAATGCTCTCTTCTGATCTGTATGGGAAACCGCAACAAGTAGAAATCGCATACACAGAAAAGCAAAAATACAGAAAACGTGGTCAGAAAATTTACACAATGGAGTACTACTCAGCTATTAAAAACAATGACTTCGTGAAATTCTTAGACAAATTGATGAAACTAGAAAATATCATCATGAGTGAGGTAACCCAGTCACAAAAGAACACACATGGTATGCACTCTCTAATAAGTGGATATTAGCCCAAAAGTTCTGAATACCCAAGATACAATTCACAGACCACATGAAGCTCAAGAAGAAGGAAGACCAAAGTGTGGATACTTCAGTACTTCTTAGGAGGGGGAACAAAATACTCACAAGAAATAGAGGGTGAGATAAACTTGGGAGGAAGAGAGGAAGGGGAAGGGAAAAGGGGGCAGGATCAGGTATGAGAAGAGATGGGGATGATATACAGAGGGTCAGGAATTTGAACAAAGGTGTATAGCAATGGGAAATGGGGAACTGAGAGTAGCCACCAGCAAGTCCCAGATAACAGGAAAGCATGAGGGTCCCAGGACCCAACCGGGATGAGATTAGCCAAAATGGCCAAGGAAGGGGAGGGAGAACCATATCCAGAGGTTAGGCAAGGGACATGGGAGATGGGAGATGGGACCACTCACTTTTTAACCCATAATGGTTGCTGTCTAAAGGAAATACGGAGACAAAGTGTGGAGCAGAAATTGAAGGAAAGGCCATCCAGAGACTGCTCCACCCGGGGATCCATCCCATAAAAAGGCACCAATCCCAGGCACAATTGAAGATGCCAAGAAATGTTTGCTGACAGGAGCCTGTCATAGCTGTCTCCTGAGAAACTCTGTCAGAGCCTGACAAATACAGAGACAGATGCTCATAGCCAATCATTGAACTGAGCACGGAGACCCCAATTAAGGAGCTAAAGGACTGAAGGAGCTGAAGGGGTTTGTGACTCCATAGGAAACAGGAAGAACAACAATATCAACCAACCAGACCTCCCAGAGCTCCCAGGGACTAAACCACCAAGCAAAGAATATATACATGGAGGGACCCATGGCTCCAGCCATATATGTAGCAGAGGGTGTCATTGTCTGGCATCAATGGGAGGAGAGGCTCTTGGTCCTGTGAAGGCTCAACTCCCCAGTGTAGGGGAATGCCAGGGCAATGAGGTGGGAGGGGGTGGGTGGGTGGGGAACACCCTCACTGAAGCAGGGGGAGAGGAGATGGGATAGAGATTTCTGGAGGGGAAACTGGGAAAGGGGATAATATTTTAAATGTAAACACAAAATAAATAAATAAACTTAGGTTTCAAGAGAAAATGTTTAACATAATATGAAATAGAATGAAAATAGTGTGTTACAAATAATATCCCAATAAACTTCTGATTTAGAAAATATGTAGGCATGAGGGTGCTTGTATATGCACAGGAATAAAGGAGCCATCGCATGGTTATTGTGGCATCTAAGTACTTTTCATGGTATTCTTGTGATGTTTTTGTAAAAGATGCTGAAATATGTTACAATTAGCATATACTTTATAATAGGAGAGAAACAGTAGATGCCAACTTTCCAAGAGAAAAAGAAATTTCCAAAAGGGAAGAAGATAAAGTGGTTAAATGTAGGATTTTTCAGGTCCTGAAGGATGGGGCTACTCTATGCTCAGACCGGGGGGATTCAGAAACACCCTCACCTTGTGAGATTAGAAAACTCTCACTGAAGAGGCACAATGGAGGCTAGTTGGGTCAAGGCAACAGAGAGAATCTTGGATATAAACACTCTTCCTCTCCCTACCTCAAGGCCCTCCTCCTCTAGGAATCCATCTTCAGGCAACAGCCACATTTCATCAGCACCATCTTTACTATGCTTCTGTGTTTACAGTTTCTGTAGCCATGTCTCTAGAAAGGACCTGACAGCCAGCCCTCTCCAAGGGCGTTTTCTTCTAAAGAACAGAAGGCAAAGCCAGAACTGAGATATCCCAGCCTATTTCCACACATGATATATTGAATAGGAGCTGTATTTATACAGGCTCCCCAGGAGACTCCTCTGTCCAACTAAGATAGGGAATCATTACCCTGCATCATTCCTCAGAATAACCCACATAAAGCTGTGCTTATTTTCTGAGGAGATATTAACACTATTTTTCCTTACTTTAGAATCACTTTTACCTTGAAACTGTCAGCAATTTCCTGTCATATTCACTGTCAACCATGATTCTGGTACAGCACTGTTCTGAATAGGCATTCAACACATATTTTAAGTTAAAGAACAATAAATATGCATACAGATCAGAAAGAATAGAAAGAAGACATATCCCCCTAGAGACTAAAATGCTTGCCATGTCATTGAATAATTCTGATATATGACATTTGTTTTAGTGTTTTTTTAAAATTATAATTACAAGTTTACTTCCTTTCCTTTGGTCCCTTCAAACCCTCCCATCTACTCCTTCCCGTTCTCCTTCAAATTCATGGATATGTGACATTTACTAGTGTCTTACAATTTATGAACTGATTTCTTAGTTGTTACTGAAGTTGGTACAAATACACAACAGAAATCATTATTATTATTATTATCATCATCATCATCATTGTCGTCGTCATTATTATTGTGGTTTAAATTGGCAAGCCTAATTAATTAGACTAATTATCAAGCCAAGCTACTTGTCTTGTCCAAGTGCATGAACTCAAAGTCGTCTTAATAGCTAGAAAGAAATAAAAAAGAAAAGAAAACAAACTCATTTCATTCTCACCACTTTTCCAAAGTATTCTTTTGAGTAGAGGGAAATGTTGTTCTCTTAGTTTAGACAGCAGACAAAAATACTAGGGGTGGAAATAAATTTCGTGTGAATAATACACTGTCACTGAGCTGGCCAGTGATAAATCTTTAAAGACTAGAGAATCATTCCAGTCTGGTCACACAAGATAAATGTTTGCATTTGGCGGGGAAGAAGAGGATGTTGATAGCAGCTGAAGACCCAGGAGTGTACAGAAGATGTCATTGCCTTTGGTGACTCGATCTCTGTGGTGATTAATTGAAACTCTTTACATGGGGATATTTAATCTCTGAGTTTTGGAAGTAAAATTTACACATACAAGCAGTAGATTAAATTTCTCATCAAAGACATGATCTGTGTCAGTGACTCCAATCCACAGAGTGTGTGTGAATGGAGTCTTGTATTTTTCAGTCACAGTAAGGTGACTAAAAAATTGGGACAACTACCCCTCATCTTACCCCCAAGCACTAATTTCTGCTAGGACTTTCAGAAGGGATGGGTTGACTAGTCAGTAGTATTCTTCCCTGAAAGGTGATGTAATCAGGGAATAGACAGAGTTTAATCGTGGTATCATGGGGGAATACATTCAGAAAGGGTTCTTAGCATAGTATCCTAGGTTCTCCCACCACTTTTGTATTACACCATTTGATAGCTATGAATCTATCAGAGTCTAGGAGACACAACTCTTGAGTCAAGTTGAACAGTGGATTTTGCCAACCAGTCACATTGCTTATGTCCTGGGCTACGGCCTTAGTTTTCATTTCAAATGTCGTTTTAACTGGAGTGGGGATGAGATGAGAATGAAAACTAGTGTAAACCTTACAATGGTTTCTTCCTTTCATTTTTACCCCCAATCCTTCTTGTGCCTTTTTTGAAGCAGATGTAATCAAATTGGTTCCCCAATGAAGCCACTTCAGAAGTTTCCTGTTATCTTGAAAATGTAAAAGCGAATGTCAAGTTGCTTCCATGCCTCTCAAGTTGTTTAAGCTGAGACCAACCTGCCTGTCACATTTTACCAGGAGTCTTGCAACCTCTACTCAATGCTTCCTGAGTCCTGTTGGCTCTTTGCCCTCTTTTCTACCCCTCCTATTTACAACACTACTTCATTCTCCAGGTCATGTTTCTCAGTGCAGAGCCCCAAGCTTCCGTGATTTCCTCTGCATGGACTACAGCTGGACCATATCACCCAAGCTTTTTCTCAACTGGAAGAAGGAAAAAATAAAATTCCTTCTGAGCCCTTTGCTGTGAAATTCGAGATTTGATAAAGTTAATTATGTAAGTTTATAAAAAGAAAGATATTTTAAGCCCTGATTTGAAGTTTTCAAATCAATAGTTCAGGCCAGTTTCCTTATGGAACAACGATTCTATCTGCTCCATCTTGATGAGACTGGACCACATATAATGCCATTTTGGGACTACATGTCACCCTTAAAAACCTCTATCAAAATCTGCTCTGTGTCAGGCACTGACTTAGGTATTAGAAAGAAAACTTGATGACACTGGCCTTGCCATCAGGATGCTCAAATATCATTGGAAGAAATCAAGATGTAAACTTCTCAATGTAACAGAGATTATATACTTTCAAAAAAGTAGGTATGTGTTAACTGAGTTCTCTAGATAAATTAAGTCAGTAGATAGAATATTTAGCTTTCATTTACTTCCTAGTCATATGATTAAAAAATACTGACCAGAATTACTTGGGAAAGGGAAGACTTATTTGTCTTACATATTCCAAGGAATTATAATGAAGGTAGCCAAAGCAGGAGAAACTCTACATAGGAGCCTGAGGTAGGAACTGAGGCCAAAACTGAATGTAGGAACTGAGGAAGGGACCATGGAAGAATCCTTCTTCCTGGCTTGTTCCTTGTGTCTTGCTCACCCTGCTTTCTTCAACAGCCCAGGACCACCCATTCAGGAGTGGCACTTACCACATCAATCATTAATCAAAAATGTTCTACAATATGTTTATAGGTAATCTGATGAGATTTCTTTTCCAAGATATCTCTAACTTGTGACAAATTGACAAAAACTAACTAGGACACACACACACACACACACACACACACACACACACACAAAGATTTAAACAGTTGGAGGCTAGATGGTTAACAACTGGCTGTATGCCATAAAGTCAGAGAACCTCATAGCTGTGCAATCTAAGAGGTGAAAGACACAGGCAATGAGAAGTAATAATTCAGATCAAGTCTGAGGGTGAAGCTCTAAAATCTCCTTAGAGAATCACCAGGATAAGTCCACACTGAAAAACCTAATAATCATGAGTCAGCAGCAAAGGAATATTTGCTCAGAAAGAAAGGAGCTTGCACATTCTGGCTGGCCCTCTCTTCAACTGCTGCTTCCAGGCCTCAACCTATTGTACAGTGATGCTCACCTTCAAGTTACAGGCAGCCAGGACGAAGGGCTATTCCACACTAGGCAAGGCTTGAGCACTGGGAGACCTCAAAGATTGCCTACACAGTAACACACTTCCTCCATCACGATTACATCTATTCTAAACAGTCCAAAACTCCTAATAATACCACTTCCCTTGAGCCATGTCTATTCAAATCACCACAGGTGATTGAATTGGCCTTCAATTAGTGATGCTCATGCTCTGTAAATACACACTGTCGAATAACTTTGTAACTGTCACACTAAGATGCTTCAGGATACCACACTGGTAGGCTACTTTCCAGTGGCAACCAAAGCTGAAAGTGATAACAGATTTTAGCTAGCAATAACTGATGTTGTATGCATAATAGTACACCATGACTTAATGTCTGTTTGTGTAGAAGTGACATAATTTTTTAAAGACTAAGGGGTTAAGGAAAGGTTGAGTGTGGTCTCAATAGAGTCAATGACAAGAAAAACTGCTTAGTTGACATAAGTGCAATTAGATTATGCATATCTGCTGTAAGGAGTCAGGTGGTTGTAAATACTGAACATAGGTGCTGGGACCTGAAGTCTCCTTTGGAAGAGCAGTGTACACTCTGAATCACTAAGCTATCTCTCTTTACTCATGGCTTGAGGCATCTGGTCACATTGTGGCCATGTCCAAGAAGCAGAGCAATGCCAACTCATGCTAAGATAGTCACTTTCTTTATATTCAAATCCAGGACTCCAGCCCATGCAATGGTGCCTCCCACATACAGGGTGCATCTTCACACCTTAATTAATCCCACACAAGCACGACCACAGGTTTCACACCTAAATAATCCCCCACAAGCATGACCACAGCCTTCTGACTTAGGTGATTCTAGATCCTGGTCTGTTAATCCATTTTAACCATCACAACCTTATGGCACTCCTCTAGAGAACATTAGATTACATGCCCAACGTAATAGATCAGCAGGATTGCAGAGATTAATGAGCCAGACTGGTTGCTCTCTAAAACCAGGCTTATCAGCTTCAAGTCCTACTGTCCCTTTGTCCTGCTGTCACAGTGTTGGCCTGTGGAGGATGGCTTTGTTCAGTCATATGATAAATCTCTGTTTCTTGTGTTGACAAAACTCACTCTATGTTAACTAAGCCCTGCATCTTACCAAATAGGTCCAAAGTGCCTTTTCTTCACTCTCCAACTCTCCTCCAGCATCTAGGACTCATGACCTGCCATCTAGCAAGGGAACCTAATAGCTCTTTCAAACATGGAGCAATCCTGTGGTAGTCTGCCTCAAGGAAACCCACCCAAATAAGATTAAGTTTATATCATCCATCACAACAGCTCTGGCTTCTTACTATTGACATGCCAGCATCTGGGAGCTTCCTTAATTCTGAAGCAGTTAATAAAATAGGATCTTCAAGATCACATTTATAGGGGAACCCTCCTATCTCGAGGACATAGAAATTTCATTGTCCATCCATGACATTGACTTCACAGAAATTTGGTACTCTGACAGGTAGAAAAACATGCTAAGTTTCACCGAGAACCCTGAAACCACACAGTCTGCGTCCTCCCCAGGACCTACCTGGTAGGATGAGATTTAAGGCCAGTTTTATAGTTAATATCCTATGGCTGTGAAGAGGAGTCATGGCCACAGCAACTCTTATATAGGAAACCACTTAATTGGGGCTGGCTTACAATTTGAGAGATTTATTCTATTATTGTCAGCACAGAGGCAATCATAGTGTTGAAGAAGGACCCAAGAGTTCTACATCCAGATTTCCAAGCAGCAGGGGGGGAAGAAGAAGGAGGAAGAGAAGGAGGGGGAGGAGGAAGGGAAGGGGAGGAGGAGAGGGAAGAGAGAAGGAGAGGAAGAGAGAGAAGGGAAAGGGAAAGGAAGAGAGAGAGGAAGAATAGACCTGGCTTGAGCATTTAAACTCTCAAAGGCCATCCCCAGTGACACAATTCCTCCAACAAGACCAAACCTACCCTAACAAAGCCACATGTACCAATCTTTTCAAATAATGTGACTGCCTATGAACCTATGGGAGTCATTTCCATTAATACCATCATACTCCCTCCAAAATCAACAATCATAAAATAATATCACAGATGGTAAGAGCCCGAAGGATGCCAACTATCAACTCTCACCATGTGGTTTACCTGCTGGAAGGTTCCTGCTATTTCCTACTTAATGAGAATCTAACATTCTGTGTTAAGTACGGGCATCGTTTCTTCATTCAGAAAGTCTTCTGCAAGTCTCACCCAATCCAGGCGGGATCTCCTCATGTGCATGCTCATTGTCTCTGTGCCTTCACGGACATACCTCTGCCTTCCTATCCACGTGCCCACTTCAGTTTTACACTTGAACTTCCTGGCTAGTTCTATCACACTGTTTGTAGCTTTATCACCAAGGAAACCTCTGACTTTGAAGGTACCTCGTAGTCACTAGCTGAAAGACTGGGTGGAAAGCTGCCCAACATGTCTCAGGGAGCAGGCATCTGACACTCAGTACCTGAAACTGTGTCCATCTTCTTGCTCAACCTTGGGACTCCTCAAAGATCCTCCAGAAACCAATGTCCTCACAGGACTATGTGCTTGCTTGGAGACCTCAAGATGCACACACACAGTCACTCCTTTCTGGAGATTTTCCCTTCCTCTCTCCAGCCCAGTGGAGACTCTGGGGCCAGAGAACACATTAAGGAAGAATCTTCCAAATGTTCTAATGCTGGTAGCAAGGGGACTATTGTCCTCTGGGACTATTACCATGAGACAGACATTGTAGAGCTCTGACATGTTACCTCGATCAATCTCTTTTTTCACTCAGCCTTCGGTTTTGTTCATGACCTCTTCATTTTTTAAAGTATTTCATTGGCTCCCTCAATTCACATTTGCCAAATATTTTTTGTGATTGTTTTTGGCATATACTTCCTTTTCTATTGCTGTTGTTTCAGAAATACCACAGAAACAGTATTTCTCTTCCCAGATCATTCTATGAGTTACAGAATGCTGGCCGATGCCTGTGCATGTGCCTCTCAGCATATATGTTTTCATATCTCTTCATTCCAAGCAGGGTGACAGGTTTTATGCTGAGCGAGTCTGCCAAGCACTAGGTTGCCCAGGGCACAATGATAAACAAGGTCAGTAGCTTGTCAATATTTAGAGACAAAGAGGCTAGGAACATCTGCTTTGAGCACAGGTCACTGAAAAATGAGACCTAGATGATGAATGTTCGGTCTTTATTTGGATTTATCCAGGCTTGAAAAAAAAAACTCACAGATAGATAGAGCAGGAATCTCTATCTACCACCCTTCAGACACTTTACCTGAAGTAGGCAAGAGCACAGATACCAGACTGGGTGCATAGAGTTGGGGAGGAAACAGTGAATGGTCTAGGCACTGAACAAAGTGTTTGTTTGTGAGTGATGGAAATTGCTTTTTAACCTTGTCCTGACCAATGCCCGTTTTCAGGGGTACATTTAATAATTAAAGAAAAGCAATCTTTGTGTCTTTGGGATAAGTAGGATTTTAAGGAAATTTATGATTTTAGTTAAAATGAAAAAATTTAAGTGAGTTAATACTTAAACAAGAAACAAAGACACTATGGATGCCCTTTGGGAGCTTACACCAATAACAACTGGTAGGAGATGGGTTTTCTTAGAAACAGTTCCTAAGCATCCTTAAGTATCAATGCTAAGAAAGAACCAAGGTCT
This sequence comes from Rattus rattus, assembly GCF_011064425.1. Lineage (NCBI taxonomy): Eukaryota > Metazoa > Chordata > Mammalia > Rodentia > Muridae > Rattus > Rattus rattus. Next base: position 112,061,834 of record NC_046155.1, on the reverse strand, counting down.
TAATAGATGTGCATGAGGACAGTAAAAGTATTTCTGGCTGAGGAAACAAAGTGTAAAAGTGGGATACACCTATGAAAAGGATAGTTTAGTACCCAGATCCCACCAGTCTCCAGGAGCACTGACACACCTGAGAGCAGAGGTAAGACCACTACTTATGCTCCAAGGAACCAGCCTGGAGCCCTCAGGATATAGGAGCCAGGACAGAATCCTTCCCATTTCCTTGCATATCTGGAGCTGACCTGGTGCCATAGCTCTCTGTACCCAGACCCCGTTAGGAGAAAGTCGGTCTCCAGGAGTGCTGACACACAGGCTTACAGGAGGGTCAAGCCACTATCAGAGACATCAAGACCAGCTAACAGCAGAGATAACCAGATGGCGAGAGGCAAGGGCAAGAACTTAAGTAACAGAAACTAAGGCCACTTGGCATTATCAGAACCCCCAGCAGAGCAAGCCCTGGATACCCCAAAACATCAGAAAAGCAATATTTTGATATAAAATCACAACTCATGGTGATGTGTGAGATCTTTAAGAAGGACATAAATAACACCCTAAATGAAATACAGGACATCACAGGTAAACAGGTGAAAGCCCTTAAAGAGGAAACACAAAATCCCTTAAATAATTACAAAAAACAGGTGAAGGAATTGAACAAAACCATCCAGGATCTACAAATGGAAATAAAACAATAAAGAAATCACAAAGAAAGACAACACTGGAGATATAGAAAACCTAGGGAAGAGATCAAGAGTCATAGATGCAAGCATTACCAAGAGAGATAGAAGAGAGAATCTCGGGGTCAGAAGATAACATAGAAAACATTGACAAAACGGTCAAAGAAAATGTAAAACACCAAAAGCTCCTAAGTCAAAACATCCAGGAAATCCAGGACACAATGAAACGATCAAACCTAAGGATAGCAGGTGTAGAAGAGAGTGAAGACTCCCATCTTAAAGGGTCAGTAAATATATTCAACAAAATTATAGAAGGAAACTTCCCTAACCTAAAGAAAGAGATGCCCATAAACATTCAAGAAGCCTACAGAACTCCAAATAGATTTGACCAGAAGAGAAATTACTCCGTAACATAATAGTTGAAACACCAAATGCACAAAACAAAGAAAGAATATTAAAAGCAGTAAGGGAAAAAGGTCAAGTGATACATAAAGGCAGACCTGTAAGAATTGCACCAGACTTCTCACCAGAGACTATGAAAGCCAGAAGATCCTGGACAGATGTCATACAGACCCTAAGAGAACACAAATGCCAGCCCAAGTTACTGTATCCAGCAAAACTCTCAATTAACATAGATGGAGAAACAAGATATTCCATGACAAAACCAAATTTACACAATATATTTTATTACAAATCCAGACCTACAAAGGATAATAGGTAGAAAACTGCAACACAAGGGGGGAAACTACACCCTCAAAAAAGCAACAAAGTAATCTCCTTGCAACAAACCCAAAAGAAGAAACATAGTTCCACCTCAAACAACAAAAATAACAGGAAACAACAATCACTATTCCTTAATATCACTTAACATCAATGGACTCAATCCCCAAATAAAAAGACATAAACTAAAAGACTGGATATGCAAACAGGACCCAGCATTTGGCTGCATGCAGGAAACATACCTCAGTGACGAAGACAGACATTACCTTGGAGTAAAACTCTGGAAAACAATTCTCCAAGCAAATGGTCCCAAGACACAAGTTGGAGTAGCCATTCTAATATCAAATAAAATCACCTTTCAACAAAAAGTAATCAAAAAAAGATAAGGAAGGACATTTCATATCTATCAAAGAAAAAATTCACCAAGATGAACTCTCAATCCTGAATATTTATGCTCCAAATGCAAGGGCACTTACATTCATAAAAGAAACCTTACTAAAGCTCAAAGCACATATTGCACATCACACAATAGGAGTGGGAGACTTCAAGACTCCACTCTCATCAATGGACAGATCCTGGAAACAGAAACTAAACAGAGACACAGAGAAACTAACAGAAGTTATAGACCAAATGGATTTAACAGATATGTATACAACATTTCATCCTAAAACTAAAGAATATACCTTCTTCTCAGCACCTCTGGATACCTTCTCCAAAATTGACCATATAACAGGTCGGAAAACAAGACTCAACAGGTACAAGATGACTGAAATAATCCCAGGCATTGGTATCAGATCAACACAGACCAAGGCTGGTCTTCAATAACAACAAAAACGACAGAAATCCCGCATACACATGGAAGCTGAACAATGCTCTACTCACTGATAACTTGGTCAAGGAAGAAATAAATTGAACACTTTTTAGAATTTAATGAAATGAATACAGAACATACCCAAACTTATTGGGACACAATGAAAGCAGTGCTAAGAGGAAAACGCATAGTTCTGAGTGCCTCCAAAAAGAAACTGTAGAGAGCATACAGTAGCAGCTTGACAGCACACCTAAGAGCTCTAGAACAAAACGAAACAAATATACAAAAGAGGAGAAGACCGCAGGAATTACTAAAACTCAGGACTGAAATCAACCAAGTTGAAACAAACAAACAAACAAAAACTATACAAAGAATCAACAAAACCAGGAGCTGGTTCTTAGAGAAAATCAACAAGATAGATAAACCCTTAGCCAGACTAACCAGAGGACACAGAGAAAGTATCCAAATTAACAAAATCAAAAATGAAAAGGGACACATAACAACAGAATCTGAAGAAATTTAAAAAATCATGAGATCCTACTACAAAATTCTATACTCAACAAAATTGGAAAACATGGATGAAATGGACAATTTTCTAGATAGATACTAGGTACCAAAGATAAATCAGGAACAGATAAACCATTTAACAGTTCCATAACTCCTAAAGAAATAGAAGCAGTTATTAAAAGTCTCCCAATCAAAAAATGCCCAGGGCCAAATGGGTTTAGTGCAGAATTCTATCAGACCTTCATAGAAGACCTAATACCAGTACTCTCCAAACTATTCCACAAAGTAGAAACAGAAGGAATACTATGCAATTACTTCTATGAAGCCACAATTACACTTATATCAAAACCACATGAAGGTCCAACAAAGAAAGACAACAACTTCAGACCAATTTCCCTTATGTCAACACAAAAATACTCAATAAAATTCTCGCACACTGAATCCAAGAACACATCAAAATGACCATTCATCATAATCAAGTACGCTTCATGCCAAGGATGTAGGGATGGTTCAATATATGGAAATCCACCAATGTAATCCAGTATATAAACAAACTCAAAGAAAAAAAAACCCACATGATCATTTCATTAGATGCTGAGAAAGCATTTGACAAAATTCAACACCCCGTCATGATAAAAGTCCTGGAGAGATGAGGAACTAAACATAGTAAAAGCCATATACAGCAAACCAGTAGCCAACATCAAACTAAATGGAAAGAAACTTGAAGTAATCCCACTAAAGTGAGGGACTAGACAAGGCTGCCCACTCTCTCTCTACCAATTCAATATAGTTCTTGAAGTCCTAGCCAGAGCAATTAAACAACAAAAATGGGATACAAATTGGAAAGGGAAGTGTCAAAATATCACTATTTGCAGATGATATGATAGTATACTTAAGTGACCCCAAAAGTTCCAACAGGGAACTCCTAAACCTGATAAACAACTTCAGCAAAGTGGCTAGATAGAAAATGAATTCAAATAAATCTGTAGCCATCCTCTACTCAAAGAATAACCAGGCTGAGAAAGAAATGAGGGTAACAACACCCCTCTTAATAGCCACAAATAATATAAAATACCTCAATGTGACTCTAACCAAGCAAATGAAAGATCTCTTTGACAATAACTTCAAGTCTCTGAAGAAAAAAATTAAAGAAGATCTCAGAAGGTAGAAAGATCTTCAATGCTCAATGATTGGCAGGATTAATGTAGTAAAAATGGCCACATTGCCAAAAGCAATCTACAGATTATATGCAAGTCCCATCAAAACTCCAACTTAATTCTTCATAGAGTTAGAAAGAGCAATTTGCAATTCATTTGGAATAACAAAAACCCAGGATAGCAAAAAATATCCTCAACAATAAAATGACTTCTGTTGGGAATCATTATTCCTGACCTCAAGCTATATTTCAGGGTAAAAGTGATTAAAAAAAAAACTGTATGGTATTGATACAGAGACAGGCAGGTAGATCAATGGAATAGAATTGAAGATCCAGAAATGAACCCATACTCTTATGGTCACTTGATCCTTGACAAGGAGCTAAAACCATCCAATGGGAAAAAAAGATAACATTTCCAACAAATGGTGCTAGTTCAACTGGTGATCAGCATGTAAAAGAATGTAAGTCAATCCATTCTTATCACCCTGTAAAAAGCTGAAGTCCAAGTGGATCAAGGACCTCCACATCAAACCAGATACATTCAAACTAATAGAAGAAAAAGTGGGGAAGAGCCTCGAATACGTGGGCACTGCAGAAAATTTCCTGAACAGAAGTTCCATGGCTTATGCTCTAAGATCAAAAATTGACAAACTGGGCTTCAAAAAATTGCAAAGCTTTTTATAAGGCAAAAAACACTGTCACTAGGATAAAACAGCAACCAGCAGATTGTGAAAAGATCTTTACCAATCCTGCATTCAATACAGGGCTAATATCCAATATACATAAAGAACTCAAGAAGTTAGGCTCCAAAGAGTCAAATAACCCTATTAAAAACTGGGGTGCAGAACTAAACAAAGAATTCACAGCTGAGGAATATCAAGTGGCTGAGAAGTACCTAAAGAAATGTTCAACATCCTTAGTCATGAGGGAATTGCAAACCAAAACAACCCTGAGATATCATCTCACACTAGTCAGAATGGCTAAGATCAATAACTCAGGTGACAACAGATGTTGGTGAGGATGTGGAGAAAGAGGAACATTCCTCCATTGTTGTTGGGATTGCAAGCTGGCCCAACCAATCTGGAAATCAGTCTGGAGGTTCCTCAGAATATTGGACATAGTACTACCTGAGGACCCAGCTATACAACTCCTGGTCATATAGCCAAAAGATGCTCCAACATATAACAAGGAAACATGCTCCACTAAGTTCATAGCAGACTTATTTATAATAGCCAGAAGCTGGAAAGAATCAAGTTGTCCTCAAACAGAAGAATGGATACAGAATATATGGTACATCTACATAATGGAGTACTACTCAGCTATTAAAAACAATGACTTCATGAAAATGATAGGCAAATAGGTGGAAATAGAAAATATTATCCTAAGTGAGGTAACCCAATCACAAAAAAAAAAAAAAACCACACATGGTATGCACTTGCTAATAAGTGGATATTAGCTCAAAAGCTTGGATTACCCAAGATGCAATCCACAGACCACATGAAGCTCAAGAAGAAGAATGACTAATGTGTAGATGCTCCAGTCCTTATTAGAAGGGGGAACAAAAATATTCATAGGAGCACATGTGGAGACAAAATTTGAAGCAGAGACTGAAGAAATGGTCACTTAAAGCCTGCTCTACCTGGGGATCCAGCCCATATACATACAGTCACCAAACCCAGATAATATTGCTGATGCCAATAAGTGCATGCTGACAGGAGCCTGATGTAGCTGTCTCCTGAGAGGCTCTGCCAGAGCCTGACAAACACAGAGTTAGATTCCTGCCGCCAACCATTGAACTGAGAATGGGGTCCCAGTTGGAGGAGTTAGTAAAAGAATTGAAAGAGCTTAAGAGGTTTGCAACAATAAGAACAACAATACCAACCAACCAGAGCTCCCAGGAATTAAACCACCATCCAAAGAGTACACATGAACAGATCCATGGCTTCAGCTGCATATGTAGCAGAGGATGGCCTTGTTGGGCATCAATGGGAGGAGAAGCTCTTTGTTGTGCCAAGGCTGAACCCCTCAGTGTAGCAGAATATTAGGGTGAGGAGGTGGGAAGGGGTGGGTGGGTGTGGGGAGGAACATCCTCATAGAAGATGGGAGAGGGGAATGGGAGGTGGATTATGGATGTGAAACCGGGAAAGGGGATAACACTTGAAATGTAGAGAAAATATCCAATTATAAAAATGTATTTTCTGGCTTTGTTCAATTTCTTTACATAAAAGTAGCATTAGTTCATGGGGGAAAGAATTCAAATAGTCACGAAGAATGAAGTTAGATGTATATTTGTCCCTTTCCTCTTCTATGCTTTTGGTTTTTTCCTCACAATTAGCCACAAGTAAATATGAAAAGCCTTCTAGATGGGTGTGAGAGTGGTCATATCTTTATTTTACATAAATAAAAGTTACATACTCCATTCCCTGACTTACTACACATTTCTTATGATCTCTTATATATCGTTCAGTGTCAAGGCAATGAAATGCAGTTCACTGTCTGTAGTATAAACAACTTAAGCTTATCCTTGACTGGCTTACAAATAAATGATACTTAGACTACTGTTACTTTAATTAGCTTTGACAATTACCAGGGGTCACCCCTAATCTACTCTTCTACCTGGCTACCTCCCCAACTGTACACCCCCTTGCTGTTTCTCCTGGCCATGTGCTCATGGCTCCTCCCCCTCATGGCAGCTTCTTCCTCCTTCTCCTGCTCTTTCCTCCAACCAGCTCACTGCTAACTCACCTGCCTCTAATCCGTCCAATAACTGGCTATAGAAAATAGTAAGTAATAACTCAGGATTATCAATATTAAAGTAGATTCTAACAACACAGAGAGTAGGCAACTGCTTAAACCATATTGTAAATATAGTGTATTTTCCTTCAAGGAACCCAATAACCAAAGGTGAGGTAGAAGCCCCAAGCCAGGATCATTAATAATTTTTACTACATCTGTCCTTGACACCTGCACTTCACATTGGACATAATCTGACAGAATTTTTGTTGATTGATGTATACTAGCCATACATAATAATGGGTAGCATTATGAAAGACAGTGTCCTTGATCCATGCTCTAATATGCCTTACATCACTTTCCTTCCTTCACTTACAGAGGCAATACTGCAGTGAACATCCCTGTGTACATCTTTGTAAGCTTGTGTTCTATATTTCGGAAAAACTCCCAAAAATAAAATTGCCAAGTCAAATTGCACATGTATATTTTTATCATCATTGCCAAAATAACTCTCTAAATACATTTTACTACTTAATTATCCCACTAGCAACATAGAGGGATTTCTATTTCGAGCCCTTCTTCATGTCCTCAAGAAACACTGGACACCATAGCACCTAAAAGTCTTCATGAATTTGATAAACAGTTTCACTTTTTACTCTTTGCATTTCTTTCCCTTTGAAATGCAGATTTGCATTTAATGTATTCAATTCACTTTCCTCTTTCAATACATTTTCTAATAATGGCCTTTGCCCACTTTTCTACTGAGTTGTAATTTTCTTAGTAACACCTAAACACTTTATTTACTAAGAAAATTAGCATCTTACATTTATGAATAAATCCTTGCTTAGAAATGCTATTCCTGTCATTTACACAGGATTTCTTTACTTTATCAATTGGTATATAGAAAATATTTGTATTGCTACAAAATCCTACTTTATATATTTTTTATGATGTTTTAATATCCCCAAAGTAAGATAATGTGGTAAAAGAGAAGCACACTTTGTATCTAAAATTTTTAGCTCGAATCTTTGCAGTCACTACTAGTGAAGAGGCAAAATGTCATAATGGCTTAATATACTAGCCCTTAAAAGCATTTGATTACCTCTCATTGTATTAACAATGTGGCTTACTATAGCCAATCAGACAACCCTATATTTTTGATCCCTCTGATGTTGCTATAAGATTATGTTCTACTTACACTAAGAAGACCACATGGGGAAAAGCTGGATTATCTTTGTCAATTCTCTAAACATATGTAAGGACCCAGCCAAGACCAATAAAGCTACTCAGCTGCCTGACAACTTATGAGCAATCATAAGTCACTGAATGGAGAGATGGGTTGTTAAGGCAATCCTATTATTCTATCTATATGATTGATCGTATTATATCCCAGTTTTCAAAGATAAATATTGGGGATTTGTGCTGGATAGTTTTATGTCAACTTGACACAAGCTAAAGTCATGTGAGAGGACTGAGCCTCACTTAAGAAAATGCCTCCATAAAAAAAAATCTGTCATTAGGCAAGCCCGTAGAGCATTTCCTTAATTAGTGATTGATGGGGGAGAGCCCAATCCATTGTGGGTGGTACTTCCTATGCTGATTGTCCTGGGTTCTCTAAGAAAGCAGGCCAAGCAGGTCATGGGGAGCAAGGCAGTAAATAGTACCCCACCAGGGCATCTGCATCAACTCATGACTCCAGCCTTCTGCCCTGTTTGAACTCCTGTCCTAAATCCCTTCAGTGATGAACAGTGCTATGGAAGTGTCAGCCAAATAAACTCTTTTCTCTCCAGGTTTCTTTCGTCATCATTTCTGCAATAGAAACCCTAATCAAAACAGGATTACCTCAATTGTTGGGCTCATTACAAGAGGTAAAAATAATACTTATCCCAGTAATAGAGACTGCACAGTTCCTGCCATCAGTGAGAAAAACTCTATCATAGGAGGTGTTTGGAAATCTCAGCAGTTGGTTCTACAACCCAAGACATAAAGCAGTTGCGACTAGACACCATTATCTTCACAATCATCTGTCTAGGTTCCTAAGTATCCCTAGAGGTGCCATGCACCCTTGAGCAGCTCACTTAGACTTTCTGGCTTCCCTGTGGTTCTCTGTAGCTACATTTCCACCTGACATTTTCACTCAGCTCCTGAACTTACTGGGGCTTTAAAACTTTTGTTTTAAGAAGCCTACATCATCCCAAGTCCTGCCTCTTTACCCCAATGCATCCCTCATTCTTAGAGTTCTATTTCTAAAGCCCAAATTTGTTAAAAAACTAAGCTTCCAGTGCCTCATCCTAGACTTGTGGAAGAAGACCAGGATCTGGTACCAGCAATCCACAGCTTATGCAACTTCGCTGACCTCTTCCCATTCCACTTGTGTGAGGTTTCATGCACAGCTCTCCAGATATGGCTGCCAAGGTCTCTAGTCTTTTAGATTTGCTTATTTCTCTGCTTTGGGTTAAGTTTCCCATCACCAGCTTCGTACTTGCCTGGTCACTGTCAACCACTAGGAAGTTTTTCCTAACACAAGATGTCAGACTGTAATCTTTATGCATATTTGGGTCAATTGGTAGGGCGCTCGCTCTATACTAAAGGATGTTGAGCAGGACACCTCTATGACTTCTACCACTGCATTATAGAAAAAATCCTCCCAACATGGGACAAATAAAAATATCCAAAGACATTACTAAATATATCAAAGTCAAAATTTCTATTATTGAAACCCAATCCCAACCAAGTCTAAAAGTAGATTCAATGTTGTCAGAACCCCTAGGCCTAATTCTGTACAAACGATTATGACACTTTATAGTAAGCATTTGGTATCAGTCTGGTTTGCCCATAAAAACAGACTTCTGAGAACAAAAGGCATGCCTTTGATGTCTGTGGGCTTCATATTTGCTCGTTTTCTGGAACAGGAAAAATATTCAATAGTAGTCAATGGGGTGTGTTATATAATATAATGTAAGTGTAGTATAACATTTTATATATTATATATTTGTTTTGTTATATAATTCCAATGTAGACATCTGGATCCATGTTATAATTACACAAGGATATTTTTAAATATAAGTTCCTAGATACACACCCAAACACATGCTGAATAATTATATAAGGAGTTACATGCCAGGCATGTTTCCTGATTAAACTACAAAGTAATTATGAGTTTGTTGGCCAATGGGAACATAGTACAGACTAGCAATGGACAGCTGGTAACACCTTGTAGACTAGCAACGCCTGCCTTCAGGGTTGTAAAAAGATACTCATTCCTCCAGAGCTATGCTTCTGCCCCAAATGCAAAGTGCTTTATTATTAGGTGACTGAGGCGGTTCCCAAGACACATCCAGAAAAGCTTATAAATCCCTACATGCAGTTGGAATAACCCCAGCCAGTCTAAGTTAGTCAGCGTTTATGAAATATTTCTTTGCCAGACAGGGCATTTGAATCTGCCCTGTTTTTCTATTCTGCTACCCACCCCATAGCTACCCAGGTGTGACCAGCATCGCCTTTTCCTCCACTCAACACAGATGGTTGCTTTCACCAAAATTCAGAGGAATTCTAGAGTAGACTATGTAGACTGCCCATTTGCCCCTAAAGGAAGTAGATAGTGGCCTGAGATAAGGTAGTATTATTTATATATTCAAAAGTATGCTCTAATATGAAGTAGGGTATGTTTGTAACATGAGTGAAGATTGTGTCTGACAAAAACCTCTTTATAACAGGGCTAGGCAAATCAGGCTAAAAAGAATGGCTTACGACCAGACAAATAGAAAGCAGAAGAGTAGGGATTGCATGGACTAGGACTAGAATTTGACAGACTTACAAAGAAAACTTCACTCTCCCTGCCCTGACTAGTTGGTAAGTATATATATATATGTGTGTGTGTGTGTATGTATGTATGTATGTATGTATGTATGTATGTATGTATGTGTCAATGGTGGAGCAGGAATCTAAGCAGCAGAAGATACTCTCAATTCCAAAAAGACATCTTTATTGACACCATCATATCCATGGCTGTCAGAGTGCTTGTGAATACAGAACATCTGTATTTATTGCTGGAGCTTCAGTTCGGTGGCTTGAACAACAGATTTAATATTGTCTCATAATTTTGTAGACTGAAAGTCCAAGACCCAGGTGTAAGCAGGTTAGTTCTTCTGAATGTGGTGATGGCTTGAGTCCCAGGCTCTCTCTGTGGCGTCAGAAATACCTTCTGAGATGTTAGGAGCTAATACTTCAACATTTGAGTCAGGGCAGGAGCATACACTTCAACCCATAAGAGTGTCTGACAACAATCCCTAACTCTGGTAGATCACACTAATTTCTGCACACATCAAGGATGTGTGACTGTCTCTCCTTCTCCCCCATCCAGCTTGGGCAAGGTGCTAAGCCTGTTTTCACAAGCACACACACACACACACACACACACACACACACACACACACAGAGACACAGACACACACACACAGACACACACACACACACAGAGACACAGACACACACACAGATACACACACACACACACACATACACACACACACCTTGGAGTATTGTTGTATTAAATAATAAAGTACTTAAAAAAGTACAAGACTCAGAAGGCTCAGAAAATACTTCCTCCCTAAGCAATTGTTGTTATATAATCATATGCATGTGTTTGTTAACTACGATAAATAACAAACCATTTTGCATTTTATCACTTTCTTCATTTCTTAGTTTGTATTTGAAATGATTGACTTTTGGGGAACATTTCTAAAGAGTACTAAAGAAAATTAACAATCTTATAACTATAAAATAAATACTCAAAAACAAATTGCAGAAGGGGACTCTAGCAGAGAACAAGATCATATCTCTGGAGCATCTTTTTCCCTGAAGCCCTTCGGATGACAGGAAACTGTCTCCGTTCTCTGGAGGCAGAAGACAGCTGCTTCCTACCTGTTTCAGTCACTGTAGAGCTTGAGAGGATCTGCTGGGAAGCAGAAGTTGGGGAATTTGCTTCAGAAGAAATCAACAGAAAAGCCAGTAAGCAAAACATCTATGCTGGGAAGAAGAATACATTTGGAAATCTAGAATCAAAGAAAAAAGCTACCTGGACTTTTCAGGATTCCCCAGTCTCCATACAATATAGGTCAGAGGTACATGAGACTGCTCTTTTTGAACGTTTCTAGGTGGCACCCCACCATGGAGAGTGGACTAACACAGACATCTAATCTCTTGATGGATGCTCTGGGGAATCTCCAGCCGGCATCTCCTTCAGCTCCCTCTCTTTGTACCAGGTCCCAATTCCTTCCTATTTAGTTACTATTTATTGTCAAACTGAGTGGGTTAAGAAGGAGCTAGGAGATGAGTAAAGCACATGGCTGAGTGTTTCTGTGGAGATTTGTCTTGAAGAAGACCGACAAAGTGGAAGAATGCTGAAGTCACCATCCCTTAGGCTGGGAATGGAATGAATGGATTATTTTAAAAGGGATGGGAAGGAGTTCAGAAATACAAACTGTGCGTGCGCGCGCGTGTGTGTGTATGTGTGTGTGTGTGTGTGTGTGTGTGTTTCACACTGACTGCAAAGTGAGTAGCTTCTGCTATTTGTCATACCAATGTGATGTTCTTTCTCAACACAAAACCCAAACCTAATTGAGCGAAAATAAGCATCCCCTCCCTTCAGTTACTTCTGCAAGCGTTTCTTCCCCTATTCTTTCTTCGTTTCCTCATCCTCCCTCTCGCCCTCATCCTTCTCCTACTTCTTGTTCAATATATAATATAATTGTATGTAAAGCATAGCAAGAATTATCTCCACATTTCCAACAAACAGCTGAATGTATTGTTAGCAAATACATAGTAGGTATGTTTTCCAAGAACTCAGCAGCCATCCCGAAGACCAGCAGAACACAGCGAGGTCCTATGGCAGCCAGCAGCCGCACACATTCTGCTACAGATGTCCACTGGTGTCACACCACAGTCATAAAAACCCAAGGATGATCTAGAAATCCATCTTGGGGTGGGTGGGGGTAGAACTGGATTTTCCGCCACTAGATGTCACTGTCCTACCCTAAATACCCTCAAGTTCACCATGAGATTGAAAGGGATGGATTCTTTGTCCTTCATCTAGTTTGCATGTCCAAAGACATAATAATACATTCAAAGATATATGCTCCCTCACATCTCTTCTTTCTTTTCGGGTCTCTGGAAATTACCAGAAATGCCAAAAGTGAAGTGTACCCTTGACCTCAGTAATGTCTGCAACTACTTCCAATAACAACAACAATAACAATAACAGCACACACCTTATATGGACCAAGATCTGAGCTGGAATATTCACACTCAAGGGAGAAAGTGCTTTCCAAGTCTTCAAGCACTCACAAAAGCCATGTCACTATAATTCAGTGAGAAAATGTTTAATTGAGGGAACCTATCTGATCAATGGACAGAAGCAGCCCTGTGGCCTGCCTGAAGTAGACAGAGAAGCTTTATATAAAGAGGCAGAATTTGAACTTCATATCAAGTTGATGGGCAAATTGTTGGCACATGATATCCCAGAACAATGGGACAGCAATTAAGCCCTGCATTTGTGACCAATAGTGGACCTCTGTCCTTTCAAGGTTTGTGTCCTGTTGCTCTCCCTGCTTGTGTCTCACCCTGGAAGAATGGGCTGCACTCTCCCCAGAAGAGCCCACTGATAGGCATCTCCTAGGGTGTCCCCCATAAACATGCCTTACCATACACTCACATCTCTAATGTTAGACAGAACATCATAATATGATCTCACAGACTATGCTATATGTTTAATGGTTGGGCCTGTTTAATCTTTAGAAAACACTAGAAGTCTTCCATAACCATGCCCATATCTTGGCTAGAAAACCATTATCTCACACGCTTTATAGCACAGTCATCAAAACTCTTATTATTTGCTTATGAATAATGTCTTATGTGTCTCCGTACTCTGTGCCTGCCTCTGAAGGACAGATATAATGATTCTCATCTGTTGGAGCACCAGTTCCAGAAGAAAGTTGAACCCATACTAGATACTTAGACAATGTTCTCAAGCCCAGAGCCCAAATGTTAGTCATCTTTTTATGACTAACCCCCTGACTATCATGACATGGGAAAACACTTCAACACAAAAATGTTGTATAAATCCATAGAAAAATAATGGCATGAAATTTCTTGCTTGGATTAATGAACAAATTTTACTATAACTATATATTTATTTTGCTCATTCTGATTAGTTAGTTGAAAGGACGACTCACTATCGGCATTTATTCTTTTGAGCACCTAGGTATTAACAAACACCAAAACACTCATTGCACCTAATTACAACCCCTTACCAAGTTTACTAACACAGCATTACTCTCTTTCAAACGATGACCACATTCTGCTCCAGTGGGTAACCCCATCCCTGGAATATGTGGCCAGAACACATGGGATTCAGTGGGGTATTAAAAAATCAATTTGGAGAGATAAGAAAGTGGTGATAGGTTAAACCTGGGAAAAGTTGGGGGGGCATTTATGAGGATTAATATACTTAACATATATTATATGAATGTGTTTAATTTTCAAAGAATTAATAAAAATATTTTAAAGAAGTTAAACAGGTAGAGTATGGTGATGTATGTCTATCACCAGGGGTTCACCTGTATTTCAGCACTTTCACCACTGAGGCAGGCGGATCCCAAATTCAAGAAGTGAAAGAGAAGGGGAGCAGGAGAGAGAGAGAAGAAACGTAGAGAGAAAAAATAACCCAGAGACATTAGGCTCTACAGCCATCCTGCAACTTTAGATAAAGGAATAAAACTGTCCTAACTGAAAAGATGATAGGGAGCTTCACTGACAGGAAACTGCATGGCTTGCATTGGAGCCAGGGACCTGACTGTAGACTACGCAATAGTGGTAGCTTCAGCAACTGGTTTATATGTAAAATATATCCTGGTATTCAGTGGTGGAAAAGGACTGAGGGCCAGCAGAAAGAATGGAAAGAGACGACCTCTGGAGGAAGAAGGTTGGGAAGATGCTCTAGAATGTACCAAAGGCCTGGGAAGTAAGAGACTTTCAGAACTCAAAAGGAGGGACCCTAGATGAAACGTCCAACAGCGAGGAGAGGGAACTTAATAAATCTACCTCCAGCAAAAAGACAGGGCATCAAGTGAGGATTGTGGGCTATCCCACAGCCAAAGCTCTCACCCAAATTCTTCCTGTTTGAAAGAAATAGAGGGAAGGAAATGGAGAAGATCCTGAGGAAAAGAAAGTTCAGCAATAGGCCCAAAATGAATTCCAGCTCAAAGGGGAGGCCTGATACCATTACTGAAGCTATGGGGCATTCACAAAAAGGGATCTACCATAACTGTTCTCCAAAAGACCCAACAAGCAGCTGAAAGAGTTAGATGCAGATATGTGTACCCAACCAAGGACCAGAAGTTGCTGATCCCTCTGGTTGAATCAGGGAAAATCCTCAAGAGACTGCAGGTCCCGGGAAGTTTAAATGTCTGGTGGAGTAGGTGGGGTGGGGACATCCTTGTGGAGAAGGGAAGAAGAGGAGTGGTGGTGGGGGAGTGGTATGGAATGTGGAACTGGTGGAGTATAAATATAATACATACATACATACATACAAATATACATAAATATCACACACACACACACGCACGCACGCACGCACACACACACACACACACACACACACACACACACATTTAATCTCTGCGCTTTGGAGACAGAGGCAGGTGGGCCTGTGTGAGTTCAAGATCAGCCTAATCTACATGGTGCACTCCAAGACTGGGAGAGTTATATGGTGAGATCCTGTCAGAGAGGGCTGCGGCTATAAATTTCTCTGTAGGATTTTACGTGAAGAGTTGGTGAATCCACGTGAACATGAAGGCTTTGTAAATTGCAAAGCACAGGGCTAATGGCATTATCTGTTTCACAAGTCTGTGAGCTCAATCATCCTCTCGTTAACTCCATTACAAATATTTTACATTCCTCCAAGCATTCTCTGCAATCTTCCTTCTACATATTTCAGAGGGGTGGAGGATATAATCCCTAGGAATGCGTTGTATTCTTCAGATTCTTTGAAGCAGCCAGCGTGACCCCAAATCCTGACTACTCTGCAGAGAATCCATAACATTTAACCAATGTTGACAGTGCCTCAGCCTGTATGGAAGAAAACCACTGCTCCTAGAGTGCAGGCAGAAACAGTGCTTTCCATGTTAGGCTTAGCTATCTGGGAGGGTTCTTACCTAACAAATGCAGAAATCCAAAGCATACTGGTCAATAGTGACTTAAAGCCTGCCTTCCAGGGTTCATTCAAGCCTGCAGGGAGATGTGAACAGGAAAGCCTCTGACTGCTGTCTCCATATGTCCAGTATTAGTTCTAGCATCTAAGTCTGCCTTGGAAGCTCCTTGCCACCTCTCCTGGGGCAGTCATTCTCTATTGTGGTCATCTCTAGCACAACCCTGCATATTTGCCAAATCTGGGGCCATTTTTGATTGTCTCGACTGGAAGAAGTGTGGTGCTGGAATCTAATGGCTAGAAAGCCAGGGTTCAATGTATAAGAAAGCTCCAAATGAAAATGTCAATAGCACTGGTATTCTGAAATCCCAGGATGACTTCTTCATTAGTCATCATAGGTTTTTTGTTTTGTTTAGTTTTCATTTTTGTTTTTCTCTTTTCTGATTTGGAGTCTGTTGAATCTATTCTTGTGAAACAAGCAAACATGCTTCATTATATCTGAATTCCAACCCAGATAGAACTCAAGTCTAAAGACCAATCCTTGGCCCTTACAATTTAACGAATTTTTTTTAAAGTTACACTGGCTTTCTCCTAACTCTCTTACACGACATGACAAATCTAAGTCCTCACTTCTGCCCATTTACTTCATTACATTGAAGATAAATAGTTGTAGGTTCCTTTAGTGAACAAATATTTGGTCAATATTTAGTATACAGTTGCCAAGATACTGCCTTAATACAAGATTGATTGACAATGTCCCTATTTTTACAGAGCTTAGAGTATGAAAAAGGAATAAATAGTAAATCAAAAAAAGACTATAATTATAGATGTTAGTACGTGCCCTAAAGGGAAAACATAGGATATCCAGAGAGATAAGAGTAGAAAGGAGGGCATTCAGGAACAAAAATGAAAGAATAACCATCTGAAGAAAGTATGTCCAGACTGAAGTCTGTCAAAACCTAGGCATTAGTACAGTGAATAAAGAAACAGAGAAAGATTGTGTGTAACCATTCTTGTGTGAAAAAAAGAAAAGAGAGATTGGCATCCAACAACACAATGAGAAGAACATGTGGCAACACACAATGTGATGTGGTTTGTGGTTTTAAAAGCACTCCCTGCTTCTGTATGGAGGGCAAGTTGGAGAATCACTGCAGTGAGAGATGCTTGAGAAAGTCATGTGACAGGATCCAGGAAACCAGTGGCAGTGGGGAAAATGCAAGGTAAGAGTGGAGATGGAGCCAAAAGCTATGAGACTTTCGGCTGTCTGAGGTTCCATGTCTGAGTCAGTGACTGGCAGCTGCTGAGGCACTTTGGGAGAATAAACATCAGTCTGCATAACTTCTCAGAATTACAGCATATCAAAAAAAAATCCTAATACTCACCTTTCCTGCTCAGCATTCCCATTGGGAAGAAACCATACGCATTATGGGTAGGTATCCAGGGCTTATTGTAGTTGGGGGTCTTCCACTGTTTCATCAGCTGGCAGAAATATTGACTGATAATTAATTATTTATTTATTTACTTATCTACTTGCTTAATTACTTATGACCAAAGACGTACAGAGTAGGAGTGACTTTTCAGAAGCCTAAATGTCTTGTTATCTAGACCAATTCATCACTGTCTCAAATTAGTACCATTTCTTCTTGAAATCCGGCTGATCAACAGCTGGCTATGGCCGAAGTCTTAAGATCATTTCTCAAACATTATCCTTGGGCCTGAGAGTTAGTCAAATCCATACCCACCAAAGGCCTTTTTTCTTTCAGGAAGATCCTGGTAACCTCACTTTTAGGGATGAGGGCAGTGTTGGGGATGGGTTTGATCTCCTGTAGTGGGCTTTAAATTCAAAGAGATATTAGTTACTCTCACAAACTTTATGCCACTAGTGCACCAGCACATATTATAGGCAGATAGGCAGGTCATCATTGTAAATCAAAGAGTTTATAGCTGTGTTTGTGTTTACTTTTCTCTTTGGTTACATGCAGAGTTTCTTCCTGTACCATGAACTCTATTCCATAAGGATGAGGGGTCTCGGTAGGCACCAGATCACTCTTCATATTCAATGAGTTGGATAGCTATTGTCTTCAGCAGTAAGGCCTTACCATTAGGGGACAGGCTAGGACCCAACAGTCTGAACTCACAGGGAAATCAGCTCTTATGTCATCATCATGCTGGGTGTCAACCGTCATCTCCTCAGATGATGCCTTCACATGTCAGTGCCATTGCCATCCAGGGAAGGAGGCTTAGAAGGCATGGAGCTAGATTTATAAAATGAGAGATTGAACCACAGTCAGGGATGATCTAACTGTGAATATCTGAGTCTACCCCAACCATCAACGCTCTGCCATGCTCAAGAAACATGAGAACTCTCTCCAGAGGACTGAATAGGAAGCAAAGCCTGGTGAGTGTTGGAGACTATGGTCCATGTCCTCAATGAGCTCACCTTTTATATTGGAAGCAGAAAAAGATTGACAGGAACAATAGACTGTCACATTGTACAGTGACAGGTGCCAGGGAATAGGGGAGGAAACGAACTTTGCCTGGAGACTGAAGAGACTGCAGATCCATCAGAACTCTCTATGCCACAAAATCCTCCATGGAGTCACCAGAGTTGATGAACTGCACTTAGACAAACAACCAGAAATGCTAACAGTGCATTTTAAACATACTTGCTTCATCGTCTATTTTAAAAGAATAATCAAGTGACGTAAATGTCCCTTGCAGAATTTGATTTTATTATAAAGTTATCCCTGAAGAGTGAGTTTTCAAAAAGGAAAATACTTCTTTAACATTATATAACCTTAGCCTTGGCATTTATAATCAAGCTGAAGAAACAATACTGGAAGTCTGTCTTTTGGATGTCCTTGAAGAGGATCTAAGCATCAATGCACCTTGATTGGATGAAACAACACATAAAACATGGTACGAGCTCCACTTCCACAGCCTGGCCACTCCCTTCACTAATAAACACAGACTGGGATTGGAAAGCAGTCAAAGCCTCAGGTTCATTATTAAGGTCCTCTCTCCAAGAGCACAGTTTAAACCTCAAAAGACTTGGCCAAAAACATCCCTTTACACATTATGAAATTCTATAAATATAACTTCCAATAGCTAATTTTTAACTGTGTTATAATTCCTACAGACCCATTCCACTGCACCCCTACCCTGCCACACCTGTGTGCCCTCCTGCTGCCATGCTCCCAGCCCCACTTGGAAATAAAAGTGAGTGACCTGCCTGCCTGTGGACTACGCTCCACTCCCTAGATCCTAGACTTGATTTCCAAAGACCCATTCCTTTGCCCACCCATCCTGCCCCACTGCCATACCCATGCCCCCAATTTCTGCAGAATTCAGCTGCCCAGGTGCAGGCCATGCTACTCAGAAGAACTGGGTCAGGCTATGACAGGTTGAAGAACAGGTGCAAGCCAAGCAAGCCAGAAAAACAGATAGGCAAACTCAGGCAGAGACTCCCTGCTTGATCAAATATCACACCAGCAGTCAGAATCACAGACAGGCAGCCCAATAAGCAGTCCTCCTCCACGCACTCACTACCCCCAATCCCTGTCTCCTTATACCCCCCCTCTAACTCGGGCAGGAACCCCCTGCTGCACCAAAGAACAAACTACCCTCCAGAAATCTATCCCCAAACTTGGACATAGATCCCTACTAGAGCCAAGATCACACAGGCCATGAGAAATCCAGGCCACAAAGACCAGAAGACCAAAGCAGAATCAAGAGCCAAGAAGGAAAACACCCACCAACAAAGATAGAACACCAAATAGATTGAATGGACCAGAAGAAAAGTCCCTGTGCCACATAATAATCAAAACACTAAACATGCAGATCAAAGAAAAATATTAAAAGCTGCAAGGGAAAAGGATCAAATAACATAAAGACAGATCTCTTAGAATTATACTTGACTTCTCAATGGAGACTCTAAGTTGTCAGAAGGGCCTGGGCAGATATGCTGTGACTCTAACAGATCACGGATACCAGCCCAGACTAGTATACCAAGCAAAACTCTCAATCAGCATAGATGGAGAAAACCAGCTATATCATGACAGGGTCAGATTTAAATAATATATATCCACAAACATGACCAACTAAAGGTACTAGAAGAAAAACTCCAACCCAAGAAGGTTAACTATATCCATGAATAAATACCTCACACCAGCGAAACCCAAAGAAGGGAAACACACACACACACGCACACACACACCACACGCGCGCGTGCAGAGAGAGGGTGGAGGGGGACCTTTTGCTTTTTAATTTTTATTCTTCTCTCATATATTACACCCCAACTGCAGTTTTCTCGCCCCCCACACACACACCTCCCTTCTTTCCCATATCCATCACATACCCGCACGCGCTCTGCCTAACCTCAGAAAAGGGCAGACCTCCTAGGGACACCAAAAATGCCCTAACAAGCTACAGTAAGATTAGGCACGTATCATCACATCAAGGCTGGATGAAGAAATCCCATAGTAGAAACAGCATCCCCAAAACAGGAAAAAAGAGTCAGACCCAGCTCCTGCTCCCACTGTTAGAAATCATACAAGAGCACATGCTACTCAACCATAACACATATGCAGAGGACTTAGGTCAGACCCACACATGCTATCTGATCTCAACTGATCCATGAGTCCCAATCAGGACTCTCCAAGTTCTGCCTAATGTTTGGATATGAGATTCTGCATTTGCTCCTATCAGCTGCTGGATGAAGTCTCTCTGCTCTCTCTAATAATGATTATGCCAAGGCTCTGGTCTCAGAACACTATGCAGGCAGGGCGAACTGTAGGTTAAAGGTTTTGTGGCTGGATTGGTATCCCAATCCCTCCATTTGAGGCCTGGCCTTGTTACAGAAGATGGCCGTTCAAGCTTGCTGTCTCCCATTACTAAGAGTCTTAAGGACTATCATGGCAAGGGGTCTCTATTAAGAAAAATAATTGACAGCTATCAGTCTAACTTTATGCATTGGCATAAGAGTTCTGCTAAATTGCTCTCACCAGCATAGAAGAGAGCAGGGTCAATTGGGCTGATGAGATTGGCTCAATCTTGAAGAAGTTTGCCTCCTAAAGACCTGATATCCTATCACCAGCACCCATGTAGAAAAGCAAGCCCAAGAGTTTATGTCTGTAATCCCAGTACTGGAAAAATAGAGAGAGGTGGATCCCAGGAGAGTGCTTGCTAACTTCCCTAGCCTAATCAGCAGGTTCCAAGTTCACTGAGAACCCTGTCTCAACAGAATAAGGTAGAGAGTGGCTTCGGAAAACATCTGACACTGACCACATACATAATCTATCACAAGAGAAATGCAGAGCTAGGAAGGAGCAAGCTAAGAAGGCTCCTAATGATGCTATCCTGGACATTCTTACTCTCTGTCCACCCTCTCCAGATGAGCAGATCCCCACAGAAGCACCAATCCCAGCTCATATGACTCCCAGAAGCACATCATTTGAGTATTTTCTCAAAATTGAATGTATTACAGGTATCTCAACTTCAACATATCCAAAAAAGCCATATATCCCATGCTAGCCTGCCTCTGTTTGGGTATTTTCCACTACAAAGAATGGCTCCTCTCTCCACCCAGATTGCCCCTGCTAGAAATAAGTATCATCCCCTTATGCTTGTCATTCTTCCCTCCCATGTCTACTCTACTACCAAATTCCACCACTTCTAACTCACCCTCACCTTTCTAATCCAGATCTACCCAGGATTTCCATCTTTACTCGTATCTCTTGAATGCTTCCTGTTTTCTCCACTTCTGCTTCACCTTTGCTTCCTCTGCTGTCACCCTGGCTATGTGGTTTCACAAAACTCTGCTTCTCCAAGCAAAGCATTAAACATGTTTCCTAATACATAATACCGTCATGATCATTTGCTTCACGATTCTACAGGAACCGGTTCCCATTTGGTGTGTGTGTGTGCCAGGCTTCCTAGGTTGCCATAGGTTTCATCTTGGGTATCTCAAAAGAAAATGGAAAGTCATTTACATTTTCAAGAATTTTTATGAGTTAATAAAGCAAAGGGATGAGAGTACCATCTGTTTTCCACTCTCCCAATTGTTAGGGCATGAGGCGTTTGTGTCTTTGTCAATACTCTGACAC
This sequence comes from Rattus rattus, assembly GCF_011064425.1. NCBI lineage: Eukaryota > Metazoa > Chordata > Mammalia > Rodentia > Muridae > Rattus > Rattus rattus. The sequence goes on along the minus strand of NC_046155.1, from coordinate 112,039,927 downwards.
ATTAGTGACAGCACAAAGGCAATGATTCGGTTCAGTAGCATGGTCCTGAGTGGCACTTATCTTTTATGTCCTTCATAACCAATTGCCACAAACTCTGGTCTCATTTTGTGCTATTGTTGCTGTTGTTGTTATTGTTTGCTCTTTGAAACAAGTCTCACTGGGTCTCCTAAGCTATCCTAGAATGCACTATGCAGTTTACATTGGCCTAAATTCATTGGCCTAAATTGATTGTGCCTTTGGATTTCTGAGTGCTGCAATTATAGGCATTGGTCACCATATCCAGCACAACCCCATTTTCTGTTTGATTGTGGGTATTTTTCAAGCATCTCCATCCCCTTCCATTCAACTACATTGCACAGGCTGAAAAGAAGCCCCAATTTCACCTTTTCCTTGGGTGCCAAGTGGGAAACTTGAAGTACTCCCTTATCTCTCATCCTCTAACCTGGTAAACCCTTCTCCTCAGGCACTGGAGAGCTAAGTGGCTTAAACCTACTTCCTCTGCCCTGCCCAGGCCAAGGTATATCTGTTTACATTTGTTTGTAATAAATTTTTTATTAAATTATTTTAGTGTGTGAGCCAGTATAATGGTACTTGGTTATAATCTTAGAACTCAGAAGGCTGAAAGGCAAGGAGGTCTCCATGAATTTGATACTGACCTGAGTTACATAGCCAGACCCTGTCTTAAAGGAATTTTCTAAGAGACTGAGGCAGGAGAATCCTGGGTTTGAGGCTAATCTTCACTACACAGCAAGATCTTACTTCAAGGAGAATAACATTGTTAGTGTATACCATGTCAATAGCTTTGATTTTCCAACCAAATTTTGTGGGGGACTCTCCCCTTTTTGCAAGGAAATTATATAACCATGAAGGGCTACCATGAGCATGCTTACTCAGAGAGGCGCAGTGGAGCATGCTTGTTGTCTCAACAGTTTACTCTTATATTCAGATCATTCGGTTTGCAATACATTCACATTTGCTGTCCTTATAAAGCCAAGAGTAGATTCCATTAATTCAATTTCAAACAATATAAACACCATGACAAGGAATAACTTGGGCAAGTCTATAGACAGTGTCACAAAGATTAGAACCAAATTTCACAGGCTTTTTGCTCCTACCCTTTAACCTCTGTGGTGGGTGCTATTATGCCAGCTACATTTCAAAATACGAGCATTAGAGAGATTTAAAAAAAATTCAAGACTATGGAAGCTATTAATCAGAAAAGAGTAGATCTAGAACTCAAACTTATACCAGCTTCAGTGCCTAGGCTTGTACCCAGTGTGTTTATTGCATCCCTTTGAGAGTTTCATGGAAGCCAGGCCTGGAGGCACAAGTCTTTGTCAAATGTCAGTGACTCTGATGGATGGCCACAGCATTCAGAGACTAAAGTCCTGCTCCCTCCCAGAAGATAACCCAGCCTCCGAGGATCCTGCATATTTTCCCTTGGTAATATACAGCTGATGATCAAGGGTGGTCTCCTGCCTAAACGCAGGCCTCTACTTCCTAAATCATCAAATGAAACATATGAGTCACGGGCAAATGTCTACAACATTAGAAATCAGTAATTCTGGGTTGTCTTCTCAGAGCTCAGTGAATATACTAAATATACTAAACATTATGCTAAATGTTTTTACTTCCTTGAAGTAAAACAGGGTAAGGAATAAATGTATTAAGAGCTATGAAGTAATAGGCATGAATAATTGACTACAATCAGAGAAGAAAAGAACCCGACACCATGGGTATTTCATAAGTCCTGTAGCATAGATTGTGTTTTAACCTTTATTTTAGTTAAGCATGCAGAAATATATGCACCAAGCTAGTACATGGTAAACAGGTTCATGTGTATGTCACACAGTTTCCAATCTATTGTTTTCCTACTCCAGTGAACATGAAAAAAATGTAGTCTCAATAACATACACACTAGATACAAAAGGGTTGGCAAACCATTTATTATTGACAAATGTCCCAAACGGAGGTTGAGGTAAACTCAGTAATGCATATGGCCGTCAAAGTGCTGCAGGAGACAGTATGAAAGTCTTTACCAGGAGTCATCCTACGCTAGCAGGATCACCTGAGCTGTTGCCAAAAATAGTTCAATAATTAGTGTCTGAGAAGCTATCTGAAGGTTCAAGTTCAAATGCAAATGGAGACACCCTGAGATAGGATTAGGAATAAAATGGGAAGTGAAGACTGAAGTCAACAACTTCACTTTCAAAGAGTCAGCAGCCAGCCAATGCTTACTAGTTTCGGGAAGATCATAAATTTAAAACTCATGTTTCCATGGAAAATGAGAAAATAGAAGAAACTTTCTCTCAGACTCAATCATGGAAGCACCATCAAGAAGACTGTAGCTCAGTTTGGTACTCACCATAACTCATTAAAGGTAGACACAGGGAAGGTCATGTCAGGACAGTACTGTGGACCATCTTGGCAGAGTCCCACAGCTAGAGTCAACATTTGATGCTCAATACTGTATAAAATTTGACAGCAACCATACGGTCACTGTTACTTGTTTTTTCCAATGCTTAGACATGTTCCTATGGTGTTGTTGATGATGCAAATCCCACTGGACACCATGGCCTTAGTAACACTCCTGGACTGACTTGAACCTAGCGCAACTATTTGCAAAGTTGAAGTTAGAGACATTTGGTAGACAAGGGATGGTGACTTCCAAGAGCCTTATTTGACACACAGCCCTTGGATTCTAGACAAGAAAAGTCTACAGGGAGGTTTTGCTCTGTGGGGGAAATAGAGATGCCTGGGAGCTGCTCCAAGCCTAGGGGAACTTGGATAGATCCCGAAGATGATGAAAGATTGTTCCCTTGCAGCCCCTGCTCAAGTCCCAAGAGTATGGAAGCCAAGGTCAGCAAATCAAGGGCTTGCCCCCTGACAAAGTCAGGCAGGAAAGGTTGCTTTCATTGGGTAGATTTTCTCAGCCATGAATGCAGGCTGAGAATCTGTTTTCTTTCTTTGTAGTTTTGCAAAGCCATGTCTTCTGGATACAAATTATTTGAAGGAGAAATAAAAAAAAAGTATCATGGGGTCCATCTATATTAGGGACACAAGATACTACTACAGGAGGCTCCCCAGACATGTGGAATGTTTCCCCCCACACTCACTAAAATCTTGTGACTTTATGCTTTGTGTATTTTCTCTGCTATCCAGAAAAACTATAACAATACAAATGATTGCTGTTTCTCCAGTTTATACTGAAAATAGTGACAGAAAATAGTGACCAAGAAATACAACACTAAAGCTGACAATAGAGAAAACTCTAAAGGCCAAAGCATGGTGTGGGTAAGAACTTACTAAATAATTACAGTGTTAGCAAAGCATAAATCTGCCAAGGAAGTCATATGTGAGAAAAAAATCTACGTAGAAGCACTCAGGGGCAACCATCCACCCCATGACTAGGTCATGCTTGGTCCATAGTACCACAAAATTAAGATATGTTTTAAAAGAACTAACAAGTCACAACAAAACTGCCAATGGTTAAGAACCACACTCAGGAAAAACAAACAAACAGATGAAATATTTTAAATTTTACCCCTAAAAATACAATTTCTTAAAATTTTGACATTATTAACTACGACAAAAGGGGGTAGAAGGAGAATTGGTCAATGAAACGACAAGAATGAAAGGAGAGTAGAAAGCCACACACTTTCATATCTAAATGCTCTGTATGCAGAGCACAAATAGTTATCCCAGGCCAATGTTAATAAAATAAAATTCAGAACTGTACCGGATTAAACATTGGTCAATAAATTATGATGGATTCATATAGAACCCAACAAAAGAAAAAGTGCTTTTTTGATGGACATTTCCTCACTAGGGAGTAAGTATTATTTTATATTTGTCCTTATATGGACAGTAAGTATGCTCAAAATCAAAGGGCGTATCAAAACATTCATGGAGTATCAGCAAGAGGCAATATTATAGAATCAAAATGTACTGTCTTCAACTCTGAAACTTGAATCCTGAAAAGACACATGGCTTTGACATCAGTAAACTTAGCTGTCTCCTGGTCTATGAAATGACCACGTTAATTGTATAATATCTTACTTTCATGTTTAGCTGACACAAGCCAACCCTGAGAAGCCTTGAGCACATCTTTCTCCTGAGAACTGCATGTGTTCCTACCTTCTATTCTAGAACTTCAGACCCTCACCAGGTCCTCTGGAACAAGTGACCCAAAGAAGGTTATGTTTAGATAAGTGATCAACCTGTCAAAAACTATCAAAAATATAAAAATAAAAATAAAGAGGTATGTTGAGGTTACTGGCTAAGCCTACTCAGGGAAATTTTAAATTCGATGAGTAATACAGTGGAGAGAGTGTAATTGGCAGAAACAGAAAGCAACAGTGAATGAACAATAGAAAAAACCCATTAGTCATTAGACGTTTGAGTTAGGAATTAGCCCTGAGCAAGCTAAAAGCAAAGGGTCAAGAAGAGAAGGCCTTGTCTATCTACTGGAGTAGAGTTCCCCAGTGTTGGGCATTTTGGCTAAAGTCACCCCCACTGAGTCCTTAGAGTCTCTCACCTCTCAGGTCTCTGGTACTTTCTAGAGGGACCCACACCTCCTACCTCCCCCATGCTGCCTATCTCCATTCATTCTCCTGGCCCTCTGGGTTTCTCTCCTGTTCCATACCTGATCATGTTCCCCTCTTCCCCTCCCTCTCCCCTTTCTCACCCAGGTCCCTCCATTCCTCTGCCTCCCATGATAATTTTCTTCCCCCTACTAAGTGGAATTGAAACATCCTCACTTGGGCCTTTCTACTTGTTACACTTATGGTCCGTGGGTTGTATCCTACCCACAGTCAAAATTTCGGACCCAGAACTGTTCCAGTCTAAAAGAATTGCAGGGACAAAAAAATGGAGAAGAGACTGAAAGAAAGGTGGTCCAATGACTGGCCCAACTTGGGATCCATCTCGGAAGCACCAAGGCCTACCACTATTACTGATAATATGATGTGCTTACAGACAGGAGCCTGGCATGGCAGTCCTCTAAGAGTCCCTACCAGTAGCTGGATTGAAGTCAGGGACCCCTATGGTTAAATTAAGGGAAAGGAGCTGAAGGGAGTGCAACTCCATAGGAAGCCCAGCAGTCTCAACTAACCCAGAACCCAGGGACCCCCAGAGACTGAGCCACCAACCAGGAGGACACATGGCCCAGCCCAAGGCCCTGGAACAAATATAGCAGAGGTCTTCCTGGTCCGGCCTCTGTAGGAGATGTGATTAATCCTTGAGAGACTTGAGGCCCCAGGCAAGGGGAAGGTCTGGTGGGAGAGTGCACCCTTTCAGAGGCAAGGGGGTGGAGAAATGGGATGTGGAACTGTGGAAGGGGCACTGAGGAGGGCAATAATTGGAAAATAAATAAATAAATAATAAATAAATAAATAAATAATAAATAAATAAATATTTTTTAAAAAGAGAGAACGCATCTGGAATATCACAGAAGTGGATGGGAAAAGAAATATAGGATTGGTCAGGAATCTCCAAAGAAAGAAAACCAGCAGAAACTATGTAGATATGCAAAAGAAAGCATGTGATAGAAATCTCTCATGTGATAAAGGAGACTGAGAAATCCCATGATTTATCTTCTTCACACCAGAAAATGAAGAAAGTCAATAGTACAACTTGGTCTGTCTCAGAAGGCTTAAGAACCAAGAGCTCCATAGAAGAAAAAGAACTTCCTAGCTCAAGCAGAGAAGGAGAATTCACTATCGGGCCTTTTGTCCTATGTGGGAAGAACTCTACATACTGCTCACACACATGGACAAAGGTGGAACTTCCTTACACAGTCTGAGGATTTTAGTGCCTACATCATTTAGAAGTGCTTTCATTAGGGCTGGAGAGATGGCTTAGTGGTAAAGAGCACTGACTGCTCTTCCAGAGGTCCTGAGTTCAAATCCCAGCAACCACATGGTGGCTCACAACCATCTGTAACGAGATCTGATGCCCTCCTCTGGTGTGTCTGAACAGCTACAGTGTACCTATATATAATAAATAAATAATTCTTTAAATAAAAAAAAGAAGTGCTTTCATAGAATAACCAGAATATGGGTTGGCCATATCTATGAGTATTTCTTGAAAAAAATCTTGTTGATATATATAAGATTAACTGTCACAGTTATGGGCTCAGAATATTTCAAATTATTACTGGAGCTAGAACTATCGATAGACTTATACAAAGTGATCTTGAAATGCATAAAATCCACTTATCTTCTTTCATAAAGAAAAGTTTAAAACTGGACTGAGATTTGTATCTCTCACCTGTCACCCTGTCAAAGAGTCAAAACTTTGATATGAAATCTTTCGTTGTGGGAAATGGGAAAAGAAAATAGAACGAGCCTTGGGAAGAAGAACTAACAACATATAACACAGTAATTTTTATATTTTGAACTACTAGTACTTACAGAAAAACTCAAGTACACACTGACAAAATATTAAAAATGTATCCATATGCACAGGACTTAAAGTGTGTGTGCGTGTGCGTGTGTGTGTGTGTGTGTGTGTGTGTGTGTGTGTGTGTGTGTGATTTAAAGCTAAATAGATTATAACTGAAACTGAAATGTGTGCTAATAAGGGGATCAACTGAATAACTGGTACAGCCACACAACTGTGACCAGGTGGTTAAAGGACAGGGATCTTCTATGAGCTGGCTGTGCAATGCTTTCTAAGTTCTAATATTTAACTGAAATCAAGAAGCCAAGATGAGGAAGAACATGCACAGCACACTATAGCTTACATGAGGAGGGGCACTGAGCACACACCAGGGCACACATACACATTGCAGCACTTGTGCTTCTCGTTCCTTGTAATACCTCGGTATTATAAAATAACTATGAGCACCAAGTTAGCAAACACCACACGGCTACCCAGTAGCTAACTGGTTTTCTCATATATAAGAACTAAGACCAGCAGTCTCAATTTACCCACACCCCTGATACCTCCCAGACACTGAGCCACCAACCAGGTAACATACACGAGTTGGTCTGAGGCCGACACATGTACAGCAGAGGACTGCCTGGTCTGGCGTCAGTGCCAGAGACTTGAGGCTCCAGGGAGTAGGGAGGCCTGGCAGGGAGGGGAACATCCTATCGGAAAAGGGGTGGGAGGAAGAGGAATTGGATGAGGAACTGTGGGAGCTGGACCAGGAGGGAGGCAATAGCTTGGCTGTAAAAAAAATAAAAGTAATAATAAAAACAGAATTCAGTGTGGTTTCTATCCAGACAGCTTTTGCAAACCCAAACCCTATTATCACCAAGAGGGAGACCAGATGCTATTACTTCCCAATGAAAATACACACTGCCTATAAAGTAACATTTTAATAACTATGATTCTAAAGTAACCTTATTTTAATAGCTATGAATCTGAATCACTTATCAAGATTTAGTTCTACCTTCTGAACAAACTCAAGGGAGGAGACAGGGAGCAGGTCTCACGACACCGTGGGAATGCAACTCCCAAAATTCATTTGTTTCCACAAGACAAATGACTCGAGCTCTTCGATAAACAATTTTTCTTTTTATTACTTGTATTCATTATTATTGCATGTATATATGTAGGAGAGCACAGGTTCACATGTGTGGGATATAATTCTCTCCTTTCTTTCAACCCCAGGATCAGGACAACCAAACCAGGTTGTCAGGTTTGAGCAGTAAGTGCTTTTACAAGCTGGGCCATGTTGACGGTCCCAATAAATAGATTTTAAAGAAAAGAAAGGAAACCCTTAGATTAAAAGACACTCAAAAGGCACATCAACTCAATGCAATTCATGAATCTTCCTTATAGGCTTATTCATGTGTGTGTTCACTGAACATGTGTGCATGTCTGTTAAGTGAGAGAGAATAACAGAAAAGTTTGAAAGCCAACTGGATAGTTTAAGTTTACTGAGATTCACTACAATTATACAGTCAGAAGAATGACAAGGGCAACTGTGAATTACTCTAGGATTATCAATTTGTGATAGGTACCAGGGCTTTACTGTTCTGGTATTTTTTAAGTTCAACATAAGCTTGACATATTTCAGGCTAAAAATCTAATTTAAATTCCAATTTAATAGGAAACTGAATGTATTCCTCTTTCTCATATTTTAAAAGAACTCATTGAACATAGAACTATTTTCAAAATTTTATTAAGCAAGCTTAGAACAGAGGGTCCAGTTACTCACAAACAAAAGGAACCAAAGAATGGTGTTTAGATGATGTTTCATGGGTTAGCCAGACCCTACTCACTCTGCTACAATTCAATGAAGTCCTAGGTTAATTGTTTGTAAATAATACACATAAAAGAATTCTTACACATCTTGTCAATATTTAGAAACAGAATCTCATATATTACATCTCTGGTTCCTCGTAATATTTGTTTTCCTGCCTCATGTCTATCCCAAAATTGCTTCTTAAATTCTATTTTAGCCAGTGTATACCCTATATTCCAGCACTGAAATACTCCAAGAAGCCTTTGACATTACAGACTTTATTGTTTCTTTTCCTAGATGTCAAACACCTACACATTGATTTTCTCAATACTAATTCTCATGGTTGCACTTCCCAATGATAATCTTGTCTCCTCTCAGGGAATATTTCCCTGACTAGGTCTGTCTCCTTGGAACAGTGCTTCCAACTCCTAAGACACAGACAGCTCCAATCTATGTTCATCCTGACTTCCCACAGCACAATTTGATCCACCTCCAACATGCCTCTCAGATGTCTGCCCTCCCCACTATGGCCATCTTAGGTCAGAGGATCTCTGGTCTGCCCTTCAGCGTCTCTCAAGTCCTCTTTGCTGACACTTTGTCTCATTTTATAATATATGTTGCCCCTATTCTATTTAGTAAGGGGTTCAGTACAAGTTTAGCAGTCTCATGCGTCCACTTCAAGATTGACACGATGGTACTGCTGACCGAGTTATTTTACTGTTACCAGAAATCAACTTATTAGGCAATTTGGGGAGTATTTTGCTCATTTTTATGTATTTTTTCTGTAAATAGAATAAATTTGTATAATTCAAATGGTTATTCCCCAAAGTAGGCCTAGGAGTTGGCAATCTTAAAACTTGCGTAATTTCCAAGAAGTCAGGATTCCATATTCCCTTAAAACTTTCCACCAATGTCTATTCCAATTGGGTCAAAGGATTTGAAATTATTTAGTGCCACAACAGGATAGTTATTCAATGTGAAAATAAAAGAGAGATTAACATTAAATCTTCCATTACAGCACACTCCCCTTTCTAGGCCTCAAGCCTATCACCATAATGAAATTTATGAAGTTGTTTATTTACTTTTATACTCTAAAAGTATAAATGATTCTAATACACTAGAGAGTCTGACAGTCAGTGAAATTGTGACTTTCACAGACATAAGCAAAATCCCTGACACCATTATCAACTCTATAATGGCAATGATTTGTGAGGGACAAGAAAATACTGGGCATATTGGAAGCCATACCTAGTCCTGAGCCAATATGCTGGGAGGTGACGAGGAACCATGGAGGACATGCCGGAGACTGCTTTAAGTCAACCACTAGATGACCTGCATTATGCCATACAAGCCATCAGACAGGAAACCACACCTTTCAGGTTCAGGGAATTTGAACCCAAACTAGATTCTATCACTCCGCCATTTAAAAATCTTTGAGTGTGAAGAAGAGTACCTACTGGAGTAACTGTAGGCAACACATGTGTTTTCCTGGTTTGATTGGTTTTAAGGCATATCAGTAAGATAATCAAGGCAGATGATGCAGGCAGGGCCAGGAAGAACTGATCTTTAGAGAGCTGGATTCACCCTATCTAAACCAGACTACAGACCAACAGAGCACATGATCTTTCATCATCGCTCCCATCTATATATCTCTGTGCAAAGAAACCTTTCATTCAGCTTAATGCAGGCTAGACATAGCCTTATTCTGAAAAAAAAATAAACCTTCATGAGCTGAGATATATATATATATATATATATATATATATATATATATATATATCAGAGAAAAGAAAATGGCATTCTTAAAATTTTGCAGTTGTGGAAACCAAAGAAAGCATAACACTGCGGAGTGATTTATGGACATCAGAGATTTCTTAGTTTTAAAACCCAAGACCAAAGTGCCGATGAGGCGTCTGGTGAGGTTATTTTCTGGTTCAAATAGTTATCTTCTCACTGTAGCCTCACAAAATAGAAGAGGTAAGGAGTTTCTCAGAAGCTATTTTTTTAATACATAAATGCCATTCATAATGGCTCTGCTCCTGGGACCAACTAAACTGCCCCCCAGAGGCCCTGTCTCCAAAGACTCTTACAATAGCTAATACGTTTTTGCCTATGGATTGGGGGTACTCAGTAGAGGATGCACCCAAATACACACTCCCTTTTCTTAAGCCACATTACACTGGGATAGAGAAAATAGAAAGTGAGGAAAATTGCTTTTCTACGAACCTTGAAAGTAAGGTGCAGAGCACAAGAGTACAACACAGGTGTGTGTGTGTGTGTGTGTGTGTGTGTGTGTGTGTGTGTATGTGTGTGTGTGTCTGTGTGTGTGTGTGTGTGTGATGTTGAAAATATAATACAAATATCTCTTAGAATAAATGAGACATCTACAGAGAGAAGGATGGCCCCTAAGGAGCATTTATAAAGAGCCCAGATACTGTAGGTTCTGCAGGAGTGAAGACAGTGGAGTTCCCAGATTTGCAGATCCTCTCTCTCCACCATTACTCCATAGCTTCCTTCCAGTCTCCTATTCGCAGTGATGATGCGACCCTTTGTTATGACTTCACGGGTTTCCATATTTTGTTCTTTCTGAATACAGTATTCATTCTCCACTTGCTTTTTTTAGATTGGTTATTTTATTTATTTGCATTTCAAATGCTATCCCCCTTCCCAGTTTCCCCTCCACAAACCCCCATCTCCTCTTCTCTCCACCTGCCTTTATGAGGATGCTCCCCCACCCACTCACCCACTCCTGCCTCAGTGGAGTAGTGTTCCCCTATGTTGGGTCATCAAGCCTCCACAGAACAAAGGGGCTCCACTCCCAATGATGCCAGACAAGGCCATCTTCTGCAATATATCCAGCTGGAGTCATGGGTATCCCCTGTGTACTCTTTGGTTATTGGTTTAGTCCCTGGAAGCTCTGGGGGGATCTGGTTGGTTGATATTGTTGTTCTTCCTATGAGGTTAATGGGCTCTGATTAGCATTTTCTTTACTGGGAAGTTTATTTGGTTATCATCTTCAAGTATTCTAAATGTGTCTTCTCTTATGCTCACAGACATGTCAAGTACATACTCATGGGTCTGCCCATCCTTCTAAACCCCCACTAAAGAAGGAGTGCCTTGAAATGTGTGTACTATTCCCGCCTGGGTCACAGTATTTTGTAGATAAACACCCTAGTAATATTCAAAGAATACAACAGCAAGAATATTTTGGTGGTTTAGGATTTTAGAAGTGGGGAAGAAGAAAAACAAGAGCCCTTTGTGTATTGAGAAGGATGAAAGGGCTGACGTCTGAGGAGAACATGGAACTTTCTAGAACAACTCATGCTAAGTAATAAGCTAGACTTGATGGGAGAATTTGGGGGCCACATAAGAAATTTTCTTCTCACTGGAGTGAAGAATTGGCATGCAGCTTGCATGCCAATGGCATCAATTAGTAAATAGAAATGCACAAAATTGAAGCTCATGACCTCCCTGTGAAGTTAAAAGGAACCCTTCCCACTCTCAGAGTCAATAGCTTTGTCCGGGAAGTAAATTAAAAGTGATCAAATCAGATTTGAGAGACCTCTGAGGGAGAATGCCTAAGACAGCCAAGGCTTTCCTGAGGGCATGAAAATACTAATACTCTCCCCAAGTCCATGATCAAAGGCTTGTCAGACTCACTCATGAAGAAGAAAATGCACTTAACAGGATTAGAGAAACCTTTGATTCTTAATCTGTTGCTGTGAGAAAATAGGGATTTTTGTCAACCAAATAGAATTTAGCATCAACTATCATGTTTTTGAAAAATCTTAATTGTAATCGCTATTAAGCAGTAACTGGTATATGTACTCAAACAAGAAATAATCAGATATAAATCTAATATAGAATTGAGCACCTTGTCTCCCTTTCCTGAATCTTTTCCTAGACTTCTGCAATCAGAACATCCCAGACACAGTGTTAGAGCTGCGAGGGACCTTGAGAACATCTGACAAAATACCATGTTTTCTTGGACAGCAGAGTAGAGGCTCAAACTTCTCAGGGTTCCTACTTCATTACTGGTAGAACCGAGGTTGAAAATTTTTCTCATCTTTCTATGGAATGATTTTCCCCTGGTGGCATGCTACAAAAATCAGGTTAAACTGCACTTAATACTCTTTTTAATTATTCGTTGAATTATTCAGTGTATTTCTAAGGGGCTTTGTTCTAGAAAATTAAGCTAAATAACATTTCCATCCTAAAAATTGTCACCCCACAGACTGCCGGAAAACATTATTTTCTGGAACACTTCCTTTTTTAAGAGTTTCAGAAAATGGAGATTTTCCTGAAGAGACATTAAATGCTCTAAGAGCTGTGGAGGAAGCTACTGCAATTTATGGAAGAGATGGCGAGCTGCTTATAGGAGATAGGAATAGAAAGACAGAAGGGGTAGGCCAAATACATAGTGTAGGGAAAGGAATAGCGATGCTAGCTGGAATAAAGAAATCTATTAAAATACAGTGAATATTTCAAATCTGGACTAAAATTAATTTTTATAGAAAAAATGACTCAGAACATAATCCATCACACACCAATCCCCAAATGTGCTGTATAAAAATGAGGAGAATGGGAATTCTGTTCTAACAAGATTGAGAAATACTCTATGCCCTCTTAGAGCTTATCAGAGCATGCTGGCATGTTAAATGTGCCAAGTCTTCATGTAGGTGAAAAACGTTGAGAGTATTTCTTAGGCTTGTGATTAAATATGATGCACATAACAGTGCTGCTTAATTGCCTGTCACAACTGCTTCCACCCAGCATCTGGACCATGGACTAGCATTTCAAATGTACTTGGCCTTGTTCAACACTTTCCGAGATTCACTTGACCCTAGAGCAGAGCATGCCAAAGTTACTCAGTGAAAGGAAAAAATGATAAATATTTTGTGCTTTGCTAGCTATATATAGGCTCCTTTGCTAATTTGTCTATTTTTTTCCAGATAACTTTTAAAATATAAGTCTTGCTTGTGGGACTTACAGAGAGACCACTGAAAAATGTTAGCTCTGTGCCTCCTGTCTACCATAGACCTTCTCTCTCTCTCTCTCTCTCTCTCTCTCTCTCTCTCTCTCACACACACACACACACACACACACACACACACCCCACTCATGACTTTGCACACGCGTGCACAAACACACACTACAGGTATATGTATGTGTGTGTATACATATACGCCATCCATAGTTCGCTTTAGAGAATAACTCAGAAATCTTGAACCTAATCATCAGCTTAAAGGCTGGTTAAATTACTTTGTGAGTTTCCACATATTCCTGGAGCTGACATCTCACTTTCCTCAAAGACCCCAGATAATTTGCACAGAGGCAGCACTACACACAGAAGGGAAATCTGATAATAATGAGAACCAAGAGTGATGATAACGTAGGGATTAAGGAAGGAGCTGCGGGAGGAGGATGGAGATAGGATTCATTATCTCAGAGATGCTTCAAAGCTTCTTTAGGGAAAACCTTCCGACTCCCCTAGGTTATCAGAGGTAACTTTAGAAAAGGCTTTTGGAGACAGGAGGGGTGGCCCTTGGTCCTTCCTGGATTCTGCGCTCCTAGGCATGACTCATTACTATTGATGATGTCATCATAGACTGGTGGTGGTGGCTGTGGAGAGGATTTTCACTTTACCTGAATTCCTCTGTGTTATAAGAGGTATTCACTCAGCGCTGCAGTAAAGACTTGGAGGAGAAAAAGAAAGAAAAGAAAGGGGATCGACATCTGACTCACAAGGTTTATCTAGTTCAATAATCCAGTCCTTTCACCATCCACCCATAGAAGATTCTGATTTGTTCCTATTGTATGGGTGACTTTGCTCTAAAGAGGACATGGCAGCCATCTCACAGCAGCTTCAGCTTCATGCCCCTCCCCTCTTTATTGAGTTAAATGCTTTGATGTTAGTAACTTGAAGTTGGTCATAGTGAAATTTCATCCTTCTACCATAGAAAGTGGCAGGGAGCAAAATTTACCCGTTCACTTACTTATGGAGAACTGGTTATGAAACAGTTTTCAGCACATCACAGTGTCACACCTAGGACCCAGAATACATGAAGACAAGTGTGAACTGTGTCCCCCCCCAACACAGCACTCTTACTGATTTGGGGGAGATTTTATACACTGTACCTTGACCACACTTGCTTCCCATTCCTCTTCGGTCCGTCCTCCCACTCAGGTCCCCCACCCCAATTTTTTAAATTAAAACAAAAACCATCATGTACAAATTGTGTTGCCAATTTATTCATTAACGCATGGTCAAACTCCCAGTAGCTAGACTCTTAAAGAAAACTGAATCCTTTCCCACTCCCCACCATCCCACTCTCTTGGTATACCAGAAGCCATCAACTGTGAAAAGCTATACTTCCTGTGTTTGAAAACAAGCCTTGATAGGAAGTCCACAGCCCCTTTCTATTTTGTAGCTTGGAGTTACTAAAAGGAGCACACCAGGAGTAGCCAGCTCCGGCTAAGTAAGTATTCACAGGTAAACTAGGCCTCTTAACATCCTAGAAGTAAATCAAGAGAAATCTGGGAGAGGTTAGTTCACCATCCCTGTTTTCTAAAGCTTTCCATGATCTGACTTCCTGCCCAAGAACACTACTTCTGCTCTACACCTTCAGAATGCCGGTATACATATAGGACTTTTCTCTATTGGGGAAAAATAACTCCTTTTGCATTTCTTTGGTGGAAATGGTCCAATAAATCCCTGTTATCATAAAAGAAACATGCCCATAGCAACAGGCAGGCTATATTGCATTGCAGTATGTCCAAATCCACAGCTATGCCTAATTCTAGAAGATTTCTACCCTGTGCTCTAGCCTCAGGCTGGGACAGATGTTGTCTGGGTCCCATGTATATATCATTCTTGCAAGACACACTGATATATAGCAAGTGACTTGGAAATTAGTGAAACAAGCATGTGGGAATATAGATTTACTTTCCTCCTTTTCTCCTGAAATCTCCACCTAATCAAGCATTCCTTGATGTCTGAGGACGTGAGACCTCTGGGTCATCATCAGGTCTATTCCCTTGACCCAAGGACAGAACTGGAACAGAAGAAAATTGCATGCCAGAATTATGTCAGCCACGTGACATCTGCAAGAGGCCGATTACTTAGACTAAATTCCTGGTATCTGTGTGCTTGGTTTCTTTTCTCTCCTAAGGACAAAGAGCCACAGCAGACTGTGGGCTGCAATTCCACCGTGTTCTTAAGGTGCAAAGCGTCCATCTGCTTCATCTGCTTGTCCATCAGCAATGACTGGAGAAAACAGCCCTGCAGAGACTTTCAGGCTCCTTTCCATCTCTGCAAGCCTGACTCTCTCCCACAATTCTTCAAGCATATCTCAAGGAGTAGAGAGTTTTCGTCAATGAAGGTTAAATAATTTATAATGAAAATCAGTGTACAATAGGTATCCATGGATATATGAGCAGTTAGAAAGATCAGCATATGACTGGCTACATTTGACTATAATTTAATTACGACCAAAAAATTTCATTTTGATATGCAGAGTATGCCGACAACTTCATCAGGATAAGGAAAAATTTTCAAAAATAGCTAGAAGAACAAGTAAGGATGAAGCAGATGCCTGCAGGGAAAAGCTCCAATGCATGCATTATTGATCCTCTTCTTGCTTGTTCATTTCTTTAGCAGCTTTATTAAAGAATATTTATATTTAGATTCCACATTTCAAGTGTACACTATTTAAGTGTATACTATCTTTATTGTGGGTCATCTTTATTCCATTACCTTCTCTTCTGACCCCACTATCCCCTTTCTGATACTCTTTCTGCTCTCTAACAGATTCTCTTTTTCTACCACATCTTAATTTTATCTAGATCTCACATAGGAGAGAAAAACAGAGTATTTGTCTGATTATATCTTACTTCACTTAACATGATAGTCTCGTTATACCCATTTCCTGCAAACAACATTACTCTGTTATTTTGCAGATAAATAATACTCCACTGTACATATCTGCCATTTCCTTATTCATCAATCAATGTGCATGTGGATTAATTCTGTAACTTGGATATTTTGAATAACATTGGAATATATGCAGACATATAGGTATCTGTCTTGTGTGTTTATTCTGATTCCCTTGAGTTTGTTATGTAGGGGTGAGACAACCATATCACCAATAGTTATATATTTACTTTTCTAAAGGAAACTTCATTCTGTTTTCCATACTAACTTCACTAATTTACATTTTCTAAAATAGTTCACAGGGCTTCCTTTCCCCTACTTAAATATCAGCATCCTTTGAAAGCCTAGCAATAAAATATTCTAGTCAACAATAGCTTCAAAAGCTACTGGGAAGAACCTGAAGTATCTGTCTTAGCAGAGCCAGGGGCTCCCTGACAGAGATTTCAGAAGTGTGAGACAGTGTTCACGGAATCTTTTTTCACGGCTTAGGTAACAAGGGATAGCAGTCTCAAATTATTTCTATTGGGGCATCGGTACACCATGATAATTTGTACACATCAGGACTTTGGGCCAGTGAAGAAACACCAAGCAGTGGAGTAAGAAGCATGAAAATGGTTAAGTCCTATGGTAGTCCTTTGACCTCATGATAGCTACACCCTCTTGGGTCCCTGTTTCTTCTTAGTAGCAACATTCTTAGGACTAAGATTCTGCCTCATAGGGTTTTGTAAGGGTCAATTTAAACATGTGCTAATATATCTATGCTGGTTAGTTTTAACTGTTCATTTGACCCAAGCCAGCATGGCCTGAGAAGAAAACCCAAGTTGGGGGGATTGTCTAAGTCAGGATAGTCTGTGGCCAATTGTCATGACTGTTAACTCATGTAGAAAGCAGTATTTCCTGGTAGGGACCCTGACCTGAAGAAAGTTAGCTGAGTATATGTAGGAAGCAAGTTGGTGGCCCGTCTATTTGTTCCACTCTGCTCTTGAAAGTAGATGCAATGTAACAAAGTTGCTTATAGTCTCGATCTGACCTCCCTTCAGTGATGGGCTGGAACCTGGAACTTGGAACCTGGAACTTGGAACCAGAAACCTGGAACCTGGAACCTGGAACTTGGAACCTGGAACCTGGAACCTGGAACCTGGAACCTGAAACCTGGAGCTTGGAACCTGGAACCTGGAGCCTGGAGCCTGGAACCTGGAACTTGGAGCCTGGAACCTGGAACTTGGAACCTGGAACCTGGAACCCGGGACCTGACGTGTAAGCCAAAATAAGCCCCTTTTATCATCTGAATTGCCTTGTGTCGGGGTATTTGTCACAGCAACAGAAACAGAAATAATGTGTATTTATCAAAGAACTTAGGCTGAGAAAGAAGTGTTGTGAAGCGGTCAGAGCAAGGAATCTGGACAGATTCATATTTGAACCTTACTTATTCTTTTATTCCTTATAACATTTATTCATTTATTCTTCGGCAGCTTGATAAATTCACTGGGCCGTTATCTTTCTCTCTGTTCAAATGTGGATAAAATTTCTCTGAAAAAACAATCACAGAGAATCCTCTTGTTTCTACATTCTCTTCCACATAGAGAGGCATGCCAGGAAATGTCTTTGTTTAATGTTGAGACAAAAGGGCAGAGAGAGTTGGTGTGTAAGGACTGTGAATGAGGAACACCCTCCAAGGACTTTAGAAAAATTCAGGTAATACTCGTTACATGTCCAACATAGAGATCGTTCAGAATGGAGCTGGATTCTTCTGTGTGAGATGTGCCAAAGGAAAAGCTCTTATTAACAGTTGAAGAGATGCTAGCAATAGGTATCACTGATAAGGCCAAACCCTGGAACCCTGCACTCAACATGTGCATCCTGTGCTGCCATGAAGAGAAAGGAAATGTCTGCAAGTCACTTTCCTGTTTTTCAATCAAGGAAGGTGAACTTGCGCTGATTCTGCCAACTCCAGACTTATCAGCGAAAAGCAAGTGTGCCCTTGGCAGCCCACTCTTATTTGCTTATTCCAACAACACGGAGCACCTACCATGTGCTACAGATGGGTGGTACACTTATGTGCCAAAGGGAATTCAGAAGAGCAGGCAGCATAAAACAGCACGCTAAAGACCTTTGCTTGGACTTTGCCTACAGAGCTACAATGGCCCTTTCATAGGAGAGGCACTTTAGAACAGGAGATGTGAGCCATAGTTTCATGTTATAATAGGAAGGAAGCAAAATAGCACCAGGAGGGGGATATCAGCAACACAAACATTTAACAGCACAGAAGTCATCACAGAGCTGGGAAGAATGGCATTGCAAGAGGAGGATGTAGAAATGACAAAGGTATAGTCAGGGAGGAGTGACTCACACTAAGTGAGCTACTAACCACTTGCAGGAAGAGTCAAGCTGTCAAGGCGAATGACACTGACATGATAGGTCCTCAGAAGAGAGCCTGTTAGGAGGGAGAGGCATGTGAAGAAGCAGAGTTGGAGACAGCCAAAGAATGAGAGAAACCAGAGCTCAAGGAGCTGAGGTCACATTCTCCTTGTCTCGCAGAGCTAAGTGGCAGAGCAAGGCCTGGAAAGCCAGCTTCCTCTTGTCACCCAGGCTTGGATTCCCTTCTCTGCACTAAAACAAAAACATGCTGGGCTGGAGCAAACATTTCCAGTCTGACACAAAAGCTGAGAGTGGTTTTGTGTACTAGCAATACCCACCAGACGTCTTGCCCATATCAAGATTAGGAAGAGGGAAAAACCCCAAACATCCTTAAAAGCCAGGCTAACAGCCAACTTCCAAAGGAAAAAGAACAATTAAACAGTAACAAATACCAGAGACAATCTAAACATCCACTGCTAAAACAGTGATTAAATGATAACAAATCCATTCATGTATTCCTCAACTATTACAAAGTTATAAATTTAATTGCACTCAAATATCTATAAAATAATATCAAGAAAAGTAACATAAACATGATAATATATAAAATATAAAATAAAAAGTAACAGTTAAAAATAAACCAAAAAATATTCATAAGATTTATCAAAACAATAGTAAAAATAAGCCATTCTAATACTAAAAATTATGTAGGATATGCATAAATATCTATCAACATAGACAAAGATACATGTATTTTTCTCTTCATTTTTTTTCACTGAAAACAGCAGGCAAGCTGTTAAGCTATAGTAACAGGTACTCAGGGTACATCAACCTATGTGTTCAAAATTGTACCACAAGTGGTAGAAGACAGAAAATAGTTAAAAGACCTATGTCAAAAGGTATAGAAGAAGACTGGAATACCAAAGATTCAGGTACAAAGCTGCATCTCAGTAATTGTTGATGAATGGATGAAGTGGATGGATGGGTGGATGGGTGGATGCATGCATGCATGGATGCATGAATGGATGCATGATGGATGGATGCATGCATGCATGAATGAACAGACAGACAGATGGACAGATGAATGGATAGATGGATGGAGAAACTAGACCTATGTGCAAAATTATCTGTGATCAATTCATCAGTTCTTCATCTTGTCCATAAAGAGGAATATTCTGGAACCTCTTTCCCAGGACACATTTCTAGCATGAGTCTGCATTAGTTCTGTTGAAGAAAGACTCTTCAGTGAATTCTGAAAGAAAATTTTATTTTACCATCATGTATAGTCATGTGAGCATTGGCAGAAAGCAGACATTAGGAACATTACCCTAAGAATCACCCCTTAGGATGTTACAAAATTTTTGATTGTCACCACAGTTCAGGATGCATCATGGGAACCTCTCACCTTAGAGCTGTAGCTGCTAAGAGGGACACGTCAAAACCTGAGCACTGTTATTATCCCCTAAAAAAAGAAATCACCTTCCTAGGCTGTTCGATCTCTAATCTCCTATATTAGACTTCTTCATATTAGAAACACCTAGAGTGGTTTCTGTCTTAAGAAAACACTAACTAGCATGGGCTGCATACAATAAAATGCAAGACAGAGGTGTCCCTGGGATGCTGTCCAAGTTAGACTCGTGGTACCCTCCCCAAATCAAAGGTGCCAACCAGGCATACAATTTACTTGTATGTGAATAGATACTTCTTATTTCACTCAAATAGTTCTTCAGTTTTGCCTCGTTCATCCAAGTTTTTCTTTCTTCTTTATCATCAGGACAGATGTGATTTTTTTTTCCCCTCTTTAAACATTGTAAATCAATATTGGCCTTCATCGGGAGGATCTCATTTAGAAAATTAATGGTTCGGTTTTCTAACAGTAATGGCCAATTCTGCTGACATAAGCTTAAAGAAATCGTCACAAAATTATTGAGAAATCTCCTGCCAAGGCCACCCACTTCCAAAAGAAATGACTTCCAGATGAATCTATCCCCATGTTCATAGAAGCCATGGAAGACTGAGTGGCCTAAGGCCACTCAGTACAATAGCAGATTGGGTCAACTCATTTACAGCAAGATGCAGCCCCTTCATAAGAAATTGAAGATAGTCCTGGGTTGCAACAAGCTGTTAAACTTTAATCCTAGATGGATGCTTCTTTTATAGTCAAACAGGCAGTGTTTTAACCTAAGTGTTGTTACACAAATAAAAATAAAAACCAAGAGTCAAAAGGTTGATCAACTGCTGAGTGGAAGTAATTTTACTGCCAGGCAGGAATATGTAAACAGACTGCTGAGATTCCAGAAGGAGGAGAAACTTATATGAGAGGAAATGGAGTCAGTCTTTTAAATCCAAGGTGTTTTACTGAGCACTGTGGTGCAAAGCATTTGGAAAATGGAGGCAGGAGGGTCAGGGGTTCAAGTTCATTCTCACACAGTGAGTTTGAGGCCAATCTGGACTACATGAAATCCTGTATAAATCCACCAACAAACAAACAAGCAAACAAACAAACAAACACAGAGTACCAAAAGTCTCTCTCCCATTTTCCAAGCAAAACCTCTGTCTACCACTGATGGCCAGTGACATTTTAGACTTGCCCCCAGATGTATATAAGGACAAGAATAGCTATGGTTGTTATTGCTATATGCCCCTACCTTGGAAGATGGCTTTCAGGGTCCCAAGAAGGCTTTCTCTTCTGCTTGAGTTGTCCAATTTGGAAATAAAGTCCCCAGCTGTCATTTTAACAGAAGTCAGGTCTACTCCATTGGCAGCAATCTAGATGGCACATCAGGGCTCATTAATAGAGTAACAGTGTAATTTATCATCCCAATCAGGATGCCAATTTGGATAAAAGAGTGCAATGGGAATAATTGCAATCAGAAACCGAAACAACTGTTACCAGCACTGCTCTGAGGAGAACCATAGCTTACCTAAAGTGGAAATAAAGAGGGTATGACATTCGTCGAGCCTCTGTGTAATATTCTGCCAGCTGTTTTCATGGGTTTTCTCTCATGTTAAGCCTCACAACAAATTTATGAAGTAAATATTACTTGCTCCCATTTTACAAATAAGGACCCAAGGCTTAGATAATTAAGGAAGTAGTCTAGGGTTGAAAAAATGTTATTAAGTCCAGTATCTGAACCCAGAGCACTGTAACGCTAGTATCTATTCTCAAGACAAATGTCATGGACCCTAAAATAGGAATTTTTGTCTCAGGTGATCTGGCTGAGACTGAACATATAGATATTTATTTGTAAGTACAATGTGGCTATTTACTATGGGTTTCAATACTTGGTTGAAATCCAGCCAATTGTGACTAAAACTAGGTGCTGTGGATGCACAATTCAAGAGATGATACTGGCTGTGAAAGGTCGTACAAAACAGAGGAAAGATACTTAAAAATAAAATCAGGGATTACATGAACACGGTAAATTTCAGGACAGAGAAACTTCCAAGATCACATTCAATCACCACAAGCAGGGTCTCATTCAACAGGGCAGGAAATAACAATTTCTAAGAAGGGGCTAGGAAAAAGATCAGGAACACAGCCTAAGAAAGATCATATGCAATTAGCACATAAAGCAATGCAAAAGATCCTTCAAGGAAAAGGCAGGGATCTGTTCAGCTTGAGGGAGGGGTTAGCACCCCTGTCTGGACGAAAGGCAACAGCAGCACCACTCTCCCTCATCTCCTCATCCCAAAGCTCTGAAGTAATGTGAGGTAATTGCCACCCAGAGACTGAGGCTCAATCAGAGTAAATAGCCGTGTGTTTCCACCCTTCCTGACTTTAACCTGCTCTCCTCATATTGGTGAGCCACCTTTTGACCATCTCCTGTCTTGATTTTAGTGTGACCTCTCTGACCTCTGAGATCTCATTTCTACCTTCTCTATGGTGTAGCTTTTTGTTTTGTTTTGTTTTGTTTTGTTTTTTAAAACTACTTTAGAATTTGAAGCAGTTTCTTTTAGTAGTATCTAGTAATGTAGTGATTTCTGGCTACCATAGTTTGAATATGGAATGTACCACCACAGGCTCCCATATTGGGATTCAGTCACCAGCTGATGGGTTTCATGGACATGATGAGCTCCTATGGTCTCCATCATTGTGAATGCATCAA
Organism: Rattus rattus; assembly: GCF_011064425.1. Classification (NCBI taxonomy): domain Eukaryota; kingdom Metazoa; phylum Chordata; class Mammalia; order Rodentia; family Muridae; genus Rattus; species Rattus rattus. The sequence continues at coordinate 112,017,330 of NC_046155.1, read as the reverse complement.
TCCAGTGCTGAATTTACATTTCGAGGACGCTTCTGTGTGATATGGAGCTCTGAAAGGTGGATCCTAAATGGAGAAAGGTCTCCTTGGTCTATGGGGTGTGTTTTGTCTCTTCTTCCTCCTCCTCTTCCTCTTACTCCTTCTCCTTCCCGCCCTCTCTCTCCCTCCCTCTCTTCCTCCCTCCTTCCTTCCCTTCAGTGAGGCCTACCATGAGTTGATTGGCCTCTACACATATTTCTGCAGCTGGGTATCATGTACCGCCTCAGTACAGACTCAGAAACTCAGAACCAGGTGATCATAAAGTAGAGTCACTGAAACCAAAAGTAAAAACTACATTTTTCTTTCTTTAAACTGTCAGGTATTTTGTTACAGTAATGACAAGCTTGACACGCTCACTAACCCCTTAAATCTAGGTTTCTTTGGGATCCTAGGCTCACCTCTTACTATATAGTATTCTTGGGCCAAGCTATTCATGTACTGGCTCTCTGCTGGCATGATCCCTCCTTAAGTCCTATGAAGTTGCACCTACCGGATGAGACCTACTGAAGCTGTTCAGTCCAAGGATGAATTCTGTATGTTAACCAAGCCCACCGGTGGCTACAAAGGATTAGAAGCAGAGAACTCTCCAGAAAGGGAGGAATTAGTTACATGGCCACCTATAGATGTGCACTGTATGAATTCAGACACCCAACTGAGGAGCAAATGGAAGCTGAAATTAAGCCTTATTGAGCTGCACAAATACATCATTTCCTAATTAATGGGCTAGCAGTGGCTCCTTGCCAAAGCCACATACCAGCAAGGCTATAACCACTAAAGGACCACATTCAACTAATTTACATGCGAGTGGACCATAGAATAATAGTAGCCCTGTAAACCCGAGAAACAATGAATGGGGTATGTCCTTCCTGTGAGCAGAATGGGGAGAATGGAAGAAGTCAGGAATTTACTCCTCTATCAAGGTAGGAAGTCTTCACATATTCTGACCATGAAGACCAATGATAGTTTCAGACTAGTAGCCATGTGTCCCCACCAGTCCTAGAGATGTCTTAACCCAAACAAGTTGACTACTAAGACCAAACATCACAGGTAAACCTCAGTCTGACTCTACATAGAGAGGACAATTTAACATAATGCAGGCCATCCAGTAAGCCTCTGATGGAGAACTCACTGATGGTTGGGAGAAGTCTCCACAGATGTTGGTGAGCAGTGGTGGGGTGTTTAGATTACTAAGGTATTGGAAGCTATGTTTGAATAGAAGACCATTCTAGGCAGGAAATTACATACCAAAATGCTGGGCCAGAGAGACCTGTTCCTTGGTTCCTCAAAACAGTAAACAGATTCAATGTGATATCCTTTAATGTTAAGCAAAATAAATCTTCATCCTCTTTAAGCCAGTGTTTCTTCTACTTTTTAATCCCAATAATTAAATATAAGTCCTAACAATAAACTCTAATCATGTAGAAACTTTTGAGTAATAATTGATAGTTGAGATTTCTCCCATTACCTTCATATGTCCCCCCTAACGGGATATACTCTCTGTCATAAACTCAAAATCAATTCTATCATCACTTTGCTTGCCTTATTCCCCACTGAGTCTGTTCTTCATCTAGGAGGTAATTGTGTTGGGAACTGAAGATTCCGTGTATGGTGGTTTGTGTGGAGAAGGATTATTTATGGAGGGTATACATGGAGGATGTGTGGTGTGTGTGTGTATGTGTGTGTGTGTGTGTGTGTGTGTGTGTGTGTGTGTGTGTGTGTGTGTGTGTGCATGTACATGTGCACAGGGGAGATGATGGTATGAAATAAGGATGAGCATGGGTAGAGTGTGGTGATGGGGAAAGGGAAGATGTAAACAGTGGAGAGAATAGAGCAGGGCAATTGTTAGAGGCATGTGAATGGAGGAGGATGGGTGTGAGAAGGGCAGAAGAGTGTGGAGAAGTATGCATTGGAGACATGTAATATGAGGAAGGGTTTCTGGAGGAGAAGAAGAGCATAGGAGAAGGAGAGAGACTGGATATGAGGGGAAAAGGTGTCAGGGTGAGGGAAAACGTGAAAGAGGGCAAGTAGGAAGGGAGAAGGAAATGGGATGAGAAATGTATGGAGAGGAAGAGAGAAAAGGGGAGTGTGTGGATGAGTGGAGAGTGTCAGACAGTGGGGAGGAGATAGAAAGGAGGCTATGCTGAGTGTCGGAGACTGGACAGGAGTACGGAAGTAAAGGAGGAGGAGGAGGACGTCTGCTCTTCCCACAGTGGAGTTCCTATGTAGCAAGGTCTTGGCTTTCATAAAGCACCTGTTGTCTATGTGTCCTTTGGGACCTCATAATTTGTAAGAAAGCCAAGGTCTTGTATGTGCTAGGTAAGGACTCTAACATGGAAATAGACCTTGCTCCTATTTTTCAAGAGAAATCCTGAAGAACTATACAAAGCAAAACCAACCTCTGCCTTTCCAGGTCCAGCTATGTAAATATCATCCTTGAAGGGAGGGTTGGCCAATAGAACCCACTTGTCTGTTAGAGCTCTAACCTCCCAGTTGCGCACCTATGCATACATGTTTTAAGCCTTCATTCGTTCAGTATCTTGAGCTCAGACTCATCTACCTGTCAGGCCCATTGATTTCTCACTGTGTCCACAGTGGCAATAATAGGGCCAACATGGAATGGGTGGGAAGTGAGAGAAGAAAGGGAAATTTAGTATGAGAGAGTGGTAAAGATTTCAACTGTGACTGTTCCAAGTTTCCTTTTCTTTAAATTCAGGTTCTTTGTGGATAAACTCAAATCTGTAGCCTGTAGACTCAAGATTCTTAAAACTAGCAAGCATAGCCCTCTAGTCTCTCAACGTCACTGTACCTATCCTTCTTAGGCTCTGCCTCTACTGACTCTCTCTCTCTCTCTCTCTCTCTCTCTCTCTCTCTCTCTCTCTCTCTCTCTCTCTCTCTCAGCTGGGAGGGTGCAGGATGGGGTGCTGCAGTGGGGGTTACCTTTCTTCTTTCTATAATAACCTCAGCTCTGTGGGGAGATGGCTGGGTGGAGGAGACCCATTTATCCTAAGTAAACTTACCAGGAACATGAAGCTGTTCTTTCTGGCATTTGGGGGAAATTATAGAGACCACATTGGGTAGGGTGTCCAGTACTGTACACTGTACACAGGTTGGTACCAGGCCTATGAGCCTCTGACCTGATTCTGGCTCTTATCCTGGTGACTTTCCATTGACCTTTTGGTCTTTTCATTAAGTCTTTATACTTCCCTTTAAGATGGGTATCTATTCCCATTCCATTATGAAAATGAAGTTTTAGAGAGGCTTGCCAGAGTTTGAGTTCCAGTCAATGGAGACTCAATCATTGCTTCCCTTCTTCCTTCTGTCTGCAACGATTGCATCTATTATGCGTCTCCAGATTCTAGCTGATCTGCAAAGCTCGTTGCTTGCTTGCTTGCTTGTTGTAGCTTCGCCTGGAAAGAGGTGAATATCTATTTGCCCCAACTAAGGTACCAGAGAGATGCTTCTGTCTAACACTAGTTTGGTGAACCAATGGGCTCATGGGAACTACTTACAGAAGCATTGGTAAATAATTCCCATAGAAGCTGACAGAAAAGAAGGGGCATCACCAAAAAGCTCCATTCCAGCATGAAACCTCATGAAAACTTTATGATGGAGCCCCCTTTGGTAACCTTCCACTTCCCATACACTCTAGTACTCTCCAAGACTATATGCCTCTGGAGAGACTACATGTAGCTAGTGGACAGGACAGATGGAAATAGGTAGCTACGATCTCAAGCAAGGGCCGAATGACCTTCTCTTATCCTTCATCCATGAGAGAATATCAACAGGCCCACTCCAGTGAGGGCCCTGTGACTACCGGTGGTCAAATCTACTATCATTTTGAGATGGCAGTGGTCAGAGGACAGAGTCCTCAGCGTCCCTGAAAAGGGTGAGTCCCAACTTCGCTCTGAACAGGAACTTTTGTTGATGTTCAGCTGCAGAAGGTCTCCTACCACCAGGCCCTGGCTGGAAAGGAAGCTTGGGTGTTAAATATAGTGCATACTTATTTCTCATTTAGACCAAGCTATTTGACAGAGCTGCTTAGATTCTTAGTTCTTAACCTTCTTTATAGCTCATTCTGAGTCTTTAGAACTGTATCTGCGACTACCTTGGGTTTTTTCCTCAATTCAAAAATGTCTCCCCAACACACACACACACACACACACACACACACACACACACACACACACACACACACACCAAAGCTATTAAAAGCATTTCTGGAATCTATTATGATGATAAATGTTAGGAGGTGAAAATGTTATTTCAGTTGCTGGCCTCAAAAAGAAAGAAAGAAAGAAAGAAAGAAAGAAAGAAAGAAAGAAAGAAAGAAAGAAAGAAAGAAAGAAGGAAGGAAGGAAGGAAGGAAGGAAGGAAGGAAAGGAAGGAAGGAAGGAAGGAAGGAAGAAAGAAAAGAAAAGAAAAGAAAAGAAAAGAAAAGAAAAGAAAAGAAAAGAAAAGAAAAAGAAAAGAAAACCTACCTTTGTTCTGGGAAGTGCCTTGACAAGCACCTTAGGGCAGAGGTGAAAGTATTTGACACAAAGCCACTGGCTGATGTGGACCTTTGAAAAGAACTATTTGTTTTATTCTGGAAAGCAAGAGGCCTAAACCACATGGATGGAAACTGAAAATAGAGGAAGGAGGAGTCCTGACATCAAGGATGGTCTGGGCATTCAAATTAAGTCTAGGTAACCAGCATTACCCAGATTAAAGCAAGTCTAACCACTGACCCTGGAGATAACAAATTGTGAGAACACTATACTTGATATTTTACTCAAAAGTATGTCAAGTTGTCTTCATTGCTGCACTATAAACTCATATCCCCAGAAGTCTGGCAAATAGCCTCATGTCCGAGCATGTTTTGTGAGAGTGTGATACTGCTTTAAGTCTTTGAAGAAGAGGCTGAGTTTCATTGTCTGAATCAAGATCTAGAGGCAGAAATCTTGGTCCTGAAGCAGAAATGTTTCCAACAGCATGAACTCCTCTCAGGACAGCTTTGGACTTGTGTTGAAGAGGGCTACCATATGGGGAAGCCCATGGTGACATGATTCAGGGTGTCAGTTTAATTATGGCAGCACGAGTGACAGTCTTTGCAAAGTGATTTCTCACATGTCATTTCATGCAGCCACACACACATCAGTCTAGGAGCTGCCCAGGTCATGAGAGTAAAAAAATATTCCCCTTTCTAGGCTCCTTGAGCCCCAGTATTCCAAAGAGGTGGCATGCTACCCCGGAAGACCCCAGGCACTTTGCTGGGCTATGGAAACTGTAACTCTCAAGTCAGCATTATTTGAGGGACAGGTGTGTGAGACAAATATTTGTTTTAAGATTTAATGGCCCTTTGTTCTTATTGTGGTTTGAAGGGAAACACTGTCAATTGACTCTACTGTTCGAGAATACATACTAGAGTAGGATCCATTCAGCTCACAAGTAAACAGTAGGTTCTTACATCAACTTTCAGCTCTCCACCAAGGGCTTCTATCTATAAGAAAATCTGCTCTACAGCGTTCATGAGTCAGAATCATTGGAGCACACAGTTCTGTCTCTGTTTCTTGCTGGGGGCCCTAGGATTCTCTCTTAGTTTGTTTATGTTCTACCTGTGTCCTTTAATAGAGAAGGCAGGGCCAGAGAAGAAGAGTCAACTCCTATTCTATGTCCTGGACTCTAATGGCTTTTCACCTCTTCCTTACCCTCTCCCCCCTATCTTTTGCCTCCATGACACCAGGCAGAAGCTGCCTAGATTGGCTCCTCCCTCTGTAACAAGTGTTCTCATTTGTTAGACAGAGAAGGATTATATCAATACCCCCAAAGGCATCATGTCTTCCAGAAACATACACAGGAGCAATTTCTATAATACATATGTACACAGTGACATGAGGGCTCTAGCCATTGTCCTTTTGATCTTGTAATTGAAACATAAACTAAACCTTCCATGTCTACAAGCTCATAACCAACCAGAGGAATAAATCTACTTGTGAAGTGAATCCCCTATGAGCCTTCACCTGGGAAATAAACCATACAAATAGAATGCCAAAACTTAAGAGCAGGTGATCAGTCTGGTGATCAGTACTCCAGAGGAAAGAAGCCTCTGCTTGGACAATCAACTCAAGAAATTTCCAGAGGCCTGTCTAGCCCCAAAAGTTCCCAGCTCACCTGCCACCTTCCTCCCAGCACATTATCCTCATTATCTTCCTCACTGCCTGAGACCCATTTCTGGTAATCTACCTGCTATGTGCACAGTGGATGGTTCACCAGTGACAGGCAAACTTGTGTTATTACAGAGCATGGGGCTGAGTGCCTGGGAACACATTTTCCAGATCTGTAACTCTTAACATAGAGTGTGGAAGGGCTAATTACTGGCCTGAGAGAGTGGATGGCTCAGTTTTGCCTTGTGGGGGCTGGCATTCAGAAGTCCTCAGCACTTCCCTCCCTCCAGGAAGCAGCAAGAGAAATCATTGTGATGGACAAGTGTGGAGCGGGGCAGATTGTTCTCCATGGAGGCCCTTTAAAGACAGGTAGAGACTTGTGGCTTAGGGCTTGGGGAACCCAACTCAGGACACTGCAGTGATGTTTCATTGACCCTTTATCAGGCAGGACAGGTTATCTTGCAGCCTGCCAAGTAGCAGCTTGACAATTCAATCCAGCCCGCACTCGTAGAGCACGGGTGTCACCTGGTGGCCAGATCTGGAGTCACCAACATTATCACAGCCAGAGGATTCAGGAAGCACTTGTGTAGTGGGGATCATAGTGACTTCAGGGTGACTCTAATGACACTCACACAATGCCCACACCACATCTCTTCCCAGAAGCCCTGTGCTCTCCTTTCTCTCGGTTTCTTTGATGCTGGCCTTTGTCATTGTTGCCATACTAATCGAAATACATCCACCTTCACAACAACATCAGAAACAACCCAGCCCTCTACCACGGTGTGGGTATTCTCTTTGTGCAGTGCACTGAGTGAGAAACAGGGCTTCAAATCACTACATAACAGTTCCTTCTTTCGACAGACTTATGCTGATATTATTATTGGCCAAAATATAAGACGCAGGTGGCAAAGCAGGTTCATCAGCCAAGAGGTGAGCCCAAGAGGCGACAAACTGTGAACCTTGGGAGCTTCTTTAACGTGTACCAAAGATGTAAAGGGTAGGAAAGACCTCAGAAAATGAGAGAAACAGAAACATTACAGGCATGGATAGAACAAGAAAACCACAGCAGGTCTAAGAAACTATGAGGATGGACATTGAATGTCTGGTGGGTGTGGGCAGAAGATGGCTGATTTATAGGGAAAGTGGAGCATGAAGGGTAACTTGTAATAGAAACAAAGTTTTCAGTTTGGACATCTTAGGACTGAAATGAAATAATTAAAGCTGCAGATAAGTTGTATTCTGCTTTTGTATTTTAGTTCTACTTAAGGCAAGCATACAAGGAGGCTGGTTAGGGAAAATGTATTCCACTGACAAGATAATGTAAGAGATACTGTTATGAACTTGTTATGTGCCCAGAGCTGTTCATGCCCAACCCCTTTCTTAGAGGAATATTCATTCTGGAGTGTAACAAGGGTAGATAGGAGACAAGGTGTCTCAGAAGTTGAGTTGACAGGACATTGGCAGTCTGTGAGAAGTAAAGACGCGTTGACACTCCTACATAAATGCTAGGGAGGGAAGCGAAGACTCACTTGGCTGGAATGGAGAGAAAATGACAACCTTGAGAGGAAAGGAAACACATGCTTTGGGTGTAGTCAGTAAACACGGCGAGAAGATTTGAAACGCAAATTCATCATCTACAAATTAACACTATGGCAACGGTTTTTCTCATCCCACGGAAATTCAGAATAGTTCTTGTAAAAAAATATTAATAACCTGATCATAAGACACTGGAGCAGGAGAGACCTGGAACATAAGCCTGAAATTATTCACTGTAGCGAGCCTAGAAATCCCTTCATCAGAAATCCTTCCTAGCTCTTCATTTAGCTAACTCCTGCACTTAACCCTTAACACAACCTTACCTAACACCATAGGCCTGAAATCTGCGCCTCTCTGGAAGATGGAAGGTGGAACTGTCCTTTCTGGGCTGCCTTAGCTACCAAGTGGATCAGGGTAAGCCCGGGCACCATGAAAAGGCCCTGACTCAAAACAGAAGGTAAGAAGAAAGCTAGAGATTGATCATACATGCCCAAAGTTTCATGCCGAGGGATCCAAATATCTCATCCCAGTTGCTGTAGTTGCAGAAAATCTCCTCTGTGCACTCCTTGCCACCACCCATCCTTGCCCACGCGTGGGCTGTAGTGTCACCTTGTTCCCACTCACATGCCGAAGTCTCTCTCTCTCTCTCTCTCTCTCTCTCTCTCTCTCTCTCTCTCTCTCTCTCTCTCTCTCTTTCTCTCTCCCTCTCTCTCTTTGTACAGGCCAATGCTGGGGCAAGTTTATACTTGAACTTTAAAATGCAGTTAAAGTTCTTTGACATCACCGTCAATAAGTGGAACTTATAGGGTAAGTTTGTGACTGCTTAGAGAGACCGCACGTGGCAGAAGTGACCATCAGCTGTTTGGTATCTTGCTAGAAAAACCCTAGAACTATTTCATGGCTTTCCAAGGGGATGCTTTTGAGACTCTTCCTTAACCAAGTTGTCAAAGAAATGCACACTGTGCACTGCAGGAGAAGGCCAAGGAGGAGGCCTTTTGACTGTTCGGGAGAACTGAGGGCCATCTAAGCATCCTAGCCTGTGCTACCGATGAATGAAGAAGTCACACGAGAGGAGAATTATACATCTCTCACAATTTTGCCTCCTATTCTTTCCAGCTGAGGCCTCAGAAGGTCCATGTTGGAATTTCTGGTCCAAAGTACATGACCATGGAAAGTTGTGCTATACACACCACCATTCCTCTGAGTAAAGTGCTGGAAGCCTTGCTTCTCCAGGCAGAATTTAAATGGTCCTGAGAAACCTGTACTGGGCATTCCGCCTATGAAACAGAACAAGTGGCCCTGTGATGGGAAATAAATTTAATTCCTTATCTTTAGTATTCCTAACTTCCCACTATTCTTATTTTTCTTGTCACATGGAACTGACCAATCACACTAAAAGCATTCAAGGGTCATGAGCGAAATATCATTAATAGTATCAGGGGTGGGCTCTCTCTCATGGCATGGGCCAGTCATTGGTTGGCCATTCCCTCAATTTCTGCTCCCTCTGTATCCCTGCACATCTTTTAGGCAGGACAAATTGTGGGCTGAAGGTTTTGTGACTGGGATGATGTCCCCATCGCACCATTGCCTGGTCAAAAGAGGTGGCCATTTCAGGTTCCATAGTCCCTATTGCTAACAGTCTTAGCTAGGGTCACCTTCATAGATTCCTGGAAGTTTACATTGTCCTAGGTTTCTAGCTCATCACAGAGATTGTCCCCCCTCCCCTTCCCCACCAATTCCAGTTCTTTCTCTGTCTGTCCCACACTTCATCCCATTTGTTCCCCATCCCTACACCCTTTCCCACCCAGTTCTCTCCATCCATCCCCCCCCCATGCCTATTTCCCTTCCTCAGGGAGATTCAAGCATCTTCTCTTGGGTCCTTCTCTTTACTTAGCTTCTTTGGGTCTGTGAATTGTAGCATGGCTATTCTGTACTTTATACCTAATATCCGCTTATAAGTGAATACATGCCATGTTTGTCTTTCTGGGTCTGGGTTACCTCACTCAGGATGATCTTCTCTAGCTCCATCCATTTGCCTGCAAATTTCATGATGTCACTGTTTTTAATAGCTGAGTAATATTCCACTGTGTAAATGTACCACATTTTCTTTATCCACTCTTCTAAGCAGCGACATATAGACTGTTTCCAGCTTCTGGCTATTACAGATAAAGCAGGTATGAGCATAGTTGAGTAAGTGTCCTTGTGGTATGGTAGAACATCCTTTAGGTATATGCTCGAAAGTGGTATAGCTAGGTCTTGAGGAAGATTTATTCTGTTTTCTGAGAAAATGCCATGTTGATTTCCAAAGTAGCTGTGCAAGTTTGCACTCCTACCGATGGAAGACTGTTCTCCCTGCTCCACATCCTTGCCAGCATGAGCTGTCACGTCAGGGACATTTGGGTTGTATTCAGTTTCTGCCTATTACAAATGAGGCTTTTATGAACATAGTGGAGCATGTGTCCTTGTGGTATGATGGAGCATCTTTTGTGTATATTCCCAGGAGTGGTATAGCTGGGTTTTGACGTAGCAATATTCCCAATTTTTTGAGAAACCACCAATTTGATTTCCAAAGTGGTTGTACAAGCCAGCAATGGAGGAGCAATGTCCTTGCTCCACATTCTTGCCAGCATGAGCTGTCATCTGAGTTTTTTATCTTAGCCATTCTTATGGATGCAAGATGGAATCTCAGAGTCATTTTTGATTTGCATTTCCCTGATGACTAAGGATGTTGAACATTTAAGTGCTTTCCTGCAATTAGAGCCCTCTGTTGAGAATTCTATTTATTCTGCGCCTCAGTTTTAATTGAGTTATTTCGTCCATTGATGTCTAATTTAAGCTCTTTATATATTTTGGATATCAACCCTCTGTCGGATGTAAGGTTGGTGAAGATATTTTTTCCATTCTGTAGGCTGTCATTTTGTCCTATTGACAGTGTCCCTTGCCTTACAGAAGCTTTTCAGCTTCATGGGGCCCCATTTATTCATTGTTGATCTTAGTGTCTGAGTGGTTGGTTTTTTGTTCAGAAAATACAGACTCTCCTATGCTAATGCATTTAAGGTTATTCCCCACTTTCTCTTCTATAAAATCTAGTGTATCTGGTTTTGTGTTAAGGCTTCCATCCACCTGGACACGAGCTTTGTGCAGAGTGATAGGTATGGATCTATTTGTATTCTTCTATCTGCAGGCATCCACTTAACCAGTGAGGTGATAACTATTTTTTTTAATTTCAAGTGATCCCTTCATCCTTTTAGTAAACTTTTTTAATTAATCATTTTTTTCATTTACGTTTCAAATGATATACGCCTTCTTGGTTACCCTTCCAAAAGCCACTCATCCCATCTTCCTTCTCCTTCCTCCCCTTTGCCTCTATGAGGGTGCTCCTCCACCCACTCACCCACTTCCACCTAACCACTCTAGCGTCCCCCTATGCTGGGACATCAAGTCTCCACAGGACCCAGGGCCTCCCCTTCCATTAATGTCAAGTAAGGTAATCCTCTGCTACATATGTATCTGCATGGATCCCTCCATGTATACTTTTTGGTTGGTGGCTGTCTCTGGGATCTCTGGTTGGTCTGGTTAGCTGATAGCGTTCTTCAGTTCCTTCAGTCCTTTCCCAAAGTCTTCCATTGGGGTCCCCAGGCTCAGTCTGATGGTTGGGTGTATCTGCATCTGTATTGGTCAGGTGCTGGCAGAACCTCTCAGGGAACAGCCTTACCAGGCTCCTGTCAGCAAGTGCTTCTTAGAATCAGCAATAGTGTTTGGTGTCTGCAGATGGGATAGATGACTAGGTGGGGTTGTCTCTGGACAGCCTTTCCTTCAGTCTCTATTCCATTTTTTGTCCTTGTCTTTCCTTTGGACAGGAACATTTCTGGGTTAAAAATTTTGAGATGGGTGGGTGGCCCCATCCCTCAATTGGGAGCTGTGCCCATCTACTGCAGGGGGTCTCTTCAGGTTCTATCTCCCCTTCTGTTTTGTATTTTGGCTAAAGTAATCCACATTGGGTCCTGAGAACCTCTTGCTTCCCTGGTATCTGGGACTTGCTAGTGGCTACCCCCAAGTCCCCATCCCCCACTGCTACATATTTCTATTCAATTTCCTGACCCTCTGTACTTCTCTCCTGCCCCTTCCAATATCTGATCTTACACCACCCCCTTTCCCTTCCCCTCCTCTCTCCCTCCTAGGTCCTTCCCTCCCTTTTCCTCCTGTGATTATTTTGTTCCTCCTTCTATATAGGATTGAAGCATCCACACTTTGGTTGGTTTTCCTTCTTCTTAAGTTCTATATGGCTGTGGGTTGTATCATGGATATTCTGAGCTTTTGGGCTAATATCCACTTATCGATGAGTACATACCATGTGTGTTCTTTTGTGTCTGGGTTACCTCTAAGGATATTTTCTAGTTCCATCCATTTGCTTTTGAATATCATAAAGTCATTGTTTTTATGTCTGAGTAGTACTCCATTGTGTAAATGTACCACATTTTCTGTTGAGGGACATCTGGGCTGTTTACAGCTTCTATTATGAATAAGGCTGCTATAACATAGTGGAGCATGAGTCCTTGTTATGTGTTGAAGCAACTTTTGGGTATATGCCCAGTAGTGGTATAGCTGGGGCTTCAGGTAAAACTACTTCCAATTTTTTCCAAGAAACTACTAGATAGAGGTAATAGCTCTACACAATTGAAAATTCTAGTAACTACTTACCAAACCCCTACTACATTCAAGAATTTCTCAGATGCCAGGGACTTGTCAGTGAATAAAGTGGTGATCTCTATGATGAGAGCTGATGTCATAAGCCAATCATTTATTGTAATGAAGGATGTTGAGTGTATAGAATTAGAAAGCATATAGAACAGGTTAAATGGACCTGAAATGCTAAAATGAAGCAAGCTCACTGAAAGTATGACATTCTAGCAAACCCCTAGATGTGAATTAGACCTTCACGAGTGCCTGTGTCATGGACCCAATACCCATTAATTTATACAATTAAGATGGATGTCTGGACAGGCTTGAAGTTTCACTCCAAAATGACTTGCTGAGGGTGGTTACACCAGTATATTCTCCCACTGTAAATGTCAGGTTCTCCCAGAATCTACACTGCTAGTAATGTAATCCAAATACCAGGTTCACAGAATAGCAAGCCATGCTCTTAATTCAGTGGCTCTCAATCTGGGCTGCAATTGTTAGGGGTCAGCTAAGACCATCCTACATAAAAAATATTCACAATATGATGTATAGGAGTAGCAAAATTACAGTTATGAAGTAGCAATGAAAGTAATTCCATAATTGGGTGTCACCACATGAGGACCCACAGCATTAGAAAGGCTGAGAACCACTGCTGTAACTCAACAGAATTTCATTTGATGTTTGGTCTGATTCAGGAAATGTTTGCTTAACTAACTTACATTCAAAGTAATGCAAATACTTTGTATTTTTCTATTACTGTTCTGTCAGTTTATTTTAGGCTTTACATTCTGGCTTAGAATACCTTTTGAATTAGATGTATTTTTTAAAATTAATTTTGTAGTAGTCTGCAGTGAGAAGACTCAAGATCATTTTCTTGGCATATCACTAGCACATATGTGGGAAGATTGGCTTTTCTTTTAATGAAGCACCTCACCATAATTATTCAGCAACTGGACACGGAACTCATGGTGTTTCATTGATCTGTCTTCGAGTACGTATGGGAATGGCATGCCTTTTCTAAAGCTTTATAATACCCTTTGAAGTCCATGTGCCTACCCCTCTTAGCTTTATTTTTGTCAGAGTAAATTTGGTTATTTGAGTTTCATTTCCATATATATTTTAGAATTGGCATGCACATATGTATATATGTATGTATATTTGCCTTGCTGATGCACATATGCATATATGTATCAGATTCATGATACTGATTCATATATAAGTGAATCAGAAGGTAATTCACCTTATTTATCATATATATGATTATTTATATCATATATGAATTACCTTGATTTTCCAACTGACTGATTTTTAATCTTGACCTTTGAGGATGTCTCAGTTAGTCGCAAGGTACTGTCATTTTTGTTCTTAGGTTCAGTTTGATATTGAGAGAATAGTGGCCTTACAGAATGAAACAGGAAAAGTCTCCATTTCCTGAAAACTTGGGCTTCAAATCTGGTCTATTTTATTGCTGTTGGTGGATCTCACCTGTGTATACAGCTTGACCAGGAGTTTTAAGTTGTACTAAAAATTCAGTGTCTCTAATAGTGTTGTTCATCCCTGATATTTGTTAGTCTGTATTTCAGTTCATTTGGTACTAATGTACCGAAATAATAGATGATGTTAAGGAGCAGAAATTTGTGATGAAAAAAAAATGTATTGGGAGATGATTCTGGGGGTTGCAAAGTCCATGACAGAAACTCCAGTACCTGTCTTCGTCAGTTGCTGGATGAAGCCTCTCTGATGACAACTGGGCTAGGCACTAAGCTATGAGTACAGCATAATAGCACTAGGAACCATTTCTTTCACTTCTTCCCCCCTCCCCCCGCCCCACTTGTGTTTGGTTCTATTCTGGGTCTCTGGGCTATCCAGGCTCTAGTTCCTAGCCCTTTGCCAGTGTCAGCGGTGGGCTCCCTCTTGTGGCATCCCTCAACTTCTGCATCACCTTTATTCTCACACATTTGTAGGCATAACAAATTATAAGTCAAAGCATTTGTGGTTGCATTGGTGTCCCAATCCCTCCACTGGGATGACTCGAGATTTTATCTTACACCTGTCAGAATGGCTAAGACCAAAAGCAGAAGTGACAGCTCATGCTGGCAAAGACAGAGCAAGGGAATGCTCCTCCATTGCTGGTAGGAGTGCAAATTTGTATAGCCATTTTGGAAATCAAGATAGTAGTTTTTCAGAAAATTGGGAATTGATCTACCTCAAGACCCAGCTATACCCCTCCATCATACCACAAGGATACTTGTTCAATTATGTTCATATCAGCTTCGTTCATAATAACCAGAAACTGGAAACAACCTATATGTCCCTCAACTGAGGAATGGATAAAGAAAATGTGGTACTTTTATACAATAGGATATTACTCAACTGTTTAAAAAGAATCAAGCAATTTGCTGCTAAATTGATGGAACTAGAAAAATATCATCCTGAGACCCAGAGAGATAAACAGAAAGTATATACTCATTTTTAAGTGAATATTAGCCATAAAGGACAACCATGCTACTACATCCACAGACCCCGGAAAGCTAAGGAACAAGGAGGGCTTAAGGGGGACACACGAGTCTCCCTGGAAAAGGAAAAGAGACATTTAGGGTAAATGGGACAGGGGAGGTGGGGTTAGAGATGGGAGGGAACAGGGGAGACCAGATGGAGGATGGATAGTGAGTACTAGGAGAGAAAACTGGAGTTGGGGGGACATTTCAGGGATAAGCTAGAAACCTAGGACAATGGAAACTCCCAGAAGTCTGTAAGGGTGACCCCGAGCTAAGACTAGTAGAATAGGCAGTTCAGAGCTGAACTGTCCATCTCCTGTAATTAAGCAAGAGAAATGAATTTTATTTTTTAAACATCTCCTTCCTTTCCCCTTAAAATGGGTAGTTTGGATAAACTACTTATTAGACCAGCCAATCTGGTCAAGTGACTGGAACCATTATCATCTAAGATTCTGTTACACCAGAAAAACTAAACAACACTATGGTACTAAGAAGTCAAACACAAAGGAATTCTGGAGAAACTTCCTGTGAATTTTATTTCATGAAACTGAGTGGGAGAGCCTCATGTCCTCCCATTTACCTCTAGTTTAGATTGGGCCGCTTTTAAGGAGGGGACAGTCCAGAATTGCAACTCTATCAGGAAAAAACAGACAGAGATGACAAATCATTTGCTCAAACTCAAAGTCAAAATGGCCCAACTACTGCTGGGATGGTAGCAAAGGTCAATGTTTACAAAGCCATTTGTAAGGATAACATTTGTAGATTTTTTGGTCTACAGACTCTACCGTTTGTAGGCAGTCAACAGGCAGCTACTGAGAACACTGCTTCTCATTCTAACCCATTCCCACATTGGGACTTACATAGGCACATCGGGGCTTACATAGGTGAGGAGGATAGATATGGATGCCGCAACTTACAGAGCAAGGATGAAAGCACACTTACCAGAACGAAATGGAATGTGCTTTGTGGAAGGGACAAACCGCTGCAGGAAGACTGAGGCCAAAGGCTGCCGAGGGATTCTTGCATAAAGATGGCACGGCTAGCCTGAGCTTAACTAGTCCAAACTGAATGTGCTCTGGCTGCTGCAGCCGGAGCCTCTCCAGTGGGAATTTAGGCTGCGGAGAGTGTGTATTAGCATCTCTGAAAAGCTGAAGTCCACTCTGTAAGAAGGTAGACCAATTGCCAAACCTACAGTACAGGATTGGTACATAGGAGTGTGGGCCTGCGACAAAATGCTTGTGCAGAATTAAAAACTCAGTGATACTGTCTTGTTTGCCAAGAACCCGATCCCAAATCCCAACTGGAAAAGGAAGTAGCCTGAGCATGCAAGAACACAGCTAGTCAGGTGGGGTTGGTCCAGCTGGAGTTTCTTTGCTTTTCCAGTATGGCTGGAATATGCAGACATCATTCCAAAAGCCAGATCTGTCCAGAAGTTTTTGGATGGAAAACCACTGCAATGAAAACAGCTACACGAATGGAAAATCAGTCCTGAGAAAAGATATACGAAGGACTTAGACTTTAAGATGCCATTCACGGGGCCATCTTAGCCAGAGAAGATTAAGTTATGAGGAGAAAATGACTGCAGAGATGACTTGATAGTTAAGAGCATTTGCTGCACAATCATAAAGATCAGAGTCTGGGTCCCAATCGCTTCTCGGCCTTTTGGCTAAGATCAAGTGCAGAGTCTGGGTCCCTGCACCCATGGATGGTGCTCTGGAATCATCTTTAATGTGAGTTCAGAGGTGGGTAGAAACAGCAGGGTTACTGAAGTGTACTGAAATTTGAGCTCCAGATACATGGAGAGACTCAACCACCAAGGAATGGGTGGAGAACAGAGGGCATCCAATCCACTCTTCTGGCCTCCATACCTGTTCCCAAATATACACGTGCATACATTCACAATTTTTCACATATCTGAACAGATTAATCAAAACAAATCAGTAACTCCTAAAACTAAAAGAGCAAATGACAGAAGACAACACAGAAGCTATGCTGGGATTCACTTCAACTAAACTCAAATCTCATTTTGGTGTCAGAGTATAATAAAGTGGCCAAAACATCCAGAATTTCTGACATCATCTAAACATTCTCAATGTTTGTTTTATTTTGTAGACTTTGCTGAATTATTTCTTCACGTCTTCTTGGGCTGATTTTTTTAAAGCACATTACTAAATTATAATTAGCATCCTATGTTCAGAAGCAGAGGATGGGGAGACAAGAGGAGGAAGGGCATGATGAAAGATTGAAACAGGTGTGATTAATATGGGAGCATGCATCAGAAACAGATTGGATCAAAAGTAATGGGATTCTTGAATAATGGCACCAGAAATGGATTGATGTTTCCTCAGAAATGCTCAGAAATATATGGTCATTGGTATCAAGTCACTGACTTAAGAACACCATTCACGAAGTGTGCTCTTTCCATTTTTCTTCCCCAACATGTTCAATCTGCTATTTTCCAACTTGGTATATCTCACCTAATACTGAGAAGATTGCCACCGCCATCTAGGGACCATTAGCTGCTATTCATGTGGAACAGGAAGAAAAGTAAAGTGGGCTTTCTTTGAAAGAAGGAATTCCTCTAGAGTATCCCATTTGTTCTATTACATCTTATTAGCCTATACTGAGCTGCACGGTCACTTGAAGGAAAAAACTAATTGGAAAAATAATGGATAAGATGAAAGTGTTTTAGGACAGTCTCTGCCTACTGCCAGTGGCTGGAAATGGTGCTGTCCCAACCATGAGCCGGTGTTCCATCAGGAAGGGAGAAGCAAACATCAGTAGGTGAGAGCTGACAGGGACTGCAGCCCGATGCTTGCTATGTGAATTTGGGGCTGAGAGATGGCTAGTGACTTACTTAAACCTTCCATTTCCTAAGTTCATTTATCTGCCTCTCTTGAGGTTGTGCCAGTGTGCAAAAACGGCTGTCTTGAAAGTCTGCCCACACAGGTTTTTATGCAACTTTATTTCTGCCTGTAGTTTTAAAAAAAATCCATATCAGATTTTTATCCATATCACAAATTAAATTTCAAATGAAGGATATTTAAAACTACTCATAAAATGCCCTAAATGCATTTACTTGCTTTCACATTAATGAGGAAATGGCTTTCCTTAAGCATCTCGGGGCTAATTCACCACACACATACACACACACACACACACACACACACACACACACACACACACACACACACACACACACAGAAGATGCTGAAGGTGCAAGGTATCTTGATAGTCAACCCATTTGATTACTGGCCTCAAGTAAGGTACATATTTGTAATTACTGCTTGCAGACATGGCTCCTACTTTAACGATTCTATAAAAACTCCTCCTTTCCCCATCACAGACTGTCTTGTTATAAGACCTAGTCTGGTAGTGGATACATAGCATCTGGCTCAGACATTACAGAAACACATTGAAACATTTTCACCTTGAATGAATTTAACTTACCTCTGGGTGACGGGAAGAGAAAGACATCTGCTTTCCTCCTCCTCTTCCTAAATTAAGACTGCTTCTCACTTTACAGCCCAGTCTGCCCGTAATCTCATTATCTCACCTTCATCTCTGGAGTGCTAGGATTACTGGTACCCACCATGCCTACCCTAATTCCCTATAAATTCAATAACAGTTTCAGGTCCCAACAAAACCAAGTGAGGCACACAAATGGAAAAAGAACAAGAAAGCAAAAGGAAGTAAGACATAGTTTTTGCCTTTTTCTGTAGCTACAGCACATTCCACAGTCAAACAATGTTAGGAGGTTGGCAAGAAGAGACTGTCCTGGACTTAAAGGGCTTGTTTGTGTACAGAGAAACAGCTCTTGCTATATTCATGCAGTCACCTTCCATATCATCCTACCTAAGAGGTGAAGAACTATTTTAAAAACAGTGTGTCCAGAAATGTCTCTTCCTACACTGAATCAGTTGAACACCAAAGATCTCACTATAGTCCTTGAGCCCAAGAGGCAAAAACTAACATCAGCAAGCAGAAAAGGGGGAAAAGGGAGGCAGATGTCAGGGATGATGATTCTGAAAGCTCCATGGTACAGAACCTGCCTAGCACAAAACTCCAGGCCATCTCTCTCTCTCTCTCACACACACGCACACGCACACACACACACGCACACGCACACGCACACGCACACAAAGGCAGTAAGGCTAAGAGGGAGGGGAAACGAGAGGAATGGGATAGGAGGAGAAGAAAGGTGAGGGGAAGAGAAAGGAAGAAGAGGGACAGGGAAAGTGACAAGTAAAGAGAAGCAAACAGCAGGGAAGCAGACACAGAAAGAACATAGCACAGGGCCAGAGGACAACTTCAGGCCCAGGATGGATTCTTTCCTTCAGGTAGAAGTAACAGGCTTTCTCTCCGTGTCCAGTATCTCAGTGTCGAGTATCAGCATTCACATTCATTGCAGCTACATGTGATGCCCTCTCTGTCATGCTAACGTCTTAGTGCGTGCACTGTATCGAGGCCGAGACGCTGTTCACCTTGATCTCAGAAGTCACTTGTAGTTCAGAGTTACCTTTAAAAGCACTGAGCCATACACAGCTTCTAGGACAAAGGATGACGAGATCAGGGAGCGTTCAGAGGTGAGTATCACAATGGACTATCTGGTGAAAAGGTGGGAAGAATCAGAGAGACCCAACATAACTTCTCAGCCTCAAACTCGCGTTTATTTGGGGCCAGCTCTAGAGCTTTACTAACACACAAAATGATCGTTACATGGCTGCTCCAAGTGCACTGCTGTTCACTCTGCATGAAGATACTGGGAAGACCAAAGGCTATCACGTCTGATATTCCATTCTGCTAGAAGCTGGCTGAGGACATAATTTCATGAACAGAAAAACCAAAATGGAAATAAAAAACCTGTTTTGGAATGGAGAGATCTCTTTGCCTTCATTTATGTTGACAGGGAGCTGTCAGCCAATACCGGATTAGTTAGAGGTAGAAAGACACTGGCTGTCTTTGGAAACACAAGTTTTCTTCTTGTTTGCTTGAGCAAACTCTCCTCAAAACTGTGTTTCTCAATCTGTCCCTGAAGTCCGTGAGCTATCCTTCCGAGCTGTGCACTCACTGCTGTATTTACTTCACGGCAGTTGTTTCTCATTACATTTTACAGAAAACAAAGACACGATGTAATTTGTTAAAAATATATCTCTCATAGAAATGCATCTTTTTGACCAGCAGGATTTTACTAAACATTTTTTAAGCACATTTCAATAGGATTAATCATTATCACAGTCTTTTAATGTCAATGAAAAGAATGACTTATGGCTTAAAATAGATTTTTTTTTTTAACCTGACAAGAAAAATGCAGCGGACATAAGATCTGAGAGGGAAATGAGGTACATGTAGCCAGGTGTTCTCAGTGCTTTAATACTTCATTTTCAAAAGTAAACACAGTACTAATCATCAATTCAATTCCAGTGAATAACAACCTAAAACTGTATTAATTAATCGGTGTTGAAGTAAAAAACCAAATGACCCTTCAACAGTATTACCAAGTAGGTAAGTCCACGCTAGAAGCTAATTACAATGAGAATTCTGACCAAACTAAAGTGGTTCTGTTACATGATGGCACTAGAGTCTGTCTCTCTGTAGGGATTCAATTTACCATAACAACCAAGGATAGGGTTACACAGAAATACAAGTGCTGATGCAACTGAATATGGGAGATTAAGTATTTTTAATGTCTGGGTTGTAATTCCTGTCCTAACACAAGGTCTACTGCATAACTTACAATGGCCTGACACCTTTTTAGCAACAAAATTATATATTTAAAGATAATTCCTATATATTACATTAACTGTAGACATCACAACCACTTTAGACTTCTATATTAACTTAGAAAAGTACAACTTTCCCCAGAAAACCCAAGTGATCATATTTCAGTCAGCTAGCTGTCCAGGACTGCTTCTATAATCAGCACCAACTGTCTGTTGTCCCTAACTCCAGAGTAAACTGGTCAATGAACAGGAATCCACTTAGCGAGAGACGAACTCCCAACAATCACTGCGTTTTCACATTTTTAGACATAAAACATCCCATTTAGGTGAGGCATTAGAGAGGGCACCAACTGTCAAACTGGCCCAAAGCTCTTTTGTTCCATAGGATATTAACCCTTTCTAAAACATCAATGGCATTCACTCCGAGCTACAGAGAGCACAGTCATTGTGGTGGAAATAAACGCACTATGCCTGAGGTGTAAAGGCTGGATTCTAAGTTGTCTGCTTGACGATATTCACGTGTAACACTCCTGTGAGCACTGAGACAGATTCTTCACTGCAGCACATGTCAGTTTCCATTTGCTCCTAACCTGCTACTAGCATATAAGGTCACTAGGCTGCCAAACAGCCTGTCTGGTCACGAAGGAGACAGGACTGTCAGCTGAACAAGAGTATGGGTACCACCATGACACTGGCCCAAATGGTCTGAAACCCATGTTTGTATCCCTGAAATAAGAATGGCCACTTCCTCCACATTGCTCCACAGTAAAGCAGCAATGCCCACAGAGGTTTCTCCCCATATCCAACACCCCACAGCTACAGAAATCCATTCAAAAGCATAAAAATCACGGACAGAATCCACACACCCATGATCCTCTGCAAATCCTAAAGTGAAGAAATATTCTTAGTTTTGACCAAGAATTCTATTGGAATGAACTAAAGACATCTTTTAAAGTAATTTTTAAGTATACTCTTCTTATTATATTTCTACATAGATTATTCAATATTCTTTGTGGACATAATTTAATCAACAATATATCATAATGTCAACACTACATGATCCAGAATGAGATTCTGGCTACAGAGGAAGCTTAATTATTAAGCAACGCCTTTCTAAAAAGCTTCTGTATTTCTGATTGGTATGGAAAGAAAGAAAAAGCATCTCTCGTTGACATAACACTGAGGTTCAGCTTGGGCCCCTTCTGTGTTGAACACAATTAACTCTTCAGGAGAAAACGGTGAGACAGTCAATAAGTTACAGTCGTCTTCAGGAAAAGTCTATAGGCAGCTCTGGTGTGACAACTGTGTATCGTGGGTCTAGTCTGGGGATGAAGTTGTGAAATTCTCTAGATGCACCAGTACCAAACACATCCAGGGCTTTTCTGTTCATGAGTGCAAACCTGAGAAAGAGAACACAGTACAGAAACTGATCAAGGCATTCATGAAAGAAATCAGTCAATTCCTCTGACTTGGCATTCAGGAAATGCCAAGTCAGGTAGGGTTGGCAAGGCAAAAGCCCTGA
Organism: Rattus rattus; assembly: GCF_011064425.1. NCBI lineage: Eukaryota > Metazoa > Chordata > Mammalia > Rodentia > Muridae > Rattus > Rattus rattus. The sequence continues at coordinate 111,995,189 of NC_046155.1, read as the reverse complement.
AACTCTGGCAGTTTCCAATGTTATACGGGCAGCCCAATGACCAAGGGTCACTGTCCAGGATTATCTTTTAAAAGATAATCCCCAAGGCAAAACACAGCCCCCAATTAGTATTTCAAACACATCTAGTGCTCTATACATTAGATGGCTTCAAATAGAAAACTTGACTAACCAATATTTTTCTGATGAATGAAATCACAGAATACTGGGGAAACAAGGAACCATTTAATACTTAGCAACAAGGCAAGGAAGTTAAGTGCAACCGCTCTCATACCTGAGGCCTTAATGTCTCACAGTAAGAACAGAACAATCCAAATATGAAAATAGCTAATGATTAAAGAGTAAAAGAGAACTAATAAAACCGCAAACATTACCCTCATGGAGGGGCAAGATGACTCAGTAGGTGAGGGCACTTGTTGCTATGTCTGATATGATTTCCATGCCTAGAACCCACATCATGGAAAGAGAGACCTGACTGACTCCCACGAGCTGTTCTATAAACTCTGCTGTACACACACATGGACACAAACACACTAAAAAGATGTAGTGATTAAAAAAATACCTTATATTAACCATCATCCAACCCTAGAGATAAAGCATGTTAAGAATAGTTTTAGTTGGTACATAGGATAGACCTTTTAAGGTCCCATTTTAAAAAAAAAAAGATTGACTGATTGATGTTTGTATGTATGTATGTGTATGTTTATATATTTAGTATTTATTTATATTCTAAATGTTGTCCCCTTGGTTCCCGCCCCCCAGAGACCATCCCCCATCTCCTCTTCCTCCTCTGAGAGGGTGGCCCCCAGCCAAACTTTGGATAGAGATTGAGGACTCTTATAGAAGATTTGGGGGAAGGATTGTAGGTCTCCCTTCTTATTCATGATCATTTTATTTTTGGAGAAGACAGAAGATTGAAATTGATTCCAAATCACTGGCCAGAATTGATATACCAAAATCCAAGATGGAAGCCTGTTGATGGACTGCTTTTACTTTCCAGTTACAAGAATTATGAGTCAAATGAACCTTTTTAATAAGTGTATTACCTAGTGTCAGGTAATCTCTCAGCACATAGAACAGAATATGGTTGTATAGATTATTTCATTAATAAACAAAATAAATATAAGATTGTTTGAGTAAGTATATTTCATTAGTAAAAGTAACCACAATTAAAACCCAACTCTGTCAGCCTATTTCTTTTAGGTCAAAATCTCCAAAAGACCTCAACTGAGATTAAAGGCAGAGGACCTGGCCCTGGGGTCATGGAGAAGAGCTGGCCCTTGCACAACTAGGCACATCTGCCACTGAGCTGCATTCCCAACTTGAACTGGAGATTTTAAATAAACAAGAAGAGTTTAAAGATTCACAGATAAGATTAAGTGCTGATTATCTAATTACTGACAAACTGTATTAGCAGGTGAGCATATTAATCTAGACTATTTAAAATGTCTAATATCCTTACAGAAGGATTTATTAACTTGTTAGACATTGGAATCAACTTGGTCACTTACCTGCCCTTGGTGAGCCTTAGAAGGAACTTCCAGTACGACGGTCGCAAGTTCTGAACTTCCATAACAGCCTAAGATTATTCAATTGGATATTTATTTTAGTAAACACCAACACTGCTGTCTCAAGCAATATAGTAGTTCTTATCTCTATCTTTGCTTTTGCTGCATTTTTAAAACTTTAGTGAGGAAAAATACGCTTTTATGTTAAAGTCACTCTCAAGAATCTATCTTTGTCAATATGCTTTCAAGTAGACATGTTGCTTTTGAGAGGATAATAGTGAATAGCCATCTTTATCAGGAAGCATGAGTGCCCATTAGAGAGCTGATATTTGACTTTACTGAGCTTCATGCTGACACCATCATTGTAAGCAAAAGCAAGTCAAAGCTCCTCCTATGACCAAACTCAGCAATGGCCTTTAACACAGAGACAGGAAAAAAAAAAGATAATACAAAACCCAGAGAGCTCAGACTTGCTTCTCCTTCTCCTTCCTGAGAGACGCTTGAGTGTCTCTGAGGCACCCGTGCATATTCTTAAGGTAGCTTCTCTCCAGGAAGGCTCACATCAGAGTGCTCTCCCTGCCATATAGGGCTATGGTTCACCCATTCTCATATTCTACTTAGACATAAATATTGTCTGCACTTCAAGCAGGGCCTGGCCCATTAACACGTTCAGTGCTTTGATACATGCAAGCTCTTCTGCTGAGAAAACAAACCACTAAGAAGGGGAGGTGATACACGAGTGTTGCTAGGCTCAGACCCAGCCCACCCTCACCCTCCCGTCACTGGCTTATATAACGCAGAAATAGAAACTTCTCTGTCCTCTTCAGAGCTGCACTTACTGCATGGAAACAAATCGCTGTGGAGATGGAATAGATGATAGTATCTGCTTGAGGGAAATAGGGAACCTTTCCAGCCTCGATGCCCTTGAAATACATTGTCTGAAAATGAAGCGTAAGGCAAGAGCTTAGACCGTATTTAAACACTGAGCAGTATTAAAACAGAGCTCAGTAGAGGATTCTGCAAGTACAGTTTCTACCTCCCGAACCCTTTCATTTCCTCTAAAGCGCAATCGTCACATCTTCCAGGACAGAGTCCTAAGTTAGCCTTTCCTGTCCTTCATTCTTTCATGACAAAACTCCAGGTTTGAGCAGCGATGCTTTTGTGTGTGAAACTGAACAGTTCTTTATTTCTGTTGCACTGATGTCATTTTTTTTTTTGGATGCTTTTGTAAATGCTTAAGCACTTCTTTCCTTGTATTAGACTTGTTTGTTCCTAATGTGAACAACGATGAGACGCTAGGAGTGAGGAATTTAGAAATGAATAAAATATAAACCTAGTAGACACACACCCTGCACTCTGGTAAAAACTGTGAGAGAGGCATAACTACATGTGATATTTATAGAAATGTAAATTATGCATTATATGTTATTTGGCTCTCCCAGGGAACAAAGAAAATATAATCAAGGAGAACTTTTAAGAAGATTTATTTGTAATGCTTCTCAAACTATCTCATTTTTAAGCTCAAAATTATCATAGATCAATACATTAATGATACAATAAAATTAACTAGTAAATAAAATTTAAAAAACAGAATTCTATCAAATTTTCACTGATATAAAAAGCCAAGCATTAGTGTCTCAAGTTGCTCTCAAAGTTCCCTAGTGCTGTGCTCTAGGTTATAGCTTGTCACAGGATGGCAGTAAACCAGCAGGATGAGCACACTTCAACATACATAAAACCAACAGCTATGTTAGACAGGAACATGACATAACACATGCATGATGTAGCTGTGTTTCTAGGGACTGTTTCATGTTTCAGAGAGTATCTGGAGGAAGCTCTGGGGAGGCAGCTCACTTGTGTGTGCTTCTCTCTCTCTCTCTCTCTCTCTCTCTCTCTCTCTCACGCACGCACGCACGCACACACACACACACACACACACACACACACACACGCACACACGCACGCACACCCATGCACGCTTGCACGAGACACAGAACAGAAATTGCCTATACTGGAAAACCTATCAAGTATATACAGAGGTACAATTTGCTTTATTTATCATTATTTCTAAAATAACATGAAAGGCAATTATTATAAGGCAGATATACTCATGTTGAAGAAACAGTATAATATGTGAATAGCATCACAGAGATGTTAAATGGAAGTTATCTTATAATCTTTCGATACTTGGGCTCCTAAGTATCACACTAAACACATGTACTGAACCACACTGTAGGTCGGTGAAGGGCAGGCGCCCTACTGCATGCATCACATGCTCGATAGCCCTGACTCTAGGAATCAGAGCACAGAACACATTTTATTCTTCAGTTCCAAGAAAACATTTATACAATGCAAAGTTTGTGTCTAAAATGTCCCTCAAAGACCCAAATATTAACAGATTGTCCCAGAGTGCTGTTACTGGGAGGAAGTGGAAGTGTTATGCAGCCAGTCCACCCTGTGTGGAGACCTCTGGTTACTGGAGGAATTCCTTGGAAGAGGACACTAGGAAACGCCCCCCCCCTTCAGCTCATCTCCAGCTGTAAAGTAAGCAGCTGTGCCCCCTCCCCACATGACAAACCGCCAAAGGAATGGCTGGTTAGAATAGACTGAAGCCTACCAACCACAAGCCAGAATAACCTTTCTCTCTTCAAAAGTTCTCTACCACACACAGCTGCCACAGCGATGGAAAGCTGACAATGCAGTGGCTTCCTGTCAATTCACTACACGGTGCTATAGCAGGGTAGAGCATTCTAATGGAAACTAACTTCAACCATGGGAAAGAGGCTACCAGTACACCATTTAAATTCATTTCACAAACTAAGCCAGATGACCAATGCTTTTCTCATTAAAATGTCATCCACTTTACACTGTACAGGCCAGGTTTTTTTTTTTTTCTAGAAACAAATATAAGTTGATGAGACAATAACAGAGAGGCATCCCACTGCTTGGCTGACATCTAGTTTCACCCCATGTCAAGGGTATACTTGGCCATGACCTCCCAACCTCCTGCCTCTACCTTCCGGTGCTGGGGTCCACACTTGAGCCTCTGCAGTACTCTGTGACTCAATGAACTAGTGAGGCTGAGTGATGATGCTGAGACCTGCTCAGAGTGAGAGCCAGAGGCCTCCAGTTGGCCCCATCAATGCTCGAAGCTAACAGAAAGACAAGCAGACACCTCTGAACATGATACAGCAGAATAAGCACACACACGGCACGCCCCTACCCACTCCAAGGAAAATAAGGGTTAAATGGAAGCTTTTGGATCTAGTTAATGGTTTACAGGAAAGACAGGAGTTAAACATCAAAGAAGTGAAGCAGAGACGAGGGAGAAGAGGGAGAGAACACCTACTGGAGGGAGAGGAAAGGGGGTAACTACTCAAATTAAAGCAGCCTTTCAGTGGCCCAAAGGGAGGACTGCACAAACAGGTGAGCTATTCACAGGACATGAAGACTAATCACTCGTGGGCTTTTAAAATATAAATAGACATGTGGTGGCAGTACGATTGGTTGATTGGTTTTCTTTTAAGACGCATTTCTCCTGAATCTGTATAGGTGAAAAGACACAGTGTGGCATGTGGGGTGGCAGAGCACAGGTGAGAGGCACGGTCTAGATGCGGTGCTTGCTCACGTGCATGGCACGCTCAGGACCGCTTACACTATGTGTTTGTCTGTGTAAAGGAGAATAAACCTAAGTGAGGAACTGACTGCCAGTGCCCGGCTGGAACCAGAGCTTGCCTTGGTAGCAGTTTATTCTTGCAACTGAAACAGTTACCCACCACCTATAAACGCTGTGAGCTTGGGAACTCCTCAGGCATAAGGTCTGTGCTTACCTCCACCAGCTTGGAAGCTAGGTACATGGAAATTGTTGTGCTTTTATAAAACATCATCGACACACCTGCCAAAAACCCTGAAAGGACAAGGAACACATCAGATTGCAAATTATCTCTTTGTGGTTAAGTCATCAGAAATGTTAATTCTCTTAAATAGGAAACATTTTGCTTTCATTTTCCTTTTGTTGGAAAAAAGACCACAAGAACAGTAACAAGCCCAATGACACTAGAGTGCAGTGATACATTGTTAAGTGGTGTTTTAAAAGTAGAAACAATGATCTCCCAGTGGAGAACAAATAGTGTGAGTTCCTTTTAACAAGAAAGAAACCCTAACTCAAAGAGCTGTGGTGGTCTTGCCCAACACTACTTTAAAGATCATCTGTTTTCATGACAGCTCATTATTTTCAGTGTGGTCACTCTCCACTACTGTGCACAGCATCACCTTCACTATAAATGTGGAAGACTAGGGGCTGGAATCCTAGAAACTAAGCTAACAAGTACTACATACATTTCACCCTAGAAAACAATCTTTCACTTTTACTTTTATAAAATAATGGAGGGCCTTTTAACAATTTAAATATCATTTCCAGTAGTAAAAATAGATTTTTAAAGAATTCTAACTGGAATTCGTGTTAATAAATTTTATATAATTGTCTAAACAAGTCTTTGGGTACTCTTACGACATATCCTCTAAGATTTCTGGCAATCATGACAACTCGAGTTATTACACTGCCAACTCAGAACACAGGACAGTAAGCTTGCCCGACCCATGTAACTTCCCACACAGATGGATGCGTCAGCAGAGACACGATTACAATGCAGGGAGAAACAAAACTGGATGGCTTGCCCCTCATCCTGCCACCAACGCTCCAACAATGGGCATTCTTTTGATCACTAACTTACCAGCCACAATAGCATGCAGCTCATCATCCAGGTTCCTGATCCAGCGGAGGAAACAACTTGTGCCCTGTATTAAGGAAGAAACACAATGAGCATGGTTACAGTATTCCTGAGGAGGAAAAAAAAAATGTACCAGAACAAAAACTGCACTGAATGATTCTCTCAGCAACCGGATCCTATGTGAGACAAGCTGGACCCCCGTCTGGGAAGTCCACTTTCAGCCCTGGGTACACTTAGGGAGATCACATGTCACACTGTCGAGCAGCTTTTCAAAAGCCTGCCCATGAATGTACCTCTAAAGACAGGACCTGGAGGCAAGAGGCATTTCCCTCTTAACAAAGCGAAAGAGCTGGAGAAATTACTCATCTGTCAAGTCAGGACACTGGACCCACAGACGCTGGTTCTCAGCAGTGCCAATGAAAGAGACAATTCACCTGCAGCAGACTACAGGGAAGGTCATTCCTCAGCCAAAAAAGGTGATGCTAAGCAAAAGCTCAGCTCTATAAGAAGAAATGAAGAGTGCTGGAAAATGGAAAAAAGGGGTAAATTTAGAAGACATGAGTCCCTTATCTCCAGTCAGCCAAAGCAAGAGCCAGCAGATGATGACTTTTTAGCTAAAAATGGCCGTCGGGTGGCTTCCTATGGCTTGGGAGGTAACCCTCACTTTGATTTGTGTCTGTGTTTAGGTTCTGTTTCACAGCAGGCTTGGCTATGTTGCCAGAGTTTTCTAGAACTTCTAAGTTCAATCAATCTTTCTGCTTCAGGATCCAGAGTAGCTGTAACTAGAAGTATGTGTTATTGTGCCAGTTTTTAAAATTCTTTTAATAACAATAACAAAAACAACACTGATAATTTTACATGGAAATAATAAAATATTTATGTTCTAAGAATTCTATGAAATTGTACTATGACATGGTAAGTTCTCCTGGAACACAGCCCCACTCATGTAGACAGCTTGCCTACAGCTGCCGTCTCACCAGGAAAACACAGCTTAGTGGCTGTGTTAGAAGTCACATGGTCCAAAGACTACAACCCTCACTCTCTGACTTTTTAAAGAACAAGATGACTATGAAGCAAAATATAAACAATGTGCTGTGGAGTTTTGACATTTTAAAGATAAACACACAGCACAAAGGCCAAAAAGGAATTTGGTGTAGTGTACAGTGCAATATTTTCACATTATATGTTAAGTGATGATACTATTTAATGTTGAGCAGATAAGTAAAAAGCAAATATTCTGAATGCTAAGGAGATCACTAAATACTAAAGATAGGTCAGCAGGAACAATAATATGAAACCAATAAAAATAAACGAGCCACAATATAGGAGTAACAAGGAAGAAAATGAAATAGAAAACAACTAACAAGAATTATAGAGACCTTAAATAAACTACACTGACACAGCTAAAATGTAAACAGTCTAGACACCATAATTAAATCATGGTAGTTCACATGCATAATCCCTAAACTGATCAGGGCGATTGGTGGGAATTCAAGGCCAGTTTGGGCTACACAGTAAGATCGTATCTCAGCGTGGGAGGGAACCAATTATAGTCTGAAAAAAATCCAATTTTAAAGATGAAAATAAAGGAAATTGAAAAATTAAAAACGTATTCATAAGTAAACAATTTATCACTTACAATCTGAATTTAAATACATAAACTAAAATTTAGATAGCAATACTTCAGTGTAATGAGTAACACATTAGTGTCTCCACTAAACGGCAGACCATTAGTCAACATTGCAATGTTCCCTGTCAAGGATGATCTCATACATGTGCTGAGGGGCTTGCTGGCATATGGAGACATTTAAAGCACATGCTACAGGCGATGGCAGAATGAAGTGATGAGGACTCACTGCTTTACACAGCACGACAGAAACTGAGTGGACAAAGGGTAACAGCCTGCAGCTCATGGGTCACAAGAGAAGACCATTCAGTGTTAGCCAAATTCTGCCATCAGTATACTAAAACGATTAACCAAACTGTAATGTGTTCTAGAAATTTGGAATATTATTAGATTTTGCTTAGGAAACACACATTTTCCTAGAATGTCTATGTGCTGAAAACTAAAGAAATTAAGTCTCTGGGGGAAAATGCAATATGGGTATAAGGTCAAGCATATTAAGTAAAATTCTAAACAAACTTCTCCCACCTGAATGCATAATATATTGTATATCCTTGGTGATGCCAAGATAGGTAGGAATACTCCGGAACGTACCACCAATGAAGCAATAGCCGGATCAGAGCTCATCTTATTCTAACAATAGCCATGCCATTCATTTATCTTATTAAGTATTTACTTTATGTGTATGACTTTTGCCTACATGTGTGGATGCATGTATGTACGTGTATATCACATATGTGTGTGTGCCTGGTGACCATGAAGGCCAGAAAAGGGCACCAGATCTCCTGGAAATGAAGTTACAGATGGTTGTGACCTACCATGTAGATACTGTGAACCCAACCAGGGAATTCCGGAAGAGCAGCCAGCAAGTGCTCCTAACTGCAGAGCAATTCTTCCACCCCTGCCTTACTCACTTCTCACTCTCCTCTTTTTTGATTAACTTACCTTGTATATACTAACAAAAGATCCAAGGAAAGCACCCAGCTGGAAGTTTTCTTTGTTGTAGAAGAGAGAGAGGAGCCGGGATGGCTCTGTAAACAGGTGCCTGAATGCAGAGGGGATCCGGAGACAGCACTGGATCAAGTAGCCCACGCTGAACATCCTGATGAAGCCCTAGAAACAATTCCACCTCTTTACATTCTGTTGACAATAACCACGGGGTTTTAGAAATACAAGCATGGAAATTCCAAAAATGCAGTGGACAGAGTCATCTTCCTCAGGAAATATTAATAGAAAACTGTCTGATCATCAGTACAAGCATGCTTTGTTTTTTAATGGAAGATAATTTCACTGTCTGGAGCTCTGATATATCACACACATATGTGTATATATACATATGTGTATATATATGTGTGTGTGTGTATATATGTATGTATATGTGTGTATATATATGTATGTATATATACATATGTATATGTATGTGTGTATGTATATATATGTGTGTGTATATATTTTTTAAGTAACCAAGTTAAAGGACATTCCTAGGAGACGGGAACTCTATCCAGGTAACTAACAGGAGGAACTGAAGGAACTGAGCTTGAAGACATTCAGCACTGCCTTCCCACTCTCCTTGTCTCAGCCCCACGGCAATGAGGAAAGACCTGGGACCTTGGCCTCTATGCTAAGTTCCAAATAGTCAAGCTTGCATTTTCCAATTTCAATTTTCTTTTCCAGAAAAAATAAAAAGAAAAACTGAATTGCTACAAGAAAGTAGGGGATGATTTTTCTAAAACATGGTGAAACCACGGACATGAAATAAGTCAATCATTTGTGAATTCCCATGAGTTTGCCTCACTGAAACTGCCCAGAATTTTTTCAATACTATGACAGTCCTTTTATCTCCACAACACTATGTTAGTGACTCAGGAATAGCAAACAGACTAATTTTTTCATCCAGTTTTCAAAAGATAAGATCAATACATTTTGAAGACCTTCCATTGCCCCTCCATGTATTCAGGCAGTATTTGCTGGCTATCTATTATATACTGGGATTACCAGGCTGTGGGGGACATGGCAGGCAAGACCAAGGTCTTGTCTTTGTGGTGCTTTACAATTTTATATGGGAAGAGAAAGCAAGTGAGTAAAGTAATATAACAGTTAAAAATTATAAGGTGTTACAAGAAGTACTGACCACTAAAGAGCCTTGTATTAGACTGGACAGTAAAGAAAAGCTACTGACACTGTGACATTTAAGTGAATCCAGAGAGAAGATGCTATCATGAAAGCATGCCACTCAGTTTGGACAGAGAGCACAGAGCCACTACAGAAGCAGGCAGGAACAGGACCCTATGAAGACAGCTGAGAGCAGAGTGAGCTAAGAAGAATGTAATTACTGTGACTATCTACTCAGGGTTGTAGCCTACCATGGTGTAATCAAAGCTGCACCATGAGATACACCCTGTTAAAACTTCAGTATTTTAGCCTTTAATCCCAGGACTCAGGAAGCAGAAGCAGAGGCAAGCAGATCTCTGTGAGCTCAACGTGTACACAGTGAGCATTCAGACAGCCGAGGCTACAGAGATAACCCAAAACGAGCAAAAGACACTAAGCATTTTTTTTTAAGATTTTTATTTTATAGATCTGTACAATAAGAACTTCAAGACTCTGAAGAAAGAAATTGAAGAAGACCTCAGAAGATGGAAAGATCTCATGCTCATGGATTGGTAGGATTAATATAGTAAAAATGGCCATTTTACCAAAAATGATCTACAGATTCAATGCAATCCCCATCAAAATACCAATCCAATTCTTCAAAGAGTTAGACAGAACAATTTGCAAATTCATCTGGAATAACAAAAAACCCAGGATAGCTAAAACTATCCTCAACAATAAAAGGACTTCTGGGGGAATCACTATCCCTGAACTCAAGCAGTATTACAGAGCAATAGTGATAAAAACTGCATGGTATTGGTACAGAGACAGACAGATAGACCAATGGAATAGAATTGAAGACCCAGAAATGAACCCATACACCTATGGTCACTTGATTTTTGACAAAGGAGCCAAAACCATCCAATGGAAAAAAGATAGCATTTTCAGCAAATGGTGCTGGTTCAACTGGAGGTCCACATGTAGAAGAATGCAGATCTATCCATGCTTATCACCCTGTACAAAGCGTAAGTCCAAGTGGATCAAGGACCTCCACATCAAACCAGATACACTCAAACTAATAGAAGAAAAACTGGGGAAGCATCTGGAACACATGGGCACTGGGAAAAATTTCCTGAACAAAACACCAATGGCTTATGCTCTAAGATCAAGAATCGACAAATGGGATCTCATAAAACTGCAAAGCTTCTGTAAGGCAAAGGACAATGTGGTTAGGACAAAACGGCAACCAACAGATTGGGAAAAGATCTTTACCAATCCTACAACAGATAGAGGCCTTATATCCAAAATATACAAAGAACTCAAGAAGTTAGACCGCAGGGAGACAAATAACCCTATTAAAAAATGGGGTTCAGAGCTAAACAAAGAATTCACAGCTGAGGAATGCCGGATGGCTGAGAAACACCTAAAGAAATGTTCAACATCTTTAGTCATAAAGGAAATGCAAATCAAAACAACCCTGAGATTTCACCTCACACCAGTGAGAATGGCGAAGATCAAAAACTCAGGTGACAGCAGATGCTGGCGAGGATGTGGAGAAAGAGGAACACTCCTCCATTGCTGGTGGGATTGCAGACTGGTACAACCATTCTGGAAATCAGTCTGTAGGTTCCTCAGAAAATTGGACATTGAACTACCCGAGGACCCAGCTATACCTCTCTTGGGCATATACCCAAAAGATGCCCCAACATATAAAAAAGACACGTGCTCCACTATGTTCATCGCAGCCTTATTTATAATAGCCAGAAGCTGGAAAGAACCCAGATGCCCTTCAACAGAGGAATGGATACAGAAAATGTGGTACATCTACACAATGGAATATTACTCAGCTATCAAAAACAATGCCTTTATGAAATTCATAGGCAAATGGTTGGAACTGGAAAATATCATCCTGAGTGAGGTAACCCAATCACAGAAAAACATACATGGTATGCACTCATTGATAAGTGGCTATTAGCCCAAATGCTCGAATTACCCTAGATGCATAGAACAAATGAAACTCAAGATTGACGGATGATCAAAATGTGAATGCTTCACTCCTTGTTTAAAAGGGGAACAAGAAAACCCTTGGCAGGGAATAGAGAGGCAAAGATCAAAACAGACACAGAAGGAACACCCATTCAGAACCTGCCCCACATGTGGCCCATACATATACAGCCACCCAATTAGACAAGATGGATGAAGCAAAGAAGTGCAGGCCGACAGGAGCCGGATGTAGATCTCTCCTGAGAGACACAGCCAGAATACAGCAAATACAGAGGCGAATGCCAGCAGCAAACCACTGAACTGAGAACAGGACCCCCGTTGAAGGAATCAGAGAAAGAACTGGAAGAGCTTGAAGGGGCTCGAGACCCCATATGAACAACAATGCCAAGCAACCAGAGCTTCCAGGGACTAAGCCACTACCTAAAGACTATACATGGACTGACCCTGGACTCTGACCTCATAGGTAGCAATGAATATCCTAGTAAGAGCACCAGTGGAAGGGGAAGCCCTGGGTCCTGCTAAGACTGAACCCCAGTGAATGTGATTGTTGGGGGGAGGGCAGCAACGGGGGGAGAAGGGGAGGGGGAGGGGTTAGGGGGAATGTTGGCCCGGAAACCGGGAAAGGGAATAACACTCGAAATGTAAATAAGAAATACTCAAGTTAATAAAAAAATTAATAAAAAAATACAAATAAAAAAGTGAACAAAAGAAATATATAAAAGGGAAAAAAAAGATTTTTATTTTATGTGTGTGAGTACACTCTCGTTGTCTTCATAGTCACCAGAATAGGGCATGAAATTTCATTACAGATGGTTGTGAGTCACCATGTGGTTGGTGGGAACTGAATTCTGGACCTCTGAGAGAGCAGTCAGTGCTCTTAACCACTGAGCCATCTCATCTCTCCAGCCCAAGTATTTTCTTAGTGTAAACTCCTCTCCCATTGTCTCCAACAGTTCAGCATATTCCATATTCCATGAATTGCTAAGTCCTTAGCACTAGAATGCATGTCAAAGAGTCACTAGGTTTCTGACTGCTTGTCAATTCTCATTTTTTTTCCCAATAAAATGCTCAGTTTCACCTCCCCACAGCCTGCCTGAACTTTCCCCTTGAATACACTCACTGTGCTGTCAGACACAATCCCCAACTTTACACACCAGTAGATTCTGGTTTATTTGTTGTTGCCACTTTGAAAACAAGGCAGGAAATCAAATCTGGACACTGCACAAGGAAAATGTATCCCACTGTGTTAACCCTAGACATGGCCCTGAGGATTCCGAGATGAGTACAAAGTTGGACTAATGTCACTACCGACACTGAGCCTTGGCATTACACTTATAAGCGCTGATGTGGGACAGTTCCTAAGTTCTCCATAACCATGCAGAGGGTGCTGAACATCTGAGGCTATTATCAACTAATCTCCCCCCACCAAAAACAAGAAAAAGAAGAAAAAAATCAGACCTTGTAAGAAGTGACTTTTTAAAAGCACTGGGATTGTGAACACCATCAACTGAGGGACTTGCAGCAGATGGTGCCACCTGCCCCAGACGCTCTTTCCAGAGCTAGTGATGAGAGACAAATCAGGAGGCGAGGAGTGTAGTTTTGCAAAATTACCCAAGAGAATAGCCCTGGAGAATAGGGAATTTGTGTGAATGGGCATGGTTAACTCCCTTAATGCTGATCTCCAGGCATCTCTAGTCAGCAAGGCATCATCAGAGACGTAATCTGAGTCAAATACAAATTACATGGCAGCAGAATGAATGTGGGCTTTTCTATTTACTTAGAAATTACTACAGAAATATTCCTTGGATATAAAGCAGCAACAGTTGACAAAAATCAGGGAGCTGCCTTTTGAAACTCACTTTAATACAGTAGGAGATGCAGTTGTCTTCATAATGCTTGCAGCATCTGTGCCTTGGTCCATGCTTGCATCTAAAACCACAGAGACAACACTAATTAAATTAAAGTATGTGTGCACATGTATGCATGTCTGGGTGTGCCTCTGCATGCATGTGTGTATACTGTGCATGAGTGTGCTGAAAACCTATTTAAAATTTTCTCACCAGTGAAGGAGAAAAAGATCCCACTTCCCCCTCAAATGGTTACAGCGTTTTCATGACCCACAGAAGCAAAGCTAAGAGTGCTGCTTTGATTTTGTCAGTAACACATGTACTGTACAAAACATGTGATCTCAGTTCAAACAGGAAGACGATACTGTCAATTATTTGTGACTAAATATGAAAAATATGGCTACACTGTCCATATACACCACCAAATTTTAGGAGCTTTAAATCTCTTGTTACAGAGTATGATGATCATAAATCATCCGTGAAGTCAGTACTTAAACAAAATCCTGAGAATGTGTTCAGGTTATAGGAATTTATACTTAATTATATTTGAGAGGAAACATCTGGAAAAGAAACCTGATAAAGTGTCAGAATTCAAAATTCAGTTATTAAAATAAATATGGAAATAGGAATCATGTGGGAACTCAAAGGTTATTTGTGACTTAACCGTAAACCACTTACAGTCTGGAGTTTCATACAAACATTTCTGCAAGGACTACTGTTCGTGTGGGATACTAAGTCTAAGACCCCTCAAACACCCTCGGCATAAAAATGTAAGTGAATGAACATGCATCTAAACAGCCATCATTTTTTTTTTTTTTTTTTTTTTTTGGAAGGGCTCGAGTTCCAAAGTCAGCAGTCACATGACTTCGTCCAGGCCAGTTAACTGTTTCTGCAGAGGGAGCGCATAAGCTGTTCCCTGGGTGTAACAGCAGCTTGTAGAGCAGCTCTGACTCTCTCCAGCCCTGGGCTAACTCTTCAGCAAGACCTCTCAGCAACCAAACTTTGAACTGCAGCCAGATTACAGACAGCTTGTCCTGGCCAACCACGACGGCACCAGACTTATGTCATGGCAATGCTATGCCATATCTGGCATGGGGAAGTGCTGAGTGATTAAAGCTTGGAGCTTGAACAGAGGTGGGCTACAGAGAAGTCCGCCTGCCTTGTGCAAACTATCACAGGTCAGGTTTTACCACCAGAACTACTTTGCCAGCCAAGTACCAAAGTTATCAGTATTGTCATGCGAGCTTTCCTTGGTCACCCAGAATGGATTCCAGTGTCCTAGAAAGCTACTCTCATCCTTTCAGTGTTGCTTCTGTATAATCCTCAAATAGTTTTACCTGAGTGGACTGGGTGCAGCTGCTGGGGCAAGGCCTGCCATGACTGAGCCAGCACCGGCCCTCACAAACCATGCACCTTCATCCTCTCATGTGAGCCTCTTACTACACTCGGTCGCTTCCATTAAGGGGAAACTACATGCTTCTTCACTCAGGCAACCCAAACCTGTTTTTGCACTTGCTTGAGGTCACTGTCAAACCTGTTTCTGCCCTTTATGCTTTGTTTGCCCCCACTTCTGTTTGCAGTACAGACTGATACGCAGATTAAGAAGAAGAGGAGGTTGGCCAAATGTGGGTAGCACCTGTACCTACACAGGCCAGCAAGTAGCTCTGCAAGTGCCAGCCCCAGGTAATGACAAGGATTTATGAAGAATGGCATTTTACTCATTTTTCCAAAGACGCAGAGCTGGTGGAGGCAAAGGGTAGTGGAAGGCAGGCAGGCGCACTCAGTCTGCTCTGACACATCACTGCCATGACTGCTCCACGGCTGATGGCAGAACTGCAAACCTTTGCGCTTAGTTTATTAAATGTCTGTGGTAACATAAACATGAATATTCAGGATGTAAAGATTTATTTTTCTGTATAATATACAAATAAATATTTTGTCACAGAGCACAAAATACTGTCACTGCTGGAAAACACCCTTTACTTGAAGCTTGCCCCTGCTCCTGTGTCGTCCTGGTTCTCTCAGCACTTGCTCTCTTTCCCACTGAGCATGAGCCAGCGTCTCCCGACTCCTCCTTTTATAGCCTTCTTAACTCTGCCCAGAAGGAACACAAAATGGTTCCAATTCCACAAACTCTATTTTAAAGGCATGTAATGATGCGGCACCCAATGAGAAAGAATGAGCAGCATTCCTCTGCCATTCTGTGTACTCTATAAACTCTAGGTATAGTCATTGCATGGAACAAAAGAGTAACATCATTTCCTTAAGAGAAAAAAGAGGCCTTAGCATGCACAGCGACCACTAGACAGGGATAAGTGAAACACGGGACAGAGCACTCACATGGAGTCCACGAGACTCCGAACCAGAGCAATTAGACTCATTGCTCTCGTCGTCCCCTTGTGCTTCTCCCTCTTCTGCTCCACTTTCGCATATGCTGTCTCTGGTGAGTAAGAGTGTGTGGGAATTTCTTCCTTTCCTACGATAAACCTGAAGGACAGAGCATGGTGTTAGTCATCTTCACTCAGGAAAAAAAAAATCTGTTTAACAGCTTACATAAAATATTATACTCTAAAAAGGAATTTGCTTGACATGATGGTTATTTCTGAATCAAATTAATCAACTACAATATACTACAGGACTTCTACAAGGCAATCTTTAACCTAGGACATTTTTAAAGGCATTACATGCTTTAAATTTTTCAAGAGAAGCAGGTCAATAATAATTATAATTTCTCATCATCAATCATAATATAATTTCTCATTCAGAATGAAACTAAGTTTATACCAGATCACTGTTATGTCCAAACAGTTAGGCTAAAACATTTGGGATTTGTGACCTCAAACCCCAAAATGACCGGCTTCGCTGGGGCTGGATTCTGACCAAGTAAACAGAGATTGCTAGTGGACAAACAAAAGCTTACGGGGCATTCCTCAGACCCTTGTGAAGCAATGACCTTCCATCTGTCAGGAAGAGTGACTACTGCCCTTATGTCCCCTACACTCCAGCAATGGGGCATCCAGCTCCCTAATAGCACTTAACTGTAACTCAGACCAAGGGTCCTGTCTCTCCTGACTACACACTTTCTCCACGCTGCTCTACACTTCAGACTCCCTCCGAGAGCTACCTGCTCGTTTTAAAGCCAAGGCTTTCCCACCTACATCCCGGGGATAGCCATCAGAGCATCAAAATTCCCTAAATAAGCCTTCTTTTCACTTACGGAGTAATTGGATTCTGTGGTTTCAATGCACCCTCACTGGCATTTTACTGTTAAGCAGTGGCACTAGGAAAAGTCACTTGCATGTGAAAGAACTTTACGTCCCCAGTAAAACAGTGGTATCCTCATATTTCCTTAGAAATTTTAAACTCTGTTATTGCTATTTTTTATGTCAATCTACTTATTTTTCTTTGGAAAAATCAAACACAGAAGAGATGATCATTCGTCAAAACAATGCAATTGAAAATGTTCTTGCCATCAGATAACACTGGGGAAAGGAGCAGTCTCCGAAGTTTCACAGCTGTTTCTAACTACATGGTAAGAATCATTGCTGATACAAAGAACAGCTGAACTTTCCAAAGAAACCCCAGCTTCTCAACTTTCAGGAAGTCTATCCACATCTACTCAGAGAGGATCAATAATTCTTTGCTAACATTCCAGGATTGAGACCAGTGTAAACAAATAAGAAAACTTTAATATTTGGAAAAGAAAACCAAAATGATGTTACAACTAACCACAGACCCATCCTGTCCTGGTGAGCTCAGTAAACATTTAGCTTTCCTAGGCAAACTGGGGCGTGTAAAGGGCTTTCCTGCCATCACAGGCAGCTGAGAGACCTGGGTGTTATTACTGCAAAAGAATCTGCTCATTATGTGTGTTTCTGCCTAGAAAGTTTAAATCCCCACTCAATTCTTTATGAGCAACCCGATAAAACTAGAAAGTCTCTCTAATGCTTTTTGGAGCTTACTGCTCCTCTGGTCAATGCTGATGACCTCACAGTACAGGTGACTTCTTAGAGAAGCTGTCCTTGACTCTATGCAAGTGACTGAGTGGCCCTTTACCTGTGGTCTCACAGCCCCATGAATCACAACACTGTAAGCATAATTTCTACAGTATGGGCCGCTGACTAAGCTGTGGGGACTGTGAAACTATATCCATCTTCTTTGCTATCATACAACAGTGTCTAGCACAGGTCTGTGACACTGTAAAAAGAATGAATATAGCAATATAACACGCATTCTAACTGCCTATGACAGGAAAGACACAGGGCCAACAAGCATCTCATAAAAGTTCTGTCATTTGGTCCCACAGTAATATTACAGGTACTATATTTCCCATGAGTTAGAACGTGGAACAACCCTGTGTACAAAAGTCCCATTGCCAGCAACCACTAATAGAAAACTGTCTGTCTAGAGCAGTGATTCTCAACCTGTTGCTCATAACCCTTGAGGGTCACATATCAGATATTCTGCATGTCAAATAATTACTTGCAACTCATAACAGTAGCAAAATTACAGTTATGAAGTAGAATGAAATAATTTTATGATTGGGGGTCACTACCACATGAGAAGCTGTGGGTCGCATTAGGAAGCTGAGAGCCACTGCTGTAGAGTCTGATGCTGTACCCCTAGCCATGCCCCTTTAACACTGCCCTGGTTTTCCTTCCCCATTGCCTCCAGCTACTCCAGTGCCTTTCTACTCCTGTCTGCACAGACAGATAATTCCTCCTTAAAACTGCCAGAGGAAGTTTCCTAAAGTGTAGATCAGAACTTGATCTTTCCAAATCAGAAAACTTCGCCAGCTATGGCTCCTTGACTTAGAGTTAAGTGCAAACTCTCAGTGACCAGACTGCTCTTAACTTCAGCGCTAAGAGATTTGCAGGTAAACCAATGCCTTAATGCTGCTGTCTGCATCATTCTTTCCTACATGTTTGTTAAATACTCCTTATCCACCTTTGAAAAGTCCCCGTCTTCCTTCTGTACTGTCCACTGTTCATCTTTCATGGGGGTGGGAGAATCATCAGGGAAATGATGACTTAGCACTTAATTTGCTCTATTTCAGAAGTTGGCTTTAAAAAAAAAAAAAAAAAAAAAACCTACAAGTATTCTTTGCAGTTTTCCTGCCTTATTCTCTGTCTTTATTCCTATCCACAACTTGGAAAGTAACAGCGCTAGTTCTGGCTGAGGCATACAATGGCAAAACCTGCTCCCTCATCAGCACCATTAATCCTCAGTACAGCCTCTGAAGGCAGAAAGATATCAGACTCATTCACAGGTGCATCTCAACACGGTACACATCTGGAGACAAAGTAAAGCACACCTAAATACATACTGAATCTTTGTAACTCATGTACTCTTTTACAGGTAAGATGCATTAAACCATGGTGCTGAGTTAGAGTTTGATGTTCTAAAGCTTTTTGCTGGAGTCTAGCCTGGGGACATTAAACTTGGCTGCTTTATGAATGGGTGCAGTAGATGAAGGAGGTGTGTCCTCTGTAAAACAATGTGTGACAGGGTAAGTGTAACCTGTGGAGGATGGGCACTTCCTTCAAGCCTGATGGTGACTGCATCTATTTGTGTCCAAGTTCCAGAGTGGCCATCACCCTCAAACCGTCAGGCACTGAACATTCTTTTCTCATAAAATTTACCACTGCCAGGAAGTCATACTTGCTAAGTTTGGCCACCACAAGTAATTTTCTGTCCCCTCCCCTCTGTAATTAATGTTGAATGTTGAATATTTTGACAGGCTATAAACTCACTGTATGCGTCTGTAACAACAATCATCCGAGCGTCAATAGGGAGATGCAGAATAGAAATTCATGCCAAGTAATACTTTAGGAAACCACTAACAGCAATGAACATTAACCCATTGTTCTTTGACAATGAAACCTGACAACTAAAAAGGAATCTAGCTTTCGGTATTAAAATTATGTGGCATCTTCAAGTACCTAAGAGTAATCAATGGGCAATACATGCAATGTAAAATGAAACCCACCCTGTTTAGTAGGACATGTACCATATAATACCATATGAAAACTGAGTACCATTCCCTGAGTATTTATTTGGTTACGCTTTTACTTTGTCTTCAGATGTGTACTGTGTGGAGGATGCACCAATAAATGAGTCAAATATATCTCTGCTTTCTGAGACGAGGAGAAGGCAGTATTCATTAAAATTGTGCTGACATTACAAAAGAGGGAAGGGAGTTTTCAGTTGTATGTCTCAGCCAGAACTAACACTGTTGCTTTCCAAGTTGTGGATAGGAATAACGACAGAGAATAAGGCAGGAAACTGGCACACATCTCACAGATGCCTTTTTCCATCTATGAAGAAGAATGGCTGACAGGACAGAAGGAAGAAGGCTGACTTGTGAATGGCAGAAAAATCTGCAATGCTTAACAACTTTAACAAGGATTCCTGTAACAATGAACACTGTTCTAGAACATTGTCCTATAACAGAAAAGTTAAGCACAAACATTTCCAACTAAGCACTGATTCAAAGTACATGCAACGAGATACAATACTATCTGAAGCAGCTCAAGGTTTTCCAAGACTTTGGTGGGAATCTTTAGAAAATGAGGCAAGGTTATCTCTTAAGGAAATCACCTTTTGGTTTTGTCATTAACTTACAGTTTAAAAGCATGCTTTTTCATTGTTTAAGGACAAAGGATAAAAGTTTTTTCTCATATATCTCTTAACAAAAAAAGTAAAAGAGAACATTTTACGTGCACCATGGCTTCAGAAGTCTAGTTATCAATGTTCTATCACCACAACTTTTCTTCCCCTCCTCTCCCCACACCTCCTGGGGATTGTACCCAGGGTCTCACACATTCCAGGCAGGAGCCCCATCACTAAACCCTGAAAACCTGTCAGTCACATAGTTTCCTGCCATGCCATCTCTAGGTAAATGCAAACCTCCTTGGCGCACTTAGCTTTCAGTGCTAGGCTGGGACTCAGGCTGACAGATGGAAAACAGTGCCCCTGGTCTTCTTCCATTTAACTTGTAGTTTTTCTCTTGAATCTTCTCATTATCCCAAAATCACAGTACTTATTTTCCTACCTCTAGCTCTCTGTCATCCAACATCTCAAATACTTCTGCTGGACTCACCTTTCAAAGTCACTGTTAACCACCTCACTCAGACACCATTAGGGGTCTACTACCTACTTATCAATTCCAAATCAGCCCCTCCCTACCCTGACCTATCAGTCTTCAACACTAACACCAAAACAGACAATTTGATTCACTTCTACAAACAAAGTTTTTCTTCATTTTTCCTTATCTAAAGCTATGCCTTAAACTCACATCCCGGAAAAGATGGAGGGTGTGCCATCTGAATGCTCACGAGTGTCAGCCCTGCACTAAAGCACCTTACGTGCAAGCTCTTCAGAATAACCGTATAAGATGCTGATTCCAACCCGAAGCATGCCCTAACTTTCCAGATACTTGCAGTGAATGCCATGCTACCAAAGGTCACTAGACAAGCAGCATTCCATGGACACTGAAAAATAAAGTAAGTAATGTCTGACACTAACTGGGAAAACGTGGGCTTTGCCCTTAGTACGTAGAGTGAGACGTTAGTGGAACGTTCCATTAAACACATGACAAATGTCTATTTTGTTAAGATGTTTAGAGTCATAAAATACAATAACACTTACACTGTATATATAATAGGCCAATTATTATGTTAATAGATGAGGTGAAAAATATCAAACGTTCTAAGAACACTGAAGACCTATTTTGTTTGACAGTCCATAAGTCCCACCCATAACTCAACTCAGGCTAAGAAATTATGTAATAAACTATCCACAAATGCAAGGAAATAATGGTGTGACTTTTACTGTCAGATTAAAAATTAATAAAACTTTATTGGAATTATATACACTCAATATTTTTAGGAGGTTAAGTTAACTTGCAACTTCTCTCAACACAAAGACAGAATGTTACTTACCTAAGTGCAGAAAACGTAAAGCCTTTTAAGCCATCTTTGCACCTAAAACAAAAATTTGCAATCATAAAATGGCATGTTTTAGAATATAAAGTAGTATATAAAATAGCATTCCTTCCTAATAATGGTTTAAAGTGTGAAAATTTTTTGGAATGACATAAGAAATGAAAAAATTCAGCAAGTCACCTTCCACAAAGCAACTGACTAGTATACTAGAGAGTTCCTCTGGCATAGAAACAAAGTTGGGGTTCAATCCTCAAGAGCCAGGGTAAGGGAGACTTAAGTCAACCTTCTAAGGGTTCCATTTGGATCTAAAATGAGGCTAAGACACTCTTCACTCCTCCTGATCCCTGGAGGCCGATTCCCTATGAAGAACAGCACGTCATTCTCTGAGCATCTCACACAGGGCAATTTCTGGTTCATTAATTCAGTGGGTGTGGTGCAAGAAGGAGCTGAGCAGGCACAAAAACATTGCAACATCCCCCTCTGGTTCAGGCCAAGGGAGAGAGAACATGGGATAGGGAGAGACTGAGACTGGGAGGAGGAGGAGAATCCAAGTAGTATTTCTTGAGCATTTATCATTGCTGTGCAGTTTGGGTGACTTGGTCTTGTTTTGTTAGATAACAACACAGCCCTGGGTGTAGGCTTGTGTGCATTTGAACTTTCATGGGGGCTCAAGCCCAGCAACAACCTTACCTCCTGAGGTCACAGGACTAACATACTAATAGGATTCAGAATTCCAGGTGTGTTGGGGTAGTGGCAGTGATAACCTGAATAATTAAGCACTTCTCCTTCCCATCCTCCTGCTAATTATATTGTCTTTAGCTGGGGAAGATGCAGGCTATGTGGTAACTAATATTCTCAGATTAACAGTAAGTATTTAAATGGACTTAAAGACATTAGAAATGCTCAAAAGCCCTTTCTGCAAAAAGGTTATAGCCACAAGGAACCTTTAATATAATCAATCATAAAGGAGTTTTGGGTATTTATTATCAAAATCTCTTGAAAAATGTCTATAAAGACTAATGACAAAATGACAGTCTCATAGACTCAAATTTAAAAAGTGCATCTTCAAATGTAAGTGGACAGACAACTCATGGTGCTTGTCACTTGTACGACAAGTCATAAAGAAAGCATATGAAACAACTGCCTTAAAATTTATCTTATTGTATGTGACCTAGAATCTTAGGAAATATTTAAGCCACATGAAGATATTTTAAAACATTTAAGGCTTATGCCAGTCATGCAGCATGGCTGACTTAGTGGTCGTGTTGACAATGGGAAATGTAACCAAAAGTTCACATTTAAGTAATACATGACATAAATATCTACACAGAATGTGCATGAAGGCAAAAGAATTTATAAATTAAAGTAAAAGGGTACTTGGGAAAATTACATTACTTAAACTTATCTTTTTTCATCAGAAGAAAGTGTTTCACAGTAATTTAAAACCCATAATCTGAATTGGTGGAGTGGTGAAGGAGTGGGCAAGGGGCCTATTGACGAGGAAAAAGAAAGCAGTAGATCAATTAAAAGATTATGTACATCTGGGAACAAATTTTGGTCTTGGGACGTTATTGTTCAAAGATAGCCATTTGTCTTTGTTCGGTGTTGAATAGTTAAAAGAGTCTGACAAATCGGTTAGTACACAAGGCATATTTGTGGCCCTGCACAATACATTTAATTGCAGACCAAACATCAAAAAGTAGCTTTCAAGCATAAAGGAGGCATATTCAAATGAATTTGCAATTTCATTATGATGGAGGTCTGGCTCTTCAGTAGAACCCTGTGGGAAGCACTTCATATTGATAAAGTCTTAACATGGATTCAAAAGAGGCTATTCTTTCTCCTATTCGTGTATAAGGTTTGTTAAGGTAACCGATGGTCAAAAGAACAATGAAGTAATCATTCTGCAAGAAGAATCTTTAAAATGTGGCCCCACATTTTGACACTGAGTGCATTGTGCAGGTATTAACTGTGAAACATTACTGAAGTCTATGTTAAATTAGAAGGCATGATATAAAGATTTCAACTAGACAGACCGCACTAAAAAGTTCTTTACTTTGCTATGGCCGTGGTGATTACAGTGCAGATCAAATCAAGTCACCATTTAAGAATTATCACATATTAGGTATCTACATGTGTAGGAACTGGCTTAGGTTCCATTACACATCCACTGTCACAAGAACATCACATTCTCATTTCACATGCACCTTGTGGGAGAGATTCAACAAAAGTCTAAAGATGCAGAACAATAGCTGTGGGGATAAAAAGAAACCTACAGGGCAGAGGAGAAAGGGTCTGGGTTTTCCTTTTTTCATGTATATATACATATACATACATACATACATACATACATACATATATGGTCAAGTAGTCTCTTTAAGAAGGCAAAAGATGATAATCGGTTCCGAACTTTAAGGAACTGAAGGAGGGAATTTCAATTTGAAGCAACAAGTAGAGCGCCGTGCTGAGTCACAGCAGAGAGCAGACCACCAAAGTGGCAGAACCGAAGGGAAGAGGTAAATGACACAATGGTAGGAAACACGGCCATGGAAAATGGAGGGAGTTTCTACCATGCAGAGAGGCACTTGAGAATGATCTCAGTAGAGGAAGATCTGTCTTAAGTTATATGAGATGAATTCTGGCTGCTGAGTGGAAACCAGATGATAGGAAGGCAGTTAGAAACCTGGGGAGGGTGACCATGGCTGGAAGGAAAAGAAGAATGTGACTACATACATGTCAAAGGTGAGCAGTCAGAATTTCCTGATAGTTTGAATGTAGAGCAAGCAAACAAGAGAGAATTCGATACCTACTGACAGATCTGGGCTAAAGCAAAGAGGACACAGTGGCCATTTACTGACGTGAGAAACTGTAGGACTCAGGGAGAAATGAACTTTGTTTTGGAAATGTAAGTGTGAAATGTGCCTGAGCTGAATACCAGTTAGTGAAGGATGCAGGTGCTGGCTATGAAGGTCTGAGGACCGTGGAAGACAACTGGTTCATTTTTACACAGTACGTAAACACAGGAGACTAGATACACGCACAAACAAGGAAACAAGTACAGATGTAGAAATATGTCAGGTGTGCATGTGTATGTATACATGATTTACCAAGAGCTCTTTTGCAGAAAAAAATTCATCAATTTCTTCAAATATCATCACCTGCTAAAATAAAGTCTCACTTTATTTTCAACTGCCCATAAAACTAATGCACTCGACTCATTCACGTGTGCCCAGACTTGCTATTTAGTCTGTGCAGACGATACACACTAACATAACTCAGCCCCTATCCTACTTTTGCAAAGCTCTATGCTAACATAAAGTGCAATAAGAAAAAGCCAATAAAGACAAAGGAGAAAGGGGTTTTCAGCTCTGCAGTCAAAACCTCAGTTGATAAACAACGATTACCAAAGACTCAGGCTGGAAAGTACACGCTGCATTTTGGGAAGCATACAGAGGGCTAATACTTACGTCACTAAAATAACATTCTTGATCAAATGTTCAAATTTTGAGTTAGATATATAAATAATAGTAAAAGAAACAATTCTGCACAAAATATCTTTTTCCCCTTCCAAGCTTGCTTACTTCCTGTGAAGTGACTTCCATGGTTCTATGATGTACTTTACAATACTTCACCAGCAGATGTCACTACAGAACCATCCCTGGAAGAACTGGGACCCAGGAAGCAACATTTTGGCAAGTTTTCCTCTTAAAAGTATGCATTTTATAAGGAGTTCAAAATGTCATAAGAAAATGTTACATTATGCTTTGTTAAGTAAATACCATGATATCTGAGTTTTGATGTTTCTGTTTCTATAGTCCTGTAATTTCATGAAATTATAAAATATTTTGCATTGGTCACTGTGAGAGAGGATGATGTGTGACCTGCCACTTCCGCCTCAGTCTACAGTCCCCAGGACACTGAAAACAATGAGAACAGAAATAGTTTCTCTACTCAGTTTTTAATGACTCAGTTAATGTAATCAATATCGAATATTCCCTAGATTTCACTTAGAATATTTCTTCATCAAAAAAAAATGCATGTTGTAGGAAAATCTTGATATTTACAAGGTTTATAGATATAGTCATGATCTTTTAAGCAACCTTGAGAGAACTGTAAGACTCAATCACTTTTCACCTGCACACACACACTCCAAAATACAGGGAAAGGACACTTATCATGTACTTTGGTGCTCTGTGCTGCTTCTGACTCACTGAACAGTTTCCATGAAAGCGAACTATTAAATGTAGCTAACAGTATACTCTGCCTTAATCTGTTCAATAATCATCGATTGAGCATCTGTTACACAACAGGCAACTGGGGAATGCAGTCAGCCTTGTATACCTGAACCATCACCTCCAATCTCAGATTTAAATTATGACTCACAAAAACCATGCGAGAGCATAGAAATGAAAAAGAAAAGACAAATTAGAAAAACTGTTTTTAAAAGAAACTGCTCAGAGTTCAAATGTTGATATTTCTACTGGTGCTATGAAAAAAGAAAAAAGAACAATGATGATAATAACCATGTGCCATCAAAATTTTGAATTTTGAATTACTGTATCACTGGTACAAAATCAGAAATTAATTTGTGATTAATCCAATGGAAAAAATTTAAAGTCTAAAAAGAATGAATGCATACACTTAAGTGCCTCAGAGTTAGAGATTATGACTGCTCTTTCTAAAGGATACTCGGGATTGAGGAGATAGCTCAGTGGTTTAGAGCACTCTGCTCTTGCAGGGGATTTGGGTTCAGTTCCTGGCATGAAGACAGTAGATCACACCCATCTGTAACTCCAGTTCCAAGAGACTGCAACAGCCTTTTGTGACCTCCATGGGCACTCGGCACACATGTAGTGTATATACATACACACGGGCAAAATATTCACATATATAAAATAAATGAGTAAATACATCTAAAACATGCAATTTTAAGTAGTTTGTTTTTGATGAATTAAATTTTTAACCTCACAAAGTAAAAATTTTGTAGTTTGTTTTCTACGTCATTTTCAAAAGTAGGAATATACCTTAGCACTAAATTATAATTCAATATATAAGATTTGACCAATAAATAATTGTATATTTTATTACATTTGCTTATCATGCAAATGACAAGAAAAATTGGGATATAATAAATTGCATTTATATTTGTTTTAACATTGTAATGTCTTAATCATAAATTCATATGCAAACAGGTTAAACTGAGTGCTACAAAGTTACTATTCAGACTTGTGATATTTGTGGTTAAAACGTTACATTGCCTAATTGTAGACAGCAGGACCTTCTCCTTACATCTACTATTTTTGGAACTTATGCTTCTAATTAAGTGTAAGTCACTTCCACTTAAAATTACTCAGCCAAAGCACATCACAACTCCAGGTACAGGGTAAGCAGGAGAGGGCATGCGTGCTTTCCTGTGGCGGCACAAACAAAAGTTGGTGAACAGCAGCACCTGTCTACTATTAAGGCCAAACATGTAACTGCCAAGAATCAATTCTGTTTATTTAGAATATTTAAACAAAATTCCTTGTTTCTGCAGAACATGATACCACTAGTCCATGTTTCTCACACTAATTTCAAGCAGGGTGATTAGATAAGGATCTTTCTGGTAACAGGCTTTTCTATAGTACGTTAAGGACTTACAGTTATGCACATACTGTGTACAGTATAAGATTTCTTTCTTATTCCTTAATCCTTCAGACAGTTAAGAGCATTCTCATTACATCGAACTGGCAACAATATTGCACAGCAGATAGAACATAGAAAAAAATACATTGAAAGAAAATTTTAATCTGTATAGAAATTAAGAAATCTATTGGTTGTGAAGCAATTATAGTCCTCACTGGGCACCAAGTATCTTAGATTCATTTCTATAGCAAAACTCTGGGGTTTGTCTATTTTGTCTTTCGGGTTTTGAAACAATGTAGTTTTGAATCAGTTATCTGAATACCTATCAACAGCTCCTAGCGCTTGCCCATCACACAAAGCCCCTTTAATTTATTCATTCTGCTGAGCACATGTGAGTCTGGAACAGAGGCTCCAGCCTCTTCTTATGCAGAGGAGTTTTTAAAACCACCAATGAAATAAACTGCCATTGTAATATGAATCTATCAGGTAGGTCTAAAAGGCAAGGCCACTGCTGGCCATGTTTACCACTTTACCAGGAACTGCAATCCAGCAAAGGGGATGAGACCATAGTGTTTGCATGTTGGGACACTGCTGGCATTGCTTCATTATGCATGCATGCATTCATTCATTCATTCATTCATTCATTCATACCCTTAAATTAACCTGACAATTACTATCTACCATGCAAGTCCTCAAGTGCTGGGAACAACCTGTATCACTATCCTGCAACAGTGTCACAATCCAGAGAAGTCATCACACAAATAAATAACAGTACCGTCTGTAGTACAGAAAGAGCTGTAACATAGAGAACATGATGTGAGCAAAGCATGATGGGAGGATAGCCAACCTTGGCTTCCATATCAAGGTCAAGTGACAACATAATGCAAAAGTAGACATAGATAATGAGGAAGGGATACCTATACCTTACAACAAGAGGTAACAGGCTATCAGGAACAGTGCAAGTTTAAGATGGCTACAGTACAGTGGTGAGGACAGTGGTGAGAGTGTGTGGGGAAATAGGGATGAATTTCACCCCTGGGGGAAAGGCCTCTTCCTATCATGAGTTGACGACTCACATGATCTCATTCTTTTATGTAATATCATTAGTAATATCTACTTAAGATTCCAAAATAGTAACCCACCAACTAAATTCTGCTGAAACCAACCTATAAAAATGTCTAAAGTGTGTATTGCTTCTCTATTTTGTTTTAGATGAAAGATGAAGCTGCACAGTAATTATCATAGATTTTAATGCTTATCAAATGGTGTTAAATAAAAAAAACAAATATGACTAAAAATAACTCAACTACAGAAAAATGAACATAAGAATAAAATATCAAATTTAATTTACCATAAATGTAAATAACTGATATTATTTATAAAAACTCAAAAGCCCCCAGAACTTTAGTGTAGTGAATATTATCTAACAGGCCATTCGTGTAGGCTGCCCTGTCTCCAAAACCATCCCTGCCACCAACTACAATATAGGTCGAGATTTCACTGTGTGCATATAACTAATAGTGGCCTGGTTTCTTTACTCTGGGAAGAAGGAAGGGCAACAAAAAGTGTCATTATAGAGGGAGAAGCTGCTTTGCCTTCAGTCTTGTGTAATTAACACTACTCCCAAGGAATAATGAAGCAAATATTATTTGTTTGAACAATTATTTGTCAACACGTAATTATGGAGTTAGAGTCAGGAGAGGGTTACGGATTCGTGAGCAGACTGTTTAAACTATGCCTCTGCTTCTCCAACTGGAACTGTAAATAATAGAGCCTATGTCATACTGTTCAAATGCTACTTACTAGCACCACTGCTGTTACTGCAGTCATCACCATCACGGTTACAGAGACTAAGACAGCATCGCAACTGTCACCTTACATGCATAAGACAGGAACAGCAAACAGCCTTGACTTACAGCAAGCTCATTGGCTTCATTCTTGTGGTGAAATAGACAATCTTTCTGAAACCAATACCATATCGATTTTACCATGCTTCATAATTAAAGGCCTCTTTCAGAAATACATATATAAATCAGTTTAGCATACAGTGATTTACAAATTGCAAGTGGACATACATGAAATATTAATTATCAGATGAAATTGTGACCTGCGTCAGCACATGAAGATATGAACTGTGGCAGAGCCATATGACAGAATAGTATTCAGCAATAATAAGACTGTAATGTGCAAATACATTATTTGTAAAGGTAAGCATCTTTAAAAGAGCTTGGAAAAGGCCAGTCAGTTAAAGAGACACCATATATAATTCCATTCATATGAAATTCTAAGAAAGAGAAACCAAGTCTCTAGTGACAGAAGATAGATCCACATTTTTCTAGTTTGAGGGAAGCGGAGGTGAAAAATGACAGCAAAAGAACAAGAACCCTTCCTGGGCCAGTGGGAGGCTCCAATCTCCAGTACATGAAGAGATTGTTTATAACCAAAACAATAAAGTTAAGTCAGTGAGTAACCAAATGAGAAGAATTGTAAAAGCTGAGAGTATTCAGATTAATAACCTTTTAATAAGATATGTGATTGACAAATAAGCCCTAGGGAGAGAATAAGCCATGAAGATAATCAGAAAACAACCCTGGAAAGGAAGAAAAATAGATCAGCTCCCTCTGTGAAGGTCTCCTGGGACAGATGGAGGCAGAAGGCTAGACCTGCAGCATGGCACACTGCAAGGGAGATTTGGGGCTAGAAGTGAGAGGGGCCTGGGCACAGGAGTCTAGGTGGGGGGCAGCAGGGGATGCTAGGGGACTGTTTCACAGTGTGTCTGGAGGAAGCTTCGGGGAGGCAGGTCACTCGTGTGCGCTCGCTGCCCCACCCCCCCCACACACACTCTCACATATTTAGACAATGCTTTATTAAGTTTCTGTAATCAAATCCAAGAAGGTAAGGTACCACACATTTAACCCAGTATACGACCGTATAAAGTGGGAAAAGCTTTTGATTTCTGCACAATATCAACTCAGTACCATACATTATGGACTTTTCCACATTTGATAGCACAGTGAGTTTTCCCACTTCAAATTATATATATTTCATTTTTATAAAACGACCAATGATTATAGTCTGTTATACTTTATTAAGGCTAGACAGAATTTTACCAGGCCAAAAACTAGATTAAAACAATTTTTACTTAGTTGGTTTTGTTTGTTTTCCAATAGGGGGATCTGAACATAAATTTTTACACACCTCACACATGCCTAGAGGGTGCTCCACCATAAAGCTACATCGCCAGTCTCCTTTTAAAATACTGTTTTAGTCAGATTCCTACTAAGTTCCCAGGCAGGACTTGTCCTTAGGATCCTAGTACCTCAGCCCACTGGGCTAAGTGAGATCACAATGCCCACAGCACCAAGCCATTTGCATTCATTAAGCTGTCCATAACCAAATCAAACCAAACACATTCTCACTGTAAACACAACAACCACTTCTCCTGACCTGCCTCAGTAAGAAGTGGAGATGGGAGAGGCCAACTACAACTGTAGGGACCATGTGTCACTCAACATAGCAAAGCTATCAGAAGGTGTTCCGTAGGTGACAGGAGTTCAGCACTTACGATCCTGAATGTGAGAAAGGAGAGCCAGCTGCTGCTACTTGGTTTTCCTCACTGGAGGCCCAGACGTCAACCCTCAGATAAGTCTTAGGGTTACCCTGACTCTGTAGAAAGGATGGGCTTGCCTCTAGACGTGCAGACTGCCATGTTGCCTATCCACAGCACTGAGAGGCTTACTTCAACTGATCTTCTGGTAAACATTCATCTACCATTTTAGACTTAGGGTTAGAATCCAGCCAACTTAGTTTTAATTCCCTTTCTCTACCTATTGTGGAAACTTAGTAGAGAAATTTGTTTCTGAGCCTTGGATTTTCCAAATGAAAATATAAAGAGGGTGGATGAAATGGTCTTTAAGATTCTTCACAACCTGGAGCTAGTGAGATGGCTCAGCAAGGGTATCTGAGGTGAAGCATGATGTCCTGAGTTGAGTCTCTAGTACTCATGATAGAAATGGGATAGATCAATATGACCTCTCTAAGCACACCACAGCACACACATGTGCAAATACACAGATTAAATACATAGATGCAAAATGAAAACTTTCACAACTTAAAATTCCTAACAATAAAGTATCAACTGCAAATTCATGGTCCACTCAAACTTGATATGGTCCCAATTTGAGTTTAAGCCTCAGGTTAAATCACTATTATTGAATATATACTAAATTTGTATATGACAGTTTGGAATACTTAATTTAAAAGAAAACTGAAGACATCACCTTATATATTCTATGTAGGATACTGCATAACTGTCAGTCTCTCAACATAAAGGTACATTTAATACCAGTGTGGGAACAAACTACTCAAATATATAAATTCAAGGTGGTTTACCTAGCTCCATATGCCTCGATATCATTTCTGTGTGTGGATTATCTGAGTTACGTACAGTGAACATGAAGGGGGAACCGCACTCAGCATATGTTAAAAAGCTGAGTTTCCTAGCTTCAAAAGGAAAAAATATACACAGGGTTCTTTTAAGAAAATCACACTATCCAACAATTAACAAGAAAATAGCATAGAACATTAACAAGTCTACTCCCAAAAATGATTTAAAACATTTTTAGATGCTAATGAAAACTAGGGTGCAGCCCAAAGAGACAGCATAGGACACGCTGGGTTCCATCCCCACACCTCAGCGGCGGCGGCAGCTGCCTAGATGGTGTCTGTGTCCCACATTTGCTTCCATGTGCAACACACACACCATTCGTGTTCATCTACTTCCTTCTTTTAAGATGGACACAGCCGAGCTATGATCATATTCTAAAGAGTTCCAAGTACATCTATTTCCTTCAAAAACCGTTTCATTTCGAGCCCACAATTTCAATTCACCATTTCTAATCCATATGTACATCAAAATGGTGCAAGGAAAAGAAGCAATTACTTCATTTATTTCAAACTGTCCTAGCTGCATGACTAGGGATCTCTGTGGGGCATAGGAGGAAAGTGATGTGAAGTGAAACCTTTAAAATCCAGAGGAGCTTAGTTCCTTCCACTTGAGACTCTAACTTGGTGAGAACTACACTGCTTTCCAATACATCTGCATGGGTGGACTGTTTCTGAGGCCTTAGTATCCTGTCAGACACAGATCCTATCTTATGAGTGATGTGTTCTCACAGTCTGGGCAATAGTGCCTCAGAGCTCCACATCCTCACAGTCAAAGGCCTTTGCTAGAACACCGGCTTCACCCACCAGCCAAATGTCTGCTAGGCAGGCCCTGGACTCAAAAAGCCTACACTGGTTGCCGGTCTAAAACACAGGATTTACTTTGACTATGAGCCATGCCTTATTTTACTTGTACATTTTGTAGAAATGGGGGAGTCATGCTTCAAAGGCCAGGAGACAGAAAGGAGAATCAGTTAGGCCAGCAAAGGACCCACTGAGCTCAGCAGACAACAATGCTGTTGTTTATTTCTTTGAAATACAATTATCCAATATAATAATACTCAAGTATTTGTTTTCTAGTAGACAAACTGTAGGGGCCTGGGCACAGATACAAAGACTTCTTAAATAGTATTTCACTACAAACAAGGAACCATTTCATTTACCCTAGAAATACAACAGATACTTCTGAGTTCTCTAACTGGAGCAGGCTTCCTCAGAATCTAGTTCCCCTACTATCTTACTACCAACATCTTCCGCCTTCTGTAATGAGGGGACATGGAACTGAAAACACAGCATGTGAGTCCAAGAATTCTAAATCTGGGTCTGTATGGAATTTCTGCCACAGAGCCTTTGTGCTTTAGAGCACAGGGCTATTATACTCAGTATATTTTGGTTCTTGTTGCAAATCACAGAGTGTAAAGGTGGGAATGGCTTGGCACAGCTGGGACGGGAGAATGGAACAGGGGCCCACTGGGAAGAGAAGAAGCTGAACCATGGCACCAGGAAGACAGCCTTGAGGGAAAAACAGGCTGAAACTGTTTTATGCCACATTTGGGAGGATATGACAAATAAGGCTGGATTTATTCCTGAAAGCTGTGGCAGAACTCACAGATTTATAATGAAGCAGCTGGAAGAGGAGCCTGTGTTGGCCCTAAGGGAGTGTGGGAAGCAAACCAGGAGCTGGGAAGGGTTTCATTTCAGAGTTGAGCAGAGCTTAGAGTTGCAAGTCCTGCTGACATTTCGAGCTTGGGAAGTCACTTTCTCAACTGAGTCTGCTCTGAAAGCCTTTCAACAGCCCCCCCCCCAAAAAAAAAGCATTCAGAGACTTCTTGTCTGATATTTAAAGCACTGATTTCATTGTTCGAACCATCTCTCTCTACATAATTAATACAAAACTCAAATATCCAAAGTACACAGTTTATCAAACAATGGCAGAGAGGTAAGATAAAGTAGTAAGAAGAAACCAAACAGAACAAAAGAAAATTATTGATATGCCTATTACCTTGAGGCCTTTAACTTTATTTATTTTGTGCAAATATGTGTGTATGCATATACGTGCATGAGCTCCTGGGTGCCAGATGCAGGGACCAGATCTGGTTCTCTGCGAGTGCTCTTTACCACTGAGCCATCTCTCCAGCCCCAGGAAGTGCTCATAACCACCAGTCCATCCTGACAGCCACCTAGTTTCAGTTTAGTTTTGCGGTTGTTTTTTAAGATTTATCGTATGTAGCTGGATGATTTGTCTGCATGTACATCTGCACACCAGAAGAGGGCACTGGGTGCTATAATACTACAGTTACAGACAGTCGTGCGTCTCCATGTGGGTGCTGGGAATTAAACTCAGGACCTCTGGGAGAGCAACCAATGCTCTTTACTGCTGAGCCATCTCCCAATCCCTCTAGTTTTAGGTTTTAAAGTAGTTGGAGAAGGAATCTTGCTGTATATACGGCCTGGTCTCTGATGCATGAGCTGCAGCCTATTACTTAACTTTCATAAAGCAGACTGGGCAGACTTCTAGAGTGTAGTGGTTCTCAACCTTCTTAATGCTATGACCCTTTAAAATAGTTCCTCCTGTTGTGCTGATCTCCAATGATAAAAATATTTTTGTTGCTACTTCATAACTAATTTTGCTACTGTTGTGAATCATAATGAAAATATTGTTGGAGATACAAGTTTGCCGAATAGGTCTCAACCCAGAGGTTGAGAACCACTACTCCAGAGGATTGTTTCAAGAATAAAATACAGTGAGATTGTGTGTAAGTCATCTATCAGAATCATAGCCTAGAGTATGGTACGTGTTCATCCAGTACATTTTAAGCTACTTTTTCTTTCTCCTTACATTATCTTTCCTGACATTTGTAGCATTTTCTTCTCTTGGTATTCAAGTGCTTTATTTTTCCTTAATCATAATTACAGTTTTCAAAATTTGTTACAGTTCCAAGCAATGACTTATGCTTAGTGAAACAGCCCTTAACAGTGGTTTGTTATATCATTTAAAATGAACCACAACTCAAATTTTGGCTTTTCTTCTTTCCCTTCACTGCTGATAAGACAGCTGCAAGTCCCCGTTGATGATCTCTACTTCCCAGTGAGCCCTGGAGTCAATGGAGAAAGTCCATGCTCAAAGCATGCTGTGCTATAACACTGCAGAGGTTCTGATGTTTTTTACTTCCTCGTTTTCACAGTGGGCTTATCAAAGTACAATGCCATCGTAAGTCAGATCATCTGAATAAGAGGTTTGTTCTATTATTTTACAACCACATTCATTAAAGGGAGTAATGAGTGGTTGAAACTAAAATATCAATGGAGAAGAGATGGAGCTGAAATTATAACAAATCAAAACAAACAAAAGCAGCAGAAAGTCTAGTACTCCTGAAGTCAAGTGTTATCAAGAATATCAAAAAGATCTTTGAACAAAACCAGATGAAAGGACTGGGGGTAAAATGGGAAACAGAAGCTCCCTTGGTCCAAGAAATAAATGAGAAGTCAGCTCAAGAAGACATAATCATAAGTGATGACAGCTAAAAACCAAAGATCTGCCCAAAGAAACCCTCAGGAGATTCCCCCACTAACTCTGGCACAACGGTGCTGAGGACAGCAGGGACTCCCAAGAAGCCACTTCCTCCAACCTCAATACCAGTTCCAAAGAAAGGAAGGCTGGGGAAATGTACCCAAGGGCTGAACTGGGCACAAACACAAGTAACAACAAGGGGTGTGGGAAGGGAGACTGAACTGTGATCCACAAACCAGAAGCTAAGGTTTTCTGTGGATATCATGGAAGGAATGCTCCAAGAAGGAAGTGCCTTGCAACTGTCTGGGCAAGAAAATGGGGGGATGGGGGGGGTAGGAGGTAGGGTAGTAACTAAGAAGCAGGACACAGGACAAGTGAATGAGCGAGCCCGATTTGCAACTACATAGACAATACTAAAGTGGACAGAGAAAGAACCAGAACCCTGGTAACAAACATTTCCAGCTGAAGTGGTACACAACCCACGGGCATGACCACATCGGAACGTCAGACACTGAGACCCAACTGGTGGAAGGACAGAGCTCCACTACATACAGAACGATGGCTGGGCATGTCCTCAAAGCATCAGTCCATGCTGAAGGCTGGGGAAACGCAAGGAAAAGCTGACACCCGCTGACAGCTGAGTAGAAACTCAACCTACAAGGTAGCTGGTTCAAACACCAGGATAATGCATGCCAGCCAGCAAATCTGGTTTAACAGGTTTGAAGGGAGCCACAAGTGCTCTCCCCTTCCCCCAGCAGTTCAGTTTGCTAAATGAATCATAGTCAGAGGATGCTAAATGATGCTACAATTTCTTTTTTAAAAAAATTTTTATTTTACATTTTATTGTGTTTTAAATAAAAAATGTCACTCTTGCATAAATTCTCTTAATTATTTTGCTTCTTTATATATTGGTTAATTAGGTTTTCTGACCATTCTGTAAGGTTTTGGACCTCTTACTAATACTCCGGGGTTGTGGAATAAACACAACCCATATACTTTAATTCCTATCTCACTTCCACTCTTTCCTATTCTGTCCTCTTCTTAGCTCCAACTCTCCATAGCTTTAATAATGTTGAAACTCTGTTAATGCGAACACGACCCAGACTTGCCCATCCATCTACTTGCCTCCTCATTCCTTTCTCAGCTGATATCGCTCTAGCTATACTTAGGCTTCCATTCCTAGTCTCACTAACCTGTTCCCTGAGTCCACACTGTACCTTAACCCCTAGAGTTACTGGAGTTAAAGGGTTGATTGAGTCTGTAATTGACTATTATGGTCTTTGAACACTGGGCCTGTCCTGCTGTAGTTGCTGCTTCTGCAATAAAAGTCTACAGTGACCGTAGTACTGTATTTTACCAAGGGTCCCTCCTAAAAGACTGTGAACTGGGAGTTTAGCGTCTGAACTAAAACCCCAATCAGTCCATAGGGACAGAACAACTCAATCCTTCACAATCTAATCTCATATGACACTGCAAATGCCTCAACAGAAAGAATGGAGCTAACATTAAAAAATAAAATAAAATAAAACACTTCAGTCAATGAGCTAATCCCAGACATACAACTTCTCGTACAGAAATGTAAGAAGTAAGAGAAAGTGGAAACAGTGTCACCTCTGAGGAAGAGACTGCTGTCAAGTGACTTGGATGAAAGCCTATACAGAGGATTAAACCGACCGTTCATGAGAAGATTCAGTAAAAGCAAAGGGAGCACAATTAAATCCCTGAGTGATTCAGATAGAACACAAATAAACCTGAATGAATACTGAAGTCAGTTCAGGGCATGAAGAAGAAACATGATAGAAATGTTGAAGAAAATAGAACTAATAAAAGTTTTAAAAGTAAAAGTAAAATCTAAAATTTTGTAAACAAGAATAAAAGAAAATGAAGCTTCATATTAGACCTCATGTTTCCCAAAAAAAAAAAAAAAAAACCAATAATAGGTGCAATATTCATATGTATGAAAAGTGCCTGAAGGCAAGTATGACTCCAGTGTTTTCCAGCTATATCAAACATCTGCCCTTCGAGAGAAGAAGCCCTGCAGTGTTATCATTACTGAGTTGCAAATAAGCCCTTTGCTTGCAGAAATAAAATAATCTGCTCGACAGAATTTTACTAGCCAGGGGTAGGAATGAGGGTGGGGAAGGTGAGATCACTGCCCTTTGCAGACAGAAAACTTTCTAGTTGGAACAGAGATAGATCTGACTCATCAAAAGCATATGGACAGTTAAGATCCTTAACTATAAACAGTAGGGTCCAGGCCTGGGTGGTCTGTGTTATGTCCAACAATATATAAATTGGCTTATCCTCAAAGTAAATATTTCCATTTTATTATTCTGAGTCATGAAAATATTCAGTCTGTTAAAAAACAGAAACATTTTCAATCCAATCTTTCATCAAAAGGTCCACATTTTCAATTCACAATTGAGGACTCTTCTACTCATTAAATTCATGAAATGATAAATCACTTTACTGGAATCTTACAGAACATCTAAATAAACAAAGCTGGTACACAATGGGAAATAAACTGAGTATTATGACTATCTCTGTTATTTTCTACACACTGGCTAATAACAAGCCTAAGAAATGAGATGAAATGAGAAGTGCCATGGGTGTCACTTTTTCTCTCCGAGGATTCAGAATAGGATAGAAGCCATCTAACATGGCTTCTAGACTGATTATGCCTCTCACTTTCTTTAAATACTATGTCACAATGGCCACTAATGGTTAAATGTGTTTGAAAGAATATTATCTATTTTATCAAAAATACCAATTATTTTCTGGAGGTTTTAAGACTCCTATTAAAATTTGCTCTTATAACAGACTCAGTGCAAAAGGGCAGGGGAGGAGGAATAAGTATTATTCAAGTGACATATGATAAGATGAAAGCATCCAAGTTATTCTCTTTGAATGAAAATGAAGTCCAGAATTCTTCATGGGTAGCAGGAACTTGGTCTGACTCAGGAATTTCTCCATACCTGCTTAATGAATTTGGCAGTCAATATTTTCAAGTATTTTCACAGCTATACCACCAGAGTACAGAGATGTTAAGAGCATTACGGACAGTTGTGCAGGAAGGAAATTCTTGGCTCCCAGATAGATTTCTCACTCCTGGTTTGTAAAATGAAGATTAAATATTTGCTCTGCTCTAATTTCTTCCTTCCAAAAGAACTGACCTCAGTGTGAAATCCTTTCTTGATGGAAAGTAAATGAACGATTAGGAAACATTTTAGCTGCCTGGCTGTTTCCCAGGAAGTACATATGGACGCAGATGCTTGCTCTCATATCCTGGGTATCCAGTTCTAATCAGTAACTGCTGATGCCAAAAATATTCTTCTATACAAGTAAATCATATTCTTATTCTATAGTATCTAAGTGACAGGAATTTTAATCATACACACTAAATAATCCTGCAGTTCTGTAACTGAGAATTCTAACAGTTTACCATCTTGCAACTGCTGTGCTTACCTTCCTACAACACAATGGGCAGTGAATGCTTACATTGTTAGAATCCTACAAGATAATACTTAGTTTCACTTGAAATCTTCACATTGTGCTACCAAAATCGAATATACTTATTTAAATCTAAATAAATAAAATCCAATGCTAGAAGTAAACAAATGTTTTAAAGAAAATAGCATATTTTAATAAGAAAAAAGCATTCCAATTATAATATGAAAAATAGGGAAATTGAGTATTTTCCTTTCTTCGGCACTGCACGACATTATTTATTAGCAGAAATCAGGTGCACATAACACAGAGTACGTCTCATGTGTGGTAAAATTTACAATTTAAAAGTTCTCATCTAAACACAAGTGACTGCTTTATGAAGCAAGCAGTTCACTTCCTACTGTGAATAAACATGCCCCCTTTATAAATGTCTTAAAAGAGGGAGGTTTTAAATGGCTATGTCATCCATATTTCTGCTTATTGTGCATAATGCTGATGGTTAATGTAGTGTTAAAATAATATAGTGCCAATGACAATTTGTTTTTGAGACAAGGCTCAAACCGTAGTAGTCCAGGCAAGCCTCCAACTCACTGTTAGCTCAAATTAGCCCTGAACTCATGGTGTTCTTTCTGCTTCAGCCTCTTAGGTTCTAGATTTACAGGAATGTGCTTCCATTCAGATAGAATCTTATATTTTTCCAGGTATACTAATAAAGCAGACTTAATTATTTTGGAACCTTAAGTTTAGGTGTCACTCTCACACATAGTACAATATCTGTGTGTGTTTGTACTTGTACTAGTGCATCAAGAAGTCAACCTCAGGTGCTGTCAACCCTGTGCTTTAGAGGTGGTGTCTCCCATCAGCCTAGCACTCACCACTAAGGCCCCATGGCCTTTAATCACCATCAATGTCTCAACTGTGTGTTATGAAATGTAGAAATGTCATCATTTAGAGAGAATTCAATAGTGCATCTGAACTGTTTTTAACCTAGATTATGAATAAAGTTACATGATTTATTTAATCTCTGCTGCAATTTCAGCTAACTGCTGCCTCTAATCTCAGGTGGCAGCAATGGAGCAGTGTAGACAAGGAAGCACATGTCTTCAAATACAGTATTCTGGAGAAAGGGGATTTCTAAATGGGAAATCTAAAAATAACATTTTGTCAGTGACTGAATTATCAGGTTAACATAGGGCAGACAACATATGGACTGATTTGTAACAGACTAAGATTTATTTAGAGGAACCACTCAGTGGAATACAGCATTTCTGTAATATTAAATATGCAAATTTATATATACAAATATGAACATGATGATCATGCTACTGAACAAGAAAAGAAAAACTTAAATTTAATCCACTGCCTACTGAAAGCCTTGTATGGGTGCCAATCAACATAATCAGCAAAATAGGTATTATGATCATGTTATAAATTAATACAGGCTACAAGAGGTTAAACAACTCAAGGCTATACATAGAGTAGACTGGATTTCTGTGGTGTGGCAAGTTGTGAAAGGTACCCTGTTTCCTGGTCAAATCCCCAGGGACCCTAAAAAGGGATGGTAGATACATTCCCAGCCTTCCAGACCAGGTTGTCACTAGCCGCAGCCCCCCATAAACCCCTGTAGAGAGGTTTGAGACAGACCAAGTCACATAGAGCAATGCCCCAAGCCCTTCCTCCACAGGCGAGGATATGATCACAGGTTACACAGGCTCAAGAAAGATCAGTGGTAGAGACAGGACCACACCCCCAAATATGTAGATGAGG
Organism: Rattus rattus; assembly: GCF_011064425.1. NCBI lineage: Eukaryota > Metazoa > Chordata > Mammalia > Rodentia > Muridae > Rattus > Rattus rattus. The sequence goes on along the minus strand of NC_046155.1, from coordinate 111,954,649 downwards.
TCTGACCCAACCCAAAAAAAAAAAAATGTATTTAATGGTTGTGCTTCGAATTAAAGGTGTACAAGAATCACTCCGTTGTCTGAGAGTTTCTGTCATAAGAGCTGTAACACAGCTGCTTGGGGAAGAGATCTGCTCTCCCAAAATCACTGTCAGAAGCCTTCCCGCACCCCTTGCCAGCTAGTCCATCTCCTTCTGGCTAAGCCTGGCTTGAAACAGAGGTGGAATGACACCTGCCCAAATTCTCCTCTGGACTGGTCAACCAAACCAGACTAGAGATCTCCATGGAAAACCTCTGGCACAGAGGCCCACAGATTTCAAAAACAATTTATTTAAATTAGATAACAACTAAATAATAAGATTTGCCTTTGTTAAATGAGTACTACTCATTAGGCAAACGGTCATTCAGTTCTAGCCATAACTACAGCCAAAACTTCCTTTAAACATACTGAAAAGATGAGACAATGGTAAGGGAAGTAGCTTGTCCAAGATGCCCAAGTAAGTTTCACTCAAATACAGGCAATGTGCGCAAATTTCTGCCTTGCTAGTCACATAGAGGAAACCATGCTACTGGGAGCCTTGCATTCTGCCTACAAGGTGTTAGGAGCTGGAAAGAAGCCTCCGCAGTGGTTGAGAGGCAATGCTGGCTATTCTTGCAGGGACCTAAATGCAATTCCCAGCACCCACATCAAGAGACAGAAAACTGCCTGTAACTACAACTCCCTGAGATCTGACACTCTCTTTAGGCCCTTTGCAGGCACCCAGCATGTATCCTATGCTGCAGAGATTTGCAGAAACATAAATAAAAACACAGGCATTTTTTTTTTATAAAAGAATAGATTTAAACTGAAGTACAGGGCCATAATTGTTTGTGTGTTCATTGCTGTTGTTACAAGGGAACTGGAGAGGAGGGCAGATGCAGGCAGATGGCAGGGAGGGAAGTATGGCATGGTCAATGTAGCTGAGCACTGACAGCAGAGGCTATTCTGTTCCCTGCCTTACCAGGTCGGTGGGTGGCAATTCTACTTCTGACAGAGATCTGGAGGAAAGCAAAGAGTTGCAGAAAGGGCTAGAATCACTGAACTAGAGTAGTGAGACTTCAGTCTGAGAAGCAGTAAAATAACCACGTCACTAGCTAAATGTGGCTTTGAAAGTTAGGAGACCAACGTGACCTAAACAGATTAGGCATCATTAATATAAGGATGGTAATGGAAACTCAGAAGTGTGTACAATTTACCGAAACTCAGGATAAGCACTGAGAATCTATAAGGTCCAAAACAGAGTATCAAATACACATATGCACAAAAGATGATCCAGAAACAAGTCAATGAAGAGGAGCTGGAGGAAGGAATAGAGAGAAAGGAGTGCAGACTGAACCATCCTAGGAAAACTAGGGGAAGGTTCAGAAGAGAGGGGGCGAAATGCCCTCGGTAGCAGAGCAAATGTCCTTCTAAGAACAGAACAGTAAATATCCAGTAGACAAAGGCTGTTTCTGATGGCATCAGAGACATTCGGAGACTCAAAGGGTGGAGATCACATTGCAGTGACATGTCAGAACAGTAAAAGGCAAATATGGACCAGTAACTTGAAAAATCTGGATGTTAAGAGAAAGACAGAGAGGAAGTGTCAGGAGGGAACACGCCATCCTCTCCACCAGGCCTGTAAGCCTCCCTCCCTTTCTTTTCAACATATTCACTCCTCAAACCACTGGGTCCTGACGCCGCAACTCCGTCTATATGTCATCGTCAGCACCACCCTCTGACCTCTCCTTATAAAGTATGATTATGATGAAATGACCTTTAAAGGCTTCTTAAATACCACTTATGAATGAAGCATCTGCCATACTCCCTAGCTGAGACATTTGCAGTATGAATCAGATTTATAATATGATCATGCCACTGTTTCACAATACCACTTATCACACAGCATATAACTGATGTACAAATGGTATTATTCCATTCAGTTACCAAAGGACATGCTAAAAAACATTTCCCAAGGAAAGTCAATTTTGTGTGATTAGTGCCATAAAAGCATGTGGACAAAAAGAGGAAAAAACAAGAAGTGACAGAAAGGAATATAACCCAATTGAGAAATATCAGCTCCTACCAGATGGTCCATGGAAATATGGGACCCAGTACACTTGCCTCACTGTGATGGGGCACTGCCTCTCACCATTTCTTTCCCAGGGAGATACTACTGTAGATAATGAGTACATCCTAGTCCCCCTCTTAGTTAGAATAGGCTTGATGGTAGAGAGAAGGGACACTTCTAACAGGCTGAAATGGAAGCTCTATGCCAGTTGCCTTTAGCTTTGAGCAGATATGCATACAAAAAAAATATGCTGACATATTCCATACATTTTAGATGATGGTTTAAAACAATGGGAAGTACTGGTTTTGTAGCTGACTGAACAATGCTGAGAACAGACTCTGAGGTTGGAGAGAACAAAATTTGAATCTATGCTTTGTTTCTAGTTGTGCAGTCTTTGGTACATTACACAAATTTTCACATTACGCAATTTCCTTACCTGTAAGGCAGTACAGTACATTCATTATCTATTCTTTTTTTCAGTTGTGATAAGTTTTATTCCAAGAATATTTATAAAGCAGCTAGTACATAGCCTTGTATACAATAAGTGCTAGCGGATATAACTTTTTGTTATCAAATTATACCATTCAAAGGCCTTCTCAGCCACGAAGAAGGCAAACAGTTTCACAGAAGCTCCAGGGGACAAAGACAGACACTGTGCCATTTACATCACAATGGGCATACAGGTTCTTTACATAGAAGGACCCATTAGCTATAACTCCTTTATATGATAAAATTCAACTATCTGTTCCTAGTCCTGACTTCATCCCTTGCTTAACTGTTTCAAATCCAGTTCCATATCCAGAAGTCAAGCTTTGGGCACCATTCTGCAGTCATGGCATCACAAACACAAGGGTAGTAAGACGGGTCCTAATCAGGGCGGATGAGCGCTTTAAAATTGTTGTGTACTTTCAATACACTTGGGCACAGAATCAGACTGTGGCTGGTGGAGTATGGAGCCAACTCGCCTGACAGATGGGACATGCCAGGGCCCTCTCACAGAGAAGACTGACGGGGGAAGAGGAGGTGGAGAGATGAAGAGAGACGCTGAATTCAAACAAAAGGCTCAACAGCCAGGATCAGAGAACACAGTGAGATGGGTGAGTGAAACAGGAAGACCAAGAGCTCAGTATCAGAGCTGCAGACTCAGGAGTATCAGAAACGACAGTTAACCAAAAGGCATATGCTTGGAAAAGGATTCTTTTACCAAAAACAGAACTATTTAGGTAGATGTGAACAGAATGGTAGCTATTTAAGTCTTGACTGAACAAGCAAAACCTAGTCAGGGCTAAGTACAACAGCAGTGGAATTCCAACAGAGAAAGGTCTCACAGGCGGATGATGGCAGCCAGTGTTTTAGACACAGTGAAAATTCTAGTTGATCGTTCATGACAACAGCTGTTAGAAAAGTTCCAATTTCTTATGGGAAAGTTTCATATTTCAACTACTATTTGTTAGCACTATGACCAATTTGATATGGGAAATAACAATATAAAACTGTATTCTCCACGGTGACCATCTTTTGAAAGTACTAGTCCATGGCTTTGAAAACCAGCATTCCATCATGTTTTATAAAGCTGTCTGCAGCTCTAGCCAACTACTGTTCAACAAAGTGAACTGTAATACAAAGCAACAAACAGAAACCAGTATGTCTGCAAAGCTAATAAGCAGAATATTTCACAGAAATTAACCTACCATGGACTTTGGAAGGTTGAATTTGAATGGCAAATGACTGTATTCGTGAACTGTATTAAAACTAGATCCACAGTGTGTAGATGAAACAGCCAGAATTCTAAAATGACACAGCTAGTTTTATAAAATGATTTATTTCGTTTGTGCACACTTGTGGAGGCCAGAGGACACATTTTGGATGTCAGTTCTCTCCTTTCCCCATGTAGGTGAAGGAACTGAATTCAGGACACTAGTCTCCACAGCAAATTCCTTCACCTGCACAGCCACCTCAATGGGCACATAACCACTATCAATAAATAAACCCTCAGTAGACACATGCATACATTTTATAAAGCGATCAGTTCCTAACAAAACTGAAATGATCATAAATGCATGCCAACAGGTTTCTTCTGAAAACATATTATGAATAATGGATAAGACAATAGTAACAAATTTAATTCAGTTCAAGAATGTTCTCATGATACATCTGTCACACTTGAAACGACATGGTAGTCAGTGAATGTTAGGTATTACAATGCATCACTGGCCATTTCCCTGTGTTTTATAAACAAAGACAGATGTTTTATCTAAATCCCTTGCAAAGATGCTTACCAATAATAATTGAATGTGAAATTATGCAATTCAAGGGGCATTTTTAACATCTGGAGAACAAATAAAGTTCGGGATGGCACTGTGCTTCCAATATGAGGGCTCAAGCTTCTCTGAACCATCACAGAAATCAAACATCAGTTCAACTGCTTTCTGTCACCTGAGTATTAAAATCAGTCCTTGTGGTGTGCGGCTGAGTCCCAGATCATCAAGGATTGCACACATGCTTGTCACAGCAGAAGCACATAGGACCGCTGAGACACAGATCTCCTGAGCGTCCCCAGATGGCAAAATCCAAAACTGTAATCTCTTTTTGTTCTGCATTTTCAGAAGACAGAAATATAGTAACAGTTGCCATTTAATCAGCAAGGTATGATCAGTACCAAGAGGCACTGGGATGGACAAATGGGAGGAGACTCACTTTTCCTGTGTCCTAGGGAGGGCCAGACAGAAAGCGCTGAAAGTTCAGAACTTAAAAGCATCTTCCATGTCTACTAGATCATCTCATAAGCAAACACCTCCCTGGTTCGGTGTCTCAGCCATACCCCAGGAACAAAGCCTGTACCTGATATGAAGATGGCTCGGCAGGTAAAGTTGCCTGTCTCCGTCTCCAAACTCAACAACCTGAACCTGACACCCAGAACCCACACAGTGAGGAAAGAACCAACCGCTGTACGTTGTCCTCGGAACTACACATGGGCAAACACAAACGCACGCACGCATGCACGCACGCACATGCGTGCCTGTCCTCATACAGACATTAAGATTATTCACAGCTAGTGAACTGCAGCAATTCTAAATAATGTGTGGACTGAGTGCCAGGCCGAGTCCAAGCTTTACAGGCTCCATGTCTCAGCTAACTGCTGACGCACCGCTGCCTCCACAGGAGCAGGTAGGAAAATTTCCAGCTAGTATTCACAACGTGTGACCAAGTTATGTTACTCTGTGACACCAGGTTTAATTAAATGACGCTGTTTACTTGCTTTTAAAGAGTAGCAACACTCTACATACACAGACGCCTGATGATGTGGAACCCATGTCTAATTATTATTCCTAATTTTATTTTTCAGTAGGATTAAGTGCTAGATGTTTGATTGTTTTTGTTGATTCTTTCATGTTTCAAATTAAAAAAAAAAATCCCACACAACTATAAAAACATCTTGACCCTAAATCTGATATAGTGATTCATGCCTGAAATCCTCACGACCAGGAGCCTGACACGGGAGGATGGCTATAAGTTTGAGGCCTACCTAAGCTATATAGGCTACTCCAGGCCAATTGAGGCTACAGAACAAAGGGGTGTATCTGGTGATGTTTTTGTTTTAAATACCTACACTGCTTTACCTACTACTATATGCTTAGACATAACCGATGTGTGGAAGATAAGAGGAAACACTTTCTATCACTTCTTACCCCTCACTCCTACTTTGCCTGCACTGAGAGCAGCAGCCCAGGCCCTTAGGGACAAATGTGTGCATACTGACTAAGCAGTAGAGGCAAGACATCGGAATGCATCCTGGGACACTTTCAAAGCCTCTTCAAAACATGCTTCATCCTCCTTTGTAGTTGAGTTCCGCTGGGATCCATAGCAGGTAGGATCAATAAAATCCAGATTCCTTCACCAAGCAGGCAGCTAGCAATAAGACAGAACAAAACTACAACTGCCAACTATTACTTTCCCTAACCCAGACATCTAAAGTGCTCCAGGATTTCATTAGCCAAGTCTGTGGAAATTCCTATGGAAAATCACAATCACCATGCACGAGATAAATAATATGTGTGAAGAACCATTTTAAAATCTGCTAAGAGGGGGTTGGGGATTTAGCTCAGTGGTAGAGCGCTTGCCTAGCAAGCACAAGGCCCTGGGTTCGGTCCCCAGCTCCGAAAAAAAGAAAAGAAAAGAAAAAAAAATCTGCTAAGAGCCCTGCGAAGGTGAAGTGCTTAGTTGGCATTAAGGTGAGCAGAGTTTTGAATAGTAAACTCAGTATGCTGCTTTTTAGGTAAATTCACACATCAGAGACATGGATTTTATCAGAAAAAAAATTATGAAATTACTCCCCAAGTAATTTCGTTCTTCAAAAAGAAGAATGTTCTTCTTGAAGAATGTTCTTCTTGAAGTTCGTTCTTCAAAAAGAAAAATCACACTAGTACATTTTATCTTTATTGAAATAGGTCTCAGTTTCCTCTTTCCAAGTTATACATCAGGATAAAAACATAAGATGATTTACTGGCACATAAAAATGCTCCTTTATCCTTTTGCCAAAAGACAATAACCATTAAAAGTAGACCTGAGGACAATATCATTTTATATTTAATTATCTACTTTTATGCAATTAGCTTTAAAATACTAACAATAAATGGAATATGTCTACAAATACTTGTGTTTATATAAAAATGCCATCAGACTTGCCAAATGCCATGTAAAATAAGTATTCGTTGCAAACACAAGCCAGGGTACAGAGAAGCACAGAACACTATTTGTTTGGTCGTAGTACTTTCTAAAGAGCTATATTTTTACCATTCAGCAATCTCCTTGCTGAGTTATTCAAACGGACTTCTGCCAAGAACACTACGAATTCAGTGACAGAACTTCTTTGGGGAGAAAAATAGCCCCTTTTCCTCAGAAAATTGAAAGTGTTTATCTTGGCTCCTAAACCTTGTATTGAGACTTCTGGAAAGTATTTTAAACTGTTGTTTTTACCTCAGAGATTTGTAACTGAAGCAGGAGTGGTTCTGAAGGTCTGCACCAAAACACGTATTTATAGGGTTGATTTCCCCTATGCATGAAAAGTACTAGGATGATGGCAGCAGTTTTCAAAATATAATTTCCTACAACCAGACAACAAACTAGATATTTATCTGTATAGTCAATATACAATATGCTTTAAACCACAGACTTCTTATGACTAAGAAATGCTAAACATTAAGCATACTTGTCACACTGAACAGTCATTTGGGAGGACTGTTTTCTTTTGTGACCTGGTAACATTTTCATAAGAAGGAAATTTACATAGCACTTTACTCCTATAATTGGCAACAAAGGTAGTTTTTCTAACTTTACAACATTTTGGAAATTGATTTTCCTGATAGGTCTATCATCAGACGAGTCAGGACACAAAGTTGTAAATGCAGACTATGGTTTGTTTTTGGCTTTGGTTTTTAACAGTGGTATCTGAATAATATTGCTGACAGAAACAGAGTCTGGGGAAACTGAAGAAATGCACTGTTCATGGCTTCTAATTCAGCTTACCAAATTAGATTTCTTAAAGCGCAAGAACCAGTGTGCTACAAGGTACAACCAGGGCACATACAGAGTGAATTCTAAGTGGGGTGTGGGAATCAATGAAGAGGATTGGCCTGCCAAGCACAAGGCTATGGGTTCAATCAAAACAAAGAAGAATCCACAGGAAGAAAGGGAAGAAAACTTTGGAGGGAGAGAGGACACATGCTCCAACACCACAAAGGTCCAATGCCTTCTGTCACTAGGACCTGCTATAAAGTCCTCGGCATCTTTATCCACTCTTTGAAGAGGAGGTCCTTCCTGCCACAGCTTTACTACTCTGTCTCTTTCTGATGCCCTCCTTGGCAACAGCAACATAGTCATTTTCTGTTCTCGTAGACTGGTTTGGAAATTAAAATTATCATACTGTGCTTATTAACTGTTTCTTAGGGTGTTCCGGTAATAAATTCCTACTTTACCCTATTTGCGTGGTTTCATTTACTTGAAACTACACCTACAAGTCTGCCACTGCCTGTATCAATTAAAGACAAATGTTAAAGCTTCAACATTCCTGCTATGACTGAACACCAACAATGCAATAAAAATTATTTAAAGGAGTATCATACAAGGGCAATAAATGCAAAGTAAACAGTATGGCTGAGAGTGGAGATTATGAGGAGCAGATTCTCCCTGGTCGAGAATCATCCCAATACTTCTCTGGTCATAGGAAGGTGACAGAGACCCTTTGTATTCGTACTTGAGTCAAACTAACACATTCCTCAGAAAACCTTCCTCCTCTCTCTATTTTCTTTACTAACAAAGAAGTGGGATTTACCTTTAAACTCTTGGAGTTAGGTGAGCAGGAATCCATTCCTGGAGAGAATGACTTGGGGAGGGCATACTTTAGTTGAAAGGAATTAGCTACTATTCGACAGTGAAATAAATTGGTGAACAGAGCATACCTGAAAAAGAACATGTACATGGCCGCTGTGATGCAGAACAAAAGGACCTGCAACAAGGAGGAAAGGGATTATTTGCAAAGGAACTGACTAACATCACTTCTGTGACTGACAACAGCAAATGTCCAGTATTAAATCTCAGGCTTCATGCAATGCAAGGACACAGAAGCCCCCACACAATGCACGTCAGCATACCAGATCATGTACCTCTCAAATAACTGATTAAGGCAGTAACAGACTTGTGGGTATATGTAATTATACTCTATACATGTGGGATATGCAAAATCTTCACTCAGCATCTATGGAAGACTGATTTAAAATCATCCAGCCAACTAGCCCACAGATGCACGAATCGTAAATGATCAAATCTCTTATATTAAATAGCATACTATCTGCATATGAATTACATACATCCTCTCACATTTTATAACATCTACAGATTACTTATAGTAAGCAGTAAAACATTTAAATTCAATCTACATAGATGCTAGACTGTATTTTTGAGGGAATAAAAAGAAAAGGACTATATGTTCAGTAGAGTTTACCAAACTTTATTAATATTTCAACCAGCAGTTGGTTGAATTCATGGATATGGGACCCACTGATACATATGGCCAACTATATACACAAAGCAATTAACAAACATATATACCCATGTGACCCATACAGACAGATGAGTGGGAACGGCTCAACAATGAACACCGGTATAGCTTGCCTATAAGAACACACATCCTCAAACTGTGGGTCGGGGCTATACATAATGTGAAGTAACTAACAAAATTTGGCAACAATCAAAGTTTTCTGAATGTGCAACAACCAATATTTAATTCAAAATCAAATAACATTAAATCCAAGATATTTCTGGCACTTGGCCAGGTTAATTATTAAAAAATGTCTTCTAATATATCATATTTTAATATATAAGTATCAAATTAGTATCTTATTGTGTTTAAGTGCTTAATTTTGAAAATTTCTGCTTAAGTTCCTAACTTGAGTTTCCTAATACTTTACCAATAAATTTTGCATTAGGATTAGAATAGAATTTGCAACAGCTTCTAAAATGACCCCAAACACATTATCTACAATTTTATACTATGCATTTATACAAAATGAACCATCAGAAGTGATGGTTATAAAATCTAAATATTGATTAACTGTAAAAAAATATTGGTATGCTTTGTACCCTGTAATGTCAATAAATCAAATTTTAATTCTTTATGAAAAAAGCAAGTCCATCCATCAGTATGCAAATTATCTTGTCTTTAATAAAGATAAAAGCTCTATGTATAGCCAAGAAGTGTTCTTAAATATATTTCCTTATGATTTATAAACAGTAAACATTTTACCTATATTGATTTCTAGATATTATTCTCAGGAGAAAGGTACTTACAAGTTGAAAAAGTCTAAGTAACTCTGAAGAAGTAATCACATTGAGTACAGGGGCTTTCACACAAACACAGAGACACGTATATACACACATACACACAAATACATATGCTAACATATAAACACATATGTAGATACATACAACATATAAACACAGACACATACATCCACATAGATACATACATATAAGTACATATATATATATAAATATATAAACACATACAAGTATACACATACCTACACACATTACATACATAATACATACAAGTACAAACACACATACATAGCACATACACATATGTTGAGTCAACATGTCTGCTAACTATCAGGACAATGTAATTTATTTAAATATAATGGAAGTTCCAACAAGCAAGCAATATAATCAATTTTTTTTTTTGGTTCTTTTTTTCGAAGCTGGGGACCGAACCCAGGGCCTTGCGCTTCCTAGGCAAGCACTCTGCCACTGAGCTAAATCCCCAACCCAATATAATCAATTTTTAAAAAGCTTAGAAATATAATCACCTTTAGTGGCATAAAGAATAACAATCCCTCACAAAAAGGTGATATGAGGAGTCATATCAGGTGTAAGAACAGATAATAAGCCTGGATCGAAAAAGTTTCCCTCATTAGCAACCATACTAAAACATGAGATAGTATATGTACACAATCAGAAGCCCAGTTGTAGTTATGGCAACAAAAAGGATCTCTCTAACATTATTGTGAAATCACAGGGAAAAGGGAAATTATGCTTAATGTTAACAATGACAATGTTGAAAATTAAGCACAAGAATTGTCAATGGCTTCATCCTCCAGCAAATGAGTGAATGATTCTCCAATTATTAAAGGCTGACCAAAAAAAAAAAAAAAAAAAACCACAAATGAAAACGGCATAAAATAATCCAGGGACTGGAAAAATAGCTCAGAGGCTAAGATCACTGTCTGCTCTTCCAGAGGTCCTGAGTTCAATTCCCAGAACCCAAGTGATGACTCACAACGAGCTATACTAGGATCTGATGCCCTCTTCTGGCATGCAGGTGCGTACAGAAATAGAGTGTTCATACATAAAATAAATAAATAAATCTGGACGGGAGGAAGGGAGGAAGGGAGGAAGGGAGGAAGGAAGGATTTGTAGTTAACTTGAGGAAAATTTAATAACTCAGCCATTACAAAGCAGATTAAGTCAAGTTTGCTATACTAGCCTCAGATAAATACACTCTGAAGGTCTTAGAAATATAAACACATATCAGCCAAAGATAGGTACCAAACGAAACTAAAGAAATAGAAATATATTTATGTAACAGCCCAAATGCAAATACACACACACACACACACACACACACACACACACACACACACACACACCTCCCTCTCCTCCTATCCTCCTAATCCCTCTAAGGATTAGGGTCTTTCCATTGATCTGAAATATATCCAGCTTTCAATATTTAAGGTTTATGACACACAGATTTTAGAAACATGAAATATATGCAATTATGAATCAGAGTCCATGGGCTGGAGAGGTGGCTCGGTAGATAAGAGCGCTCCCTGCTCTTGCAGAAGGATCAGGGTTCTGTTCACAGCCCTCTGTACCTCCACTTCCTGGGTATCTGATGCCTTCTTCTGCCCTTCATAAGCATCAGGTATATGTGTGATGCATATACATATATGTTGGCTAACATACATAAAATAAAAATAACAAATCATTTAAAGTAATAAATCAAAGGCCAAGTACGTTTTTATTGGCTGTTACTTGCTATATAATACCCAGATCAGGAAATTTAGTTTTATTCCCTATCATTCTACTGGCTTTGGGCATCTTTCCTGGATGCTCAGTTACCTTCTCCAACTTCTCAAAAGAAAATACCCAAAGTCAGTCAGTCAGTCTCTCTCTTTCTCTCTCTATCTATGTCTCTCTCTCTCTCTCTCTCTCTCTCTCTCTCTCTCTCTCTCTCTCTCTCTCTCTGTCTCTCTCTCTCTCTCAAATGATGTCTATTTAAATAACTATTATGATAATTTAATGTACTATCCTAATATATTAAAACTACTCATTGTTGGGTGTTGGTGGCACACTCGTTAATCCCAGCATTCTGGAGGCAGAGGCAGGAGGATCCCTGAGTTCAAGGATAGCCTGGTTTACAAAGTGAATTCCAGGACAGGAGAGGCTACACAGAAAAACCCTGTCTTAAACAAACAAACAAACAAACCAAAAACCTACTCATGGTTTACTATCTGGAAAAAGTATCCTTACAAATAATACACTGAAACGTTGGATTTACGCAGGTCTTAACTTGAATATTTTCTGTGGAACGTTAGATACATCCTAGGATTTTCTAATGCCAATCTGTAATTAAGAATAGTATGTCACTTAGATTGACAGAGAAAATCAATAAAAAGAAGTCTGTAAAAGGGTCAGGCATTCAGCAGACTGTTTAATATTGATCCTCACAAAAGCAACCTCTTAGTAAAATCCAAGACCAGAAACATAAACGAATAAAAACAGATACCCTAATTTTAAACAATTAGAAACATTAAAATCTTCAACAACTGAAGATTGCTTTTTTTTTTCCCAGTATGGAAGAATCAAGACAAAAAATTCTAAAGTATTTTTAAAACAGCTGATTTATTCTATAAATACACACTGAATACCTAATATGCTGCAGACACTTAATTAGAATGTACAGTGGCAGACATAACAAGCAGGCAACTTCTTCCGTGAAATGAACCTTAAGTCACAGGAGGAGGGAAGGAAACGTCAGACAGTGACCTGCATGGGCTAGAGAGGAAAATAAGGAAGAATAAAGACACGCACACAAATACATGTTTACAAAGTGGTCAGGGAAGCAGAGTACTGTCTGCAGAGGCAATGAAGAAAAGACAGGGGACAAAGCGCTGGATTAAAGAGTCACTGGAAAGACCCTGAATGTTATCGAGAAGAATGTGATCTTAACATACACTATGCCCAACATCATGTAATTAAACATGTTAAAGAAAGATTTTTTTTTTTTTTTTTTTTTTTTTTTTTTGTAGTTAGGGGTGTTAGTCAGTTTGCTATCACCTTAACAAAATACCTGAAATAAGTCAAAAGGTATTTTGGGTTTGGTTTTTAGTTTTTCAGTTTGTTTTAAAAAGTTTCTTTTGGTTTTTATTTTAAAAAACCTTAGTCCATGGCGATTTGTCTCTGGGTCTTTCTTACTTTGGGTCTTTATACTTTAGGGATACTTGTCAAAGAGAGTTGCTCACCTTGTGGGAACCTATGAGGATGAGGGGAAAGGTGGAAGAAGACACAAAGGGAGGGAGAGGGAAAGGGAGAAAGGGAGAGGGAAAAAGGGAGAGGGGGAAGGAGAGAAAAAAGAAGAGGGAGACATACACTGGGGCCTCAGGACACACCCACTGACTTTACCTCCTCTCAGAAGTCCTGTTCTTAAAGCTTCCATTACCCCCGAAAGGCCAAGAGGCTAGTAACCATGTATGCAACTGAGTCTCTGGGGAACATTTAAGCTTCAAACTAGAACATTGGCATATTTTAAGTGGTTTTCAATCCACTGTGGTGAATTGTTGAGTTCAATAAAGTATTTTTCCAAATAAAAATGTACATCCTTGTGTGGACAATGAAAAATATTCTATATTATAAATTAAAGAACTTTGGAGTTGAAGAGAACTTCAGAATAAGCACGTGCATGCATGCACACACGTGTGTGTGCGCACACACACGCACGCACGCACACACACACACACACCCCACATATACAAACACAGACCCCCACATACACATACACAACTAAGCTCTTTAAAGAGAGTGATGGCAGATACTTTTTGCAATAAATGAATGCTGGAAAAGCTGTTACACTGTATCTGGTAGGTGTTTAAATCAAATGCCAGTTCTCAGAGATTCTACAGGGTACTACTCCATGGGAGAATAATAAAGACAAGGAATATATTCATCACCCCTAATGAGGTATTTATGGTGTTCTCTCATTTTCTGTTGACAGGACATCTCCCTTTTATTTTGTTAGTGTTTTGCTTTTTTTCACTCTTTGTGATCATTATATATGAAGTGTATTGCTTATAGGCAACGTGTGTGTTTCTCGCCTTGTTATTTTTTGTACATGGGCTCTCTCTGGTGTGTACTGTAGAGACTTGGCTAGCCTGGAACTTACTCTAGACCATCATGGTTTTGACCTTAGAGATATGCCTGCCTTGGCATCCAACATGCAAGTGCTACGATTAAAGGCATGGAAAATTATATGCAGCACATTTTTTGGTAAAGATCTATCTCTTAATTGGAATATCTGGACTGTTTATTTACCTATTGGCATATTTAGATTAAAATATCTTTGATTTAATATTGTCCCTTCTATTTTCTTGTTTACCTTTTTCCAATTAACTGAATTAATGGTGCTATTTCCTCTCATTGGTTGCCTATTTTGGCATTTTTTGTAGTATCTTTGAATTTCTAATCCACATCCCCATCACACCCCCATTTAATCTTCACAGGGCACATTCCTATCCCTTTCTTCCCAGCTGTCCTCATGTCACTGCTGTTACCAAACCCCAGGTATATATCAAATTCAACACTGCATTTAAATCACTTTTCCTGAAACTCTGTCTGAGATGTTTCCACTCTTTGCAAAACTATTCTTGCTGGGTACAGGACTCTGGCTTGGTGCGTCACCTTTCACTTTTCTTTCCATGTAGACTGTGATGTCCTTTCTAGTGACCCCCTACCCCGACAACTTGTTTGGAATGGGGTTCCATTAAGTATCTTGAATATTTAAGCTTGCAGTCTCAATCATACTTGAAACCTTTCACTCTTTATTTGATTTTTTTTTTTTTTGTTCTGCTGTCTTCTCCATCAGAAAACCTAATTACATAATCCTAGGTCATCTGAAATTAGCCCTGAATTCATAGAGGCAATTTTTATTCTGGGAAAAAAATCTTTTTCTCTATATGGTTCATTTTGGACTGCTTCTCAAATTGTTTTATACTGACAGTCATTAAGATTTTTCTTCCACAATATTTAATTTACTATTATAATTACTGTAAACTTTTCATCTCTAGAACTGTGACTTGGGTTTTTAATCTCTTTTCCATGTCTCTAACATTTTTAAAACTATAGGATTTAGTTATAACAACACTTTTCACTGTCCTTGACTGCTAAATGGTTCTCAGTTCTAGCTTGGTATGAACTGGATTATCTTGAGTCAAAAGGTCCTGCTTCTTACCACTCAGTAATAGATGCCTGGCATTCTGAGTTTTACTTTGATGGGTCCTGGGTATTTCTGAACTCTCACAAATCTTAAGCTTTGTTCTGGTACACAAAGAAATTACTTGGGAAAAGCTTTATGTTTTCAAACATTTTAAAAGATAATTTAGGACGGACCGCATAGTGACTGCTATGGAGCTAATACTCCCATTACTGAGTGCTTACCCAGTGCCACATCATTCTATAATGTCTGCAAACAGGAAGTGAAACTATTCTCACAACTGCCTGAATGCCCAGCACACAGTTAAAAACAACTAACTTTTTAGGTTGCACCTTCTGAGGCTTGAGTATTTCCTCCTGTAATGCCCTAAGCCATAATGAGCTTTCTACTGCAGCCTCTGTTCTGTGAACACTGTGATCTGCCCATATGCTGTTATTTCCTCATTCACAGAGTCCTTAGTGACTCCTCCTTGACTCATGACTGAGAATCGTCTCCATACATTAAGCTAGGGTAACAGTACAACACAGTCTGTTTGATTCTCTTATCACAGTACCCCTGCTCTTTGATGCATGATATCATTGGTTTATGTGTTCTATTCTTCCAGCTGTTCTGTTGTTTAGTAAGTACAGCCATGATAATGCATTTTGGTCACAAATAGTGCAGTATGGTCATTGAAGTAAAATGAATAACTATAAAATATTAAATTTATTTTCTCATTCATATTAGTGCTGCACCTGAAGCAACTAATAGCTGGATAGAAGAACAGTCACCATCACAAATAGACAGGCATAAGACACCTTCACCATTACAAAAGTCTGACTCAACATCTCTGGCCAGCTAATGGCATTTTCATTGCCTACTGTGACAAAGTTACAGCAGTTCACATATTGTAAGTCTGAATATAAAGTATGAATTGGTACACTTTTAACTTTATACTCTGCACCTTCCTACAAATTAACAAATAGTCACAACTTAATTGGTTCATTTCTAAAAATTATGATGCCAGCTGCATAAACTACATGCATGAAATGCTAATGATAACATATAGAAAGCCTAGCAGTAGTCACTAGGGTATTCTAAATACTCAGTAACTGCTTCCCGGGCTGGAAGATGGCACCGTGGTTAGAAGTGTTCACTGCAATTGCAGTTTGTAGTTTCTGGGTTCGGTTTCTAGTACTCACATAGAAACTTACAACTGTCTGTAACTTTAGTTTCAGGAGAAACAACACCTTTTCTACCACTGGCCATTACCAACTCCCCTTCTCCAATTAACAGCATGGCAGGATCAATTTTAAATACTACAGATACAGTGATCTGAAAGGTTTGTCAATGTCCTACAAAAGAAGAGCTCGTAAATAAGACAGTGTAAAACACGATCACCATTGATGGTTCTGAAAATTTAACTCTTACCAGCTCTTTAGTAGTGAGAACAGTAACAGAAAACAATGTAGCCCAAGTGTAAAGTCAAATTTATCTAGCATCATCCCCTCCAAATTCCAAAATGACTACAGGAGGAGACTGACAGACAGGAAGTACCTTCATCTACCACTGTGTGTGCCAGCTGCATGGTCAGGCTCTTCAGTAAAGTGGTGTAAGCCTTCAACAAGATCTGGGCTATCTGACTGAAAACATAGCAAAATGGCTGATTTCTGCCTATACTCAGAAGCATAAGCTTAGGCACTGATATCTGAAGATATCTTACAAAAAGCACACTACAGATATTAATATTCACTGTATATAGGTTAATGAAATAAGCAGGTGCACACATACACCTGTCTTTCATAATTCTGCACCAAAGGAAGCATTCCCCTACTTTCTGAATAAATCAAAAAACAATATGCACACAAATCTAAGTATAACACCTGCCTTACCAATCTTTTCATGAAGATTGAATCTAAAAAGACGGGCAAGTTCTAGGTTAAAAAGATATTCTCACCTCATCTTTTAGCTCTGTAGTTATAAGCATAGCCCAAAAAGCATCTTACAAACTTCCAGTGGGGGGCGGGGGAAGGGGTGTTTTCTAGGTTGAGTTTATTTCTCCAGAAGATTATCACTAAAAGATAAGAGTAGAGTACAGGCTTGAGATGTAGCATAAAACCTCAGAGCTGCATAAACCAAGCCTGTTGAAACAAGTTTGAATTACTAACACTTGGTAGGAAAAGGCAGGAGGATCAAAAGTTCAAGGTAATAAAGCAAGCCTAGACTACACAAGACCATAGGGTGGGGTGGCAGATGGGGAAAACGGAGCAGAGGTGTCAGTCAGCTTTCTCTAAGTACTTTTAATCTGTGTGTTCTTTTCCGGTATGAAGTAGCAGGCTAGCAACATTTAGTTTGCTTTTCCTGTACCCTTCTGTGAAAACACCCATATTAGGATTTTTGGTTTGTTTGCTTTTTGTTTTTTGTTTTTTTTTTTTTAATGACAGTATGCTCACTGGCCCTGCCTCCCACCAGGTGTAGTATTCAGGAGAGAGGGCCCTGTACTCCCCTGGGCAGCACAGTAGAGCTGGCCATGGTGGAGGGAGTGGGCGAACACGCTCTGAAGGTGTGAGGTCAGAAGATCTGGCACAGCCCCTAGCCAGCTGTAGCCCCTGGGAGAGTGGGCCCCAGGCCTAAGCAGTACAGAGAAGCTGAGACGGCCTGAGAGCAGGAGAGCAGGAGGGCTGGCCCTGCCCACTGCTGATGGCTCCAAAGGGTGGACTAGCCAGAGCAGCGTGGAGAGCTTACCCTGGTAGTGGGATGCTGGGGAGCCAGCAGGGTGACCACCTCAAACACTTCCCAGGCACAGACCCAGGGCTTTGAGTTGCCCCACCCAAAAATTGGTCATCTATGATCCGTTTGAGCATGTGAAGCACAAGTCCTACTGATCCAAAGCTGCAGGACCTCCATGACACAGGGCAACAACAGAATAACCAGGAGAGGTCCCGGTGAGGATCCAAAATTGATGGTGTCACAGAAGCCAGAGACCTGGAGCCAAACCAATGTTTCATTGCAAGTAAAGATATGTGGGCAGATCGGTATAGTATGGGATACACTGTGACAAACTACAACTTCCATGATGAGATACTTTCTGTTTTGTTTGTTCCTTTTTTTTTTCTTTTAGTGGGCAGAGGGTAGATAAGAGGGAGCAGGGAGATGAATGGGGATGGGGTACATGATGTGAAACTCACAGAGAGTCAGTGAAAAGCTTACAAAAAAACAAAAATGCCAAATCATTGTTATGTACTTGTGGCAATAGTCTAAAGTAGCATAAAAATACAGGGGATTGGATTCACAGACATACCGGACATACATTTTGTGGCTAAGACCAAGTCCATTAAGTTTATTGTCTAATATAAATTATAGACATAGTTATTTTTGTCACCCAGATATTTTATGATGCCTAATTTTAAAGGTACCATACAACTTAGAAAGGCAAAACTTCTCAAATAAACTGTTTCATAAAGAAAATTATCTGTGGAGCCAGGGTGTGGTGGCTAATATCTATAATCGCAAAATCTGGGCGTTCAAGGCTGGCTTGGCCTAAAACTGTAGACTATTTCTAAGACACGTTACACCATGTCTCAATGACATTGTTGTCTCTGTACACAAAGTGTGAAGGAGATGAACAAGTGGTGAACTGGTAGACCAGAAGATTCCACATAATCCCCTGGGAAGATGATTGGAAGTCAGAGAGTACAAGTCTCACAAATAAATAACATCAAATGCAATATGAAACTGATATGCCCTAGACTTCTCAGTCTTCAAATTTTAATTGGTAACAGTAAACCAGACTAATTGGGAAACTGGAAACTTCTGAAGAACATTTCTAAAAGTGTTCTTTTTAGTGCATTAAATAAAGTGTATGGCAAAAAGTTCAGTACACATATATGTTAGCCAAATTTTCACATGGAAATTCTGTCTCTAACAACAAATAGTCTGATTAATATTTTAACGGAAAATGCCTCTAAGGAAGGCAGGTGGCTCCTGCTACACACCGTGTCAGTGTCTGAGCTATCCTGAGCACACATTTCACTCACATTAATGAAGTTAGGAGCCAAAACATATAAATAGACATTTTGCAGAACCATAATTTAATGCTTAAAGAAAAAGAAAAACATAAAAAATTGGCAATTTTTAATGAAAACTAAGAAGTTGTTAATTATGCTACTATAAAAATTTCACTAGAACTTCGACCTTTATGTGCTAAGAAAAGCCTAACTTCCAATGGCCTACTCAGAGCCTAGCAGCAAAGCAAAACAGAAGGCTGAATGGAAGGCTTTCTGCCATTACAATATTGTGACTGACACTCTTATTTTAGATTGTTATGTCATTAAACCATAACACACGTCAGAGTAGTTTATTTATACAACCAAGCTTCAGCGTAAAACTACCACATGATTATTTCATTTCAGTAAACATATATAAATAAAACTAATGATCAGTATATAGCTAACAATCAAGATATAAATAAAGCTAATAGTATGCAAATAAAACTAATGGGTCAATCAGTTCTTTTTAGAATAATTCTGTCCTCTCTAAAAAATTATTAAGTTCAGCCCTGAATGAGACTGGCTACGTCTGCAGATTGGGCAGGATCTTCAGGTTAGAAGATAAACAAGCTCCTAAGGTTGACTCCTAACCCAAGAGTTAGTATTTTTAAAGGGAAAACACACCAAAGGTCTGACTGTCAGTCTCGTCTCCCTCCTGCTCTCCCTTCCCTTTCCCCCCTCTCCTGTCCTCCCCCTCTCCTCTCCTATCCTATCCTCTTCCCCTTCTTTCCTGTCCTCATCCTCCTCTCCTCCTGTCCTTTCCTCCCTCCCCTCTCCTGGCCTCCCCCTCTCCTATCCTATCCTCTTCCCCTTCTTTCCTGTCCTCATCCTCCTCTCCTCTCCTCCTGTCCTTCCCTCCCCTCTCCTGTCCTCCCCCTCTCCTCTCCTATCCTATCCTCTTCCCCTTCTTTCCTGTCCTCATCCTCCTCTCCTCTCCTCCTGTCCTTTCCTCCCTCCCTCTCCACTAAGAAAACACATGTGAGGAAACATCAACAAAGTCCTGTCAGGCACTTTGTCAAGAAAGATGTCTCAGCAGGCCAAGGGCTTGCCTCACAAGCCTGCTGCCTGAGTTCACTCCCCTGGAACTGAAGGTGGACGGGGAGAACTGACTCTGAGGTTTCACTCTCACCTCCACTCACACGCATGGAGGACAAAGGCCCCATTATGTCCCATGTTGCACAGAGCAACGGATTCGATAAGCATCACAAATTTATTTTCAAGCATTTCCTACTTCATATGCTTAAGGTCAGTATTAGCCACCCTAGTGCCTTCAGGCTTGTGCTAGTTTCAAAGATTAAGTGGGCTACCATCTAAGTCATTTACTCAGCCAAATCCCTTAATCTCTGATTCCCAACCTTGGCACTAGTGACTGAGGAATGGAGGCAGATAATCCTGTGTGGTTTAGGATGGGAGGTGTCCAGCACCACAGGATGTAGACAACATTTCTGGTGTCTACACATTAGACAGCAGCCCCTGCCTCACCTCATCACTGATAACCAGATATTCCCTGAAGAGTACAAAGCCTCACCCAGTTGAAACCACTGCTCTCAAAGAATCTTCGCAACCTTAAACTTACACAGTCTAAAATTTAGAACAGCATGTGGCCATAGGATCTGCTAAATGACTACTGAAGAGGAAAGGCCACTATCCATCTTTGTTTAAATACATCTTAGAACAGCAGTCAATTCTATTTCAGACAATGCTGTTTGAAATCCATTTTATATAATTACTACATTAAAATTTGCCTTTTTCTTTAGTATATCCAGAATTCTAAGATTAATGTCTTGTTTTGTAGAAAACCAGCTATGGTGGTTCAGTAAAAAAGGACCCCAAATGCTTGTATATTTGAATGCTTAGTCATCATGAAGTGATACTGCTTAGAAAGATCAGGAGGTGTGGTCTTACTGTAGTAGGTGTGGACTTGTTGGAGGAAGTTTGTTTCTGGGGGGTGGGGAGAGTGGGCTTTGAAGGTTCAGAAGCCCAAGCCAGGTCCAGCCATTCATTCATTCAGTCATTCAGTCAGTCAGTCAGTCAGTCAGTCTGACTGTCTTTTCTCTCTCTTCTCCCCCCTCCTTCTTTATCTCCCTCACTCCCAGCTGCCTGAGGATCCAGATGTAAAATTCAGCTACCTTTCTATCACCATGTCTGTCTGTGGGTCACCATGCGGATGATGACCTAAGTCTCTGAAACTGTAAGCACGACTGTAAGAACTGTGCTCATTATGTCTCTTCACAGCAACAGAGCAGTGACCAAGACAATATCCCTTCAAAATACAAGATGATAGAGATCAGAGCTATATGGGGCAGACAAACAATCCCAACATTCAATATGCCTTTGCAAGGAGTCACCAAACCATCCCTGACAGTATGAAAGAATTAGATTAACTCTTGTCTCCAGAGAAGTCCAGCAAAATTTAACAAACACCTTTAAATACTTTTACTTCTAAAGTTTTATCTTTATGAATATATATGTATGCCTGAGTGTTGAGTATTGCTCATGGGTGCCCAAACACACCAGATGAAGGCATAGATCCTCTAGGTGTGAAATAACAGGTGACTGTCTACCTATGGGTACCGACCTGACCTCCAGCCCTCAAGCGCAGTGCTCGTAACCACTGAGCCTTCGTTCCTGCCCCAGTGTTTTCACTCTCTATCTGCAAAAGCCCTAACCCATCTGCTCTTCAAGCTTTGTCTTTGCACTTAAATAGGCCATCAATTTTGACATTACTTATATCTAAAAGATCTACTCACATATTGGTGGGATGCTTCAATGGAATGCTTCACTGGAAACACTGACAGCTCTTATTTTCACATTTATCACATACATGTAAGTATGACCTTAGCTATATATGTCTAACATGTAACTGATTTCTAAAATCTTTATTGCTATATTTTAGAATATGTTTGAAAGTATAAAATTGAAGCATGTAAATTCCCCATTTGGAACATATGTACTAAAATAGCTAAAGCAAAAATTACTGTCTAATACTATAAATCATTTGTGTTTTATGGATGTAATTAACTTCATATATTCAAAAACACTAATTACCTAAAATACTGGTATTATAGCTTTATTTTTTTTTAATTAAAAAAGATTCGTTGGTCAAACAAAAATCACACTGTCTGAAACTGTATATAAAACCAAAGAACACAGGAATGTTCTACCCAAAGTAAGGTAAGGCGCCGACATTCCGCTCTGGCTCACCCAAAAGTCTTTAATTAATGAATATCTTCCTGGAGAATACGCTCTCTAAGACTGCAATCAGATTGACTGGTACAATGAGGGCACCAAATTAATGAAGGAAAAGTCATCATTTGCATTATTTTTTTGGGGGGGCACTACAGATCAAATCTATGGCCTCATATGTGCCAGGCAAATTCTCTGTCACTACGTACTGATGAACTTTGACCTGAGATTTTCGGTTTGTCCCTTTCTTGGATGACCTAATTCTTCTACATAAAACAAAGTCACCTTGTAAGTATAAGTATTTTCAATTGTCTTTTAGTTAAACACTATTCAAGACCCAGAAGAACAATTTTGATCCTTTAGGTCAGCTGTTCTCAACCTGTGAGTCACATAACTCCTTTCAGGGTTGAACAACACTTTCACAAGGGGTCACCTAAGACCACTGGAAAACACATATATTTACATTACAATTCATAGCTGAAGCAAAATTACCCTTAGGAAATAGCAATGAAAATAATCTTATGGTTTGGGGTCACCACAACATGAAGAGTTGTATTAAAGGGTCACAGCATCAGGAGATCCCCTGCTTTAGATTAACATATATTTTTAGTTCGTTGTGTGTCTTTCACAAATGTGTCAAGAGATGCACAGTTACAGTCTCTTCTGGCAAACAAAAATGTACAACAGCTAAGTCAAGCAAATAAAAGTGAACTTTTATTTGCAGCCAAAGGCTTTTTGATATAGGCCAGTTTCCGTATCTAGCAAAAATCACTTCCAAGTACTGAATCTGTGCTGTACAGCAAGCTTAATTTTATATAAATGGGGGACTTGTCTCCAGGCGATAATCACATGAATCCTGCTAGTATATACCTGTTTCACATGCAGGAGGCATATTACCAGAGAGGTTACTACACTCACTCAAGGTCTCAAAGCAATGAACTCAATGGGTACAAGCTTCATTAGTAGACACCCAGTATATTGTCAGCAGAGCAGTAAAAGAATAGTTTATTATTTATATGAGACAACAAAATCCCATCTTCATCAAAAACCTCACATGCCGAAAGCAATATGTTCTTCTGGAAAACGCTGAGACTCAGACGTACAACCACAGGAGCCTCTTGAGTCTGCACTTTAAAATTATAAAAAGAAAATTAAAATGCATACTCATTGAGCTATATTGATGACTTCATAAAATAATAAGTGTTTATAAAGTGTTTATAGTAAGTAGTGATAAACTGAAATGCCCACAATAATACTACCTAATATAGGGTTTTAAAACTATTAGTATTTATTAAAATACCAAAAATATTAAATTCAGGTACACTAAACATTTTATTTGGGTTAATGCACTGTGTGGATATAATAAAAATCCTTAAACAACATTAAATTTTAATACTTTAAACAGATGTGATATTCTTATGCTATTTCATTACTAAGTTGTTATTGCTGAATAATTACAGGAGTAATTTATACTGTGAGTGAGAACAAAACAGGTAAGGTTCTTAGTTACATGCTCTTCTGTTTGCTTCTCTATGGTCTTGGAGCAATCTGTGATTAGGACAAATCTTTGCAATATCAAATTTCATCAACTCTATGCAAACATACCTTTCTTGTGTTGCTAAACAGGGAAACAAAGCAGTATCCAGAGTACACAGCTCTGGCCTCTTGCCGAGCATCCAGAACAAAGCACAATCCTGTCAGAACAGGTTCCTGTAAGTTCTTCACTTTAGAAATTGCTACTCCAAAGCTGAGTTTCAATTAAAACATCACAGAATGTCTCATTTCAAATAACCAGTCATTTGTAGTCACTGCTACCCACAGGGCAGATAAACCTAGTGACAGAGAGGAAACAGCAGCAGCATGGAAGTGAGATCCAGCAACCTTCCTCTCTGTGACAGGTACTGTCACCAGTGCACTCACTGTTGAGCTCAGCTCCCTCATCCTTATCGCTTGCCTAGAAACACAAAGTGAAGAACTAGAATGTGGTCGGGACTGCAGATGAAAGGCAAAACAAGAATAAAATCATACTATATTCAGCTAAATCCTATTTTTAAATACACAAATAGGGGATCGATCGTATTGTTCATTTATGTAACTCGGGCCCCAGAACATTAATATCACAAATGTCAAAAAACTCATATTTTTTAAATTCTGGCTAGAACGACTTAGTGTATCAACCTTACAAAGAAAACAGTTCTGAACACAATGTTAGAGCCGAAGCCATTACTGTGGGGATTTTACTGTCAATTTCAAGCATTAATAATGATGCATGTTTTTAACTGACTACATGGTGAATGATTATGTCTCTCTACAGAAAGAGCAGTGTCTCTAATTCTACTTCATACTCAGATTCTGCTCAGATATCAGATTTAACACTAGAACATGCATGTTGTCTACCAATATCTAAGTTATTGTACACTAGCCCCACAGCAGACAAACACGTGATCCATGATTGTTGACAGGCCTTCTTGTACAGACCAAGTGAAGTTGGCCACAGCACTATTGAGCTGGGCCTGCCTTAGCTTAGCCCAGAGAGTATCCTACAGCCCTTGCTCCTATCTTCTGGTATACTCCCGATACCTTATGGCATAGATTTCCTTGTCAGAACTAAGCACTCAACCTATTCTCAGCCCATGAGAAACCAACCACATGTCCCTGCACTCACTGACACTAATCTCCCTATAGATTCTGTGACTGTAATCTGAAAATCTGCATGCAAATGCTATTGAAACTCTATTCATAATACCACGACTTGAAATCAAGCAAGATGCCCTTCCCTAGGGAATGGGCAAACACTGAGCTCTCAATGCAGTCTCTGACTGTATAAATGCACCATTTCTACACTGTAAACGAAGATGAAGGGGCTGTGTAGAAATGAAGGCAAAGAATACAAGAGAAACTTCTTGTATCCCACTCAATTTTGCTTTAAAAGGTTTTACTCTAAAGCATAAGACCAGTTAATAGACAATTTAAAGTAAATTTTAAAATAATCTAAAGACTTCCGAGAAATCATGTACCTTCAAAAATCTTGAATTCTAAGATTCAATTACATATATTTGAATAGAATATTTCCTTTAAAAATAAGATTAAATATGACTGTGTAATTTGAAATAAGATTATATTTCTGTAACACACGTACCTGAAGAAAAAACTACTAATAATTTCAAAGTTTATGAGTACTTTAAAACATTAATGTAAGAAGCAAATTATATTGAAAATTAAAGTAAAATTCCGTAACAGCAAATTGAAATGTTAATAATGGCAAAATTCTCTGATAGCTTAAAAACTCCAGTTCTTTTATTTTCTAGTCTCCTCTCCTTAGACTGGCCCCAGTTTGCTCACAGCCTCAGCTAGAAGTCATGCTGCAGGAGCTGGGTCACCCCACCCCCACCATGCTCCTACTGTAAGCTCTGCTCAGTAAATGATGGTCCATCAGAGTTCTCAGCAATGCCAGAGTGGATGCTGGAACAGGAAACAGAGCTCTGAGGAGGGGTCACAACTCCTCTGTTTATAGCTTCTCCACACAGTTAATCTTGCAGCTGCACTAGATTAGTTTTTGACATGAATACACTGTCTCAATGAGGTCAGTGCAAGGAGGTTTCCATCCTTTAACACTCCCTCTAACCTGCCCTATTCAGAAACGTTGAACCACTTGTAATAGCACGCACAAGGAGGTCCCTATGTCTAGACTTAAGAAATTTCTGTCTTCAGTGCTGACAAAACAGCAGAGTTCTTCAACTAAAGGCAAATAGGTAGGAAAAAAGAAGCACATTCTAGCAAGCTCCAAGTGTAATTTAGACTGAACATGTCCCTTTCTGTGCAAAGCTCTTTGAAAACACAATTTAAAGTTCATTATCCAGTGAGAGCCCAAATTCCCAAAGACAATGTTACAGCATTTCAGTGCACGTAGAACAGAACAGGGATCATGCTTGGAAACAGAGTCCGAGGCCACCCCCTCCCTCCTCACCAAAGTACAAATAGAGATAAACAGTCATTCACATTAACAGTGTGTTGCCCATCCAACTAAAGACACCAGCACCTACAGAAAATGTGATACAGACTTAAAGCCTTTACAGAACGAATCACAAATTAATCTCCATCAAGGGGGGGTTGACTCATACATTTTCCCCCAAATACAGAAAACAGAACAAAGCAGTGCTAGCCATTCCTTTGTTCATTCCAAAGTTTGTGTGAACTGATGTTTTACCAAGAAACATACATGGACACAGAAAAATCCCATTGTATGGTAAATGGATGCAATGCAGGAAAATTTTAAGCTTAAAGATAATGCCTGAATTACCCTAGATGCCTAGAACAAATGAAACTCAAGACGGATGATCAAAATGTGAATGCTTCACTCCTTCTTTAAAAGGGGAACAAGAATACCCTTGGCAGGGAAAAGAGAGGCAAAGATTAAAACAGAGACTGAAGGAACATCCATTCAGAGCCTGCCCCACATGTGGCCCATATATATACAGCCACCCAATTAGACAAGATGGATGAAGCAAAGAAGTGCAGAAGTGTAGATCGCTCCTGAGAGACACAGCCAGAATACAGCAAATACAGAGGCGAATGTCAGCAGCAAACCTCTGAACTGAGAATAGGACCCCCGTTGAAGGAATCAGAGAAAGAACTGGAAGAGCTTGAAGGGGCTCGAGACCCTATATGTACAACAATGCCAAGCCACCAGAGCTTCCAGGGACTAAGCCACTACCTAAAGACTATACATGGACTGACCCTGGACTCTGACCTCATAGGTAGCAATGAATATCCTAGTAAGAGCACCAGTGGAAGGGGAAGCCCTGGGTCCTGCTAATACTGAACCCCCAGTGAACTAGACTGTTGGGGGGGAGGGCGGCAATGGGGGGAGGGTGGGGAGGGGAACACCCAGAAGGAAGGGGAGGGTGGAGGGGGATGTTTGCCCGGAAACCCGGAAAGGGAATAAGAGTGGAAATGTATATGAGAAGTAGTCAAGTTAAAAAAAAAAAAAAAAAAAAGATAATTATCGTGGGTTGGGGATTTAGCTCAATGGTAGAGTGCTTGCCTAGCAAGCACAAGGCCCTGGGTTCGGTCCCCAGCTCCGGAAAAAAAAAAAAAAAAGACCAAAAAAAAAAAAAAAGATAATTATCGTACAGGACAAACAAACATGTAAGCTATATTCCTCTCATAACATCAGGCAGTGGCATACATGCTGATGGTCACAGAAAATTATCGCAAAAACTTTCGTCTAGCTATGATTGTAAAACAATAGGACCACAGTTTAGACATAAATTAAACTGGAGTAAACAATGGTATTTTCAAACATAAGTCTCCATATGCCTCAAATGAGGCATAACTTTAAGTGATCCCAAATAACTGGCAATATTTTTGCATTCTTGGTTCATATTTGTAAAGCCTGCGACATGCCCTCTGCTCTATAGGTACTTTTAGTGTAAAGTGGACTATGTCCACTATGTAGACTTGTTACTTAACATTCTCTTGTTAATGTGTTGACATAGTTATAAAGATTTCCAGCATTCTACAAACTTCAGACTTTGAGATATTGTACTGTGGATTAAAACACTCTCATTAAAACCAAACACCAAAAATAAACAAAAACTTGCTACTAATACTTAGCTAGAATTCCCATCAGAGAATTGTAGTCATTCCCTTCCTAATTATTTTCCTTAGTTAAAGAACTGGCCTATTTTCATGTGGTTGGCCATTGTTAGTCATTTATAACAAGGTTGTAGTGTTCTTATAACTGATTCTATGAGCTGCATTTAGAAATTATTTGTACCTAGAAATTGCTGCCTAGATTAAATTCCTTTATTTGAATGCCTTTAGGAAATGGAAGGTGAATAAAGTCAACGTGTATCCAGGCTTTTTACGCATTTAAGTAAATTCTGCTTCTCAGTCTAGCCCCGGTCTTTAGTTTTGCTCTATAGAGTAGAGATGCTTTAAAGGTCAGGGATGTTAAAGCGCAGGCTCAGATTTGTAAGGTCTAGTCTTAATGATGACTGTTTAGCCACACAGATGTGCCCAGACTAGGCTTCTAAATCGGAGCATCTTTAAACAGTGGTACATTAATGTGTGTGCATGAACACATGCATATGCATATGAATAAGGAAAGCAGGGAACAGATTTCTGGAGTTGGTCCTCTCCTCCAAACCATCCAAGTTCTAAGAATCAGGCATTGTAGCAAGTGTCTTTACCTGGTGATCCATTTTAAATCCTCTTCAAATGCTAGGATGATTTGTTTTATATATCGATCGATTGCTATAATACTACCTAGACGGAAATTACGCACTGCTTGAGGGCAATGAATCCCTGGAGCTTATCACGATAAACAGACAAAGATGACAATGTTTGTTAAGGGTATTTTTTTTTAAATCAGGACTCAATGAAATACTCATCTCTAGGCATCTTTTAAACCTATCTTACTTGCTGAGCACAGTGGTATACACTTTTAATTCCAGCCTCTAGGAGGCAAGCAGGTAGATGCATAAAAGTTTGAGGCCAGCCTCATATACATAGAGAGAACAATAGCAAACCACACTTGTCCTTACTACCTGATACACTGCCTTCATGTAACGGCTTCAATCATTTGCTATATTTATGAACCAAGGCAAAAGTAGATAAGAAAAACAAAGGAGTGAGTGAGAGTAGAAAAGGAAGAGAAGAACAGAGAGTGGGTACAGCAGGAGGAGCAATGGAGGCAAGAATGGAAGGAAATGCAGCAACCACCCAGTGAACCAAGGCAGTGGACATCTTTGGAGCACAAAGTACCCTTAATAACGTGCCTGTGTTATTATTTGATTCCCTAAAAATAAAATATTTTCAAGAGCTCCATGGTCCCTGCTTTACTGTATAGCACTCTTCCCAATAAATTTAAAAGAGATATAATAAAAATAAGTAACAGTGTAACAATGTTTTATTGTTTTCCCAGTAAGTCTAAATGCCCATTTTCTTCTCATAATATACAAATGAAATGATTCTTACATTTTTTTCCTTTGAATTAGCATTGGAGTTATGAAAACCCAGATAAATCAATGTGTTATAAATATTTAAAATATTTAAATATGAAATTAGAGTTTATGTTTAGAGTCATGTCAACTCTACAGCTCCAACTATCAGTTTTGACCAAGCTGCACATTAAAACATACCACAAATGAACCATGAGAAACTAGAAACTTAGTAGAATTGGCAAATACAAATATACAGTAATCTACATACCATCCACAGAAAACTTTAAAAGCTATACTTAGTGACTCAGAGAAAGCTCTATATGAGAATGTCACATTACAGGACAGCATCTCTATCCTTGACTCTAATACACAAATATTTAGCTGTTCTGCAGCTTGAGAAAATTTTTTCCTGTTATATTGTTTAATAATAGTCTGTAGAGGAATCAAATTCTTTCCCACTTAAGATGAATTAGAATCTTTTACATTAAAAACCCAGACTACAGACTCGTGTGCTGTTGTACTTTCTGTTTGTGTTAATAAATATAAAAATTTTATTTATATGATCCTTAAATTAAATAAAGTATTTGTGCTCTTTTAGGATTGCCAGTAAGTATTACTAAGCTTTGAGAACTGCTATGCATAAATACCTTTTTAAGGCTGCAAATCACTCATTTGTAACAGCCACCAACATTTTACCAAAGGTAATATGTGTCCTAAAAATGCAAGTATTCTTAAGGCAATTTAAATTAACTCCCAAATAATAATTTTTACTTTCTTTTTCATATTTTAAAGGCTCAGGAATACTAAATTTTCAAATAAAAGATTATGCATTAAAGTCTGAAAGGTCAGGCTTTATTGGAAATTTTACCCGATCAGGACTTTGTCTTATATCAAAGTCAAGAAACTGAATCATTAGCTAGCGTGTACACATTGTATTTAGGGAATGTTTCCTGACGGCTCCAAAGAGACCTTTCATAAGCCTGGGTTTCAGATTCTCAATCAAGTTCCCTTAAAAAAAAATTCCATAACATAAAAAAGAAGAAAGGAAACACCCTCCCTCCAGCACTAAGCCTGGTGTAAACTAACATCAATTTCTAAGACAGAAGGCTGGCAGAGCCTGAAATAATCAAATATGCACTCTGGTGGCTTTATACTTCTTTCCTTTACTTCCTCACAGTGCTCCAGGAACAGATCAACTACTGTGCATGTGGGGTTTTTTTTAATATTTGTTAAATGACAGTGTAGTTTGTTCAAAATCTGTAACATTAACCCCAGTATTTAAGGTAATAATTTATAAAAATTTCATCACTGTGAAATCTGAAAGTTATAAACTTTCAAAAATTGCTACAATTATTCATATAACATGATTTTATCCTCCAACTAAAACCACAAAGGGAAATTTGGAAAATATTTTAATAATAATTCTAACCAATAGCATAGTTTAATTCTACTCAAGTCTATAACAACCATAAAATAGCTTGTGCAAATAATGAAAGTTGTTTGAAAACATTTCAATAATAACAGCAAATTTCCTACATCTTTGAAATGTCCTCCAATCTCACTCAATTTCAACACTAAAAAGCATTAGCTTTGAAGGATACATTCCATGCAAATACAGGCTGTCAGTAACAGACACAAAAATAAGGATTTCTGTGCAAGCAGGGAAATGACTTCTAAATGTATCTTTCTGACAGACTTCACTCAAAAGACAAGACAAAGAGGAAGGAGAAGTGGGAAAGAAAAGAACAGCCATTTGTTCAGCAAGCTAAACCACATGAATCTCAGGGTTCTATTGCATATCGGCTTTTGTTTCTGTTTAGATTTATGGAAAACTGAGACAAGAGTATCCATTATTTGAACCCAGGATTTTGAGACTATACTAGACAATATAATAAGAACCCCGTTCTCTCAGTTACGGTTACTACTGCTGTGAGGAAACATGACCATGGCAACTTGGAGAGGAAAGGGCTTACTCTACTTCTGCTTCCCTGACAAAGAAAGTCAATACAGGACCTAAGCATGGAGGGACCTGAGAGGCAGGAGCTGATGTAGAGGTCTTGGGGCAGGGGTGTTGCTTATGGCTTGCTCCCATGGCTTGCTCTGCTGGCTTTCTTATAAAATCCAGGACCACCTGCCCAGAGGTGGCCTTACCCAAAATGGGCTGGGACCTTCCCCAATCACTACCCAAGAAAATGGCCTAAAAATCTGCCTATAGCACAATCTTGAGGCATTTTCTCAACTGAGGTTCCTCCTCTCCAGAGATCATAGCTTGTGTTAAAGAGAGCATAAATTAGCAACACACCCATGTTTAAAAATAAAAAGAATTACAAAAACACTAAGGAAGAGAATTCCAGAAGCAAACAGTTAACAGCACAATGGACACAGCTGAAGTAGGATGAATCCTGGGGGCAAGTAAAGAGTAGCAGTCTAGCTGGGTCCCATGGTGATCTATTTTTAGCTTTTGGAAAAGTCTCTACTCTGGCTTACACAATGGCTACATCAGTTTGCAAGTCTACCAAACAGTAAATGACAGCCGCTTTCCCTACATCCTCACCAACATTTACAGTTAGCTCTTTTTAATTAATCTAAGCCTTTCTGATGGAATGTAGGATTTACAACCTTTTTATCTATGTAACAATAATACTTAAAGAATAAGAGGCCATGAATTTAAGAAGGAACTAGGTTGAAGGAGGAAGGTTGGAGCAGAATAATGTAAATATAGAACTCATGATTTTAAAACCTAGTGGCAATGAGCTCATCTATTACACTGGGGAAAATACACAAGCATTTCATGCTAAAGGAAATGTGCAGTTAAATTCTGCACCACACTACATAGTTAGCTGGACTTAGTTAAATTCTGCAGCACACTACGTAGTTAGCTGGACTTAGTTAACGCTGCAGACTTTAGCAAGCACGGACAGTATCTGGGTTAACAGCCACAGGAGTCAGTTGTCTTCTGGCAGGACTATGTTCATTTTAAGAATATGTGCAAAAACCAGAAGTTTTCCCAGGCATTCATTCAACATTTTTTTAACCTGAACAAGAAAAATGTTTCCTTAAATGTAAGGAAGTTCCTTTTTCATTCAGTGATATCTAAAAAAAAAACAATTTAACAACTTTTTTAAAATCACACAAAAAGCTCCGTAAAATAGGCATAATCAATGCAAAGTATTTTATAAAATTTTTAAAAGCAAATTAACAACTATTGCATTAGCCTTCCTATCCTGCCAGCAAGTAAAAACAGGAAAGTGGAGTAGCGGGAGCACCCTGAAGCCAGCCATGAAGGTACCCAGGAATAACCCCAGCACTCCGGAAGGGTGAGGCAATCAGAGTATAAGGCCAGGCAGGCAGCTACACAAAAGAGTGAAGGGCAGCCTGATGTACAAGAAACCGTCTCCAAACAAACAAACACGTGTTCATATACACACACAATGTGTGTGACTGAGAAGGGGGGTCTAAAAACACTGTGTCAATTAAAATTAACAAAATTTAATTTAATAGAGGCTGGAAAGTTATAAAGAACATTTTTCTTACACATTTCTAATAGCTCCTCAATGTTTCTACCACAGCCCAGCCTTGGCTCTACAATAAACTGAAGCACGAGCCACGGTCTAGCCACTGTGGTTTATCACCACATCTTAGTAACGAAGTGTAGTATTTCACTTAGAAATGACAGACAATGAAAATCTAAAACCAAATGTTTATTTAAGCTTATACTTGGGGCTGAGACAATAAAAGTGTTGGAGCACTCCTGGTGTAAGCCTAGGAACCGGAAGGAGTTCAGATACCCAGACAGCAACTCCGCAGGTGGGTATGGCAGCCTTGCTGTAATTCCAGACGCCCAAGCAGACACAATGGATCCCCAGAGCAAGCTGGCCAGGGAGACTAGCAGAATCACAGAGTTCGGGTTGACTCCTTCAGACAAATCTATGGATGTTTTAACACTATACGAAAAAAAAAAAGATAGGCCTTCTACAACATTCAGCAAAGAAATTAAGAGCTTTTTGTTAGCAGCTATGAGGGGAAGCTAGGAAGACAAATTCAACTCCAATCAAGCCTTGATTGCAACCTTTGCCAATAATTTGGTTTGCAACCTCATTAGAGATCCTGAGTCTCCTTAGTGCTAATGCTACTGTCCTTACTCAAAAAGATGGTAAGTATGCAGATTCCTAAATCACCAGGGGGTGGGGGGGGCAGAATAAGAGAGGTTACTTGATTCCTATTAAAACCTGCTTTCCTTTTTGATTCTTGGAAACACCATGATTTTCTATTTTGTAGGCCATAATCTATAACAATCTTCACAGAAAGAGCCAAGGATACACCAGAATTCAACAGTGATAGAATTCACAAAGATGCAGATCATGTTTATTAGGGAGTCAGCAGCTTTGAAGTGTAGAGATAAACCATGAAAGAATTTAAGGAGTAAATCAACATTGGTCCTATCTGACAAGCTTATGAAATAAAAACATACCAAGTTTATCTAAGACACTTCTCTCGCCTATCACTATATTCAGTTATAATAGCAGTTCTCTATTCTGTGCAATTGATTTTAAGAGGAAATACTGACTTCATATCTGCTGTTCTGATTGGCCTCTACAAATGACTGATTAAAACTGTTTGTATTAAACTATCCTAAGGTCTGAGATTCAAAACGCTTTTTCCCAGTGCATATCTAAAGTAAGGTAACTTGGGAGTAGGGATATGTCTCCTGGGTAAAGGACCTGCTATGCCAGGAGGGAGACCTGGGTTCACATCACCCAGAAGCTCATAAAGCGCTAGACATACTAGTGCACATCTCGAAGACAAGTATCCCCAGGCATCACTGGCCAAGCAATATAGCTAAAACACCTTGTTCCAGGTTCACTGAGCGATTCTGCCTGGAAGGAACACCCATTCAGAGCCTGCCCCACATGTGGCCCATACATATACAGCCACCCAATTAGACAAGATGGATGAAGCAAAGAAGTGCAGGCCAACAGGAACCGGATATAGATCTCTCCTGAGAGACACACCCAGAATACAGCAAATACATAGGCGAATGCCAGCAGCAAACCACTGAACTGAGAACGGGACTCCAGTTGAAGGAATCAGAGAAAGGACTGGAAGAGCTTGAAGGGGCTTCAGACCCCATATGAACAATGCCAACCAACCAGAGTTTCCAGGGACTAAGCCACTACCCAAAGACTATACACGGACTGACCCTGAGCTCCAACTGCATAGGTAGCAATGAATATCCTAGTAAGAGCACCAGTGGAAGGGGAAGCCCTTGGTCCTGCCAAGACTGAACCCCCAGTGAATGTGATTGTTGGGGGGAGGACGGTAATAGGGGGAGGATCGGGAGGGGAACACCCATATAGAAGGGCAGGGGAGGGTTAGGGGATGTTTGCCCGAAACCGGAAAGGAATAACATTCAAATGTAAATAAGAAATACTCAAGTTAATACAAAAAATAAATAAATAAAAAAGAGATTCTGCCTCAAAAAATGATGTGGAGGACAACTGACATCAACTTCTGGCCTCTAAACGTGCATGAGAGCACACACATGTATGAATACGCTACACACAAATTAATTAAAATAATGTTTTATACAATTGCAAATCCAAGAAGTGTATGTCAGTCATTATAGCTCTTATGAGTGAAATGTTAATGATATATGTGTCAATTTGAACCCTGTTTTTCATAAACTCACAATAAATGGGAACAATTATTTTTCAAAAAAATACAACCTTTATTAGCAGTCTCTTCTCCTCTTCCCCCTTTTCCTCCTCTTCCTCTTCCTCCTCCCCCTCTCCCTCCTCCTCCTCTTCTTCTTTCTTCTCCTCTTCTTCCTCCTCCCCCTCCTCTTCTTCCTCCTCCTCCTCCTCTTCTTCTTCCTCTTCTTTTTTACCCTTCAGATTGTATTCCCCTCCTGGTTCATATTAGCGGTTTCTGACTAATGCCACTCTGACAAAACATTCCATCTGTCATCATTACTGTAAAAGGTTATAATGTGTTTCCAGTACAAAGTACAGAAACCATCATGGATTCTAAGAATCAAGTATGAGGCTGGCCATAAGCAGAGTGGACACATGATTGGCTACCCTTAAAAATAACACCGCCATTTATGAACAGAATTTATAAATGCATTTATTATGCTTCATGTACTCAGACAAAGGATATGTTTCAAGATATTCTGATTCAGACAATAGCTAAGTATTTATGATGAAGTTATATAAAACTTTAAAAAGATAATATGAGGTGAAGGCAAGGTCACAGACATAAAAGAATATTTAGAGAGAAATGGATATTAAGATACTAGAACTTCAACTTTTATAAAAAGCTTAAAATTTTACATATATAACTACACTTCCAATTGCTTTTGGGTTATTTGTGAGTTAGAGGGACATGCTGTCAACTGAACACATTGCTTTGTGCAAGCTAGACAAGTGCTCTAGTAATGAACTGCACCCCTAGCCCATAGGAGCTTGTTTGATTACTTCATAATATGTTTTCGCTTTTCAGTTTATCTATCATGGAACCTAGGGGGTTCACGGATGCTGTGGAAACCCTCTACCACTCAGCTATGTCTCAAACCCTATAATTTTAAATAGACCACTTGCATAGATTTTATTTTCTGATGTAGTGCCTTCTATAACAGAAATGCATTTGTAATGTGTTTTACAGGATTTCTGTAGATTCCTTGAGTATCCCATAAATAGCAATGGAAAGTGAATGTTTTAAATATCCGAGTATTTCAAAGTCAAGAAGCCAGGGTTACAAACTGGTCAAGCCTCAAAACTAACCACCAAGGAAGATTTCACAAAATAATCATTAATTTTCCAAAAAGTTAGCAACATTCACATGAAATACAATTAATGAAATGTCATTTCTTCAGATTTGAAATTTTAAACACATTATTACTGAACTTATACAAAGCAACTCTCATGCATATTCATACTTGGTGACAGCAGTGTATATAGAATTCACTGTAAAGACTACCTAAAATACTGAAGATACGTTATATATTCCTTGCTCTATAAAATCGGTCTTCTAAAATCACATGCTCAACATAAACCATAAGGTTCTCGAGTTTAGCAAATGTGTGTGAACAGATCAGATTCAATGTACATGTGTACAGAAGTCATCCTAAAATAACAGAGAGAAGGCTCCTGACTAATCAGGGAGCATTACCATGGTTACACGTTACTTGTTTATTTTAGCAGAATTAGCACCTATTACTTGTATTTTCTTAAAGTTTCACAATATTACAAGTCAAAATATAATTCAGAGAATCTAAAATATAACTTGAAAAGTGGGAAATAAATGATATTTTTCAAACTATTAAAAAGTTCAAAGGTTAAAATACCAGTATTGAAAAAGATATGAAAAATATTTTTAATATATGATGTCATTAGTCTTAACTCTTAGAAAGGTAGCTTGTCCTATCAATTTTTAAAAGTATCCACAGCCTTTGAATTAGCAATTCTTCCTCTAGATATTTATTCTGCCCAAGAATATACAAAAGTACCTATGAGTAACGAACAAATAAATTATGGTATATCTGTCCTACATAATACAAGTGAAAAAATAAAATACCAGAGTTAACAAAGAATAGGTTAGATTGGCATACGACTACCTGGAAAGACAGTCCTGATTCACTTCCTGTGAAAAAATTATATTATGAAGACTCTGTACTCATTTTAATAATTATTAAAACAAACATGTATTTTGTATAGTGACATGAATGTATAAATATACATGAAGAATTAAAATACTTCAGATGAATATAAGCTGACACTATCAACAGTGTTTTTAGTTCACAGGGTAAACAGAAGAAATAAAGGTACCAAATTTTACCTTCTAGATTTCCATGCACTTTGGAACTCTGTCAAGTAGCAGGTTTTAATAAATTCAACAGTGCAATGTTAAAAAGAAAAGTGGATATGATGAAAGTGATTAAAAACAAACAACACAAAAGGGGAGGTTAAAAAATGTCAAGCCTGAATCCAAATCAGCCCCAGTGACCTGGAAAAGCCCATGACTTAAGAGTTTGTCACCATGGTCTCTGCACAAGACGGGAAGGAAGGGACAGGGACAGCACAATGATCACAGGTGACCCCTCTCTGCAGCACTCCAAGGAAACACACCCCTCCCTGCCCAGCAACTGGTGGATTTTACCAAAACTGAGTAACCCTCAGAGTGCACTCTCACTGGGTAATCTGTGACTGTAACTGAGAATTAACAACTGGGTTGGTTGAGAAGGCCATCACGTAGCACAAATGGCAATCACTTTTGCTAAATGAAAACATAAAAAACATCAACAGATTTTTAACAGCATAATATCCTCTGATAGAGCTTAAATATGAAAGGCAAGGAAAGAATATGCCCCCTACAAAACGTAAGAATGAAGAAG
Source organism: Rattus rattus (assembly GCF_011064425.1). Taxonomy (NCBI): domain Eukaryota; kingdom Metazoa; phylum Chordata; class Mammalia; order Rodentia; family Muridae; genus Rattus; species Rattus rattus. The sequence goes on along the minus strand of NC_046155.1, from coordinate 111,916,966 downwards.
GGTAAAGGACTCTGACCTGTTCATTGTAATCACAAAAAGAAGTTGTTGAAACAGCTAAACATTGTGATGGCTAGACATTTTTTAAAATAATTTTGTAGTCTGGTAGAAAAAAATGTTACAATCTCCGAAATCCAAAGTTATAAAATACCTTCAAAACAATCAACACAAAATACTCTAAGTGCAAAGTAATTAAACCTGAAACACAAAAACATGTAGAAGCTCACATGACACACACATACTCAGCTTATCTGGGCACTCTTTCTACACTTGTAACAACAAACCACATTGTGATACAGTGCAAAGCCAGAGTGGTTTAAGTAGCTGAGGTGGTAAAGGGAAGGACTTTTGACTCCTAAAGCATCTGGGAAAGGGGACAGGTTGCTACAGTTAGTTACTCAATAGGATATACTAAAACTACCAGTGAGAATTCTAACCCAAACTCAGAACTTAAGACAGACTAGAACTACTTCTCCCCGCCCTGATCCCATCCCATGTGAACACATTAATCAAAGTATGGCCACAGGTTCGTGGACTTAGTATATATACTTTCCACTGCTAACCCTAGTGATCTATTACTGTTTACTTGAGAGCAATTCTATGAAGTTCTGCTGCATAACCTCTGACATGTGTTGTAGCTAAGAGCTGTCTGCATGAAATAAAGCACAGAAGTTTTATGAACCAACCCTTACTGGATTTGACCTGTCTCCCTAGGATACACATGCCACATTCTGACAGCACTAACCATTTCAAATCTATAATTCTGAAAAAGTTCAAGAACCCAACAGGATAAATTATCCCCCCGCCCCCTGGTGCTCAGAACTAAGCCTAGGACTTCATGTGTACCAAGTAAGCACTCTGCTACTAGGCTCTGCCTCCGAAGCCTTTGTGTGTCTAAACTAACTAACTGAACTAACTCTTGATGTAGCCTAGGTTGACAATGAACTTACAGTCAAACTGGCTCATCCTCCAAACTACCTTAGGTTACAGGCCTGCATCACCAGGCCTGGCTTAGCTAAAGACATTAGCATCTGGACAGTATCATTCTGGCTACTTAACTATAAATTACAAAACTACAGTATTCATCCTATTATACAGAATTAACTATATTTTTCAACACATTGTGTGTAAACACTGCTTCTGATTTAATTAGATTCTTGCATGGAATAACTTTCCCCTAACTCTTACTTCTCACACCTCGATGAAAAAGTAGCATATAACTGATTAAGTGGGCAAGGTGAATTTAAAACATGTCTTACAGGAATGTCATAGGATCATATCCTACATGTTTAGCACCTAACTTACATGTTTCCCCTGGCCAGGAATGCCCAACTAAGGATGGAGAAAAACCACAGACTGGATGTGACAAAAGGGTGCTCCAGTGTACATCTTCATCATGACATTCTTTAAGCCTTGTTATCCAACTGTGAATGCTTCTGTATGACAATGGTGAACAGATTTGTAGAGTTTTAAGAAGTCAGCTCATCATTTCCAAAACTGGTAAACAAGAATTAAGCCTTTATCCTCCTGTATTTCCATATGAAAGGCAAAAAAAGAGGAATGATCCCCTTTTGGCAAGTATTCTAACTGAAAAAAATGACAACAACAAAAAGAAAATCTCTATTTTTCATTACTAATAAATGTCTTGACAGGAACAGTCATCAGTCACTGCTAACGAGACAGGCAAAGACAACTACAGATTATGTAACTCCATGTGGAAGCAAACAAAACTAGATACAAAGTATTTCTGGGAAGAGGAAAAAATACAACTCTACCTCCTAGATTTAATCAAACCATACACCTATTATTGACTTCCAAAAAACACACACAACATCAACAAAAATTTTTTAAAAAGCCCAGGCAACAAATATTATAGGGATCAGCAACACCAGACTGTGAGAAATTTTACAGCTCCTTTCTTCCTTCAATAAATAAATTTCCACTAAATCTAAGAGATGAAGGGAGGGGAAGCTAACTAATGAAAGTGAGTTTAGGATGTGTTTAACCACCTGCATGCAGGCCCTTGTTTGGATTCTGACTTTAAGAAATTATACAGAGAAAGAAAGGGGCAGAGGCATGAGCAGCAATCTCATGGTGGTGATCCTACTGAATGGGGTTTTGTGGCTTTATGGAGTGGTTTTTTTGTTTTATGGGTAGTTTTGTTTGTTTGGGTTGGGTTTTTTGTTAGTTTGTTCTTTGGTGTTGAGAACTGAACCTGTACCTCAGGCATACCAAGCACATAGCTCTACCCCTGAACAACACCCCTAGTCCAGGAAGACATTTTATGTGAGAAAACTGACAGTTTATACTTTCTCAAAGGAGAGTTCTCAATATTTTGTGGCAGGGACTGTTTTCAGTGATGCGAATTGCTTCAAAGTTATTAGGGGACATCCTTGGAACATGGTAGGGGATACACAAGACACTGACAATAAGATGGTAATGGTGAAAGCAAGATTACTGTGACTGGGATAATTATCCTCTATACTGTTTATAAATATAAAACATCCCATAATAAAAATTAGCTAACATAGTCTCTCAAAATATAGGGAATGGTACTGAAGATGTCAATTTAGCAAAGCAGAGTGACAAGTTGACTTTCAATAAATGTTATTAACTGCATCTTGAATACATCAATACATGATAAGCCAATACTTGCTTACAGGCATGGTTACTAACTCTGACATCCCAGTGGGCATGGAAAGTGAAGCTACAAGTTTGAACACCTCAAGTAGAAAGCACAGAAAGGGGCTGGAGAGGTGGCTCAGTGGTTAAGAGCACTGACTGCTCTTCCAGAGGTCCTGAGTTCAAATCCCAGCAGCTACATGGTGGCTCACAACCATCTGTAATAAGACCTGATGCCCTCTTCTGGTGTGTCTGAAGACAGCTACAGTGTACTCATATATAATAAATACATAAACAAATCTTTAAAAAAAAAAAAAAAAAAAAAAGCACAGAAAGTACCCTACTTCCCTTATATAACCCGCGGACAGCCAGACTGACCCAAGACTTTCTCAAAGGCTCTGATGATAGGACAAACAACACTTTAGGTCTGTATCCTTCTCCAGGAATGGACTCGGCAAGGCTGGTCTGGGGCTAGTCAGAGTCTCATAGGAGTGAAGACTGCAGCTTCTGTGGACCCAACTTTTCCTCCTAGGCTGTGGTTATCAGTCTGGAGGCAGGCAGCTCTCTTTCTAAGGCATTCCTGTTCTCTTTGACAACACTGTCTGACTTAGCTCTCCACTGATCTGGGCCATTTTCTCCCTGTGTATATCATATATGATACTATACTTCTAAATTAACTGGCTTGCCACAGTGATGGGCTTATGCAGGTCTCCCGCTCCCAGCTGGCTATTGCTTTCCTCTCCTCTATTTCTCATTCCTCGTCTTCCAGCTTAATACCTTACCTTCCGAGATCCTTTTCCCTGCTGGGCTGAGTCAATAACAGACACACATACCACCACCACCACCACCACCACCACCACCAAAAATACTTAGGGGAAGAAAAACAACTGACATTATGAAATATACTTGAAGATCACACGACTAGTCATTTCTGTACTTTGAATAGTGTTCTCAGCACTAGAAACTCCATGTAGCATTTGAACTAAACCAGCAGTTCTCAACCTTCCTAATGCTGTGACCCTTAATACAATTCCTCATGTTGTGATGGCCCCCAAGCATAAATTTATTTTAATTAGTATTCCATAACTATAATTTTACTGCTGTTATGTTTCATAATATAAATATCTGATATGCAGGATATCTAATACATAAACCCTGTGAAAGGGTCATTACACCCCCAGAAACATTGAAACCTACTGGTTAAGATCTGCTAGACTAAACACTAATGTTTTAAAACTCACTATTAAATTTATTTTGCTTTCAGAGATATAAGGCCATCCAGTGCTTTCTGCTATGAAATTATTACCAAAAACCAATGGCTTTAAACAAAAATATATACTAATTTCTTATTGTGCATTTTATATAAAGCAATATTCAAAGCCATATGCCACTGAACTTTGAAAACTTTGTTGAATAACAGGAACGATCAGGTAACACAGATTGACACAGGATCTAAACATCCAAGTCTTTGTAGAACATATACCATCGTCATGCCAATAATCAAAGGATTTTTGACAAATTCACTGGATCACAAATAGTTCACTAATCAATATAACAGAAAATGTCTGTGATGGTTTGAATAAGAATGGCCACCACAGACTCGTGCCTTTAAATGCTTGGCCGTAGGACATGGCACTATTAGGAGGTGTGGCCTAATCAGAGGAAATACGTCACTGCTGAGGCAGCCTTTGAGGTCCTATATGCTCAAGCTTTGCCCCAGATGGCACACAGTCTCCTTGGTGCTGCCTGTAAGCTGCCATCCTTCTCAGCATGATGATAGGGGATATACCTCTGAAATTATAAGCCAGCCCCAATTGAATGCTTTACTTTATGAGAGTTGCCATGGTCATGATTCTCTTCACTGTAATAAAACCATAACTAAGACAAGGTCCTAATTTCTTAAAACAACTCCCAATAGTAAAAAAAAAAAAAAAAAGGCATCATATACCACACTGTCTGAATTCAGAAGATTATTTAACAGTTGAAAGATGTAACAATTCTAATTAGAGAGTGTTCACTCAACACCCTCTTACAGCAGGAACGGTTAAGATTAAACGCAGAGATTTTATAAACAGTGTTACTACTATACAAAGTGCATAGCTTCACAAAGTTCAGTGCTAACACATATATTCCACTCATCGAAAAAAATCAATTTGTCAAAAACATTTCATTTTATCATGTGATTTAACTGTTAGGGTTTTTCTTTAAAAAATGTTTACTCAACCGAATATATATGTTTTTTCTCACATGTGAAATCTAGATTTTTTTAAGAGAAATTAATGTAAAAGGCACTGTTTGAGGAAAAGAAAGAATTGGCGTGAGTGGGAGCGGAAACAAAAAGGGGAATGACAGAGACTCTGGTACAGCACATTATATACACATCGCAGTGCAATCATAAAACAGTTCCTTTGTACAATGAATACACTAGAGTCCAAATATTTGAAAATGGCTGAGGAATTAGAACTTAAGTTCCACTCCCCCTTCCCTTCAGTGAAGACTTACTAACCCTCCACTAGTCTAAGTGACTAGTAACTTCACTTCAGTGAAGACTTACTAACCCTCCACTAGTCTAAGTGACTAGTAACTTCACTTCAGTGAAGACTTACTAACCCTCCACTAGTCTAAGTGACTAGTAACTTCACTTCAGTGAAGACTTACTAACCCTCCACTAGTCTAAGTGACTAGTAACCTCCATCAGTTGAAAGACATCAGGCACCTACCACTCACGTACAGTCTAGTTTTCCACTGCACTTAATAGCTTTCTCTTGTTTTCTTCTCCTAGCCTCAATTCTACAGAAGCACATTTTAAAGGATTGAGAGTAATTAAGCCTTAATAAATGCACTGTAAAACTTTTGATGGAAGAAGTTTTCCATCAAATGCCATAGCAAGGACAAACACCAATTTTATTTACAATCTACATGCCAGTATTCTATTTGACAAAGATAAGCAATATTTAAAATATTGAACAGGGAGTGTTACTATTGAAAGACAGACATGTGAAACAGTATTGTTTTAGGCAAATATTTCTGGAAGGAGCCATGTGTCACTCATTATTACTATTCACTTACATCTGGAACATAGTTTTAAATTATGATGATTTTCTTTAAAAAAAAAACTATCCTACAAATGTGATGTGATCTTCCAGTAAGTGAAATAATCAAGAGTAAACAGAAGACATCCCACCATACGAACACAAAAACTGTTTTCAAAATAAAACATTATAAAGGAAGAAAAGCAGTAGAAATAGTTGCTATGCCATAGGTACGAAGATCTTTACAGACTCAATGCTCACAAACATTGTTTCTCATCTTCTACAACTCACAGTGAACTCAACACACTGACTTAATCTTATCAGGAACAGACAATTACTACAGCTTACATTCCAAAACTAAAAACACTATCCAGAAGGGACTGGACAGCACAGAAGCAAGGAACAATGAACACACTCTTCCTCTTCAACAGTGAGAGCAACAACATGAAGGCACTGTTTCCTCCTTCTGTGAAGGAGGAGGAGGCTAGGAAGATGGCTCAGTGAGTTAAACACTTGTTGAAACGCAAGCCTAGGAACATCAATTTAGATCCCCAGCATCAACTTAAATGCACAGTGGCCTCAGCATCCTACCTTTAATCCCAGATCTTAGGAGAAACTGGGGATCCTTGAAGCAAGCTAAATAGACTACAAAAATCAGCGAGCTCTGGTTTCAAATGCAGAACTCTGCCTTGAAAAGCAAATTGGAGATCAAGAAAGACAACCAACCTAAACTGCTTACATGAACCCACACACATGAATTCACATCCCTGAGTACCTACCAATAAGCGTGCATTTGCCACAAGTGCAAACACAAATGTGCAATACCACATACACACTCAAAATATTTTTAATTAAAATAAAAATTTACATTATTTTAATTGGGCACAGAAACTCAGTGAGCAAGTTGTATGGAGAGACAATAAACAAAGACTGCACATCAATATGGTTAAATAATAAAACATATAACAGTTCCATTCTAAATTTCTGCTTTTGGCAAATGTTTCATAGTCCCTTTCTAATGCTCAACTAAGAATGATAAGACTTACTACTGCTTCTCCAGACAGACTGTATACATCATCTCTTTCTAAATAAATCATTCTTGTTTGAAAAGAACCAATATTTAAATATCATCTAGAACTATGGAGCCAGGTGCAGGCGAGCAAGGTTCAAGACAGTCAGGAAACAAACTTGCTTGAGACAACTTAAGATGGTATCTCAAGGAAAGAAGAGAGAGAACGGAGAGGAATAGAAGAAGGAAGGAATGAGATAAGCAGAGTGAGTGCTCTCCATAAGGAACTCTAAAGTCGTCTTATTGTGTTCATCAACCATTAAAACCCCAGAACTTAAGAGCCAAGTGGTCCAACATTCTGACAATACTATTAGAATTTTGTCTGTCAACTTTTGACTTTATTAGCAGGAAAATGCACTGTGTGTTGTATGCTTCTGTTGGTTTTGACAAGTCAAGCAGTCATGTGCCCTATCAGTATCAATAACAGTGCCCTCACAGCCGCAACTCCTTGGCTATCTTTTGTAATCAACTCTTCCTGTCTCTGGTCTCTGACAATCACTGATCTCTCCACATTAAAAGGTGTTTTTGCTGTTGTTTTGTTTTTTAGAATGTCATATAAATTAGCTCATAGGATATTTATCCGTGTGGAGTTCACGGAATTTTATGAATCTGTAACTGCATGGTTTTTAGCCAAGGTGGGAATTTTCAGCCATTACTTCTTCAAATATTTGTCTGCAGCAGTCTTCATGTATGCTTTCTGGGTTTCTCATGTCACAGATGTGCTACCCTTCCCCTTTATGCTGCTTGTTTCATTCAGTCCCTTACCCTTTAATGTTCAGAGTACACATTTCTATTCATCTTTCTATGGACTCGATTATTCTTTCTGGTCATTCTCCATTCGGATACTGAACTCAATGCTCAGTTTTTAATTACTTCAATGAGTTATTTTACTTTTTAATTACAAATTTTCTATTTGGCTCCTATGCTTTCTTAGAACTTGTCTTCCTATTCATCTCAAAGACACTACCCTAACCTCATGGTAGAATTATAACTGTCTTAGGACACTGTACAACAATTTATGATCTGGCTTCTTGATATGTCAGATAAGGTTAGTCTGCATCCCAGAGACTGCATCTTTATACTATTAGTCCTGCTGAAGAATATTAAAACCTGATTCACTGCTGTTTTGGGTCTTAATGTTGTAGTTACTGTAGCCATAAGCTCATCAACTCTATCAGGTTAAAAAAAAAAAGTCACAGTCTACACTTAGATGCTATGACTGGATGTCAGTTCATTCCCCAACTCCTTCAGCACTGTACAATCTAGCCTCATATATGTCAGCTAAGGTCTAGCTTAAGCAAGGGCCAGGGGAATCCAATGACACTTCCGCTCAGCTTCTCCATTCTTCACTATTCTTGCTGGGATAAATTCCATACATGCCCATCATGGGGAGTCTGATACATTAAAGATAGATTTAGGTGATCTTTTCAGTTTACCTCCTTTCCCTCCATACTTTCTCCCATATTTTGTCTCCCAGCCCCGTTTTGACACTGTCTACAAATGTGACATTTTCATCCCTCACACTGTGATATGCTTCCTGAAACTGTATGTCTCTCTTCAAGGTTCCAAGAAAAGGAAAAAAGGAAAGAAAGATGGAACCGACCTTCTCCCATGCTCTTTGCATCTCAGAAGTCCCTTTTCCAATCTGTCTTGTCAACAACAACAACAACAACATTCTTCTATTTCAGAATTTTAGATTTCTGCATTTCCATGAGGACCACCATTACAGAAGGGTAGGCTCAAGATTAGGGTCCCCCAGGGGTCCATGAAAAGAGAAACACAAAACCCAAAATACAAACCAAAGGAGGATCAGTAATTCCCCACCCAGGCAGTCCTGAGAGGCCACCCTTTCCAGTCCTCTGACCGTGAACACAGACAGGATTTCTCTTGCACACTTTACTTTTCTAGCCATTGTGCAGAACAAGAATAGGGGCCACTCAGGAGTCCAAGCTGAGAGTTAAATGAGGTGGGGCAGATATTCTCCAGCATTAGTGGCCCTTCAGCTTTGATGTGCCTCCTAATCCTTCCACTGCTATTGAGTCCTCAGGAACTTCAAACAGTTGCTTTCTGTGCTCTGTCCAGGGATTTCAGTTGTAATCTGCAGGAGAGAGAAGCACTGTGCTTGCTCTTACCTTACATAATCAGAACCAACAAAAGTTCCAGAAATAAACCCTGACGATTATGGTCAATTGCGTCTTCACAAGGGTGACGAGGCAATGAATGGGGAGTCACAATTTCCTTAACAAGTGCTCTTAGTGAAACTGGGCAGACATGCGCAGTGGTCAGAGCAACAGCAGCTGTGAGGCACACGATGAAGCCAGTCACCATTCTGGCATGGAATAGGAAGGCTCACAGACCTCTACCCCAACCGGGAAGCTAATGAGTTAATGGACTTGGGGATAGGCAGAGTCAGCTTTCTTTAAGTGCATGGTCCCTGATACGTTGTCCACACTCCCACTGGATGGTCCCCTACCCATAGTTATATGAGTAAGTTAAATTGGACACAGAGCGTCATAATATAAAGAGAAAAGGAAGTGGAAAAGAGGTGGGGAGGTGGCAAGTGAATCTGTTAATGGTTATGGGAAGTTCTGGGGGAATATGATATATATATATATATATATATGTATATGTATATATATATGTATATGTATATAGTATATGTGTGTGTATCTTGGTGTGTGTGTGCGTATGTGTGTGTGTGTGTATGTAAAAGTTTCAGAAAATTAATAAGATTATACTCAGTCAGAGAAGACCTACCTAACCCTCAAGAGCGTGGGAAAGTCTGGTGGGGTGGGGAATGGGAGATGGAACAGCCTTGTGGAGACTGGGGAGTGGGGAAGGAGGTATGGGATGTGGCAGTCAGAGGGTGGACCACAAGAGGGATAAAATCTGGAGTACAAAGGGAAAAAATTATTAAATAAAATTTTAAAAAACTAAAATTTTAAAAAATAAAAAAATTTAAATCATTAAATTGTATACTTTCAATGCAGGTAATTTTTACTGTCATGATTACTAAATCCATTTTAAAAAGTAGTCACATTTTCAAGATTACAAGAGGCATTTAAAAAGTTGTTTTTAATCACATTTCATATTCCTATAATCTCACTATGAACAAGATATTTAATACATAATCACTGAAAATAAGTTTTACTATGAGAACACTCTATCACATATTAAGAAACTAATACCTAAGTCACACCAAATTCATACACCATGCCAATTTGTCATTTAGGAAAAAAGAGTGGGGAGACAGAGCTAAAGTGGTTTGACATGGAAAACTCTGGGTGCAGACAAAGTCCTACTTGTCCTTACCAATAGCAAGGACCTCGAGACTCATTGGGATTGTTCTTCCCATGTTCATATGATCTTACAAGCCCCATCAATTACATTAGAAGTACCATTACCCATAAACAAACATATACCACATACACACATATATTTGGCAAATCTGTGTTCAGTTATAGTTGGTATAACATATCATGTAATAAGCAAAGAAAATGGAACATTATTTACATTAGAAGCTTTATATTTATAGATTTTTAACCTGCGTGCTTCCCCTTTTTGCTATCTATCTCTTATGCTGCTCCTGAGTTGCCTCCCTAAAAAGAGGCTTCACGATGTCTACTCGCCCACTCCACTCTCATGATCTTCCCCAGCCCACCGTATCTAACTTCTAACTCCAATACTAAAGCCTGCACAACGTCAGTGAACCGAGCATTTTTAACAATTCAAGCCATTTAACAATCTTTCCCATAAGCTTTGATCTCATTTACATCTAAGTCATGAGAAATCTATGTACTTTTCTGTCTGAAATTAAAGGCACCTTTTTTGTTAAGGATTTGTTTATTTCATGTATATGAGTACACTGTTGCTGTCTTCAGACACACCAGAAGAGTGTGTTGGATTCCATTCCAGATGATTGTGAGCCATCATGTGGTTGGTGGGAATTGAACTCAGGTCCTCTGGGCCCCCTAAGGGTACCTCTTTACTGTTAAATCCATATGTCTTTTTTGACCTGCCTCCCTAAACCAAATCACATAGTACTTGACACTACACATGATTTCACTTACAGAGGAGAGAGGTAAGAATGAATTAAGATAGATAGATAGATAGATAGATAGATAGATAGATAGATAGATAGATAGATAGATAGGGGCAGGCAGCCAGGCAGCCAGACAAACATGTATTTCTATAAGCCAAAAGATCTAATTACTGCTCAACTCATTCTAATATTACACACAAAATTAGAATTAGTTTGGTACATTTTATACAAAGGAAACTTTCCTCTGTATATTTAAAGAACTGAATTTTAAAATGAACCCTGCGACTTGAGACCCCATATGAACAACAAGGCCAAACAACCAGAGCTTCCAGGGACTAAGCCACTACCCAAAGACTATACATGGACTGACTCTGGGCTCCAACTGCATAGGTAGCAATGAATATCCTAGTAAGAGCACCAGTGGAAGGGGAAGCCCTTGGTCCTGCCAAGACTGAACCCCCAGTGAACGTGATTGTTGGGGGGAGGGTGGTAATGGGAGGAGGATGGAGAGGGGAACACCTATAGAAAAGGGGAGGGGGAAGAGTTAGGGGGATGTTGGCCTGGAAACCGGGAAAGGGAATAACAATCGAAATGTAAATAAGAAATACCCAAGTTAATAAAGATGGAGAAAAAAATAAAATAAAGAAATAAAATGAACCCTGAGTGTTTTAATGTTTGCAACCACATTTGCTTCTGCACGCATTCAAGTTCAAGTTTAGGGGGAGACTGGCAGAGAGGAAGTAGTAAGGACTAGCATTACCTATATGGAAATAATTAGTCTCCTGGCCTAAGGCTGGTATTAGGATCAAAACAAGCTGATACTATCTTAAGAATCCTTCCAATTTCTGAAAAAGTAAAACCTAACTGTTTGGTAGTTGGTCAGAAATTGCTTAGGCTAAGGGAAAAGGGTAAGACATTTACTTTTATGTTAGAATCAAAAGCAGTTAGGTTTAATGAGCAAATGAGGATGTTTTGTACGGTAGAGATGACTACCGTATCTGGCACACGTGTACCTTCAGCTTACTCAGATGACTCAGGGAGCAAAGTCACTGGAGCCTAGGAGCCAGGGAAGCCTGATCACATGTGAATTGTGGACAGAGGGTGTTAACTTCAGAACAGAAAGTCACACTCACATAGTTGATAAAGAAAAGGTATTTAAAATCTGTGTTCAGTCCTTAGACTTCTTTGAACTGCATGCACTAGATGTGCTGAGTAACACTGTCACCACAGTAACACTGCAACCCCCAGCTGGGATGACTAACACTGCACAACCCAGCTGGGATGACTAACACTGCATCCCCAGATGTGATGACTAACACTGCATCCCCCCAGATGTTATGATGACTAACACTGCGTCCCCAGATGTGATAACTAACACTGCATCCCCCCAGATGTTATGACTAACACTGCATCACCCCCCCAGATGTTATGACTAACACTGCATCACCCCCCCAGATGTTATGACTAACACTGCATCACCCCCCCCAGATGTTATGACTAACACTGCATCCCCAGTTATGACTAACACTGCAACTCCAGTTATGATGACTAACACTGCAACTCCCAGATGTGATGACTAACACTGCATCCCTAGATATGATGGCAAGCAGACTTTACTGATTTAAAACTTTCTGTTTTATAATTCCCAAAACATTCCAGAAACTAATTTGGGGATTATCTGTGTAACAACTCTTGTACAATATGAATAGTCTCTAGACCACAACCTATACTATTACATCTGCCCTTCTTTAGATCCTATTAAGTACATTATAACTTTTATAGGATAGAAATCTAATTATTGTGCAGCTTTCCAAAAGAATAATTTGGAAATTAAGTCCAGAAGAAAAGAAGAACCATCATGAATATGGTATTTGGGAACATTCTAAAAAGGTAAGAATTTTTGTTTTTAATTTTCTTTTCTTGGAAGGTACAGGCAAATGAGAAGAAACTAATAAATTAAGAAAGAGTATATATATATATATATATATATATATATATATAGAGAGAGAGAGAGAGAGAGAGAGAGAGAGAGTCTTAATACCTCATTCCTGTTATTAAAAGTAAAAAAAAAAATCAAAGGTTATGTTGTAAAACCAGGAATCCAGTTTTCTTTGTTGGATCAACAGAAAAGAAAGCCTGCGTCCATGGAAGGTTAGTGTCTCACCTCCGTGGGACCTTTGACCAACCATTTCCACTTCTCGGAACTGGCTACTCAACATGCAGTAACTTTATCTCTTTTGTGTACAGCGCTCTTTGCATGTCAGTTTTCTTCTGTCAGTGCACTTCCTGACCTGTTTATTGCTTGTATAAAAACAAAGATGTAATCAGCAGGATTTGGTTGAGTCAGTATAGGAAGTTTGGAACTGAACACACACCGCAAGCACACCAGTACATGCCAATCTAAAGAGCATGACTTTCAAGGAAGCAATTGACTACTCCATAGGGAGCAGAGCACTGTTGTTAGCACAGCTATGGATCAAATCACTTAAATTCTCTCACTATGGACTCTCAACTTACCACTATGAAAAATTACAAGACATTCAAACAATTAAAAGAAAATAATTATAATTTAGCATAGGACAAATCTAATCCATTTAGTTCATACTAGACACTGTGACAGATGCCTTAGACATACATGATCTTATTTCTCAAGATACAACGCTTTTATCTCAGAGAAGACACTGAGTGAAAAGGTTCCATGTGACAAAATTTAGGCTCAACCCTTGGACCATAAGGTACTCTAGAAGCTTAAGTTGTTGGTTTTGTTACTAACTTAAAAGCACCGAAGATCTTATAAGCAACCAACAGCTATTCTGGAGAAGGGGAAGAGACGAAGCACTAGATATTACTGTCACAGGTCGGATTTCTCTAAGATGCTTTTTAAAAATATCTGCTTCCTATTACTGGCATTCTGTTGTCATCAAACCTCAAAGCCACCTCTGTCTGTAATACTAACGCTTTGTTCATTCACCTGAGATTTAGTCTTACTCCACTCATAATGGCTAAGATTAAGAAATCAACTGGCAACAAATGCTAGGGAGGATGGCAGAAAAGACAACCCTCATCTACTGCTAGTGAGAATGCAAATTGGTACAGCCCTTATGGAAGTCAATGAGGAGAATTCTCAAAGTTAAAAACAGGTCTACCACCACTCCTCGGCACATACCCAAAGGATTCAATACCCTACCTACTACAGAGACACTTGTTTAGGCATGGTCGCTGCAGTTCTCTCCACTACACCTAGGAAAGGTAATGAGAATCTCATACATACACATTTTGGAATTCTATTAATCTGTAATGAAAAATTAATCATGAAATTTGCAGGTACATGGATGAAACTGGAAACTATACTCAGGGAGGTAACCCAGATGTAGAAAGACAAATCCAACAAGTTCCCTCTCTTGTGGATCCTAGCACCGAATCTTTGAATTAACAACACAGTACTAACATTTCAACATTAAAATGTCAATAAGGATATTTACATTACTGCTTGTCTTAAACTAAAATGAAACAACATTTGCCACAGAAGCCCTTGGTAAATCCACCCACAGATCTGTCCATCAGACACTCAGATCCCTATCACCAACCAGGCTCGTGCCTCAGGAAGCACAGGTCTACAGCTAAGGGATTCCCATGCTGTGAGTATTCTACAGTGGAGTATCCTGCACTAGTTATTAGAGCAGGCTCCTAGAAAGTTACAAAAGAAAGGCTCCCACCCAGGAAGCCAAGTAGAATAACCTGTTTTAAATGTTAATGTGACATAAGCTGAAATCCCCTGAGAAGGCAGGGAGCCTCATGAGGGACATGCTCTCACGAGAACTACGTGAGTGGGCAGCACCATCTCACGGGCTGTACAGTGAACTGACGGAAAGGTGGAGAGGGAGCTGAACACCAGCACGCACAGATTTATTAGCTACTCTCTCTCTCTCTGGCTGTGGATATGATGCAACCAGCCATTTCAACTTCCTGCTGCCTTAAGTTCTATGCAACAATGGACCATAATTTGGAATTGGAAGTCAAATAAATCCTGTCTTAAGTTGCATTTTCTTACAGCAACAGGAAATGACACTAAGACAAACGCCACAAGTAGATTAAGGGCCAAACTCCATTAACACCTTGTCAAATCAGCAACAAATCATAGCACTGTATTCTTCTTTGTGTAGTCAACCTTTAAAATACACTGTATTGTGTCATTTCTTTATATTATCTTAAACTATTATCCTTCTTAAGGTCAAAACGTAAAAAAATGAAAGACATGAACCCTGGTGCACGGAGGCTCCCGGAAGAGGCGGCGCAGATCTTCCTGGTCGCTGCCACCGCGGAGAGCCCGTGGGCAGAACCCCGCGAGCGAACTTGAGCCTCAGGACCACAGGTAAGACTAACTTTTCTGCTGCAAGACTCGGAAGAGCACACGGGACAACAGAGGCAGAATCCCTCTAGGACCAGGCACGTCCTGTGTTTACCGGAAGTCCCACACCCGCAGATCCCGGCCCGCAGCAGCTCTCTGCTCCCAGAACCCGTGGGAGAGATACCTTACCGCCTGGTCAGGTGGGCACTCCTGAGGCTGCAGAGCAGAAGAGACCACCAATACTGCCCACCCCTGCCCACATCCCTGGCCCAAGAGGAAACTGTATAAGGCCTCTGGGCTCCCGTGGGAGAGGGCCCAGGTGAGGCAGGAGCCCTGCCTGAGACACCGCCGGAACCTGAAGGAAACAGACCGGATAAACAGTTCTCTGCACCCAAATCCCGTGGGAAGGAGAGCTAAACCTTCAGAGAGGCAGACACGCCTGCGAAACCAGAAGAGACTGCTCTCTACACACATTGCTGATTCCAGAGGAAAACACTGGAGGCCATCTGGAACCCTGGTGCACGGAGGCTCCCGGAAGAGGCAGCGCAGATCTTCCCGGTTGCTGCCACCGCAGAGAGCCCGTGGGCAGCACCCCGCGAACGAACTTGAGCCTCGGGACCACAGGTAAGACCAACTTTTCTGCTGCAAGTGACCTGCCTGGTGAACTCAAGACACAGGCCCACAGGAACAGCTGAAGACCTGTAGAGGGACAAAACTACACACACAAAAGCAGAACACTCTGTCCCCATAACTGGCTGAAAGAAAACAGTAAAACAGGTCTACAGCACTCCTGACACACAGGCTTATAGGACAGTCTAGCCACTGTCAGAATTAGCAGAACAAAGTAACACTAGAGATAATCTGATGGCGAGAGGCAAGCGCAGGAACCCAAGCAACAGAAACCAAGACTACATGGCATCATCGGAGCCCAATTCTCCCACCAAAACAAACATGGAATATCCAAACACACCAGAAAAGCAAGATCTAGTTTCAAAATCAGATTTGATCATGATGCTGGAGGACTTCAAGAAAGACGTGAAGAACTCCCTTAGAGAACAAGTAGAAGCCTACAGAGAGGAATCGCAAATATCCCTGAAAGAATTCCAGGAAAACACAAACAAACAGTTGAAGGAATTAAAAATGGAAATAGAAGCAATCAAGAAAGAACACATGGAAATAACCCTGGATATAGAAAACCAAAGAAGAGACAAGGAGCTGTAGATACAAGCTTCACCAACAGAATACAAGAGATGGAAGAGAGAATCTCAGGAGCAGAAGATTCCATAGAAATCATTGACTCAACTGTCAAAGATAATGTAAAGCGAAAAAAAGCTACTGGTCCAAAACATACAGGAAATCCAGGACTCAATGAGAAGATCAAACCTAAGGATAATAGGTATAGAAGAGAGGAAAGACTCCCAGCTCAAAGGACCAGTAAATATCTTCAACAAAATCATAGAAGAAAACTTCCTAACCTAAAAAAGAGATACCCATAGGCATACAAGAAGCCTACAGAACTCCAAATAGATTGGACCAGAAAAGAAACACCTCCGTCACATAATAGTCAAAACACTAAACGCTCAAAATAAAGAAAGAATATTAAAAGCAGTAAGGGAAAAAGGTCAAGTAACATATAAAGGCAGACCTATCAGAATCACACCAGACTTCTCGCCAGAAACTATGAAGGCAAGAAGATCCTGGACTGATGTCATACAGACCCTAAGAGAACACAAATGCCAGCCCAGGCTACTGTATCCTGCAAAACTCTCAATTAACATAGATGGAGAAACCAAGATATTCCATGACAAAACCAAATTTACACAATATCTTTCTACAAATCCAGCACTACAAAGGATAATAAATGGTAAAGCCCAACATAAGGAGGCAAGCTATACCCAAGAAGAGGCAAGAAACTAATGCCTTGGCAACAAAACAAAGAGAAGAAAAGCACACAAACACAACCTCACATCCAAATATGAATATAACAGGAAGCAATAATCACTATTCCTTAATATCTCTCAACATCAATGGCCTCAACTCCCCAATAAAAAGACATAGATTAACAAACTGGATACGCAACGAGGACCCTGCATTCTGCTGCCTACAGAAACACACCTCAGAGACAAAGACAGACACTACCTCAGAGTGAAAGGCTGGGAAACAACTTTCCAAGCAAATGGTCTGAAGAAAACAAGCTGGAGTAGCCATTCTAATATCAAATAAAATCAATTTCCAACTAAAAGTCATCAAAAAAGATAAGGAAGGACACTTTATATTCATCAAAGGAAAAATCCACCAAGATGAACTCTCAATCCTAAATATCTATGCCCCAAATACAAGGGCACCTACATACGTAAAAGAAACCTTACTAAAGCTCAAAACACACATTGCACCTCACACAATAATAGTAGGAGATTTCAACACCCCACTCTCATCAATGGACAGATCATGGAAACAGAAAATAAACAGAGACGTAGACAGACTAAGAGAAGTCATGAGCCAAATGGACTTAACGGATATTTATAGAACGTTCTACCCTAAAGCAAAAGGATATACCTTCTTCTCAGCTCCTCATGGTACTTTCTCCAAAATTGACCATATAATTGGTCAAAAAACAGGCCTCAACAGGTACAGAAAGATAGAAATAATCCCATGCATTCTATCGGACCACCACGGCCAAAAGCTGGTCTTCAATAACAATAAGGGAAGAATGCCCACATATACGTGGAAACTGAACAATGCTCTACTCAATGATAACCTGGTCAAGGAAGAAATAAAGAAAGAAATTAAAAACTTTTTAGAATTTAATGAAAATGAAGGTACAACATACCCAAACTTATGGGACACAATGAAAGCTGTGCTAAGAGGAAAACTCATAGGCGCTGAGTGCCTGCAGAAAGAAACAGGAAAAGAGCATATGTCAGCAGCTTGACAGCACACCTAAAAGCTCTAGAACAAAAAAACCAAATACACCCAGGAGGAGTAGAAGCAGGAAATAATCAAACTCAGAGCTGAAATCAACCAAGTAGAAACAAAAAGGACCATAGAAAGACTCAACAGAACCAAAAGTTGGTAGTTTGAGAAAATCAACAAGATAGATAAACCCTTAGCCAGACTAACGAAAGGATACAGAGAGTCTGTCCAAATTAACAAAATCAGAAATGAAAAGGGAGACATAACTACAGATTCAGAGGAAATTCAAAAAATCATCAGATCTTACTATAAAAGCCTATATTCAACAAAACTTGAAAATCTACAGGAAATGGACAATTTCTAGACAGATACCAAGGTACCGAAGTTAAATCAGGAACAGATAAACCAGTTAAACAACCCCATAACTCCTAAGGAAATAGAAGCAGTCATTAAAGGTCTCCCAACCAAAAGAGCCCAGGTCCAGACGGGTTTAGTGCAGAATTCTATCAGACCTTCATAGAAGACCTCATACCAATATTATCAAACTATTCCACAAAATTGAAACAGATGGAGCACTACCCAATTCCTCCTATGAAGCCACAATTACTCTTATACCTAAACCACACAAAGACCCAACAAAGAAAGAGAACTTCAGACCAATTTCCCTTATGAACATTGACGCAAAAATACTCAACAAAATTCATGGCAAACCCGAATCCAAGAGCACATCAAAACAATCATCCACCATGATCAAGTAGGCTTCATCCCAGGCATGCAGGATGGTTTAATATCTGGAAAAACCATCAACGTGATCCATTATATAAACAAACTGAAAGAACAAAACCACATGATCATTTCATTAGATGCTGAGAAAGCATTTGACAAAATTCAACACCCCTTCATGATAAAAGTCCTGGAAAGAATAGGAATACAAGGCCCATACCTAAACATAGTAAAAGCCATATACAGCAAACCAGTTGCTAACATTAAACTAAATGGAGAGAAACTTGAAGCAATCCCACTAAAATCAGGGACTAGACAAGGCTGCCCACTCTCTCCCTACTTATTCAATATAGTTCTTGAAGTTCTAGCCAGAGCAATCAGACAACAAAAGGAGATCAAGGGGATACAGATCGGAAAAGAAGAAGTCAAAATATCACTATTTGCAGATGATATGATAGTATATTTAAGTGATGCCAAAAGTTCCACCAGAGAACTACTAAAGCTGATAAACAACTTCAGCAAAGTGGCTGGGTATAAAATTAACTCAAATAAATCAGTGGCCTTCCTCAACACAAAAGAGAAACAAGCCGAGAAAGAAATTAGGGAAACGACACCCTTCATAATAGACCCAAATAATATAAAATACCTCCTGGGTGTGACTTTAACCAAGCAAGTAAAAGATCTGTACAATAAGAACTTCAAGACACTGAAGAAAGAAATTGAAGAAGACCTCAGAAGGTGGAAAGATCTCCCATGCTCATGGATTGGCAGGATTAATATAGTAAAAATGGCCATTTTACCAAAAGCGATCTACAGATTCAATGCAATCCCCATCAAAATACCAATCCAATTCTTCAAAGAGTTAGACAGAACAATTTGCAAATTCATCTGGAATAACAAAAAACCCAGGATAGCTAAAACTATCCTCAACAATAAAAGGACTTCAGGGGGAATCACTATCCCTGAACTCAAGCAGTATACAGAGCAATAGTGATAAAAACTGCATGGTATTGGTACAGAGACAGACAGATAGACCAATGGAACAGAATTGAAGACCAGAAATGAATCCACACACCTATGGTCACTTGATTTTTGACAAAGGAGCCAAATCCATCCAATGGAAAAAAGATAGCATTTTCAGCAAATGGTGCTGGTTCAACTGGAGGTCAACATGTAGAAGAATGCAGATCTATCCATGCTTATCACCCTGTACAAAGCTTAAGTCCAAGTGGATCAAGGACCTCCACATCAAACCAGACACACTCAAACTAATAGAAGAAAAACTAGAGAAGCATCTGGAACACATGGCACTGGAAAAATTTCCTGAACAAAACACCAATGGCTTATGCTCTAAGATCAAGAATCACAAATGGGATCTCATAAAACTGCAAAGCTTCTGTAAGGCAAAGGACACTGTTGTTAGGACAAAATTGCAACCATCAGATTGGGAAACGATCTTTACCAATCTGATAACTGATACAGAGGCTTATATCCAAAATATAGAAAGAACTGAAGAAGTTAGACAGCAAGGAGACAAATAACCCTATTAAAAATGGGGTTCAGAGCTAAACAGAGATTCACAGCTGAGGAATGCCGAATGGCTGAGAAACACCTAAAGAAATGTTCAACATCGTTAGTCATAAAGGAAATGCAAATCAAAACTACCTGAGATTTCACCTCACACCAGTGAGAATGGCTAAATCAAAAACTCAGGTGACAGCAAATGCTGGCGAGGATGTGGAGAAAGGGGAACACTCCTCCATTGTTGGTGGGGTTGCAGACTGCTACAACCATTCTGGAAATCAGTCTGGAGGTTCCTCAGAAAATTGGACATTGAACTGCCTGAGGATCCAGCTATACCTCTCCTGGGCATATACCCAAAAGATGCCCCAACATATAAAAAAGACACGTGCTCCACTATGTTCATCGCAGCCTTATTTATAATAGCCAGAAGCTGGAAAGAACCCAGATGCCCTTCAACAGAGGAATGGATACAGAAAATGTGGTACATCTACACAATGGAATATTACTCAGCTATCAAAAACAATGACTTTATGAAATTCGTAGGCAAATGGTTGGAACTGGAAAATATCATCCTGAGTGAGCTAACCCAATCACAGAAAGACATACATGGTATGTACTCATTGATAAGTGGCTATTAGCCCAAATGCTTGAGTTACCCTAGATGCCTAGAACAAATGAAACTCAAGACGGATGATCAAAATGTGAGTGCAGATCGCTCATGAGAGACACAGCCAGAATACAGCAAATACAGAGGCGTATGCCAGCAGGAAACCACTGAACTGAGAACGGACCCTGTTGAAGGAATCAGAGAAAGAACTGGAAGAGCTTGAAGGAGCTCGAGACCCCATATGTACAGCAATGCCAACCAACCAGAGCTTCCAGGACTAAGCCACTACCCAAAGACTATACATGGACTGACCCTGGACTCTGACCTCGTGGGTTGCAATGAATATCCTAGTAAGAGCACCAGTGGAAGGGAAGCCCTGGGTCCTGCTAAGACTGAACCCTAGTGAACTAGACTGTTGGGGAGAGGGCAGCAATGGGGGGGGTTGGGAGGGAACACCCATAAGGAAGGGGAGGGGGGGGATGTTTGCCCGGAAACCGGGAAAGGGAATAACATTCAAATGTATATAAGAAATACTCAAGTTAATAAAAAAAAAAAAAAAATGAAAGACATTTCAAGATGTTTTAGGAAAGCAGCTATGCACTGAAATGAATCTACACTTTAAAATAAGATGTATATACTAGACTAGCCAAGCCTTGTAACTTCGTAGCATTTCAAAGCAATTCTCATGGACAGACAAGGCTGGTAACTTAAACTTGAATGTATGAGGCGGACAGGACATATACATCTTCCTAGAAGGAGAAAATGTTAAAAACTACCCAGAACCATAAACTTCTTCTAATCCACATTCACAAAACTCAGAATACTAATGGCAAGAAATTAAGTATATTACTCTAAGACACAACTAGAAAAGCCAGAAAGAGAAACTGGGTGTACTCAGATGCAAGTTTTTCATGACAAGAGGCTGCTTAAGCCAAGAAGGAGGACATGATTCTAATTCTTGTACTATGACCTCAATGAAGTACACAGAGTGTAAGTCTACATACAGGAAATTCTCAAGAAAATGTAAGGTTTGCCTTCTTAACCTAGAAGTTCTTGTCAAACGTAATACTGCTAAGTGAATAAAATTGATAGTTATTATTTTTTCTTGTAATTCTCAATTGATATCTAAAATATAAAAATTATGCATGTTAAAGAGCTCACCAAAAAGTGATGTTTCAAGACATGACCACATTATTTAATTTTTAAATCAAGTATCCCTTCCTTCTCAAACATTAATCATTTCTTTATCGTAATGACTTTCAAGGTTCTTGTGTTTTTTTAAAATATACAGTATATTAGTGTTATCTGTAGTCTCACTATTGCACATTAGTACTCCAGAAATTCTTATTTAAATCCGTATTGTTCAAGCTTTCCAATCCTTCCCTCCACTGTACCCCTCCCCTTGATTAACTATCCATCTATTCTCAGTTTCTGTGTGATCAACATCTTTTATGACCAACTTTTTAATGATTTAACATGAGACACATGCGATGCTCAACATTCTGTGTCTGGTAATGGCACCTGGCATTATCATCTCCAACTCTCTTCCTGTTGTCACAAATTAAGGGGTTTGTTGATTTTCATCAAGTAGTATTCTTTTGATCTATACGGTCCACAGTCCTTCCTCCACTGCTCAACAGGCAGGTACTACTCTATCTGTTGGATTCTATTTGTTGGATTTTACAAAGAGTGCTACAGTTAACACACAGGTGTGCATGCCCCTTCAACATGTGGATTTCATTTGCCTTGGCTAAATATCAAGGAATATGACTGCTAGGTCATGTCAGTTTACTGTGGAGCCTCCATGTTCCAAGGTGGTGATAGCAATCTACTTTCCCACCAGTAGTGTGTATGTGGGGGTCACGGTGTAGGACTACATCTTCACCAGTACTCACTCACTGTACACTTTCTTACTAAGTTTTCACTGGCTTTTCTCTGAGGATAGGGCTTTTTGGCGCTGAGAGTTTTCTATGACTCCAAATGTATTTTAGGTTTTTCTGGCTTTTGTTATTGTTGCTTGTTTTCTGGTTATCTGAAGAATGTTACTGGCATATAAGTACTTCGTTGCATGCTGAATGCTTTGGGTAGCATGGTACACTGGCTCGCAAATCCATCAATATTGACTTGCTTTTCCGGTACAGGAGTTCCTTATGAATCCTGGGAGTTTTGTAGTTTGGGGGCTTAAATAAAGTCTTTAGTCTATTTGTATTTGACTTTTATAACTGGTGGATGAACTTGTTTCATTTATCTGCAAGTGAATACCTAATTATCCAGCATCTATTTATGGAAGGCTGTTCCTTTGAGTGTGTATTGCTTGCATCCCTGTCAAAATCACCTGGCTGTCAGTGTGTGGGTTTACCTCCAGGCTCCCCTCCATTGCTCTACGTACTGTTTTTAAGTCAGTAGATGCTGTTTTGATGACTGCAGTTCTGCAGCATACTTGAAGT
Organism: Rattus rattus; assembly: GCF_011064425.1. Lineage (NCBI taxonomy): Eukaryota > Metazoa > Chordata > Mammalia > Rodentia > Muridae > Rattus > Rattus rattus. The sequence continues at coordinate 111,893,642 of NC_046155.1, read as the reverse complement.
CAAGTAGTACATCTGCTTTTTCAGTCCATTCAATGACTCTTTAGTGCTCAGAGGTATTTTGGGGTTTTCTGGGTTTTGCTGTTATTGTTGCATCTGTGGAATGATTTGGGTAGCATGGGCATAAACTGGCTCCCAAATCCATCAATACTGGTGTATCTGTGTTCTCTCCCATCTCTCCTCATAATGCTTTGTAAGGAAAGTCGTTCTGGTGTATAAATGAGATTTATTATAATGTGCTTATTATATAAAACCTCAGCAAAGGTTACTGCAGCAAACACTCAGCCTCCTCTCATGTTGTCTCTGGATTCACCGATTAAAGTTATGTGTCCCCCGTGGCTCTCCAGAGCTCTCCACCTTGCTTCTTTTCAAACTGGCTTGTCTTTCAACATCCTCCCCTTCAGTCCTGCTCATGCATAGCATAAAGGCACAGGTAAAGACGCATCTCCTTGGCAAACCACTAACTGAACACCACTATGATTTAAATTACTTTTACTTGCAAACCACAGACTTGCTTGCACCTGATTTTGAAGTTTGGTAAGTAGGTAGTTCCTGATGTCTTTGTCTGCTTTAACAGTCCTCCCTAATAAAAGTAAGTTATTGCTAGGTTAGCATGCATCTTCACCAAGTGGAGGACTGTTCCCCACTTCGCTCACTTGCAGACGACAGGCACCTGAGATAATGTCAGTCATACAGAACAGTCAACAGGTGACTTCTGAATGAAAGCACAATTAAGTCTTTCTGGTCAGGAACTCAATCCTACCAACACTTCAAATGCAATGCCAAAAACTGTCGTTTAAAGTGAGATTTTTTTTCATTAAATGAAAGTAAATAGATGATTTTTTTTATTTAAATGCTGCAAAAAATTTATAGAGCCACAATAATTTATCAATTCAGCATGACTAAAGACTAAAGACCAGTGGTTCTCAACCTGTGGGTCACAACCCCTTACTGGGTTGGAGGGGTGTAAATGACCACTTAACAGGGGTCACATAAAATCATGAGAAAACACAGATTATTTATATTAGATCAAAATTATAGTTATTAAGTAACAACAAGATTAATTAATGGCTGGGGGTCACAACAACATGAGGAACTGTTTTAAAGGGCTGCGGCATTAGCAAGGTTGAGAACCATTGCTATAGACAAGTCATTTCGCTTGTCATAATGATACCCTATCAATTAAATAATAGATATATGGTTCCAACTGTCCATCAGAGATGAGGCATTTAACTGAAGCCGAGGATTTTAAAGTGAACTCCCTGTGGTAGTCAATCACTTTATTTCCTCTCAGAACTTTATGAATAACCCTGTGGAGGCTGACCAGACGGCTCCACAGCTAAGGACACTGCTGTGCCACAGTTAAGGACACTGCTGTGCCACAGTTAAGGACACTGCTGTGCCACAGTTAAGGACACTGTGGTGCAAGGCTGATGCCTTGAGTTTGGTTCTAAAACCCATAAAACTGTGGAAGGAAAGAGCCAAACACACAGAGTTGGTCTCTGTCATTCATACCCTCTATGCATACGTGTTTGCTACAGCATGCTGCACCCAGGCACACTCCACAGTAAATGAAATAAGGCTTAGAAATTAAAGATCATAAAAAACACCAATCCCTGCTTTATTCTCATCCTAAGCTATTAAAAACATAATTCTTCATATATAAATTTACAGAAGAAACCATCTCTAACACAGTCTGCTTTAGCTGTTATAGATTTTACAAAGAACTTCCCGCAGCTGGCTATTCAATTAGCTCAACATATTAAGGAGTAAATACTTTGTTTTTCTGCTTATGTTAAACCACATAGTTTTCTATACACATCAAAAGTAGAAATTTAGAATATATAAAAATGTTTGCTGATTAATCTTACAAAATTTTAGCAAAAATGCAATTATTTAATATTCAAATATGATCACAAATTCAACAAGAACCATACGAAGCAAATAGTATAGGGGAGAGAGTAGGTTTCAGAGACTGGTTCCAATATAAGCTCTCCTATTTCCTACCTACTTGACCTGAGTCTCCATGCTATCTGTAATATGAAAGGATAATTTCTCCCATATATTATTACCATGGAGCTTTAAAAAACATAGCATAGCACTCTGCTGCTCAAAATGTCTTTCATACATTTAATCTGTAACATAGTATTCAAAGCCCTTCAATAATTTCCTTGATAGAATGACACATTCCATTTTCAGAGCTCCTAAAATATGAAAACTAATATGTATCTTACTGATTTTTAAGAACAGATGAACAGATTGCTTAAGCACCTGGTCCAATGTTAATCCAGGTTGGCCATATGCAGTAACTCCCAGTAGAAAGAGAAGAATAGCTGGAAAATCAGCATACTAGTTACCGCCCATTCAATCAAGTCTAGTCATATACCCAGTATATACTGACACACTCAAGTAACTGCTTAGAAACCTTCCTATGTGACAGGAGATAAAGTGCAGAAGTACATTATTACCCCTTCTGAATAAGCATACAATAACTAATAAAACTGAAATTCATTGCCAGGCTCTCTAGGCAGATAAAGTTTCCTTTATTAATATAGCACTAATCAATTTATTATGGATATGGGGGATTTCTTCAATAAAATATGCTAATATAGTGATGTGCAATGTATAATGAAATATCTAGGAATTTTTAAATGATGCCATGTTGCTCTTAATGAACAAATATACAAGCCAACCCAAATTATAATCATACAGATATAATTCCAATTTCCTGTTAGTCCCTTCCACCGTTAAATATTGAGCTTACTCAATTAGAAATACTACATTAAATACCAAAGAACTTAATTCCAGGATAGAAAACACTATTTTATCATTATGTGTTTACCAGTAAAACAAAGAATAAAACAACAAAATACTACATTCACCAGCAACGTAGTATGTCTTACTGAGGGAGGAAATCAGACAGAGTAGCCATCAGGCCGCTGCTAAGTGTGATAGGAATTTATTCCAGATGATAGACTATTTTCCAGATGATAGAATACTTTTAACTGGCATGGACATGGAGAATCATCAAAACTTACAGCCTACGACTTAACAGAACTGACTCAGTAAGACAGAACAAACACATCTCTCCCACTCCAGTTTTCTCTCTGCCAATGAAGACAGACTAAATACTCTAAATTTTATCATAGGAAACAGTAGCAGTTCTGTATGACATAAAAAGGAAGCACGGCTGTCAAGACGGCCAAGTTCTAAGGCACTGAGTTCAGATTGTAGTCTCCCCTGGATGCAGGTGAGAATCCTTCTTTTGACGAAAAAGGAAGTATAAAAGGCAAATGATTTTTTTTTTACTAAAATGTCTATGTAAAATTATTAGAGATGCCACATTCTCTTAAAAGTAAAGAAATTAGGAACCAGAGATTAAATGACTCAGCAATTCATTTTCAACCTAAGCTCTGATTCCACTAAGCAGAAGCAATGATGATGTATACATCAAGTACAATGTTCTGTCCATCGAGTATTTCTGTTACACAGAACATCACAGAATACCATCCCCACAGGATATATTATAGATACTGCAAACCAAGAATTAACGCAAAAATAATAAACAAGGCATAACTATATCAAGAATCTCATCTTACTTCTCCATTTCTTAATGTTGTGATGGTTCCTCTTGCAACACCCATTCTAAATAGTGTTTCTGTGGCCTGTGAATAAACAAAAAGGTATACATAACTAAGTGCATGATGTATACACAACTGCATATCTCACCCAAGACTGTACAACGCCAATGCTATAACACACCCAGTACCTTTAGGAGAAATGTAGGACACAAAGGAGTAACAAGTTCTAAATTATCCCCACAACGCAGTTTTCAGGCTTCTGACTTTTTTCAGGCTTCAGGTCTCTTATGTGAAAGGTTCCTAAGTTATTTACATGCTGGATCCTGTGCATCAGCATTTCAAATATGTTCACTTAGAAAAGTGTAACCTTAGCAAAATTTAACATTTTGTATTCAATTTAGAAGTTGCTGGTTATTCTGAATGATATTTTCCAACAAATTCACTCAAACCATTTGTCTACTTTAAAATACAGTGGGTCAGGGAGGATTAATTTAGAAATGTAGAGATAACACCCCAGTCATTGATCTCTACAAACTAGCAAAAATCATAAAAGGACATTAAGCAAACAATTTCATTTACAAAGGCATTAAAATTTAAAATCTTAGCAAAAGAATTTAATCATGGACGTTAAAAACAGTGTGCACTATAAACAACGAAATTCAAAATTTAAGACACAAATAAATGCAAAAACATCTTCTGCTCCTGTGTTTGGAAGACTTACATCCAAAGTAATTTACATATTTAATGCCTATAAAATTACAATAACTTTATTTTATAGAAAAAGCCTAAAGCTCATTAAAAACTTCCTAACTAGAAGTGAGGTGGGAAAAACCGTAGATTTGCTTGGTTATAAATAATAGTTACAAGGTAAGTTCGAACAGGATCTGGTGATCATTAAATTCTATTTTAAGTACATGTTGGGTGTATCCATGATGCGAACATCTTAGCCAAGTTCCCATGTTTCACAGCACAAAGCCAAGAGCAGCCACAACTGAATCAGGAAGAGCAAATGTGGGGATGAAGGTGAACATACGAGAGCCCAGCACTCAGAAGGCTGACAAGAGTCTCAGAAACCCAAAGCAATGACAATTAATGACAGCAATGTACCAGTTAATGAAGAGCTGACCACAGGGACTCCTTGTGAATTTCACATCAATGCACCCCAATCTCACTCATCTGCCTGACCCTTTGTGCCTGTTCTCCATCCCTGCAACCAAACTATCAATAGAAAAAAGAAAAAAAGTTACATCATGGAAGCTGTAGTGTGTCTCAGTGTGCCCCACAGTAAATACTCTTTTGTCCACACTTCTTTACTTGTAAAGGTTCCCTGCAATGAGTCATTGATCTGGTTTGAGGTCTCTGGCTTGTGCTACACTAGCAATACTGGATCCTCACTAGGACTCCTCTCTGAAGGATACCCAGTTTTTGCCTTGTGTCATGGAGACTTTACAGCTTTAGATCTGTAGGACTTTCTACCTGACCATTTATATCTAAGATGTACATCTTCATGAGCTCCAGCACTCAGGAGAGCAGGAGCAAGCCAACCCAGTACCTAGCATGGGCAACACAATAGAGCCAGCCCTGCTGGCATGGGCAGGTAAACCAGCCCTGGGCGCATGAGAGAAGGAGAGCTGGCTCTGTCTAACTGTTGCTTGCTGTAACTTTGAGCAAGCTAGCCAGGGCAACGCTGGAGAGCTCGCCCTAGTGTTGCAGGTAGATCTAGGAGAGCTGGCAGACTGACCGGTCCAACTATTACTCAGGCCCAGATCTAGGGCTTTGACTTAGTCACAGAATCTTTTGAAATCCACACCTCGAGTTTTTAATGCTCAGGTAGAAAGTGGGCGTCCAGGAAGGAAGGGGGAACAGAGGGAGTATAGAAACTGAGCAAGAATGAACCTGCAGAGGACGGGGTTACAGGCATGCACAGAGCTATAAATGGTGCTACAAGGAAAACATAAATAAAACTGAACTCTCCCTCCTCTTCCCTGCTTTATCTCTGCTTTATCCAATCCCTTTTGCTCTTCTTTCTTCTCTGAACAGAGATAGAATAATCTTGTGAAAATGACAAAATACAAACTTTAAGGAGGGTGACAGTAATGGGAAGAGAGGGAGGTGGCCCGGGGAATGAAGTCCAGCCGAGGTGGGAGAACATGCGTTGCTGTTGGACTAAATCTAGAGTTACAACAAAGGAGGTGGGCAGCTTACAAGTTGTGGAGGCACAGCACAAGTCATATGGGACATGGCTGGGAGTCTCAATTGGACTTAACTGGTAAAATGAAATCTGTAAGGAAGAACAATCTTTTCTGTGGTTCTTTAGATGGAAGGTCACAATCTTAGAGTTCCTACGCACAAGGCAACACTCATAGCGCTGGGAAGCAGAGGAACTGACATCCAAGCATGAACACACAAAAAAAAAAAATTAAAAACTAAAATCTATTCATGAAAATGCACACGATTTCAATATAATTTGATAAGAGGTTCAAAGTAGACCATTGTTGAGAAAGGAGTTATTCACATACTCCCAACATAAATTATACATCAATGAGTTCACCGATAGATTTTACTGAAGCACATAAAACTAGCTGAAAGATCTACTTGTAAAACTGTCACCAATGACGCATTTGCTTTTATTCTACTCTCGGCATGCAGCGGTGTGCCATACATCTTCCAGTTTCTGTGAAAGCCAGACAACTCAGGAAGGTGATTTCATAGAGGAGGCATGGAAAGGCGGATGTAGCAGGCAATCGCTTGAGATAAAGTCAACAATGGTTTCTCAAAACCAGATCAAATTACTTTTATGTCTCAAACCATAGATAAAAGGGAGAGCTATCTAAGGAGACTTGATTTGAAGACAAAATTCTTTCTCCTTAGTATCCAAGTGAACTTTATCCAAACCTCATCTTCAGTACCTAAATGAACAGATTTCGCTACCTCTTTCCACCGATGTTTTAAATATGACTCAATCTAGCAGCATTCTGTCAGTAAGGCTAAGCTGCCCTGGATTCTGCTGGAAAGCACTGGAGTGTGCAGCTTCCTTCTGACCTCTACTAAAGGGCTTTAATTTACTTGTACCTAAGCCAGTGCTAACAAGTGTGGGAGGGAAGTGGCTGAGATAGAAGACTGTCAGGACTTGTACCTATTTCACAGGAACTGTTTTTAAAACTGCCCCACTCCTAGAGTCCCCTTCCACCTGAGAGGAATAACACTAAGTATTCATTTGGTATTTCCTATGTGACTAGGGGTGGGTATCCTTATTTTAAAATATTATCAAGAAAAAATACTTTTTAATCATAATGCTAGATAAGAAACCCAGTCTCATAAATCCTAGATTAATTCTAAGTTTAAGACTATGAGTGTATGTGCCTGTGTGTGCATGTGGGCGTGTCAAAAACACCTATAGGAACGCGGTGAAAAAACAGCAGTAGTAATCGCGAGGGACCTTCTTTAGCCTTGATTTTCTAATGTTGCCCTCTGTCCATTTGGTGATCTCTACCCAGGGGGTGGATATGTCCTACGACTCCAGAGGATAGCTGAAATTGCAGAGAGTATCATGCCATAAACATATACACACACATATGTGCATGTACACATAAAATGCTTCCATGTAAAATGCTTCCACACATTTTTATGGAAATGTATAACTTCTAAATTAGACACATTAGAAGATGAACAAAAATAATTGAAAAAATTTGACAATACCATTCACATATTATTTAAATCTTGAATTACATATTTTCAGAATTTTATATTTAATGTTTAATACCTTTAATAGCTAAATTTAAGCATTGCTGTCCTATGTAAATTATTATAAATAAATTCATTCATTTTGGATGAGTAACTGGCCACATAGAAGAGTCAGGAGCTATTTTGGAAGGGGCAAGTTCCCATAAACCTTTGAGTGTTTCCCTATTGTTTCTAATACTCAAGCTTTTATCCTATTTTCTGCAGGAGGAACCACTTGAAGAACTCTCTACCCTACTATCATTAGATGTTCTTAATACGTCTTTCACAAGTACAGAAGTAAGAGATGGGAGACAGAGGAGAGAGATCTGCCTGTCCCTGTGCTAGGGAGCTGGGCAGATAGTAAACACACTGTTAAAGCACTGAGAAACCAAGAGGTGGTAATAAATTCTTTAAAGTCTTAGTATATTCATTCCTTTTGATGTTCCTTTTTCTTGCAAATATATAAAAATGTTGTAAGATGGGACAATCTGATTACCTAACTGGCAAATGTTGGATTCTCCATGGCTACACTAGCAGTCCCTGACCAAAAGACCTGTCTGTAGTCAAACAGCTAGCTGAACTTTCAAATGCCAGAATCAACCAGGAAGTGTTAGCATTCAATCCATGGCTCCAGAAAACTATGCAATGAGAGCAGCTAATTCCGAAGATCGTTAGTGAAAATGAGGGCTATATAAAAGAATTGTTATTAACTTTTTGTTGTCCCAAGCCTTGGTGAATTCTAGTGACATTGAAGACAGCTGAAGAAGGAGCAAAAGGAACAAGTAAACCAAGAAAAAACTGGGGTAAGAACAGGGAAATAGTAAAAATAGAACAGAAAGCTCGGCTCTTGGTTAAAAATCTACATAGAGCCAAAAAAGAAAAATTACAAGACTTAGTCCCTGGAGCAATTCCAGACAACTATCAGGCCTGCAGGCCAAGCGTCGCAGAGGTTTCACATCCAGGAGCTTGAACACTGGCCCCCATCTAGGACTAAGGAATGGGAGGCCTGATAGAAGATGCCACAGCAACCTTTAACCAGAGCTCAGGAATCCCAACTTCTTTGTCCTACACAGAAGATGTAACATAAGAGGACAGACAGCAGCTGTTGCTGCTCCTGCCTGCAGACATAATATGTACAAAGGACAATGATGATAATGGTGGTTATGGTGGTGGTAGTGGTGGTGGTGGTGGTGGTGGTGGTGGTGGTGGTGGTGGTGGTGGTGGTGGTGACAGAGGAGGAGGACTTGAGTATGAACCATGTAAATTTCAAACTCAACTAAAACTCAACAACTCAAACAATGATATTGTAAATCACACTACCACAATATGATGCAAAGATGCACTAATTTGATGTTTATATTCTGAGCAATGATGACAGGCAAAGTCTTTACTTTCCATAATTAAGCCACTGTGTCTCTGCCACAGCAGAAAACTTTGTACCATCAAAGCAGTATGATTCAAAACACAATGCATACTCATTCCATGTAGCATGTTAGTGTTGTGTGCCATGGCATGCACAGTACACAGTCTACATGCTTACAATCAGAAAGTCATGATAGGCAACACAGACAAAAACTGCCAGAAATACCTTGGCTTCATTGTTAATTGTTTTGAATTAATTTTGTGTCATTGAGTAATTAGAAAATTTCTACTGCTTCCAAATGTACACAGCTCCCATGTCTAGTTACATGCATGGGGGTGACCACAGCTTTAGGAGCTGAGCTCTGGTGTGGTACTCTGAGGAAAGAAGCGCCACACTCAGGAGCTACGCAGGGCAAACAAGCAAATGCGTCTTACCTGCACTTGCCACTGCCCTGTTCTTGTTCTTCAAGTCCACATGTGTTAGGAGAGAAGCTTAAAGGGCACACTTGAGTCTACCCCGCAACGACTTACCACACTGCACAGCAGTTGAAGTTCTGTATGAGTAAGTGCTCACACACTGGTTGGGGATGTGTGGTCAACCAGAGTGTGAATAAATATGTGCCGACTGTATTATAGCAATCTCAAATGTTGAAAATATAGTCTGCTGGTCTTTCATGCTAATGAAATCAACCTGCTCTTCTTAGACATCATAAATGTCATAATCTATTTTCATTCAGAACTCGGGAACTACTGGCGACATATGGAGACAACGGGTTCAGTAGCAGTTCAAGGTTGTGAGGAATGCTACTTCTGCTCAGAGACGTGGGCTGCTGAGTTCTGCAGGAATGCAAATGATAAGCAGATGGCTCGTTTCCAAAAGGAAAGCAACAGTGTGGTCTAAGAAGAGCACCCTTTTGTAAACACAGGCTCTGTCATGTTCCCTTCAGTGTACCCTATCATGTACCTTGTTATGTTCCTGTCTTCTTGTAGCATAATAAAATGTATCAAAAGAAAAGTCCATTTCCCCCATAATCCTATCTTCTTTAATTAATCACAACAAATAAGCAAACTATTACAAGACAACAAGCACAAAACAGTAAGATAAAGAGTTCTACTACTTCAATCCTCTTTCAAAACAAGAGTTCTGTCAATTACAGAACTGAATTTCCTCAACTTAATGTGGTGTCTGATTTGTCATTTAAAATATTTTTGAAAGTATACAAATCCAGCCCATGTAGTAAATAGTTGTTAGATGACTATTCAACAACCCCATTCCTTCCTCTGCCCCGTTCTAAGAAATGGTGACTGTCTCTAGATAATTCTTCTTGGTTTTTAAGTGGACAGTGGTTATTACAGTTTCCACCAGAAATGTCTCCCAGTAGCTCATATTTTCAGCAATTGGCCTCTAGGTCTTCGTGCTATTTTGAAAGCTATGGAGTTTTTAGGAGGTGCGGCTAACATGTGCAGCTAATATGAAGACTAGCTCAGCCTTAGACCTAGCTCTACTTCCCATCTGCCGTCATGTGAAGACGACATCACCTTGTACTCCTACTCTCTGTCATGACGATCTGAATTTTCTCTGAAGACTGAGCCAACATAAACCTTTCACTGGCTTCAGTGTTTTCTGTCAGGTATTTTCATTCACGATGCTACAAAAGCTAACATCAACATTGGAATGAATAAACATGTAATAATTACTCCTTTTGAGAGTGTTTTTTAATACATGAAAATAATCCTGGAAATAAGTTATAATAAGTAATTAAATTTGTAAAAAATATATAATATACATCCTACATTTAAGAACAGAGGTTTCATTGGGCTTTAAATATAAAATGTTACCAGTGGGCTCTGGTGCTAGATTCTTGGTCCTTACTGATTATGCTATTTTAGGAGGTGTTAAACACTTTAAGAGGTGATGTTCCTTTTAAACAGTAGGTCACTGTGGGTGCAACCTCAAAAGTTATACCATTCTCTATTTCCACACCGCCTCTTCCATACATATCTATCGTCATGATATATTACCTCATTGCAAGACCCAACACATGAAGTCAACTACCCATTGCACAAACGCTCGATAACGCTCAGCCAAAAGAAATCCTTCCTCTCTTAAGTTGCTTTCTCGGGAATTCTAGCCAAAGCTAAAGAAAATTAACAAACTCTAAAATACACAAATTAAAGATTCACACAGCAGTATGAACAAATACTATATAGTCTATACTCCATTACAATAATTGACATACAGCAGAAACAAAACCACTGAAGCTTGGAATCAGCTTATTAATCAAGCTGACCTCGTGATATTTTTGTTAGTTTTTTTCCAATGTATGTTTTTTTTTTTAAACTTTACTAAAAATTCGGAAGCTGGAGCTGAGTTAAATTCTAGGCTTTATTCTATGAAATCTGTTTATGTGTCTCTTGTGGCCAGCACTATGCTGGCTTTGGTACCATGGCTCTATATTACACGGGGAGATTCCTTCTGTGTTAGCATTTCTGCTCAGCATTGCTTTACATAGTTGGGGATGTTTGCAGTTTGCTATCTTCTATGACTCCAGTGGTTTTTGTGTTATTATGGCCTAGGCTTTTTTGCTAGTAGGTATCTTCCTCCACCACTGGTGTTGGAGGGATTGTTATTTATTCTGTGGACATTATTAGTCCCCAGTTCTCCCTTGTTAGTCTATCACTTTCACAAAATCCATTGTCTGCTACTTATGAATTGAATTGCCCACTTTCCTCTCTATGCAAGGCATTCCTTCATTATTTTCTGTTGTACTGGCTTGGATACCGTGAATTTCTTTAACTTGCACTTATCTTAAAATATTCTTATTGTTCCATCAATTTTGATATGATCTGTTGGATGTAACAATCTTAATTGGCAGTTATGTTCTTTCAGAGCTTGAAATATATCGTCCGTTGTGTTTGTTAGCATTTAGTGTTCTTGATGTGAGAACTGATGTCATTCTTGAGATGATAACTGATGTCATTCTTGAGGTGTTTACCTTTTATGTGAGTTGATATTTTTTTCCTTTATAGTTTTTTTTTTTTTTTGAAGATTTATTTATTTATTTTATGTACAGCATTCTGCCTGCATATGTGACTGCAGGCCAGAAGAGGGCACCAGATCTCATTACAGATGGTTGTGAGCCACCATGTGGTTGCTGGGAATTGAACTCATGACCTCTGGAAAAGTAGTCAGTGCTCTTAACCACTGAGCCATCTCTCCAGCCCTCCTTTACAGCTTTTAATAATGGTTCTTAGCTTTGTATTTTTGACACCTTGAATGCTATATGTCATTGAGAGGTTTTTCTCCATTCATACCTATTTGGAAGTCCTAAATCCTCCTTATGTTTTTATGTCAATTTCTCTCTGTTTTCTATGACAGTTTGATGAAGTTGTCTAGACCTTTAGTTTAGATCTCCCTCAGTTTACCCTTCTGCACTCCCCAGCGAGAAGCCCCCAATAAACCTGCCTTTATATTCTCAATTCAGCTTCAATTGGCTTATTTCATTGGCAGAGAAAACAAATTAGAAAGTACACTTGTAAAAGTCTATGTAGGTAAGATGTAAGCAAAATAAACTAAACAATTAAAATATAAAATAAAGACACAAATAAAAATATGAAGCAAAAGCATAATCTCAGAATTTCTTGACAGTTGGAATGTAGTTTCCCCCACTCCCATGACTATAGCACTCAGAGTGAGGAGTACTAGATTCAGTAATTTAAACATGGGAAGTCTGTGTCTCCTTCCTGCCCAAAGGAATTTTATCTCTACCAGGATTCCTTGATCTATGGTACCTCATAAGCCACTTAAAACTTTGGAGGATCATTGATACAGGGCTTTCTGCAACTGTGGTTTTTGAGGAGATTTAGAGAAGCCTACCCTTTATCACTGGAGAAGGAAGGTCTCTTCCCTTCATGACTGTTAGGAGACTGTGCTTCAAGGTTAGTAATGCAATTCTGCAGTTCATTGTAGTTCACCAAGGTAGACGGTGAGTGGCTTTTTGTGGGGCAGTGAAAACTGCCCTGGTTTCCGGTTGGAAAGATTTGAACCCTGGAGACCCTGAAATGGATGATAGGAGCTTCACAGGACTCTTAGGAAGCCTGCATCGCTCCATAGATTTGTGACCATCAGTCACGTAAAGGCAATACCCCAAGCCCCTTTGTGGGTAGAAGACTTGACTAGGCTCAAGACAGATCCATTATAATGAGGTGACAAAAGGCCTGGAGGCTTAGCCAATGAAGTTTTCCTTCCCAGACCCTCCTCCCTGCAAAAGGTATTCAATCTCAGGCCCACTCTCAGAAGTGGGGATGGTTTTATTCATCCACTTTCCACCAGGACAATAAATGCCTTGGAACCATGGACGGCCTCTTTTCACTGGATCCGCTGTGGGGAGCTGTAGAGAAGCCCTTCTCCTACAGAGTGGTCTCCTAATCTGCAGAAGGCCTCCCTGCACCTCCACCAAGCTCAGATCCGCAGCCAACTTTCCCTGTGGGGACCAGTCTAAGCATCCTTTTCCCCCTCAGCTCCAGGCTAGATCCAGCCCCGCAGGCCCCGACTGTTCTCAGTTCTTCCACACGGCATCCCAGCAGCACCTGAATGGCCAAGAGCCTGAGAATCCAACAGCCCCAGGCTCCTTGCAGTCCTGGAGACCTCTGAGCCAGCTGAGGCTGTGTCCCATGCTCAGACTGCATTTCCCCACCCCAGAGCGCTGTCCTGGAACTTTTCAGAGCATGGGGTAAGATAGGTCAAACTTCCTGCACTCTGCTTTTCAGAGGCCCAAGCCCTGGGCAGACCATTAACCTAATGCTTCCATGAACTATCTAAGATTTGGGCCCACACTTCTGGCTTCTCCACAACCTGATCTACTGTAGCTAACAATCCACATACATTGCTTCTCTGCCTCCCAGTCCATTTCTCTGGCTCAGTGCTTTAGTGGTACCCATGTCTAAGAGGAATGCCACCAAAAGACTTAGCAGTGACCTGGGCCTGAGTTAAGGAAGGTCATAAGCTGGTGACTGCGTCCGTCCCTCTATAGTGTGAATCCCACCGAGACATTCTTCTTTAGCTCCTCCCCTAACAGGCTGTTTGGTGACTGTGTCCGTCCCTCTAGAGTGTGAATCCCACCGAGACATTCTTCTTTAGCTCCTCCCTAACGGGCTGTTTGGTGACTGCGTCCGTCCCTCTATAGTGTGAATCCCACCGAGACATTCTCCTTTAGCTCCTCCCTAACAGGCTGTTTGGTGACTGTGTCCATCCCTCTAGAGTGTGAATCCCACCCTGCGTCCGTCCCTCTAGAGTGTGAATCCCACCGAGACATTCTTCTTTAGCTCTCCCCTAACAGGCTGTTTGTCTTATCTTGACTCTTATTTCACTGAGAAACACAGAAGTGACTGCTTTATTCTTCTTTTTAATTAAAGAAATTTCTTTCATATCATATAGTCTAATGATACTTTTCCCCTCTCAAGTCCAGATCCTCCCTACCCACCCAGCTAACCTGCCGTCTTACCTGGACATCCGTGGGCTCGAGTACTGTTAACAGAAAACTCAGAAACTAGAGCCAAGAGTTTCGTTAGACTGTACATCAGACCTACAGCCTGTTCTCTATCAATTCAGAAAAACAAACAACAATAAAAAAGGACACGAAAAGGCCAAAGCAAGATTCTACACGAAGCAGAAGCAGATAGTGGGCACTCGTGTGCATAGCGGGAGAAGAGTTTGCCTGTTTGGATTTAGGAAACGTGACAAGTTGCTCCCACCAACACCAGCGCCCTTACTTAACCTACACTGCTTCTGACACTGTCTGAGACCACATTTATGTTCCTGCTTTCTGCTAGACATTCATTTTCATGTTTCAAGAATGCCTAAACATAGACAACGTACAAATGTTGACAGGGGAAAGGGTAAACAAAAATTCATCTTTTCAATTTAGCATATCTGACCCCAACACAGGTAGGGAAAACAAGTGTCTGGGGTCCTTACTTGAACTCAAGAAAATTTCCTTAAGACTGAAGAGCAACATCCTAAACTGCCTTTTTGACATGACTTTATTTACATAAATCTACTTATTTGTTACTTAATAACATGCCTATATACTCTACTAAATTACAACTCACCACTGTGTTAGAGTAGCCTGTATATATAAATACCTGTTTATTAGTTAATTAACTTTCTGGTATATACTAATAAGCTACCATTCGCTGCTAACTGTGTAGAGAAAATAGGGGAGAGAGAAGTCTGTGAAGAGAATACGTAAAGTTCCACTACTAATACATAGGTACCTGCCCACCAAGTCTGGCTGACACAGGCCATGAGGCTGCCACACAGAGCAAGGGGAATGAACAGAGGCTTTAGCGTTTCTATTGATTGAAGCTGATTTGCAACTGTGGCACTCAACTGGTCAGTTCATACTAACTCAACCCAATGCTGACCATTCCCCTCGGACACTAATCCAGACTGTTCCACTGCCTATACATAGCATTGCAATAGAAAATTCTTTACCTTAAGCCAAAGGAACAAGATTACCTTGTTACATACTTAACATAAACAGGAGTTGGAAGGGATGGAAACTGCCCCTTGTTTCATCTTAAAAGTGCTCAGCCTTTTCCACCTACCACCCTTTCTACCTAAGGTCCTGAGATGGTGGTCAGCTTCCAGTCAGTCCCCACCACCATGACCTTCCCCCATCCCCTGAATGTAACCCGCCTCCCTGTCACTGTTGTCTCCATCACAAATTACATTAAAAAGAACTTAGAATTCAAAAATAAAATTTATAAATATACAAAGTATATATGTCTACATAGTAATTAAAGCCAATATTCTCTAAATGTGATTTCTCCTTCTTGTCTTATTAAATGTTCACACTCTAGAATTGTTGGGAATTCACTTTAACAATTTATAATAGCAAAAAATATATTTTAAATGTGATAGACTAATAATACAGTCAATTAATTGCTTTCTACTACAATGCATATATATACAGGGTGCTAATAAAGACTCAATAACTAGCATTTCTAAATCTACATTTTTAGCAAAATTAACTTTACCTTTTTTTAAAAAATGAAAAGTATACCATATGAACTTTCTCATGATAAGGTAATATAATTGTTTAGTCACTTTTAATGAAAAGATAAAGGTCATTAACTTAACAAAAGATAGTAAAATACAAGGACAAAATAAAAAATAGATTCTGAACCTACTTCATATATAAAGAAACTCTTATATAGACTTCTAAAAAACAGCTATGAAAATCAAGTTTTAATCAAGTACCAATAAAAATGTTAAAACCTGCTTTTCAAGATGAATAGCAAAGCATTTTGATTCTATGAATTAAATTATATGGCTTTACATTATAAAAGTTCAAATCACATTCATAAAATGTTCTAACTTAAAAGATTCTGACTGAAATGAAGTTAAAATGGCTCAAATGCATCTGGAACTCAGGTTACAACCCTTATAGCCTTGTGACCCCTAAACATGACCTAAACTCACAGGTGTTTCCACAGTTAGAACAGCTAATGTAATTCAAGCTATAATTCATACTTCCTTTCCAACCAACAGGGTACTGGTATAGAATTCAGGATAATTTCTATTAACAAAGAAGTAATTCTAATATTTTCACTACTGCAGGCAGGAATGTGCTGGAGTGTGGTGTACTGCAGATATCAATACATGCTGTTTCGTGAAAACTGAGTGAAAGTGACAGAGAGAAAAGTATAAATTCCAGAAAATGACTGCAAAATTGGTTTTGTTAAGAATAAAATAGATTAGTATAAATCTTACATGTTAGCCAAAATGTATTTTTATCTAAATAAACATCTGTGAAACTCAATCAAATTTAGTTCATAAGACAATTATATACAAATGCCTTAGGTCTCTGATGATTCATAGCAGTAGCTGAGAACAAATGGACAGGAAGCTTCTAGGACAACTGTTCATAAACCTTAGTTATTTCTTCCCTTACTAGCTGGAATAACTGTTATAAACTTACAAGTGGCATTACGTCATCTTATATACTTAATGTCCAATGGTTTGCTACTATACCAAAAAGCTAACTACTGTACCATGGCCACCACCAATGTCTTAAATATGATCAGACTTGTGCCTCTCCTCCTAATCTCATTTTACACCATTTTGTGAAGGCCTACCAGTGACTGGCAGTGAACTTAAATTCCCTCTCCTGAAATACTCTTACAGAACTTTGTTTGTTTGTTTGTTTGTTTGTTTGTTTGTTTTTAAGATTTGGGTTCTAAGCCAGTTAGATTAATCCAGTGGGTAAAAGGTACATAACACAAGCCTAAGAAACTGACATCTATCTCTAGGATCCATAATGGTAGCGAAAACCAACTCCCACAAGTTGTTCTCTGACCCCAGACACTCGTAACTGAAATCATCCTCATGAAGAACCAATTTCCAACTCAATTCTTCATAGAGTTAGAAAGAGCAACTTAAAAATTCATTTTTTAAACCCAGGATAGCTAAAACTATCCTCAACAATAAAAGGACTTCAGGGGAATCACTATCCCTGAACTCAAGCAGTATTACAGAGCAATAGTGATAAAACTGCATGGTATTGGTACAGAGACAGACAGATAGACCAATGGAACAGAATTGAAGACCCAGAAATGAACCCACACACCTATGGTCACTTGATTTTTGACAAAGGAGCCAAATCCATCCAATGGAAAAAAAGATAGCATTTTCAGCAAATGGTGCTGGTTCAACTGGAGGTCAACATGTAGAAGAATGCAGATCGATCCATGCTTATCACCCTGTACAAAAGCTTAAGTCCAAGTGGATCAAGGACCTCCACATCAAACCAGACACACTCAAACTAATAGAAGAAAAACTAGGAAGCATCTGGAACACATGGGCACTGGAAAAAATTTCCTGAACAAAACACCAATGGCTTATGCTCTAAGATCAAGAATCGACAAATGGGATCTCATAAAACTACAAAGCTTCTGTAAGGCAAAGGACACTGTGGTCAGGACAAAACGGCAACCAACAGACTGGGAAAAGATCTTTACCAATCCTACAACAGATAGAGGCCTTATATCCAAAATATACAAAGAACTCAAAAAGTAAGACCGCAGGGAGACAAATAACCCTATTAAAAAATGGGGTTCAGAGCTAAACAAAGAATTCACAGCTGAGGAATGCCGAATGGCTGAGAAACACCTAAAGAAATGTTCAACATCTTTAGTCATCAGGGAAATGCAAATCAAAACAACCCTGAGATTTCACCTCACACCAGTGAGAATGGCTAAGATCAAAAACTGGCGAGGATGCTGAGAAAGAGGAACACTCCTCCATTGTTGGTGGGGTTGCAGACTGGTACAACCATTCTGGAAATCAGTCTGAGGTTCCTCAGAAAATTGGACATTGAACTGCCTGAGGATCCAGCTATACCTCTCTTGGGCATATACCCAAAAGATGCCCCAACATATAAAAAAAAGACACGTGCTCCACTATGTTCATCGCAGCCTTATTTATAATAGCCAGAAGCTGGAAAGAACCCAGATGCCCTTCAACAGAGGAATGGATACAGAAAATGTGGTACATCTACACAATGGAATATTACTCAGCTATCAAAAACAACGACTTTATGAAATTCGTAGGCAAATGGTTGGAACTGGAAAATATCATCCTGAGTGAGCTAACCCAATCACAGAAAGACATACATGGTATGCACTCATTGATAAGTGGCTATTAGCCCAAATGCTTGAATTACCCTAGATGCCTAGAACAAATGAAACTCAAGACGGATGATCAAATTGTGAATGCTTCACTCCTTCTTTAAAAGGGGAACAAGAATACCCTTGGCAGGGAAGAGAGAGGCAAAGATTAAAACAGAGACTGAAGGAACACCCATTCAGAGCCTGCCCCACATGTGGCCCATACATATACAGCCACCCAATTAGACAAGATGGATGAAGCAAAGAAGTGCAGAAGTGTAGATCGCTCCTGAGAGACACAGCCAGAATACAGCAAAATACAGAGGCGAATGCCAGCAGCAGACCACTGAACTGAGAATAGGACCCCCGCTGGAGGAATCAGAGAAAGCACTGGAAGAGCTTGAAGGGGCTCGAGACCCCACATGTACAACAATGCCAACCAACCAGAGCTTCCAGGGACTAAGTCATTACCCAAAGACTGTACATGGACTGACCCTGGACTCTGACCTCATAGGTAGCAATGAATATCCTAGTAAGAGCACCAGTGGAAGGGGAAGCCCATGGTCCTGCTAAGACTGAACCCCAGTGAACTAGACTGTTGGGGGAGGGGTGGCAATGGGGGAGGGTGGGGAGGGGAACACCCATAAGGAAGGGAGGGGAGGGGGATGTTTGCCCGAAACCGGAAAAGGGAATAACACTCGAAAATGTATATAAGAAATATTCAAGTTAATAAAAAAAATTCATTTTGCATAACAAAATACACAGGATAGCAAAAACTATTCTCAACAATAAAAAAACTTCTGGGTGAATCACCATCCCTGACTTCAAGCAGTATTACAGAGCAATTGTGATTAAAAAAAAACTGTATGTTATTGATACAGAGATAGGCAGGTAGATCAATGGAATATAATTGAAGACCCAGAAATGAACCCACACACCTATGGCCACTTGATCTTTGACAAAGGAGCCAAAACCATCCAATGGAAAAAAGACAGCATTTTCAACAAACAGTCTTTGTTCAACTGGAGCGCAGCATGTAGAAGAATGCAAATCGACCCATTCTTATTTCCTTGTACAAAGCTCAAGCCCAAGTGGATCAAAGACCACCACATAAAAGCAAATACATTGAAACTAACAGAAGAGAAAGTGGGGAAGAGTCTCGAACACATAGACACATGGGAAAATGGCTTATGCTCAGAACACCAATGGCTTATGCTCTAAGATCAAGAATCAACAAATGGGACCTCATAAAACTGCAAAGCTTCTGTAAGGCAAAGGACACTGTCATTAGGAAAAAACGGCAACCAACAGATTGGGAAAAGATCCTTACCAAGCCTACATCGGATAGAGGACCAATATCTAATATATACAAAGAACTCAAGATGTTAGACCCCAGAGAACCAAATAATCCTATTTAAAAAATGAGGTACAGAGATAAAGAATTCACAGCTGAGGAATATCAAATGGCTGAGAAGCACCTAAAGAAATGTTCAACATTCTTAGTCATCAGGAAAATGCAAATCAAAACAATCCTGAGATTCCACCTCACACTAGTCAGAATGGCTAAGATCAAAAACTCAGGTGACAGCAGATGCTAGCAAGGATGTGGAGAAAGAGGAACACTCCTCCATTGTTGGTGGGATTGCAGACTGGTACAACCATTCTGGAAATCAGTCTGGAGGTTCCTCAGAAAATTGGACATTGAACTACCTGAGGACCCAGCTATACCTCTCTTGGGCATATACCCAAAAGATGCACCAACATATAACAAAGACACATGCTCGACTATGTTCATCGCAGCCTTATTTATAATAGCCAGAAGGTGGAAAGAACCCAGATGTCCTTCAGCAGAGGCATGAACACAGAATATGTGGTACATTTACACAAAGGAGTACTTACTACTCAGCTACTGAAAACAATGACTTCATGAAATTCTTAGGCAAATGGATGGAACTAGAGGTATCATTCTGAGTGAGGTAACCCAATCACAAAAATCACACATGGTATGCACTCACTGATAAGTGGATATTAGCCCAAAAGCTCAGAATACCCAGGAATCAATTCACAGACAATACAAAACTCAAGAAGAAGGAGGACTAAAATGCTTCAGTCCTTCTTAGAAGGAGAAAAAAAAATACTCAACAGGAGGGACAAAGAGTAAGTAGAGCAGGGACTGAAGGGAAGGCCATCCAGAGACTGCCCCACCTGGGGCTCCATCCCCATATGCAGCCACCAAACTTAGTTACTATTGCTGATGCCAAGAAGCACTTGCTGACAAGAGTCTGATAGGGATGTCTCCTGAGAGGCTCTGCCAGAGCCTTACTGACACAGATGAGGATGCTCACAGCCAACCATCAGACTGAGCATGGGGACCCCAATGAAGGAGTTAGAGAAAGGACTGAAGGAGCTGAAGGTGTTTGCAACCCCATCAGAACCCCCAGAGCTCTCAGGGACTAAATCACCAACTAAAGAGTTTACATAGAAGGACCCATGGCTTCAGTCACATATGTAGCAGAGGATGGCATTGTCTGGTATCAATAGGAGGAGAAGCCCTTGGTCCTGTGAAGGTTCATTACCCCAGTATAGGGGAATGCCAGGATGTTGAGGTCAGAGTGGGTGGGTGGGAGCATCTTCATTGACATGGGAAAGGGGGTTGGGATAGGAGAGGGAAGAAAGAGAATAACATTTGAAATGTAAATACATCAAATATCTAATAAAAATATTTTTTTTCAAAAAGGACTATAATGGTTGCCATAATCAACTTGACACTACCTAAAATTACCTGGAAAGACATCTCAAGTAATTATCTTCATCATTTTAAGTGTGTTGTCCTATCTGTGGGGCTTTGTCTCAATGTTATAGGAAGACAAGGCCCTTTGTGGGTGACATTATCCCTAGGTAAAAGACCCTGCTCTGTAAAGAATAGAAGAAAGCTAGAAGCAGAAGCAAGTCTGCAGCACAGGCACTTGTTCTCTCTACCACAGATCATGGGTGCAATGTTTTGAATTCTTGCCTTGACTTTACCTCAACAAAAGATGACGACCTATAACCGCAAACTAAACAGCTTCCGCTCCAAAGCGGCTTTGGTCAGGGTGCTTTATCACAGAAACAGAAATGAATTTAGAGCTGTTATATGTATATACGACACAGGCCTACTCCAAGTGCTACAGAAAGAAACTACACAGAGAGTAGAAGAGAAGAAAACTCTACCATCATTTGGTTTCAAATATGGATTCAAATCTTAGATTCACTATTTGATATCTATGTGATGTGACTCTTGGTGACTAAATTCAGTACTATGTTTCATAAGCTGCTGCACAAAAATTCAAAAATATGAAAGACATTAAAAGCAAGGCAAAGCATCAATAAGCCCTCAATAAACTTTAATTCACACCCTGTTTCCAAATTAGAATAAGAATTTAATGCAAGAATATATAAAAGTCAACCCTGGCCAGAGTCAGAAAATAGAAGAGCAAGTCTGTCCCCACACACTCTGCAAGGCTCACACACTAGGATAGCTTTTATATTATTTTTAAAGTTGGCTACTGGGCTGGACATTGTCCCAATAAAAGAATTTGATTCTAGGACATGTGAATGTGAAATTACTGGAAACAGGATCTCTGCAGGTGTAAAAGTTAAGATGCACTACACTGAGCTGAGCACTAAATCTAATGACTCACCACTGTCTTTACGTCAGAAAGGAAAGGGGCTTCACTTTCAGAATCAGTCATAGAACAAGAGACAGCAGGATGACTCGGGCAGAGATTTAGAACAATGCAGTGACAAGACAAAGAAGAGCAATTAGTGCAAGGAGCCACCGGAAGCTGTCAAAGTGCAGAGAAGATTCCCAAACTCTGAGACCTCAGAAACAGCAAGGTCCTGCAACAAGCAGCTTTTAGCTTCCAGCCTCCAGAACTAAGAAGAATAAATGTCTGTTGTAATGAGCCATTTAATGTGTGTAGTTATTTGCTATGACAGCCCTGGATGATAACACAAATACTTCTAAAAATCAAAAACAAAAGGATGCTATTTCTCTTGCCAAGTGAAAATTGTAAAATTTCAAGTTTCAGTGTCTATAAACAAAGTTTTATTGGAATACAGAATGTTTGTTCATTTATATATATTCTAGGGGTGTTTCGTCCTATGCTGGCAAAGCTGAGATTGACATGGAGATCACATGACTTGAACATGGCCAGCAAAACCAATCATCTGAATCTAAAAACAAAGGCTTGCCAATTCCTAGGCCAGAGCTTAAATGCCTAGGCAGGAATGGTCAGCTTCTTAGATTTGCTGGATACCAAAGAAAAAATGCCTAAGTAGTGGCTGACTTTAAATAAAGGAAATGAACAGACAACGAGGAACTAGAGACTTTTATCATGATAAATGGCTTAAAGTTTTGAAATAGAGCACGATTTACTGAAACACCAAAGACAAAGAAACTATAATAGTCTGATGGGTTTGTAAAATAAATTATATGACATCAGTCATCAGTTATGAAGAAACTATATCTAATGGAAAGAAAAAACTAATGATTTCTTTTATTGTGTACAAATTAGGCAGAAAATATCCACTTGAAATCTTCTGGAAATACTATCAAGTCGATGTCTGAATGTGCATGCGGTGAGTCTTTGTAATCTTAAACATTCATTTGTATCAATCCTGTTAAGACAATTCCACTAAATATACCCAAAATAAATGTCATGATTTAATGGTATTTAAATAATTAATTTAATTTTCTAATATCTGGATTCAATTAGGTTCAGGAAAGTTTCAAGAGGGCCACCCAGTAATAAACACAAAATAAACTATGTCTGCTATCCTGTGAGCGATAACTTTTACGGCTACCAAAGTTTCAGATGTCAGAGTAATGACTTCCATACTCTGATTAAAATGCAAATTGAAGCCATATGTTATAGAGAATGGAGGTTTCAATGTCACTGTTTTCTTATTTTAAACATAATAAAACTGTAATGGTCAACAATCACCCGAGTGAATTCACTCAATTCCAAGTATAGAAAAAAATCAGAATTTTACATCCCAAACTATTGTGAGGAATGTACTTATGTTGTACATAAACATACATGTGCACGTGATACGCACATCATTGACTAGAAAGGAGGAAACTATGATGAGAAATGTAAACATACGTATTCATGTGATATGCACACCACTGACTAGAAAGGAGGAAAACCCCATCACACAATGAGCATTTCTTTCTTGAAGACTACCAACTGGAAAGTAAATTTTAAGTGCCTTTCTTAAACCACAGATGTAAATGATAAAGGAACAAAACTTATCTTTCATCTATATCATTAAGGTATACATTAGTTAGTATGCCTAACAAAGCTTGGGCTGATAGGTGGACAAGTAGGTAAATAAATGCTGCCACACCCTACGGCCTAACTTCAATCCTGGGACCACAGAGTAGAAGCACAAAGCTGACACCTGCGAGCTGCTTCCCACCTCCATATGCACACAGTAGCTGCATGTGTGCACTTGCACAGACACAAACACGTAAATGTACATAGGTACGAGATAACAGATTTCAAATGACAAACTCTGCACTAATTAATTTAAAGTTGATAAACTTTTAAGACTATGCCATAACATTCTCTCAAATTTTCTAGATTAAGACTCAGACATTTTCATCATGAATTTAACATGGCAGGCTTTATCTTTTTTGTGATCCACTGAAAATGCTAACTTACTTGTCACATAAAAGAAATATCTGAAAATAAAAGTTAAATTTTCTCATAAATCAATATGCCTAAGAAATGAGCCACAAATTCTGTAGTCAAAAGTATTTCTCAATTTAGTTATCCAAGGTGAACTAGCTACAAAATATTAATAGAAACACCATTCTAACAGAATCTTTATATTTAAGTCATTATACAATTCGCAGACCTCAAAAGCAGGAGCGATGTGAGGGCAGAAGTCTATAAGCGAAGGTGACTACAGACATACTTCATAGCTTCACACCACAGGCAGGAATCAGGAGCAATAACCCACAGCTCTCAGCGGCCTTGACACTTGGGATCCTTCTGCCTCAGCCTCCTTGGGACTGTGATTACAGACTGGATTCTCAAGTGAGGTTTTTGGGTTTTGGTTTTTTTCCTCCAAAAGAGAGACTTCATGAAGAGTAATGTCTTAAACCTGTCCTTGACTCAGTTTCACTGAGCACAGAATTCCAGGTCACAAATGATCTGCCTTCAGAACTAGAGACATCCCACCACTGTTTTTCAGGACTTGCTGATGTCAACTGATAACATCTGTATTTTCTCTGTGTGCTTCCAAAAAGATTCCCTACCCCTAAAGTTCTAAAGCCGCACCTGAATGTGACAAATGAGTCTTTTCCCATTCATCTTGTTCAACACTCAGTGAGTTACAATGTGTGAGCTAATGGCTTTCTTCATTCACGGAAATCATATCCACTTACCTGTCTGCTCTTTCCCTCTCGTTTTATTTTCTCTTCACTCGATTTCACCTGACTGCCGCATTTATCTTCTCAGAATCTTTCATGTTTCAGGTCTCCCCTTGTATTCTACCTTTACTGAACTTTGGCTCATTTCTTCTACCTCCTACCTCTTCGTCATGGTTATTTCTAATTAATTATTTTGTTTATATCTAAGAATGTATATCTTTTACTTCTGTAACTGTTTATTATATTGTTTAATAATTGCTATTGCTTTTCAAACTTATTTAAAAAAGTGATGAGGCGCCTTAGCATATTTCTGAACTTTATGTTTTTTCTTCTAAAATCAAATGTTTATTAAACTTTCTATTTTGTAATATTTTATTTTCTTCAACTGTCTCCTAATATTGGCTCACAATTCGTGTTTAAGGTGAAAATTAGAGAGATGAATGTAATCACATGTACATGACTGTTAATATGAATACGTACAATAAAATGTCCACTGCACTTATGGAGTTAACTTTCCTCTGAAAAAAGGAAAACTGGAATAAAACATGAGCTGTGAATAGGGACTGTCAAACCTCACTCTACTGGAATGAGAAAAGAACAGATAAGCAAGCTGGAGATGGAGATTTTCCAACTGCTTAAATCCTTCAATACTTTACTCTTGGATGGAGTTATCGTGCACCATCCAACTCTTCCCTCCCATCCCTAAGGGGAATGACTCCACTCTTCCAGATACATCCCATTAATTAATGCGTCCTGATCTTTCCTGAGCCCCTGCACTGCCTCCTCAGTGTTCCAACAACAAGACTGCTTCCAAACCTACTACAACAGTCACTTGAATGTACTTTATCCCTCTCTGGATCTTTATTTCTGGTGACACTATTAGGATTCCAGATTCCAGCTTCATCAAAGTTTTTGGTCTCTTCCATTATTTTCAAACATTCCTTTTAACGTATCTCATGCCATTGAGATTTGAAGGAACGGGTTAACAGGTAGAAGTAAATGATGGACTGGTATATGATCTCCTTCCAAGATGTATCCTTCTAATGGTCAAGCCTGCTGTCATATGGCCTCTTTTCAGTATTACAACCTGTATTTCCCATGCAGATGTAACTGAGAAGGTCTCACATCACTTTCTGTGATTAGCCTAGCATTCTTTGCTGGCCAGGTTTGCTGTCTAGGCAGGAAACCTCAATTATATTCACAAGACAGTTTCTGAAAAAAATTATTATGATTTTTTATCAATAGCATAAGAGAAATTAAATTATTAAGGGATTAAAATATGCATGTCCATATTCTTTTGTCATGAAAAAAGTTCTCAACTCTTCTACTCTACCTCCATAGTAGAATAAATGCAATTATTAAAAGCATCTATCTGTTAAATCTTGAAGAGTGGTTTATAGTTATATAACATTTTAAACTCCCTGAAAGACATTTATAATTTATATAACACCAATAACCATATATTCACTTCATTCAAAACTAGTACAATCATATAAAAACAGAACACCAACTGTTTATTAATCATTATGTGTCTATGCAAATACAAAGACAAGGGAGCTGGAGAGGTAAAACAGATGTGTCTCAAGTATATAAATTTAGTTCAATTTCTTACGTATTACAAAATCATATTAAAATATAAGGATGTGGGTCTCAATCGAAGGATGTTTTCTTGCCTTCACGGTATGTACTTTCCTAATACATAACTTTCCTAAAAATGCAGACACTATCATCCATGCAATGAAGACTTCACAAACTTGCCTGCGGCTACCACAGAATAATAAAAGCAGTGGTTGGCATGGCCCTGTGTGCTGTTAGACTTGCCTGTGTTATTTAAGGTTTTGTGCATGGAGCGCTATCATGATACACTTCCCACAATGTAGAAAATGAGCAAGTGAATTGGTATGAGCAAGATCATCGTAGTCAGTAGGAGGTGGGAGCTGGACATCTCACAAAAACAAAACATTCCAGTAGCACTGAGAAGTACTGACACTGACACGGCCTCCACGTTCCCAGAGCAGCAAATTAGATGCAAGTAATTAGGTTATGTGGAAACTAATAGGTGTGAAAGAGACAACAGAATTGTGGTCTCTAGGCCACACTAACATGCCTTCCCCTTGTCCTTCTAGTCTGCCTCTTGCTCTGTATCAAGTTGCTGCTACATTTTCAGATATAAAAAAATCTTTATTATATTACTGTTCCTATTAATCATCTACCAAGAAAAATAATTACAAACCTAAGACAAGACTTGGCTTATGTTATCATTGTATTTTTTAGCAAACATTTACTTTGTTTCTTCATATTTCCTTAAATAAACAGTTCCTCATAAATACATCATCCAATTTCATGAAAGGGAATACTTATCTGCATCCTGTAACTTTCTAGCAAATAATGGACATTACAGAGCAGAGTGACTTTTCGTCAAATGACATTAAATTAAGTGGGTTTCTTTTATCTTCTACTTTGTTAATCACTTTTGGAGATTAAAACATGGCTTCCATTTGAGACATAATCGAAATGAACTCCTACCTAAACTTTAAACCCAATATCCCTTAAATTTCTTTACTGTACAACTTTATTAAACTAATTACAATATACCAGTACCAGAAACTCCAGAACCTAAGTATTACAGAATGCATCTCCGTAATTCCCCAAGCAATACCCACTTCCAGTAAGTAATGTAATTAAGCGTTATCTTGAATTTCTTCTGTTTCCATGGAAGTCTGCTAAGGCATCCCAATAAACACAAGGTAATACTGCTGGGGAAAAAGAACATACCTTCTCCTTACACGGCATTTAGCAAAGGACAGTAAGCTAAACAATATTATGAGTCATCCCTATACAACGCCTACAAAATATCAAACACATAATAAACACAGTGTTTTAAGATGTACATTCGTGTTTTACCATTATCTTCACATTTTCCAAGGGGAGACTTTAGTATTAGAAATATTTTATTCAAGATAATAAAGATGATGCATTGCAGAATTTATATCTCACCAAAAAGAGAAGAATAAATACTACACAAGCATACCATTCTTCTATTTACAAAGTATTACATATTTGAATCATTAAATTTTATATTTAATTATAGCTATATCAAAATAGATAAATAAAAATCACAAAGGCACTAAGTAAAGAATATTAAAAGCTACAAAATAAGATGTTTTCAGGAATTTACTAGTTGAATAAATGAACACTAATTAAATAAGTTATTTTTCTGTCTGTTTTAATCAGGTGACAGGAAACAATTTAATCCCTAAATGTATCAGCAGTGTCTACTTTCTAGACTGTAAAATGATTTAATATGTGAGCCATGCTGTGTCCCATGCGACTGCCCAAGGCTGGTACACTGGTGCAAACCTTTTAAAAGCACTGCTATTACATTCCAGAACCCCAGATATAACTTTAATTAAAGGCCATAAATGAAGCAATCAAGTTCTATGCTGCAACTGTTTCATTTAAGGGTCATTTCTTGCTCTCATACATTTTTAAAAGTCTCAAGTGTTAAGGAATATTTAGACAGAAAAGAGTAACCTATATCAACCTCAGCATCAATGCATGAGTTTACAGAGCCTTATGCATGACCACAGAAACTTAAAAACTACTCTGTATAGTTTGCTTTATCTATATAAAAAATAAGAAAACCTGTCAGATCTATTTAACAAAGTTGTTTGGACATGTTAAACACAAAAACATACGGGAAGAACATGTTATCATGCAGTAATTTAACTTGGTTACATCACCATGAAGTATGCATTATTCAATGAACAAACACAAACCATTCAGACCATTAACATGAAATTACAATGGTAGATGAGAAATCCCAAAGAGTAAAAACAAATTTAAAAAAATTCACTTATAAGTATCTTAAAGCTTAACTTTTTCTCTTAACCCAGTCCCCAAAAATCCCACATACCCTTCAAGAGCTTTTTGTGGATTCTTTAGAGACTCCAGGGAGAGGGAAATAAAGAAGTAAACATAACATTAGTCCTTGTTAGTGAGAATCACTTCCTCGTGCTGGTCTACACACCTTCCAAACTTGTATTGAGTAGCAATGACTTGTTTTATCCAGATTTAGTAAAATACAGGGCTATGAAGGTGAATATCTTAGTTCACAAAAGTACTACCCATCTTCAGCATGTTCAAATCAGCAAACTGTTTGGAATATTAACCATGCATTATAAATCTGATTTTGCAATGCTAGTCACTTGCATGTTATTTCTGCTTCGGTGTATTTTGGAATTTGAAGGTATATCTAGATCTAGATAAATAATTTATGATACTTAAGATAGATATATACACATATAATCATATAGTTGTTTGTAGATAGATAAATATTCTTTACAAATTAAAATGGGATAAGCAAATGTACTTTTTGTTCTTTTCTTACTCTAGGAAATGATTCACTGCCTCAGTAACTCAAAGACACTAAGTTGGAACTGAAATTTGAATTCATCTGATGCCTAGCCATGCTCCTAACCCCTTCTGTCTTTCCTGGTTGCTGTCATGTGAGTTGGAACACCTCCTATAAGCTCACACATGTACTGCACCATCCCAGTGAGGATCCCAGAGAACTCTGCTCTCCTTGAGACACTTCCTCCATCCACAGCTCCAAGACTTCTAGGAGGCCATGAATGACCAATGCAGAAGAACTGAATTAAGCCCATGTTTTCTCAGCAAGAAATACAGAGTAAATCTGCAGATCAGTCTATGAGGCTACAATCTAACATATAAAATGGGGTGCTTGCATAGCCATTATCATTACAAAAAAATTGACTGAATAATCAGACAAACAAAAAAAGGGGAAGTATCAAGAGTTAAATAAGGAGACAGAAAAGGTTCACTGTTGTTCATTCCTGTAAGAAAATGTTTGTCAGTTGACAAAATTTATCCCAACATGGTTTGCTTCTTTATCTCATTAACACAGAAAATTTAGACGTCACCTAAGATACAATATAGTAACAATGACCAAATAACTAAGTTGGTATTTCAAACCATTCCAAACCGATAGTAGCAAAAGCTGACTATATTTTGCTAGAGCATGAAAACTCTAGGATGCTACAGGAACTTTTGTTACAGTTTAAAAAAATGAATTTTTAATATCACTGAGCAGTTAGAAGAATACACTCCATAACTAGGAGTATATTTGATAAATTTTACACACACCTGTAAACCTGTCTTCACTATGCCCATAAACGGTTAAGTTTCCTTTTACCTCTTCCTACCCCTTCCCAGAATCCAACAGTACAGGAAAAAGAAAACGAGCCTCTTCCTTCACTTCACAGGGCCAGGTCATAGGGTTCCTGAGCTGCAACAGTGAACCTCAATACTTCCAGTGGATGAATGCATCAGGAAATGTGAAGTGGAGAAGTAAAACACTCATGTCCACATGGTATGCACTCATTGATAAGTGGATTATTAGCCCAAATGCTCGAATTACACAAGATGCACAGACCACATGAAACTCAAGAAGGATGACCAAAATGTGGATGCTTCACTCCTTCTTTAAAAGTAAAACAAAAATATCCATAAGAGGAGGTAGGGAGTCAAAGTTTAGAGCAGAGACTGAAGGAACGGCCGGCCATTCAGAGCCTGCCCCACATGTGGCCCATATATATACAGCCACCAAAACTAGGTAAGATTGATGAAGCTAAGAAGTACATGCTGACAGAACACGATATAGATCTCTCCTGAGACACAGCCAGAACATGCCAAATACAAGACAAATGCCAGCAGCAAACCACTGAACTGAGAACGGGACCCCCATTGAAGGAATTAAGAGAAAGGACTGAAAGAGCTGAAGAAGCTTGCAACCCCATAAGAACAACAATGCCAGCCAACCAGAGCTTCCAGGGACTAAGCCACTACCCAAAGACTATACATGGACTGACCCAGGGCTCCAACTGCATATGTAGCAGAGAATAGCCTTGTTGGGGCACCAATGGGAGAGGAAGCCCTTGGTCCTGCCAAGGTTGGACCCCAGTGTAGGGAATTGTTGGGGGAGGTAATGGGGGAGTAAATGGGGGGAACACCCATTTAGAAGGGGAGGGGGAGGGCCTGGGGGCTGATGGACAGGAAACCAGGAAAGGGAATAACATTTGAAATGTAAATAAGAAATATCCAATCTAATAAAAATGGAAGAAAAAAATTCATGTCCAGGACACCAAGTGGCATCCACCCTGATGAGGAGTTGTAGCCTTTTGTTATGTTATGATACAAAACCTAAACTGGTCATCTGTAGTGAACAGGACTGTATTGCCTCAATGGTCTAGGTGCTGGAAAGCTTGGCAACACATGGTGACAATGACTGAAAGCCACAACCAATCGAAATGCAGAGTTGTAGAACAATGTCCCAAAGGATTCCTCTACACAATACTTCTGCACCTAAGGCTTAGAGAACATTGAAGAATAGAAACTGAAAAGACTGTAAAAGCCAGAGGATCAGGAAGTAAGCTGCAAGTGTGTACCTCTTAGGAACGTCAGAAGCTACACATGTAATGTCTCACCAACATAACTATTTACACATGAGCTGAACAAGGACAGTGACAGCAACAGAAGACATGCCGAAGGAGGCAGAGAGAAGAAAGCCCAAGAAGCCTCACTGAGGAGGGCTGGGAGCTGAGGAGGTGCTATCTCCAAGGGAGGAGCATAGCAATTGTCCAGTGCCAAATGGTCAGCCTTGAAAACATACAAGGAACAAGACATAGACTGATCAGGTTCTTGTTACATAGATTTAGACATGCATATGCATATATGCACACAGTAACAATTAGTGCAAAAACAGGGACCATGTATTGGAAGAAGAACAGGGAGGGGTATATGTGAAGGTTTGGAGGGAGGAAGGGAAAGGGGAAAATGTTATTAAGTAAATTATAATCTCAAAAATAAAAAACTCTGACATTGGCAAGGGCTTCTTGATACATCATAACACAGCAGAAGATATCACATCAGAGAGAAGACAGACAGACACAGAAAGACAGCAAAGGGAGCAAATACACTCCATGAGCCCACTCCTTCAGTAAGGTTCTAGCCTACTGCTGAAGGACAGGCCCAGTGACCTAAAATCTTAGGAGGCCCATATCTTAATTGTGCCACAAGAGCAATTCAACAAACATTCCAACCTAGCATGCTCTTTAACCTGTCAACAGAAACTCTTTCTCCACTGTTTTGTTTGGTTTTCTTTCCAAGTGGGGCCAGGGTTTGGTTTGCTTTGGGTTTTTGTCTTTCCTTTCTGACATCATGTACTATTTTTCTTTGTAGTTTTTACTTATGGCCCATTTACAATTCTTTACATTACCTTTTTTAATATTCATTTATTTCATTTTAATGAGTTTCTTTACACTTTATCGTTTTCATTTCATATGCATTTTTTACCACCTTTCCACTCAAAGCAGAAAGCAAAGATGTGACTAGATGCAGAAAGACTGGATGTGATAATACATGCCCAAGGGACAAATGTATTTTTATTTCACTGCAGGTCCAGCTGACCCCAGAGTAAACTGCCAAGCCAGTCAGAATAGGTTTTCTACTAGCTTCAGATTCCAATCTCCACCCATAAAGTTCCTAGAAGGATGAAACTATCCAAGCAGCCACACAGACCAGAAGCAGAGGTCTCTTAGAATACAAAGTAATGTTTGTTCACATTCCAAAACACTTTATCCTCTTACTAGAAAACATGATCTAAAAATACCTACCTTCTTATTCAACAGAACGTTTCACAAGTACCTGCTCCTAAGCTTTAGTCATAGTTACATCCAAGCCTCATGTGTTCAATCCCAGCCCCCACATGGTGGGGTGTAAGAACTGACTACAGAACTGTAAAGGGAAGCAAAGGGTTAAATTCTTGAGTTTCTGAGGCAAGCCACTGGATGGATATTTGATGCACATGGCACAATAGGGAAGGCTTGGGGGAGCAATTGGAGATAATATTTATCACTGTTTTTTAAATTTAATATTCTTGTTTCTTTGAGACTCATCTATCAAGTTTCTCTTAACTACTTCAGAATCTGTCTCGTATTTCTTTTTTATCTTCATGTACCCAGCACATCCGATAATATTTGTTAAATTTAATTAAATTTAAGTATTGAAGTGGTCTCACAATAAAACTTGTGTCAACATTTATAAACCTTATGTTTAGAATGTTAAATACAGATGCTTTAGTCAAGGACACTGCATGAATAACATGGAAAAGCAAGTGCTGTAGGCGTCTGCACACACACACACACACACACACACACACACACACACACGCATGCATGTTTATAACTTTCAAATGCACACACCATTAAATGACTGATGGAATAAATGGAATTACAAAGCCAAGTTTCCTTTTGGAAGTCTCTCTAAATCATCATATGCTAACCAGGTGTTGTAAAACATGTCAAGTCCTTCTCTTCGGTTTAAGATTTGTTCTAAGAAAAAGAATGGTGGACATTAAATATCCTCTATGACTCCTTTTGGAAACTTCTTCAAACTTCACATCTGAAATATTTTTCTTAGAATTAAAAATAAAGAATAAGACCTGACATTTCTTAAACACCTGATGCATACGATGATCTTGAAAGACTGGAAACCTTAGTCGTTGGCACAATAACGTAAAGAAAACTCACGTGCATGGAAGCACAGCTCAGGAGAACATGTGTTGTACAGTACAGTGTGGCAAAACAGAATCTTAGCAGCTGGCACTCATGTGGGTAACTGATTTTAGCATCAGAAAAAATTTCCATCATTTTATTCTTTTGTGTAGAAGTCAGAGAAAATACTTGATTGTTTATTTTATAATTTTTAATATGTATTTTATTAATCTGACTTTTGACAACTATTTCACTGTCAATTTGGAAAACTAGAAAATAGTATTTTTAAGTATACACTACATTAATCATATATGAGAATTAAACAAATATTAGTTCTATTGCTATAAGCCTATATTTAATGCTTATTATTAAAGCCACACAAACTTGTATTTTAGCAACTGAAAGTTATTGGATCAAATTTTGTCAGTACTAAGATAAGCTACAGAAGTGCTTAGGGAGAACAATTCTATAGCACAAATGTCACCAGAGACAGCCCTGTGCTAAAACAAAAATATCAGCAGAGACATCCCCAAGCACAGAGTTCACATCTCTTTACCTACTACCTGGAATGATATGTGTTTATAACATAGGTATCTTCATGGCCAGGCCAACAGTGATATGTGTTTATAACATAGGTATCTACACAGCCAGGCCAACAGTGATATGTGTATGTAACATAGGTATCTACATGGCCAGGCCAATAGTGATATGTGTTTATGGAACAGGTATCTACATGACCTGCTTCTTCTCCAAAGTTCAAAGTAGAAAGTTCATGCTCAGTTTAAGCTGATCTCCAGCTTTTAGTATTTATAATCTTTTAATCAAAATATCACACTAGCATAGGTCAAACACACAAGCTTTGGGATAAATCCCTCCTGTAAATTATCCCTAGTGACGAACACTTCATTTACCAAAGTCATTCAGCCAGGTACATCTCCAGTCACAGGACAGCAATGTCCAAGCCTCACGAAGTTTAAATGCACAGATCGGAAGACAGGAAGACAGGAAGACAAGAAGGCAAGAACAAAAAACAAAAACTAAAACTCAACTGTTGACAAATTCCACGGGGAAATAAATAAAACGCATGGTCTGGGCTGTACACATGTGGCAACTGTTACTCTGTGTGGAACAGAGATGCCAAACTTTACAACTGTGACATTTCAGCACAGTCCCAAAGAAGAAAACAGCAAGTCATGCAGACACAGGAGACTAGGAAGAGTCTAACCAAGGTCCCACACAGGTTGCTGGTCATGATTCCTCGGCCAGGGTGGGCGGAATGAGGAAGAATAGAGAGCAATGGGCGGGTAATAAAGAGAAACACAGAGACGTCTCATTTTCACAGACTCTTCCAAGTCCTAAGAAAACAACTTTGTAATTTGCTCAGTCACATTTCACAAAATCTGCAAAACTACAGTATTTTAAGCACAAAATATTAAATCACTAACATTATATTTTGATTTATTTGTCACACTACACTTTTTTGTGAACAGCACAGACATTTTAGGACCAAGCTTACTGCTAGTTCAGTTCAGGACATATTTCCATTGAAATTATCAAAATGCATTCATATGCATTTATTTTCCAGTTGCTTCCAGTTACAGACAACTGATTGCTGTTGGTCCCTGAAAGTGCACTTTCCATGAACACTCTACTGCTGACCGCTCTAACTTACTCTGCCATAAAAGAAGGGAGAAGGCTCAGAAGCCACACTAACACTGAGGAGTAAGATGCCAAGTCCAATAAAGGGCCGAGGCAACGGAAAGAAATGTATGAAAGGCACAGCACCAGAAGACAAAGGCTCTTCCCAATGTCAGACATGGAAAGTGTTAAGGAGAGAACCAATGTTGATCTAGACCCAGCTTAGATACAGGTCTCTCTTGTCAAATAAACGATGTGAACACAATCACAATTACTGTAAGTGTATCAACATCGAAATGTTATGAAGTCTTAACTTCTGATGGAAATTGTATAACAGGATACGTTTTAGAACTGCTGTCTTTTAAAACTAATACTGTCCGAAACAGAGTAAGCCTGCCTATCAGATACAATTTTAACTATTCCAATTGCTTATAATTTTAAAAATATAGTTGACCAATACCTCAAAGTAGACTAAATTATGTTATTTATTCTAGTCAAAAAATAACAAAATCATCCTATAGGGAACTGAAAATGTATAAACAATGAACAATGGAAAAAGTAATACAGCTAGGGTTGATGTATGCCAAGAACCACAGCATTTGGATGCCTAAGGCTCAAGAACTAAGAATTCAAGGCCAGCTCGGAATACATAGTAACCTTCAAGCCAGCTTGGACTACACTGCAGGCCCCCACTGAAGTTAAGGAGAGACATAAGAAATAAACTGGTATGTATACCAGGTGATTGTTTTACTAGACATGTTTTTCTAGATTTTGTTACATCTGATACATATCTTCTTAAATTAAGTCATTCAAAAAATACTAGATGAACTAAGCAGCACATTAAAAACAGCACTCTAGATTCCAGACCCCAATATACACACACAGGTAAACGGTTTAATTAAATTGAGGCAAAAATATGAAGTACAATCGGGATTCAGAAGAGATAAAAAGAAAAAAAAACATTTAACAATAAACAAAACATGGAGAAGAAAATAAGGTTTAAATACAGACACCAAGGAAAAGTAGAGAATAACTAAAAAAGCAAACTAAGTTCTGATTTCAAAACAAAACTACATCCTTTCCAGTATAGTTCCTCAAAGAAAAGCTTAAAAACTAAGGAAAAATAAAGATTTCCTAAAAAAGTAAAAGAGATTGACAACACATTCCAAAAAGTGTCTACACACACAAAAAGGGGTGGGGGCTTCAGGTTTTCGCCAGCCTAGAATTCTATATCCAGCAAGATTATTGTTCTCTCAGCATATACTTATCAAATTCTATTCATGTCAGACTCTACCTACATGGTTATAATACAATGAGACATAAAACAGGAAAAGTCCCTAACTGGACAGAGCTTACAGATTAGAATAATACTGTATTCAAAAAAAGTAAAGCCAAAAAGTAATCCTTTATTTGTCTGTCCCCTCCTGCTGTCCTAAAACTTTTTTGTTTCAATTAAAAGAGACTGGAACACTGAAGCTCCTATAGTAGATGTCTTTAAATGATTTAGCCAATTGCACAGCCTGGGCTTTACTGTTGATATGTGACATCATCTCTTACGTCTCACAGACCCTGCAGATCTTTCTGTACATAGCATATATATGCAGAAAGATGCATCAGTCCGGCACTGTTCTTACAGTTCCCATAGTGCACATAGTTCACATTTCAGCCCTGTGCATCCGTTAGTATCTCACCGACCTCCTTCACCACACAACAGACTGCATAAGCATGGGTGTTACCAGCAGTCAGCACAGTCACCTCAAATAGAGTAGCACTGTATTGAACTGTTACCCATCCCCAAAGGAACGTCTACATGTGTTGAGGATTGG
The DNA here is from genome assembly GCF_011064425.1 of Rattus rattus. Lineage (NCBI taxonomy): Eukaryota > Metazoa > Chordata > Mammalia > Rodentia > Muridae > Rattus > Rattus rattus. The sequence goes on along the minus strand of NC_046155.1, from coordinate 111,856,849 downwards.
TTCTAATTCTTTGTCTTAATTCAACTCCCAGAATCACATGGGAATCTATGCGTTCAGATGCTAAAGGAAGCCTGAAGCCTGCCCCCAGTAGGCTCTGATTGGGAAATAAGGTTGTCTGTCAATGGCCAATGGCTGGGCAGGATGAAAGAGGTGGGACTTTCAGATTGCGCAGGCAAGGAACCAGGGAGGAGGAGAAGAAAGTAAGAATTGCCATGACCAAGAGGCAGAGGGATTAGACTTAAGAGCTGCAGCCATGTAAAAATGTGGGAAAGTAGCCCTAGGGGTCATTCCACCGATTGGGTCTTGGGTAGCAGAGATGAAATGTTGCTTTAGCAAGTTGACTCAGCAAAGTTGGAGGGAAGGATATATGCTGGTGGCAGGGAGGATTAGAAATGCCCAGACATTGAGCTAGGCATTGAGTCTAGGCATATCAAAATTAGCTGCTGGTGTGTGTGTGTGTGTGTGTGTGTGTGTGTGTGTGTGTGTGTGTGTGTGTGTGTGTCATTGAGAATCCAGAGCTCTTAGGCACAGTGGTTTAACAAATTTACTGCTACATACATGTGATAGACCTTTTTCCTTGTTGTCTTGATTGGATTTGGAGTTATTTAAAGGACATATTTCTAGGACTGTTCATGAAGATGTTTCCAGAGAAATTTAACTATCCACTTTATATGTTAGGGTCATAAACTGAAGCAAAAAAAAAAAAAAACATAAAAACAACAAAAAAAAGGAAGGAAGAGGAAAAAGCAAGCTGAGTACTAGCACTCCTCTCTGCATCCCGACAGTAGAGGAGATGTGACAGAGCAGATGCCCAGCGTGTCTGCCACCATGCCTTCTCAGCATAACCAAGAGCCAGAAGCAGCCATTCTTTTCCTCACATGGCTGTTGTCAGGTATTAGCAAGAAAAGAAACTAGCATACAAAAGACATCTGGAAATACATGAACTTGTTACAGAACTCAAGAGCTTATCTACAGGGAAATTAACCATTTTCAGTTAAACTACTGAATGTTGTACATCAACTATTATTTTAAAGTTATTAAGCCCCCTTCCAATCTGCACCTCCACTTGAACCCTAGCAGATTTCTGAGCCTGCCCTGGGACCCCACAGCCTACCTACACTCAGGAGGTCTGCCATAACCAAGTGAGACCCCTGCCCCGATACCCATGCCAGCTGGGAACCTCCCTCACCACGCAGAGTCCAGCAGATGTGGAATCTACTCCACTCTGGCCGAACATCATCCCCATTCCGGTCTGCACCTCCACCTGAACCCTGCCCACGCAACCTCACCCCAAGACCCCCCCAGGCTACCAGTCTCCCAGGAGGTCTGCCATAACCGGGAACATAGCCTACCTGTGTCCCAGGAAGTCTGCCATACATACATACATACATACATACATACATACATACATACATACATAGATCAACATGCCTGTCACTGGACTCTAAAGCCAGGCTCTCTCTCAGGAGGCCTGCCCAAACCAGGGACACAAGAACACAGGGCCACAAAAGGCCTACTGTCACAAGGGACACAGGAGGCCTGCTCTAACCAGAGACAATACTGCATACCTCTTAGGATGTTTGTTCTAGACCAGGTCACACAGTTCAACCTGCCTCCAAGGAATCCTTCTCCAGCCTAAGATACCCAGGCCAGTTAACACCAGAGGCAAGTAGATGGCGAAAGGCAAGTGCAAGAGCATAAGCAACAGAAGCCAATGTAATCCGGCAATCTCAGAACCTAATTCTCTACCACAGCAAGCCCAGGATACCCTAGCACACCTAAAGAGCAAGACTCTGACCTGGAGTCCAATCTCATGAAGAAGAAGAGGCTTTTATTTGAGGAGGATATAAATAATTCCCTTAAAGAAATACAGGGGAAAAAAACAGGCAAACAGGTAGAAGCCCTAAAGAGGAAACAAATAAATCCCTTAAGGAAATATAGGAAAACACAATTAAACAGACTTTGAAGGAATTGAACAATATAGTCTAAGACCTAAAAATAAGGAAATAATAAATGGAGGCAACCCTAGAAATGAAAAACCAAGAAATGAGTAAAGAAATGTAGGTGTCAGAATATAAGAGATGGAAGTGAGTGGAAGATAGCATAGAAAATATCAGCATATTGGTTAAAGAAACTACAAAGGGTAAAAAATTCCTAACCCAAGTCTGGGACACAATGAAAAGATCAAACCAAAGAATAATAGGTATAAAAGAGGATGAAGATTCCCAGTTCAAAGGGCCTTCATCTTCAACAAAGTCATATAAGAAAATTTCTCTAACCTAAAGGACCATAAACATACAAGAAGCCTACAGAAAACTAAATAGACTAGACCAAAAAAGAAAATTTTCCCCACTAGATAATGATCAAAACACTAAATGTACAGAACAGACAATATCAAAAGCCATAAGGGGATAAAAACAAGTAATATATGAAGTCCACCCTATGAGAATTACACTAGATCTTCAAGAGAGATGTTAAAAGCCAGAAAACGCTAGGCAGATGCCATACAGACCACAAGAGACCTCAGATGCCAGCCTAGGCTACTATATATAACAAGTAAAACTCTCTAAATCACCATAGATGGAGAAACCAAGACATGCCATGAAAAAAGAGAATTAAAACAATATCTTTCTTCTAATCAAGCCCCACGGAGGATACTAGAAGCAAAACTATAACACAAGGAGGGTAACTACACACAAGAAATTAGTCATATCACAACAAACCCAAAAGAAGAGAATCTGACACACAAATACCTCCATCAACAAAAACAAGTTACTAACAATCATTGGTCTTTAATATCTCTCAGAATCAATGGACTCAATTCCCCAGTAAAAAGACACAGGCTGACAGACTGAATATGCAAACAGGGTCCATCATTTTGCTTCATGCAAGAAACACACCTCAGCAACAAAGAGAGACAGTATCTCAGAGTAAAGGGCTCAAAGAAAGGTTTCCAAGCAAACGGTACAGAGAAACAAGCCCAAGTCACCATTCTATTATCCAATAAAATAGACTTTCCACCAACAGTAATCAAAAAAAAAAAATTGAAAAGGACACTTCGTAGTCTCAATTCTGAACATCAATGCACCAAACAACAGGGCACCTACATTCATAAAAGAAACTTTACTAAAGCTCAAAATACACACTGAACCTCACATAGCAATAGTGGAATTCAATATCATACTCTCACTAATCAACAAGTCATTGAAACAGAAACTAAACAGAGACACAATAAAAATTAACAGAAGTTATGAACGAAATAGATTTAATGGATATCTATAGAACTTTTCATCCCAAAACAAAAGAATATAACTTCTCAGCACCTCTTGGAACGTTCTGCAAATCTGGCCATATAAATGGACACAAAACAAGCTTCAACAGACAGAAGATTGAAACAACCATATGCATTCTGTCAGATCATCACAGACTAAGGCTGGACTTCAGTAACAACAAAAACAACAGAAAGCCCACATACTCATGGAAATTGAACAACTCTACTCAATGATAACTTGGTCAGAGAAGAAATAAAGAAATTAAAGACTTTTTAGAATTTAATGAAAATGAAGGCACAGCATAACCAAGCATGGAGAACATAATGAAAACAAGTGTTCATTCATAGTACCAAGTGCCTTCATAAAAAAATTGGAGAGACCATATACTATTAACTTAACAGTATACCTGAAAGCTTAGAACAAATAGAATAGACAGAAGGAAATACCCAAACTCAAGGCTGAAATCAACCAATTAGAAACAAAGAAAACAATACAAAGAATCAAAAAAAAACCAATAGCTGGTTCTTTGAAGAAATTTATAAGATAGATAAACCCTTAGCCAAACTGAAGGGCTCAGAGACAGTAACTAAATTAACAAAATCAGAAATGAAAAGGGAGGCATAACAACAGAAACTGAGGAAATTCATCAGATCTTCCTTCAAAAGCCCCTACTCAAGAAAACTGAAAAATTGAGATGAAACAGGTAATTTTCTAGACTAAAGTTAAATAAAGATCAGGTAAACTATCTAAACAGTCCCATAACCACTAAGGAAATACAAGCAGTCATTAACAGTCTCGTCACCAAAAATAGCACAGGGCCAGATGGTTTTAGCACAGAGTTCTACCAGACCTTCAAAGAAAAGTTAATACCAATACTACTGAAACTATTCCACAAAATAGAAACAGGAGGAACACTACATAATTCATTCTATGAAGCCATTCTGATACCAAAACCACACAAAGACCCAACAAAGACTGAGAATTTCAGACCAATTTCACTTGTGAATATCAATGCAAGAATACTCAACAAAATTCTCGTAAACCAAATCCAAGAACACATCAAAACCATTCATCATGATCAAATAGGCTTCATCCCAGGGATGCAAAGATGATTCAATATATGAAAATCCACCAAAATAGTCCATTATATAAGCAAACTCAAAGGAAAAAAATCACATGGTCATCTCATTAGATGGCAAAAAGGCCTTTGATAAACTACAAAACACTTCATGTTAAAAGTCTTGCGGAGATCAGGAATTCGTGGCACATAGCTAAATATACTAAAAGCAATATACAGCAAACCAATAGTCAACATCAAATTAAATTAAGAAAATTTTGAAGCAACCCCACTAAAATCAGGGACAAGACAACGCTGCCCGCTCTCTCCTTATCTGTTCAATATGGTACTCAAAATTCTAGCCAGAGCAATTAGAGAACAAAAGGAGACAAAGTGAATACAAATTGGAAAGGAAGAAGTCAAGGCATCACTATATGAAGATGATGTGGTAGTGTACATATGCGACCCCAAAAGTTCTACCAGAGAACTACTACAGCTGGCAAACCACTTCATCAAAGAGGCTGAATATAAAATTCACTCAAACAAATCAGTAGCCTTCCCTTATATAAATTATAAACAGCTGAGAAAGAAATTGGGGAAACAACACCCTTCACAATAGTCACAAATAATATACAATATCTTGGTGTAACTCTAACCAAACAAGTGAAACATTTGTATGACAACAACTTCAAACACCAGAAGAAAGAAATTGAAGAAGACCTCAGAGGATGGAAAGATCTCCCATGCTCATGGATTGGTAGGATTAATATAGTGAAAATGGCCACCTTACCAAAAGCAATCTATGGATTCAATGCAATTTCCATCAAAATTCCAACATAATTCTTCACAGACCTGGAAAGAACAATTCTCAACTTTATATGGAAAAACAGAAAACCCAGGATATCAAAGACAATTCTCTACAATAAAAGAACTTCTAGGGCAATCACCATTCCTAACCTTAAGCTGTACTACAGAGCAATAATGACAAAAAAAAAATCACATAGTATTGGTACAGGGACAGACAGATCAATAAATAAAATAGAATTGAAGACCCAAAAACAAACCCACAAGCCTATGGACAAATGATCTTTGACACAGAAGCCAATAAATACCATATAGTAGAAAAATAGGCATCTTAAAAAAAATGTTGCTGGTCTAACTAGTGGTCTGCATGTAGAAGAATGAAAACAGATCCATAATTATTACTTTGTACAAAGCTCAAGTCCAAGTGGATCAAGGACCTCAACATAAAACCAGACACATTGACTCTAACAAAAGAGAAAGTGGGAAAGAGCTTCAAACACATTGGCACAGGAGAAAATTTCCTGAGCAGAACACCAATGGCTCAGGCTCTAAGATCAACAATTGACAAAGACCTAGTGAAACTGAAAATCTTCTCTAAGGCAAAGGATACTGTGTCAGTAAGACAAAAGGGTAACCTACACATTAGGAAAACATCTTCATCAACCCTACATCTGATAGAGGGCTAGTATCCAAAATATACAAAGAACTCAAGAAGTTAGACTCCAAAATGGGGTACAGAACTAAAAAAAAAATTCTCAACAAAGGAATCTCGAAAGGCTGAGAAACATTTAAAGAAATGTTTAACATCCTTAGTCATCAGAGAAATACAGATCAAAATGACCCTAAGAATCCACCTCACACCAGTCAGAATGGCTAAGATCAAAAACTCAAGTGACAGCACATGCTGGGGAGGATGTGGAGAAAGAGGAACATTCCTCCATTGTTGGTGGGATTGCAAACTGGTACAACCACTCTGGAAATCAGTCTGGTGGTTCCTCAGAAAATTGGAATTAGTTCTGCCTGAAAACCCAGCTATATCACTCTTGGGCATATACCCAAAAGATGCCCCACCATGCCACAAGGATATGTGCTCCACTATGTTCATAGCAGCCTCATTTGTAATAGCCAGAAGCTGGAAATAACCTAGAAGACCCTCAACCAAAGAATGGACACAGAAAATATGGTTCATTTACACAATGGAATACTATTCAGCTATTAAAACGAGGGCATCATGAACTCTGCAGGCAAACGGAGAGAACTAGAATATATATTATCCTGAGAGAGGTAACCCAGACCCAAAAGGCCATGCATGGTATGTACTTACTGCTCAGTGCATATTAGCCACAAGGTACAGAATACTTATAACTCACACACCATATGAAGTTTAACAAGAAGAAAGGCTCAAATGAGGATGCTTCAATCCCCTTAGAAGGGAGGAAGAAAATAATCATGGGAGGCAGAGGGAAGGAGGAACCTGGGTGGGAGAGTAGAGGGGAGCAGAAAAGTGGGGCAGGATCAGGCATGGGGGAAGACAGGAGAGAGCCAGAGAATGAATGGAAATTTACAGCTGTGAAGGTTGGAGGAGGAACCTCTAAAAAAGTCTCAGAGACCTGAGACGTGAGACGTTCCCTGGACTCAATGGGATGACCTTAGCCAAAAATGCCCAACAGTGGGGCAATGGAACCTGAAGGGACCACCTCCAGTAGATAGACATGGCCCTCGGTAGAGGGATGGGCCACCCACCTACCTTAAAAATTGTTGACCCAGAGTTATTCCTGTCTAAAGAAATGTGGGGACAAATACGGAGCAGAGACTGAAGAAAAGATCCCGGCCCAACTTGGGATCCATCTCATGGGCAGGCACCAAACCCTGACACTATTCCTGATGCAGTTTTGTGCTTGCAGACAGGAGCCTAGCATAGCTGTCCTCTGAGAGGCTCTGCCAGCAGCTGAAACTGACAGATGCAGATACTTACAGCAAACCACTGGACTGTGGTAAGGAACTCCTGTGGAAAAGTTAGGGGAAGGACTGAAGAAGCTGAAGGGGATTACAACTGCAAAGGAAGAACAATAATATTAACTAACCCAGACCCCTCACAGCTTCCAGAAACTAAGCCGCCAACCAAAGAGCACATGGGCTGGTCCACGGCCCCTGGCACTTAATTTAGCAGAGTACTGCATTGTCTAGCCTCTGGGTGAGAGGATGTGTACCTAATCCTCTTGTAGAAATTCATGCCCCAGAAAGAGGGATGGTGCGGTGGGGGAGGGGGGGTGTCAGGTGGGGCAGGGAGCATCCTTTCACAGACAAAGGGGAAAAGGGATGGGGTGAAGAACTCTGGGAGGGTGGATCAGGAAGGGGGAGCAACATTTGGAATGTAAATAAATAAAATAATTTAATTGAAAGAAAGAAAGAAAAATGTTATGACAAGGTTAACTGGTGAACATGATAGCAGCATCTGGATTATATGTGCACTATGATCCCACGTGGCATTGGTGTCATTCCTGCAGATGTGGGAATTCAGATGATTATGTTATCACACTCGGGTTTTAACGTTAAAGGTTTATCATGACAACTCATCCTTAACTCATTTCTCCCATTCAAACAACAACACAGGCAGAGTAGGGAATTAAAGGGGGTGAGAGAGCTAAATATACAGGTACAAACTTGTAACCCATCAAAGACCTAAAGTTAGAAAAGAAGAATGCCAAAAGGCATACGGCAGTGACTTGGGTCTCTTCTCAAATAAGTGAAAGTTGCTATGACAAGAACTAATGAAGTGGTATCAAGTTCTCCCAGCCATTCAACACTAGCCATTGAAATACACAGGAAATGGCTCAAAATCAAATTTTTCCTTCTTCCATTTAAAAAAAGGAAAAGAAAGAGAAGTCTATGGAATTTTTTTTAATATAGAAAAAAGAAAAAAACCTTTACTTACCAAGTTGGCCATATAAATTGTGAGCAGCCCTCTCCTGTAAATAATTTTTAAAAAAGAAAGATTAAGCTTTGATCTGACTTTTAATTACTTTATTATCAAAAATCTAGCAAAAAATTTATCAGGAGTCTAAAACCACACTAATACTAATATATTAGAAAGTAAGCAAATTGTGTTGAGCTCTCCTTTAAATATGCTGAGTTGAACCTACATTGATTCTCTAGGTCATTCTAGTAATATGTCATAATAAGATTCTACTTGATTGTCATGAAATATTTTAAATTAATATGCTTTGTTACTAGAAAGCCCACTGAAATCTCTGTATTCTACATTAGAGATATTTTCCCCCTTTTTGAGATGGAGTCTCTACTGGCCAGGCTGGTCTCAAATCTCTGAATTCATGCAGCCCTGTAGAGTAGCTGGCACTTCCAACACACACTTGCTATACATCCTGACTGTGCTGGAGGATCCATAATTCAGTAAGAAGAAATACTAAGGAATTTCCTTGGCAAAAAGTCAAGGCCAGGGGATTGGGGATTTAGCTCAGGGGGAAGCCACTTGCCCAACAAAAAAAAGGCCCGGGGGTTGGTCCCCCAACCCAAAAAAAAAAAAAAAAAAAAAAAAAAAAGTCAAGGCCAGAACAATTCTGACTAAACACAATTTTATCAAAACATCAAATTATCTTGTTATTTCGTACAAAAGTAACTGAGCAATTTGTTCATAAGAAACTACTGTCCATTTGTCACTGGTTACAAACTCTCCTGTTTATCATATTAATAAGTAGACATGTGAAAAGGAAACAAAAGTTCTCTCAATACAGCTACAGAAAAAGAAATATTTTTATTAAACACATTTAATGAGACCTCACGTCAAGCCTCAAAGATAATGACATCTTTTAAATAACTTACTTTTAGTGTATCTGAGAAATTAAAAAAAAAATACATTCTATTCTCTAAAGAAAAGATCTCATGCCTTAATATGAGTTCAGGGAAAGAGAGAAATCATAAACAGAAAATTCAAAATCTCACTCAGATCTGAATGACAAGCACTTTCAGGACTCAGAGGAAAAGTACTTCATATCCAAAACAAGTTGCTAATATCCATCACCTTAATGTAAATATCATGCCAGGCTTAAATATCAATATTACACATATAATATTACATACATATATGTAATATAGATATAATTATATCATAACCATATATATTCTTGACTGTTTATTATTTAAAAATAGCTGACTAATATTTCCAAAGCTATGCATAGGCAGTATGGCTTAAAACTTATGAACAGATTTAGGAAACCATAGTTCTAGTCAACTTTTATTTCCTGTACCTTATCACTAAAATGAAAAAACAGAATTCCATATCTGTTCACCTTTTGTTTAAGATAAAATTGTCTAAAGACAGTAAATTATCCATTTATATGTTGGTGGTAATCGACCTAATTGGACCTAAGGCCTGCTGACAGGAAAGAAATCTTGCTGGTACTAGAAACCTGGCCAACTACCCAGGGCTAGTAAGGTCAAGGATCTTATGGGAGGACTTACTATAACAACATTACTAAACCAGTAAACTCCTAACTGCGTAAATATTTTCTCTCATACCCAAAGACCAGTATGACTCTCACCCCTCATCGAAGAACTACTATCCTGATGGATGGAGACAATCACAGAATACTGGTCAAAATGCAGAGAAAAAAGGATATGGTATTAAGCCCCAGTGGCTACATTAACAACACAATTCCTGCCCTAAAGCTCAGGAATATCAGGGGAAAGAGGGCAGAAAGACTGTAAAAGCCAGAGAAACAGGAAGGCTACCATGAATGGCAGACACATTTCAACCATAAGAGCCCAACAATATGGCAGACTGAATAAGACCCAAGTAAGGCCAATGTCAATAGATGGAGGAAGGAGGAGGGGGTAACTCTCACATGACCTCATCCCTAGACAAAGAACTATAGGTAAATACGAACTCTTAACAGAGGGGGAATTAGTCTTCACCAGGAATGGGTTCATAATTTGTTAGCCAATACCAACCCATCAACCTTAAAATTATATACATATAAGCAACGCTAAACAAATTCAGCAGGTTAGTGTGTTTGTGTATGTAACTAACAATTAAGGGAAAAGAGGCCAAAAATTGGGGGTGGAGGGAGTATATAGGAAGGGTTAGAGAAGGGCAGAAATGATGTGATTATAATTGCATCATCAATATGTAAACTGTGACTAGTCAATCTAAAAGTAGGGATAGCAGCACTCCCATACACTATGACCTCAGGGATGTTACCTCCTGAACTGCTGCAAATTATCCTCAGCAAAATAAGACACACACACACACACACACACACACACACACACACACACACACACACACGTACATGTGTTTGTATATATGTGTATGTGTATATGAATTACTGGTGGGTCAGAGAGATGGTTCATAAGGTAGAGGTTCCTGGAATCAATCCTGACAACCTGAGTTCAATTCCCATGACCCTCATAGGAAGGAGAGAACTGACCCACGAATGCAGTCCTCTAACCTCAACACATGAGCGTGCACACATACACATACTCACACACAATCTTTTTATGGTTTGTCATGATAAAATCAAGAAGGTTGCTTTTATCAAGCTGTCAATTATAATATACAGAAAAATAATTCTCAGAGCTTTACACAGATATATACACATACAAATATAAACAAACTTAAATATAAACCCTTGGCCCCTAAGAGGGTCTCTGGGAACCCCTCTATCCTTCTCCTTCACCCAAGGGCTTTTTAAAAATGATTCATTTGGGCCATCAATAACAAACTTTGAAGCTACTCTGATTTACCTATAAGTTGAAAAGCAGAGAAAAATTTTAGTTTCCACTCTGAATTCTGCATCTCCAAAATTAGGTGGAGACACCTATAATGGGTTAAAAAGTAAGATATGCTCAGTTCAAAGGGGTACATGCCATCTGCTCTGAGAGTAAATGAAAAGTAAAGGCTTAGAGTCACCAAGGAAACCACAGTTCCCATGCCTCAGGAACACACTGACAGGACTAGGTCCAGCACCCCCAGAGGCTTTGCTTTGGCCACCCCGTTTCTCTGGTATTGTCAAAAGACAATACCAGCTCCTGGGTGCCAAGGACAAGGAAGGATAGCTCAGGGCTTCCTATTAGTACTAACAGCACAATTTTAAATGTTCCCTTTTTAAAATACTTTAAAAATAAGGTAGTCAAACTCCCTACTGTGCTGTCCTCCTGACATCATCTGAGGGAGAAAACTGTATCACCACCTCATTTTGTTCCATCCTTTCCTTCTGGCTTGCCCCTGAAGTGCTGGGCTCAGGAGTTGCAGTGGCCCTGGGGCCACAATAAGCAGCTGCAAAGAAGTTCCCACTTACATCTGGCTCAAGGTACTTGAAAGACCCCAGCTCAAGAAACCCTGCAGGACACTCAAGAGTGGCCCTCTACCAACCACCAGAACCTAGTACCCAAGAGCCAAGTGAGATGTGATGTGGAACTCCACGGGTATCCAAGAGATTGTTCATGCTGGAATCCTGCCCGCTCTGTGATGTCATAGATCTTACTATCCATCAGTACAGTGTAACTGACCTTGAGGTCCACAGGCTTGAATCACCCAAGTCTCCTTCCTCAGCAGGACGTAGCCTATTACACACAGCACAGTATCTGGATCTCTTAGTTTCCTGGTCTATCTCAATCTTCCGTACTTTCCTTTGTATTGGCTACACATGCCTCCTTGAGGTCATCTTGTATACTGGACAGAAATTCAATCACTGGCCTGTTCAGCTCGTTCTCTGTGCCTCATTTCAACTCATATTCCTTCTGACTTTCTGACAATGTCCCAAAAACCTCGAGGGCCTCCTCAGACCTTTGGCTCAACAGCTTATAGCCAAGACGATAGCCCCCCACCTCCCACTCACCCCGCTAATGTTTTTTTTTTAATGTCTCTGTTTCTCTCTGTCATAGTCTCTCTGTCTTCTCTCTGTTTGTCTCTCTCTGTCTGTCTCTGCTCTCTCTCTCTGTCTCTCTCTCTCTCTCTCTCTCTCTCTCTCTCTCTCAAATCTTTTAAGCTACCACACAAAATTTTAGAAGCTACACTAAATCACTAAATCACTGTTACAACAAACCCTTCAACCCCAGCATCAACACACCTAAAGGAAAGAGAATAATTAGATTTATATAACACTAGTAGATTAAAAAGTACATAAATGAGGGAAGAGCAGGGCTTCATTTTGAATGTTACTGCACATATGATTTAGCCAGCCCCTAGGTTTGATTGAAACTGGATACCACATTTCCTGAGGTCACTGAGGACCCAGCAAGAACAATCTAACTTCTCAATAATAAATACATACATACGTGATTATTAAAGCCATATATAAAGCATGTCTGTATCCCACAAAGAGAAAAGGAGATAATACAGAAACAAGGACAGTTTCCAAACAGTGCAAGTCTATTTGTATTAAGACTGCTACTTGACTACCTGAGAAAACCCTATGAGGTATAGCTTTGCAAAAGAGTTTAAGTGCTTCCCCTCTAAGATATAAGAATGCAAGACAAACGCTCAGTCTAAAGGACAAGTGCAGGATCCCATTCTGTCACAGGAATGTCTCATTCACTGAACAGGACAAGCACATCAGAGATTGGTGGAAAAGCCTTGCTGTGGAAATACAAGTATATCAAGAACCTAGAGACCAAACTCACAGGACCCTTTGATTTGCATATTGCATCCTTCTTTTATCTTTGCTCTGTCTGCTTAGATGTTTCTTAACTATTATACTGCTTAATAACTCAATCAAAAAGTGTGCTTAAAATAAAACAGCAGTCTTCATTTAATCCATTTTTAAGCATACTGTATTAACTTATCCAACATAAAACTAAATATCAAAGCAAATTCCACAGGGAAAAAAAATCAATCAGAAAGACTTCTTTCTGGACCAGGAGGCACTTCCTAGAGTCAGAGAAAAGCTCCTTCTTAGCAGCCCTCCTGGGGGTAAGCTAGGTGTTACCAGGCTTCCAGCTGAGCCAAGATGAACCCCATTCTTTGTGGCACAAGTTTCTAAAGCAACCCTGGAAACAACTTCAAAGCTCTCTTAGAAGCTCATAGTGATGTGATTAGGGCTCAACTCAGTGTCCCTCCTTCCCTTGGTAGAACTAATTGGCAAAGAGCTCTTAACTCTGGGAGGACTGGTGAACTGATGGCTGGCTGGGATGCCAGAGTGAAATGGATAAGAACCAGGGAGAAAAAAGAAGGGAGGACATGGGAGAATATAAAGACACAGTCATATGTATCTACTATGCATAGAGAAAACATAGATAAAACACTTTCTATGTTTCATCTCAAAGAAACTAAAGCTATCACACAGCTGAACAGCACATGACTCCATCATCAGAGAAAAGTTTTCACTGTCAATAAACCTTTCCAAGTTTAAAAACCTAGACTACAAATATTACTATTTCAAAAAACAGCAAAACAAACAACAACAAATAAAACACGTGAGTACTATTCCCGCCTAACCTATTGCCCAATTTCTTCCACTCTTTCAAAGATATTCTGACGATGGCTGAAAATGACACTCTTTTCCTAGGTTCAACCCCAGACAGCTTTTTTCCTGGGAGTTTCTATGGCAGTGTAGAGAAAAACTTCCAATTTTATTTCACCACTTCCTTCCCCCTAAATCTAATCACATTTCTGGCTGTCCACTCGCTGCTTCTACCTGCACACTCTTGTTTCTCTATGAACTAAAAGCACAGTTACAAGTTTGTACTCCTCCCATAATAGTAACAATAATGTTTCATTTTCATACTAAATCAATGACTTTAAATATGTATAATTTCAGTTTGATCTTGATATTTGGTACAACCTTTAATATAAATTGGTAACACCTAAAATACACATTTTAGGAACAAGTGAGTAATGAATTTTATGCAACCACTGAACCAATTTCTTTAAAATAGAACTCAAAGAAAGGTAACTTATACAAAGATTAAAAAAATATATTTACTCAAAATATATTCCTCGATTTTAAAGTTGTACACACAAAGATGTAAATACACACTGACACACAGATAGGCAGGCAGAGAGAGAGAGAGAGAGAGAGAGAGAGAGAGAGAGAGAGAGATCGCTAGGCAAAAAAAAAAAAAATGGGGGCTGGAGAGACAGTTTAGTGTTTAGAAGCACTGACTGTTCTTCCAGAGGACCCATGTTCAATTCCCAGCACCCACATGGCAGTTCACAACTATCTTTGACTCCAGGACCCAACACCCTCACGTAGACATACAAACAAGTAAAAAACACCACTGCACATAAAATAGGAAATAAGTTATATACTATTATTAATTATTATTGTTATTATTGTTGTTGTTGTTATTGTTATTATTATTATTATTATCCCTCCTCCTCCTTCTTCTTCAACCATATGGTAATTTCATAGTAGCAATTAAAAGCCCATTAAGGAAGAACTATTTCCTTCAAGAAAAAAAAATAAAATCTCTGGCCTGAATGGATCCCCAGCTTTATGACTGGGCAGGACAATGACAGATAAGAGGCCACCTCTCAGGAAGGCCCTAGAAGTGGGGGGGGAGGGGGAGGGAGAGTGTCACATTAAGATGTGTCAAAGAGACAGAAGGCATATTTCCAATTTTTTAATGAGTTAATGTACTTTCCCTTCCAAGGATTTCCTCCCAAGAACACGGTCCCTACTTCTGTGGGGTTAGCTCATCTTATAGGGTCCTTCTTCTCATTAGTCTTCTTTTGGATGCTGGCTAGAACCTAAGGATGCGTTCTCTGATACTTTGGGCCTTTTCACTTTCTCTATGCTCTGCTTCCTTCCCTGTGACTCTAGTTGGCTGGCTGCATGGCTGACTTCCAGATCCACTTAGCTAACCTACATGGTCTCCTGCTTCTTCTCCATCCCTCCTCTCCCGGTAGCTGCTGAGATTTACAGCTTACCTAACCTGAGGTTTTTCTTTTAAATTTAAAAAAAAAAAATTGTCTTCAAACTTCCTTTGCAGTCTGTCCATAAATTCTTTCATTAATGAGTAAGAAAGCCAAAGGGAAAGAAAGCCCTGATGCCACAGGACCTTAGTGGGACTTGGCAAAATTACCAGTAACAAAAGCAGGTTTAAAAAGATAAATTATTTTATTGCTTTTAAAGCAAAAACAAACAAAAAACCTACTTCAACTACTATTTAGAATAGACCATAGTCTATAAACACCAGCTACAGTGTACTTATTTATAATAAAGTCTAATAATGTGAATAAAGAAAAAAAACACAAAAATTAAAAATAAGAAAATAGCAGATCTAACCCAACCCAACAGTTAATAAACCAGATGTTAATGGACTAAATAATCTAATAGTAGTAGAAATGCTGTTTAATAATTCAGCTACATGATATTTGAAAGAAAAAAACTTTTAACACAAAGGCGCAGGTGCTTAAAATTAAATTAAAAAACACATACCACACATCAGCCAGTGTTTGAGGGCAGCAACAGCTATGCTAGCCTGACTAGTAATGCTGTAAAAAGACACTTCTGAACAAGCAAACTATCTGAGCTATAGGAAAACAGCTGGCACTGACAATATCAATCCTGAAAAAAGCATACCGACAAGATGTATGGAGAAAACCATTGCAGAAACTGACGTAAAGACAGAAGCAGACAATTTCCAACCTCAGCTGGAACTCTCATGCTTTTCTTAGCAAATAATAAACTCCAACCACTGAATCTGACCATAAACTGATCATTAGTTTTCAAAGACTAATTGTCCCAGGGGTCTATTTGGCAACATCTAAAGACATGTTTAGCTGTTCCAGTTGTCTAAGGAAGAAGGAAAAGTCAATAGGACGAGTGACCTCATGCATAAGACAGCCTTCCAAAGGAATCTTCTGTAAGAAAACCTGTCAATATTGCCAAGGTTGAAAAATTCAGCTATATATAAAATTATCAACCCTGACCTCATTCATAGGTTAAAAACCACTATAAATGAGCCAAAGAAAAGACACATGAACATATGAATTGACGTAGAAAAGCACATGGCAAGAACACTATTATCTGTTCACAATAAGGTTTCTCTCAACATATTGGATGAGCTGTGGACGCTATAGAGCTGATGGCGCACATTTAAGTATACTACAGCTGCAGTATCACAGTGTATGGTAAAACACTGAGTACTATTTGCTAGCACCAGGATCAGGACTGGGAGAGGGGAGGAGGAGCAAAGCTTTCCCACTGGCAGCTGACAAATCTCCTGTGGAAATTTCCAAGGAATGTGCCAGCAGCTCCCAGAACAAATGAGTTCAGAAAAGTCATGAGTCAAGATTAGGACAAAAGGTAAATGGTATTTATATGCAATACTATTAGGCATACAGAATATGAAATATAAAACATTATATCTGCTACTTCCAATCACACACAAAAAGTAACTCAAAATAGAGGAAAGGCTGAAATATAAGAGCTAAAACTATAAAGATTTTAAAGAAAACAGGAGTGATCTTTGGGTTGTTCATGTTTCCCAAACCTGACACCAAAAACAAAATCAGTAAAAGTTTAATTTAAAAGACACAGGCGGGGTTGGGGATTTAGCTCAGTGGTAGAGCGCTTGCCTAGGAAGCGCAAGACCCTGGGTTCGATCCCCAGCTCCGAAAAAAAGAACCAAAAAAAAAAAAAAAAAAAGAAGACACAGGCATGAGGCATATCTGCACTTTCGGCACGCAGGAAACTGAGGAAAGAGAATCATAAGTTCAAGACCAGCCTGGATATACAGTTCAAAATTCAAAGTCTGTCTGACCTGTACAGGAACACTCTGTCAAAGAGGTTAGGGAGGGAGGGAGGGAGAGAGGGAGAAAGGGAGGGAGGAAGAGAAAGAAAAGAAAAGAATTAATGACAAGACAAGACAAGACAAACTGGCTTTAATCAATGTATTTTTGTATTCTGAAAGATATAACCAAGAAAATGATGAGACGCATGCACAGAACATGTTAGAATATTTGTAAATTCCAGACACAAGAGATGTACATTCAGAATATCTAAAAACAGTCACACTCAATAACTAAAATGTAAATAATAAGAAAATGGCATTTCTTTATAGAAGATATAAAGTAAAAGATGTCCGGTATCACTAGCCATCTGAAGAATACAAATCAAGATCACACTGCCTTCTGCTCTGAAAAAGACCCTCCCTACACTGCTGGTGTGAACAGAAACCAAGTAGCCACTTTAATGAACAACAGTTCCTCAAAAGGTTAAACATGGCTGCCAGGGTACGCCAACAATTCTACAGTTAGGTTCATTCCCCAGAAAAGTGCACATTCCAAGTCCACATTGCAATGCACACAGACTAGGGCAGCATCGTTCACAACTGGGAGCCTAGAGGGTCTAAAGCTGCAGAGCTGGGCTTTCTGGGAGCAATGAACGGTGAAGCAGAGACGCACAGATGACGTCCTGACCTTCAAGCCGTCAGCTGAGCAAACAGGATCACTCGCAGTGGCCAGGTACTGTGATCCCACTAAGGTGACACGCAGAGGAAGACGGAGCTAGGAAACTGACGGGTGACTGACTAGGACTGGATCATTCGAGGAATAGGCATGACTTACTAAACGGGCTTCACTGCAGGCAAAAATTAAATTCTTGGTTGAACAAATTTATGAATATACTTAAAATCGCTATTCTTTTAAAAGGCTGAATAAAATGTATAATAGTAACACTATAATTGTACTGAAACAGTATGAAAGCTACATCTTGCAAATGACAGAAGCTGATGAAATTTTAAAAATATCAAAATAAATGGAAAGTAGCACCATGTTCATGGATAAAATAACAACAGAATAAATAAATCATGAATACACACCAGTATATTTCTATAATGGAAAACTAAGCAATAGAAAAGGATTGAATCTTGGGTGGATCAACAGCCTAATGCTTAGTTTAAAAGGAAAAGAAAAAGTCACTGCTGTAACTGTTCAAGTCCTCAACAGGACATATGCAAGTGCAAACCAGATTACCCGTCCCTAGAGGGCAGGCAACCTTTGTGGTAATGAAATCCTTTTGTGTAAAGACAGCAGTAATGGGGGTTAAACAAGTCAACTCCTGAGGACAAGCTGCTCAGAACTGCACACATACACATAAGAGTGCAGTTAAAATAGGAACACGGAGTTCTCCAGGGAGCTGACAGCAATGCCCCTTCCCAGTTTCACTCTGTATTCTCCCAGCAGATGCAATGAGGAAGGCAGGGCAGAGGGCTGAAGCAGCCCTGCACTACTGAGCCTACACAAGTCTCATTAGACAACAGGAGCAGACGGGTCAAGCAGTAGTGCACTGACGACGATGCTATGCAGAATTAATAAGCAAACATGATAGTGATATCAAGAAACGACATCAATGTAAATATACATATAAACTAAATACAACTTGATTATATTTAGTTAAATTATATTTATTTAATTAAAATAATATACATTTACATGTTGATTAAAATACAAATATTTTTAAATTGTTTTCAAAATGTTAAGACATACTAAGCAAATCTAAAAGGAATTCTGATGTGATATATACAACACAGAACTCAAGCTAAAGGGAATTAAACATTTGTTTGTTTCTTTGTTTATTGTAGACATGGACTTACAATGTTGCCCTGGTTGACCCAAAATTCACTACGAAGACCAGGCTGGCCTCAAACTCAGAACACTCCTTTTGCCTCTGTCTCTGCCCCTCTGCCCCTCTGCCTCTCTGGCCCTCTGCCCCTGCCTCTCCAGTACTGTCTGTCAGTTTTAAAGGCATGTGCCATGATGTCAAGTCCTTCAAATATTTTAATACCAGAGACTATACCTCAAAATGAAGATATATTCTAAATAACATAATTACCAGCTCAGAACCTAGAAATTTCTTTCAACCCCAGGAACAGAAAAATATACTTTTCAAGCATTCATAATTTTTTTCTATTTTTAAAAACTATTTTGTTTACTTACATTCCAGTCATTGTGCCCCCTCCCTAACACCTGACAGTCTCCCCTCCCACAGTTCCTCATCACATTCCTCCTCCCCCTTGCTTCTAAGAGGGTGGTCCTCACCACCGCCAGGGCTCCCCTTTCCCTGGGGCCTCAAGTCTCTCAAGGATTACATGCATCTTCTCCACTGAGGACAGACAAGACAGACCTCTGCTGTATATGTGCCAAGGACCTCAGGACCAACCCTTCTCTGGTCCTAGTTGATGGCTTAGTCTCTGGGAGCTCACTAGGGTCCAGGTTAGTGGAGACTGCTGGTCTTCCTATAGCATCACCCTCCCTTCTACGCAGGTCTTTCTCCCTCCCTCTGCTTCCCATGATTATTTCCTCCCCCCTTCTAAGTGGGATTGATGCATCCTCACTTGGGCCGTTCTGCTTGTTACATTTCTTATGGTCTGTATGTTGTATCCTAGGTATTCTGTACTTTTTGGCTAATATCCACTTATCAATGAGTACATACCATGCATGTCCTTTTGGGTCTGAATTACCTAACTCAGAATGCTATTTTCTAGTTCCATCCATTTGCCTGCAAAATTCATTATGTCCTCAATTTTTAAATCTGACTAGTATTGTATTATGTAAATGAACAACATTTTCTGTATCCATTCTTCGGTTGAGGGTCATCAAGGTGGTTTCTGGCTTCTGACTATTACAAATAAGGCTGCTATGAACATAGTTGAGCACGTGTCCTTGTGGTATGGTGGGGTATCTTTTGGGTATATGCCCAAGAGTGCAATAGCTGAGTCTTCAGGTAGACCTATTTCCAATTTTCCGAGGAACCACCAGATTGATTTCCAGAGTGGTTATTTCAGTTTGCAATCCCAGCAGCAATGGAAGAGTGTTCCTCTTTTTCTACATTCTTGCCACATGTGCTATCACTTGAGTTTTTGATCTTAGCCATTCTGACTGGTATAAGGTGGTATCTTGGGGTAGTTTTGATTTGCATTTCCCCAATGACTAAGGATTTTGAACATTTCTTTTAGTGTTTCTGGGCCATTTGAGAGTCTTCTGTTGTGAATATTTAGCTCTGTATTACATTTTTTAATTGGGTTCTTTGGTTTTTTGGGAAGTTAGCTTCTTGAGTTCTTTATATATTTTGGATGTTAGCCCCCTATTCGATACAGGGTTAGTGAATTTGTCCTATTGACTGTGTCTTTTGCCTCACAAAAGCTGTCCAGTTTCATGACGTCCATTTATCAATTGTTGCTTTTAGAGTCTGAGCCATTAGTATTCTGTTCGGGAAATTTCCCCCTGTGCCAATGAGTTCAAGGCTCTTTCCCACTTTCTCTTCTATTCAATTCAGCCTATCAGGTTTTATGCTGAGGTCCATCATCCACTTGGACTTGAGCTTTGTACAAGAAGATAAGAATGAATCGATTTGCATTCTTCTACATGTCAACCGCCAGTTAGACAAGCATCATCTACTGAAGATGTTGTCTTTTTTCCACTGTTTGTTTTTTGCTTCCTTGTCAAAGATCAAGTGACCATAGGTGTGTGGGTCTATTTCTGGGTCTTCAATTCTATTCCATTAATCAGTCTGTCTATCTCTGTACCAATACCACACAGTTTTCATCACTATTGCTCTCTAGTACAGCTTTAGGTCAGGAACGGTGATTCCTCAGAAAGTTCTTTTATTTTTGAGAACTGTTTTGTCTATCCTGGGTTTTTTATTTTTTCATATGAAGTTGAAAATTGCTCTTTCCATGTCTGTGAAGAATTGTATTGAAATTTTGATGGAGACTGCATTGAATCTATAGACTACTTTTGGTAAAATGGTCATTTTCACTATGTTAATCCTACCAATCCATGAGCATGGAAGATCTTTCCATCTTCTGAGGTCCTTTTCAATTTCTTTTCTCAAGGATTTGAACTTCTTGTCATACATACAGATCTTCACTTGCTTAATAAGAGTTACACCAAGATATTTTATACTATTTGTGGCTATTGTGAAGGGTGTTGTTTCCCTAATTTCTTTCTCGGTCCATTTATCATTTGTATAAAGAAAGGCTACTGATTTATTTTTATTTCCAGCTACTTTGCTAGATATAAATAAGCTATACAGAAAACCTTATTAGGTTATAAACAAAAGAAACATTGCAAACAACACTCTCAGGTAAGGATACAATAAAATAGTTTTAACAGTAATCGGCTCTTTTATTATTTTAGACTCACTACAAAATAATCCCTTACCAAAGAAGTAACACAACCTATGATGAAGGAATTCCAGAAAAGGACATTAAGGAGTCTATTATAATCATAATCTACAGAATATTTATAGCAGTGGTGAGGATATCTGAAGCCTTAAATATTAAAAGCCACACAACTTTAACATTGGGATAAACACAACTTCAGTTGTTTAACAATTACACACAAAAGCAAAGAAGAACTGTTAGTTTTCTTATATGTGGGAGCATTTGTGATTACACAAAGAATTATCTTGATAAAGTTTCAAATAAAGGATACTAATGTCTACAGCATGCTTCCACATGATAAGCACACACAGCTACGTATGTCCACATGTGCAAAATAAAGAGAAACTGTGAACTGCAAACTGCTTCCTATTCGTGTTACCTGCCCTGCTGAAGTGGACACATAACTATAAACTAACCCTGCCGAAGTGCTAACAGTCAGTCATGGCATGCTGAGTAAGGATGCTTATGGAGAAAGGGCGTTTTTCTTCAGTCCTATAGCAGCTGATGATTGTCCATGCTCTAGGAAGTAATCTCCCACCCAAAAGGAAAAGCAAAAACAAACAAAGAGACTTAAAATTTCAGGTATTTTTATATACTTTCAAAACCAATATTCACATTTTAAAACTGATTTGAAATGCCATCAGCAGAATAACTCTTTCATTACTTAGACAGGCAAACAAACAAACAAAAAAACAAGTAATGCTTACCATATAGACAACTGTGATGTCCTAATTATTTTTGCCATAAATTAACTGAATTATCTGAAAGTATGACAGACTATGACTGCTTCCATTTTTCAGGTGAAGAGCAAGCCAAGCAGGTGATATAGTTAATGGCGGAGCCATATTATTAAGTTGCAGGCTAGCTCTGGAGTCTTCCTGAGCTCTGTACTATGCTGTCCTTGGAGGTAGAATAGAACAGGTTTTGAATTTTCTGACATTACAACATGTACCAGGTCTCCGAGTTTAGCCATCCATGCAGTGACAAATACACTCTTATGAAAAAGCCTTAACATCAACTACCCTCTGACTGAACTACTTTTGTAAGGTTCTACGGAATAAATGAGTTCACGTGGAAAATTTTATGTGACAAACAATAAAAAACACACGTCCACACGATTCTCTATAGAATACAATTGGTATAACAGGTTAGTCAAGGAGCCTGAAGCAGAGAACAGACCTAGGCAAAACAAAATGTATTACTAACTCTCTTATATATGACAAGGATGCTGTACAGCTAAGCAGACAGGCTTCCACTAGAATTTGCATATTCCACTGCTTTACTTAGGCTGTTAACACAGAACCTTCTATTACGTTAGTAAATAGAACCTGGCATTTAGATTCACTATTTTATATTTACGTTTCTTTACTTTTATATTGCATATTTATAATATAGTTATATTTATTTTATAGACAATAAGCATAGTATTCATATAAAATTAATTTTCAATCAAATAGCTGCCAAATGGAAAAAATATATAGGGACAGATTTTCCATCCCTGGCAATAATTAATTAACAGGAAAGAATAAAATTCTCCCAGGTAGCTTATTCTATTAAACATGTATATGTGTAAAATTTACCTGCTTTTCCTTTCAATCAGAATGGCCACATAGGAGGCTGGCAGAGCAGCACCAAAGCCAGGAGTCCATGAGTAGAATTTTCCAAGTATCTTCCTGAAATTCAAATTTGTAATTTTTGTATTTAATTCCTAGTTGACCATTTTAGCGCTTACAAACAGAATTTTCTCTTCTCTATTCACCCTCTATTCAATTATCCCGCAGTACCCCAAAGACACCAGGTCCCAGACCAGACTCCCTGTCTCTCTGCAGGGACTAAGCAGGACTCAACAGTACGTTTTCAGAAAAAGCAACAATGGCTACAAGCATGGCTGTGTTCTTCTTGACACAGTGGTTCTGGGATGCTGTTTGGCTTGGATTTGTTTTGGCTTTTTTGAGACAGTTTCGCTGTGTGTTCCAGTCCATCCTTTAGCCAGCCTCTGGCCAACAAGTCCTCTACCTCCTCTCCTTAACGCAGTGTGTGCCACACACCTGACTCACAGTAGGTACTTTAAAAAGGATTCCATCTATGCTCTACCTCCCTCAGGTTTCCTTATAATACTTGCTAATATTTGATTTTTTTTTTAGCTTTATGTGGAAACCATTTCTTATCTACTACCATTTGTTACTTGAAAGTAGAAACTGCTTATGTTTCCAAATAAATTTAGAGACATGAAATGTATGTTTCTGAGAAGGGGGATCTTATTTTGTAGTTCTGGCTATCCTGGAAGTCACATAGTTCAGGCTGGCCTCAAACCACTAGAGTGCTGCTATTAAAGCCATGGGCCACCACACCCTGCCTCAGATATGGTTTGCTTCAAAACAATTATGCTCCTAAAAAAGGAAGAACCAGCCTCTAAATATTCTAAGAAATGATCTGAACAAAATTAGCCAGTTGCTAAATGACAGATAGTAGGAGGGAGGAAAATATGTATATGTATGTATGTATGAATGTATGTATATGTGTATATATGTACACACACACACAATATATGTAAAAGATACACACACATATATATGGGGGATATGGTGACAAGACAGGATCAAAAATCTGAAAAAAGATCTTTTAAGGACAAGACAGGATTAAGAATCTAAAAACTTATCTGTTTAATTGAAGTTTGGGTTTATTAACTGCCATAAACACTCAACTTAAGCACTTACGAGATAGTAAAAACTTTTGCCTAAATAGCCTATAGGCACGTTTTCCATACAGGTTCTACAGAGTTCTTGACTCTAAGCTCTAGGGGGAAGAGGGCTTAGGAAGACGGCTCCAGAGAGGACACCAACAATCTCTCTCTATTAAATGTACTACACTACTTCCCCTGTTTGACCACAGCTCGCAGAGAGGATGCTGCAGTAGCAGCCTCCAGGGCAGCCATGCCTGAAGTCCTAACAAGTCTTGGCACTGCTGAGCTCACAGGCTCAAGCTCCTTTCACAGATGTCCAAGTCAATGTAAAGGAAACATCTTCTTCGCAACATGAGACCTTAACTGGTTCCTGCCTCCACTACGTGAAGTTTATAAATACTAGTGCTCCAAGGAAAAAAATCTAGGAGACAGCTTGAAAATGACAAGCTTAATTCTAACTAAAATATACAAACAACCATAGACAACACAAGGGTGAGGAAAAGGTGAAATGGCTCTAACTTGACAGATATAAGCGTGTGCTTCCAACAGCAGGGACAGAGACTGGGCGTCCAGCAGTCAGTGCACACAGTAGGCAGCACAGGCAAGGAGTGCATGCCTGAGTCACTGTCCAGCAGAGCCTTATTTAGGATGTACAGTCATGCTCTGTTCTGGCCCCAACCTTATATGACTTTGCCTTGAATATTGGGCCATTACTGAATTCTGCTTCTGATCAGAAATCCTGACCAATAATTTCAAAACTACAGTAGGCTTCAGAAAATGAATGACACATTGAAGAGATTTTGTTGCATAATCATGCCAATAATTTGAAATTTACATCATAAGCCAAGACTTAAGGCTCCAACTTTATAAATTTTCTTGTATTTTTATAAATTTTCTTGTAGGTAAATGTCATTTTATAGATTAAAGTAGAAAGAAAGAGTGTAACCTAAACAACAATTATGTCAATAAATCTCTCTTTCTGTAGGGTTTGCGTGATAATGGATCCCATAGGTTCATAGATTTTAATGTTTGTTTCCTGGTTGTTGGAGTGTTTAGTAAAAGCCAGGAGGAGTGGCCTTGGAGGAGGATGTGTGCCACTGGAGTAGGTTTAAAAAGCCTACGCTAAGCCTCCTCTCTCCTGTTCCCCTCTCCTTTTTCCCCACTCTCCATTCTGTTCCCCTCCTTGTCTCTCCCTCCCTCTTCTTTCTCCCTCTCCACCCCACACCTTGTGGGTCAGGATAGGATATATGCTCTGGGCTACAGTTCCAGCACCATGCTTGCCTGCCACAGTGTTCCAGGACCCATTGATGGTGGACTCACACTCTGACACTGCATTCAAGCCCATGGGCTCTCTTTAAATGACTTTCTTTGTAAGTTGCACAATCATGGTGTTTCTTCACATCAACACAGCAGTAATTAAGACGGTTTCCATTTCAACAAAGCAAATTCATTAACATGGATTGGTGATTATGAGTACCAACCTTAAAACACAGAAGAAAGTAATGTACAAGGCCCCATTAGCAGTCAGGAAGGAGGCAGACTGGAGGATCTCGGGAAGCAGCTTGTACAAGTAATATTCCAGCTTCCGCTTCCGGAGAACAGCTGCGATCTGGAAAAAGGGAGGCTTTGTCATTTAAGCCAACCAACTGTTTCCACTTACATTCATTCTTATATGGAAGCTACTGAATAAAGCATATGTAAAAGACTAAAGTAAAGACCTATGCCACTTTCCTAGCTCCTCTGTACAAACAAAGTTTTAGAACAGAAGATGCTCGCACTCACTTAAGTTAAAAAATAGTGACAGCATGGGTCACATGATAGTTAGCTCCAAAGCAGGCACATGTCAAGACCACCACCACCATCTCCATCATCAACACCACCACCACCACCACCACCACCACCATCTCATGGTCACATGACAAGTGAGCTTCAAGGTAGGTATATGTAATAAAATAAAATTAATAATAAAAGTAATCACAAAAATAATTACAACATGGATCACAAGATAAGTCATCCCCAAGGTAGGTACATGTAAAGTCGTAAAAACAGTTTTCAAATGAAAAATATACTTTCCAAAAGAAACAGTAAATTGCAACCCAAATAAAACCACATGCTACAACAAAGCTCCATTAACCATTGCCAGCCCAGGCTACCATCTCAGGAAAACTCAGTGTCCAAAAGCTAAGCAATGACTCTGAGATTCTCGAACTGCAGCTGTGAGGAATAAAGGTGAGGCATAAACAAGTTAATGACTTCTGGCATTCGAGAGCCCTGAAAAAAAAACTGACAATGGGCCAACAGGCTGCCTCAGAGGATAAAGGCGCTTGCTTCCAAGCCTCGTGATCTGTATTCCACCCCAAAGCCCAAGTGGGAGAGAGAGAACCTACCTACTCTTACAAGGTGTCATCCGATGAGGACATGGGAAGTCTCCAAATGCCACAAACATTTAAAAATTAAAAACATATAAAAGACTCGCCTATTAATTTTAAATTGAAAAATATTAACTTTAATGTTTTAAATTGAAAACCTACGTGTTTGTTTCTTTGTTTGATTTGGTTTTGGTTAAAAACCTGTTCGACTTGATTCTGATTAACCTTGAATTTAAAGGGATGATTTCTACATTAAATTAATACCACCAAAACCCTGGCGTAGAGAGATAATATAAAAATAAAGATACGAGTCTACTCAGTGAGTGCACTAGTAATGTTACAGGGGATAAAGTAAAAGACAATGTGTTCATGATAGGGGCTGACACACACAAGGTGATTCCATGTGGGCATTCTAAAGCACAGGGCAGTGGAGAGTCACTGGAGTTTAAGCGTAGTGCAGGCGGACCAAAGGTTCAGGGAGGAGGAAGAGGAGCTGAACTGATCACAGAACCCTCCCAGGTGGGAGGGAAATCACTGTCCGTCGTTAGGAAACTGTACAGAGGAACAAAGGTTAGAACAGCGAGATTAGGGAATTAGTGGGGAGGTGGAAGAGAGGAAGGCACTGAGGAGAGACAGGAAGGCTGACAGCCTCTCCACTCATCCCCTTCCTAGAAATAACACTTTCTGACGTTGGAGGCCAGCAAGTCCAGTGACCTCTGCTAAGGTCTTATTTCATCCACAAAGTCTTGGAAACTGACCACCTCTCCTAGTTCAATTCAACTGCCATCCACACAAAGAAATAATGAAAAAGGAAGTCTAACCCTATCTTTAAGACATATGAAAGTCTGGGTGGGGGTGAGGGCAAATAACAAACCATAGTACATATGGCAATGTGGTAATCCTAAGCCTGAGAGAGAAGGTGCTGCTAATGAAACACAGGAGTGAGTGAAACTACCAGTGCTGGGGAAGAAATGGGAGAGGCACTATTAGTCAGCTTCTCAGCACTAAGACAAGGCACCTATGGGAACAGCTTACTAGGAGAAAAGAGTTCAGAGCTCATAGTTTCAAAGGTGTCTGTCTGCCCATGAGCCCAGTCTGTGGCTTTTGTGTGGGGCAAGGCAATATATCAGAGCAGGAACATGTGGCAGCCAAAAAGGGAGGGAGAGAAACAAAATGGGGCAAAGGTCTCAATATTCCCTTCAATGTCCCCCAATGACCTAACTTCCTTCCACAAGCCCCACCATTAAGTCTTCCTCTCTCTTCCAATAGCACTCCAGTCAGGGAACCAAGTCTTCAACACATGGGCATTTGGGGAGAGTCAAACTCCAAGCTACTATACAAACCATGTTCATAAGTTATATGTCTATTGTACCTAACATGAAATGCAGATCCAACACAATTCTTTACATACTCCACCAGAGACCTCTGTAAACAAAAATAGAGTTCTGCAATTTACACAGAAAGCAAAGGAAGTAGAATTGCTCTCCATAAAAATTGTTAAAATGCAGAAAAACTATTCCCAGATCAACTGTACAATACTGACAATACAAGCACATGAAGAGAACAAAATACAGAACCAAGACATTCATTCAAATACATCTAATTTTTGATAAAAGCACAAAAACAGTTCTACAAAGGGAAGAAAGCCGTTTCAATAGACAGTGCCATCTGTGAGTTAGTAAGTAAAGGACGTCGGCAAATTAGGAAGACAGAGAATATTAAGCTAGGTTTTACATTTTGTACAAAAAGTAATCCAAAATGGATCACAGGCATTACATAACACAGACAATTACAAAACTTTTGGAGGAAAGTGGGAAGTTTTTAAAACAATGGGGCAAAGCAAAGAGGTTTTAGAATTGACACCAATGGTAAAAGGAACATTTGTTAAATTGAACTACATTTCTTGATGAAAAGACCAACAGATATGCTACAGAACACAGGAAAACAGAAAGCCTGTATCTAATTAAAGACTAGCATCTAGTGTGTGTGTGTGTGTGTGTGTGTGTGTCTGTCTGTCTGTCTGTCTGTCTGTCTTAAAGGCATGAGAAAAACATAATCCAATTAGAATAAAGGTAGGAAGAGATATTTTCCAAATAGAATATATACCAAATAAATGAGTCGGAAACTGTTAATTAAAATTACAATGAGCTAGCATTATACAACCATAGAATATCTAAAATGAAAACTAATGTCAGGGCTGGGGAGATGGCTCAAAGTGCTCTCTGTGCAAGCATGAGGACCTGAGTTCAGATCACAGCATCCACGCTTTTTAAAAAAGCACAGCACCAGTGTTATACATCTGTAACCCCAGCTCTGAAAGGCAGAAACAGGGTACATTTCTCGGGGTTCCTCACCAGCAACTCAAACTGAAAAGGAGCTCTGAGTTCAATCAGAGGCACTGTCTCAAAAGAGTAAGGTTGAGAGGTGACAGAGGAAGACACTTGACACTGACCCTGATCTCCACATGTATATGCACTGCTAAGAGCGTGCTCACTCTCTCGCGCTCTCTCTCCCTCCTTTCTCTCTGTCTCTCTCTGTCTGTCTCTCTCTGTCTCTCTGTCTCTGTCTCTCTGTCTCTCTCTCTATCTCTCTCTCTCTCTCTCTCACACACACACACACACACACACACACACACACACTGTGCACACCTTTGCACACAGTACACAATGACAATATCAAATACTAGCAAAGATTCAGCCTAGGCACTCACTTGTCACTGGTAGATGTGATGATTAATATATGCTATAGGACAGTTTGGCAGTTTGTTGAGAAACTAATCAAGCAACTGCCATTAAAGCAATAATTACTGTCCTGGGTGTGTATTTATTTCTAAGAAATGCTAACATGGCCCTTGTATACAAATGTTTCTAACAGTTTTGCTCATTATTATTAAGTTATAAAACCAGCTGTTCTTCAACAAGTGACTGGCTAAACAAACTGAGACAACTCCATGGAGTAACTACTACCTAGAGTAATTTTTTTAAAGGCACAAAACAATAATCACTGCTCTCTTGGTTGGAGAAGCTTCTTAAGCATCAGAGGGCACAGGTCAATGCAGAGCTCGTTAACTGCTCCAAGTGCTGAGAATACACAGCTGTGAACAGGGCTCAGCACTGCTGAACATTCTCAGATATCAAGCCCCGTTGAGCCACAGTGTTTCTAGAAATATCATGCAAGAGGGAGTGAATGAACGTAAGAGCCAGAAGGTAGATGTACTGGCTGGTTTGTTTGTCAACTTGACACAAGCTGGAGTTATCACAGAGAAAGGAGTCTTCCTTGAGGAAATGCATCCATGAGATCCAGCTGTAAAGCATTTTCTCAATTAGTGATCAAGGGTGGGAGCGCTCCTTGTGGGTGATGCCATCCTTGGGCATAGTCGTGGGTTCTATAAGAAAGCAAGCTGAGCAAGCCAGGGGAAGCAAGCCAGTAAGCAACATCCCTCCATGGCCTCTGCATCAGCTCCTGCCTCCTGACCTGCTTGAGTTCCAGTCCTGACTTCTTGTGGTGATGAACAGCAATGTGGAAGTGTAAGCCGAGGAAACACTTTCCTCCCCAACTTGCTTCTCGGTCATGATGTTTGTGCAGGAATAGGAACCCTGACTAAGACAATAGAGAAGAATGCTATGAAAGGTGGCCTCTGGACACAGTATGGTTGTTACACACATGAGCTCACAGCAGCTATGCATGCTTGTATGCACAAGATCAAGGGCTTTAAAAAGCCCAGCACAGAGAAAGAAGGGTCCTGACTAGGGGACTAATGGCTACTGAGGGATCAGAGGATTATTTTTCCTTAGGATTGGAGATGACCATTGGTAAGTTATCAACAACCCAGTGAATGACCCCACACATATGTGCATATATAAGCAGCACTAAATGGGGGTAGTAGGTTTTTTTTAAAAAAACAACATGAGGGGCTGGAGAGATGGCTCAGCGGTTAAGAGCACT
Organism: Rattus rattus; assembly: GCF_011064425.1. Classification (NCBI taxonomy): domain Eukaryota; kingdom Metazoa; phylum Chordata; class Mammalia; order Rodentia; family Muridae; genus Rattus; species Rattus rattus. The sequence goes on along the minus strand of NC_046155.1, from coordinate 111,826,588 downwards.
GACTGCTCTTCCAGAGGTCCTGAGTTCAATTCCCAGCAACCACATGGTGGCTCACAACCATCTGTAATGAGATCTGATGCCCTCTTCTGGTGTGTCTGAAGAGAGTTACAGTGTACTTGTATATAATAAATAAATCTTTAAAAAAAAAAAAAAAAAACATGAAGGTAGCATGGAAGGGGATACATGTTGTAGGGAGTGGGGGAGCTAGATAGAAAACTGGAATTAACCAAGAGACACTGTATGCCTGTGTGCTGACGAGTCCTATGTCAGCTTGACACAACCTAGAGTTATAAGAAAGGAGGGAGCCTCAATCGAGGAAAGTCCCCATAAGATCTGGTGTAAGGCATTTTCTTAATTGGTGACTGATAGGGAGAGCCCAGCCTGTTGAGGGTGGTGTCATCCCTGGGCTGTGGCCCTGGGTTCAATAAGTAAAGCAGGCTGAGCGAGCCATGCTGAGCAAGCCCATAACCAACACCCTCCATGGCCTCTGCATGCCATCAGCTGCGCCTCCAGGATCCTGCCCTGTGTGAGTTCCTGTCCTGGCTTCCTTCAATCACAGAATATGATAGGAAAGTGTAAGCCAAAAAAAGTTTCTTCCCCATCCTGTCTTTAGTCATGGTGTTTCATCACAGCAAGAGTAACCCTAACTAAAAAAATACATGTGAAATTTTAAAAACATAAAATTTTAAAAGGAAAAAAAGACACAAGACAATCATATAAAGCTTCCTAGCTAAGAGAAAGGGGACAATCTCAAAGGACCGCTCACTGTACTTCATTTATATAACCCTGCTCAAATGACCAAGTACAGGAACGAAGAACCATTGTCTGGATGACAGAAACTAAAGGGACAAGGATGGGAAGACCAAAGCACGGCTATAAAAGAGCAGCCTCAAGGATGTCTGCCCTGACAAAACTGTTCTGTGTCTTTTAAGTGTAGTGGTGTTTTGTCTGCACCACTATGCACATGTGTGCAGTACCCATGGAAGCCAGAAGAGGAAGTCACAGATGGCTGTGAGCCATCATTTGTGTGCTAGGACTTGAATCCAGGTCTTCTGGGAGAGCAGCCAGTGCTCTTAACCATGTAACATACCTGAGTGCATCTGGAAGCAGGAGTTTGATGTCTTATGTCTCCCTCAATCCTGCCTTCTGTTCTAAGAGGCTCTCCTTGAACCTGGAGTAACAAATTCTCCCCCAGTGTCCTCCTGTCTCTGCCTCCCAGTCACTGGGTATAGGCACAAAGCTCCATGCACAGCAGGGTATTTGGCGGAAACAATCCAAACTTAGGTCCTCCTGTTTTGATTTTTTTGTGGTTTTTTTTTTGTTTGTTTGTTTGTTTGGTTGGTTGGTTGGTTGGTTGGTTGGTTTGGTTTGGTTTGGTTTGCACTTTTGTGTTTTTGAGGCGGGGTCTCACTATTTAGCTTTGGGTATCCTGGAACTCACTCCATAGATATGTAGATGAGGCTGGCCTCTGGCCTCAACTCACAGAGATCCACCTGCCTCTGCCTCCAGAGTGCTCGGATTAAAGATGTGTGCCACTATACCCAGCTCAGTTCCCCTGTTTATGAGCAACTGAGACATCTCCTTTCTCTGTTCTGATGTGGCTACATCAATAGTAATACTTTTACTGCATACTGTAACATTGTCTGGCAAGAGGATGCCGTGGAAAGAAAAAGCTCATAGAATCATTACTATTTCTTTCATATCTATGTGAATCTACATCTACCTCAAAATAATGAGTATTTGTTTTCACAAATAAACACTTCTCACTTCTATCAAAGAAGTCCCTGATGAAACACATACGCCAAGATCATGAAAATCAAAGACCAGACACAGAGCTGGTTCAGGAATGAGACACAACTACAGACCTCACACATTGCTGACAATACTGTAAATGCTGTACAACTCCTGTGCAAAACTGTTTGATAATATGAATCGCATCTAATTAATCATAGCCATACTCTCATGTGTATGCTCAAAACATATGCTTTCTCTTCACCAAGACCATTCTCCAGCATCTGCAATCAACCCTAAATACCAGCCCAATCTAAATGTCTAATAATGGTAGTAAAGCAAACTGTACAGGCTATTTAAAGAAAGGAAAACCTGACACAAAGCTCAAGAAATCAACTCTATCATCATTGTGCTGTCATCCAGAGCTTACAGCCAGGGTTTACAAGTAGCTGAGACACAGAACTCTGAAAAGTCTGTGGCCAGGAGAAGCCTGGGACTCCAGGCAGAGTGATCACAAAAGTTTCCCAGTATGCAGCACTCCATTTTCCTTCTCCATGCACACAGTGTACTGCATACTGGGACACAGTATGTGTGAACAGCTTAAACAATATAGTAGCACCTGGGCTAGCCTTGTGGTCATTTTTAAAACCCTCAGACTCAGGTGTGATATCATCAAGCACCTCCAGAAGCACCATTTCCTATATCAAAGACCTCAGCACTGTTCATATGCCGTGACCCAATAACTCTATGCTAATTCCTTGTGCAGTTTCTAGTGTTCATATAAAAATTTAGCAGAAAACAAGGTATATCATAAAATAATGGTTAAACTATATTAAAATTTTATTTATACTTATGTAATGTTTTAGAAGACTAATGATATCTAAAAATAAGATGTGAAAGGAAAAAGACTAAAACAATAAGGCTCATATGACAAGTGCAATATATTAAAGTGCTATACATTATCATCACTAAATGGTATATAAATTGCTAATTTAACATTCTTCTTTTTGCAATCATATATCTTGGTCATATCATCCCATAACATAAAATATGTTATAGTTTATAATAACAGGGAGAAGACATAAGTATGAGAAACTGGGGATTATCTATTACTAAAAATATAGCTAGGAAATAGCAATAGTCACAAAGATATAGCACAAAATAATCATATCCATGCTACAGCCATCTGCATAAAGGTTTCTTGTTTACATGCTCTCTAGAGGTCAGTTTCCTCACTTCTTAAAGAGATTGAGGGGCTTGAGCTGTGGCTCAAAGGGCAAGAGCATTTTCTATTCTTGCACAAGGCCTGGGTTTGTATCCCAGGACCCACGAGGCAGCTTACAACTGTCTATAACTCCAGTTCTGGGTAATAGGATTCCCTCTTCTGTCCTCCAGTGACACTGCACACCTGTGGTGTGCATCCATACAGGCACCCAAAACACTCATATACATAAAATAAAAATCTTTTTTAAAAAAAAATCAAGAAATAATAAGGAGGGTAAATTATGTAACATTGTAAGCACTTTTTTCCTCAGCAAAAAAAAAAAGTCGTTTTTTAAAAATAAGTGATACTGGAAACATCAGATACGAGCAAATATGGATACAATCAACAAAGTTCACATACTACACACAAAAAGTGCTCTGGATGGACGTCAGACCTAAGTTATTAAACCACAACACATTAAAGCATCTAAAACATAAGCAAACACCTTTGTGAACATTTACAAGCATGTGTCGAGGTGCAGTGACAGCTTGAGAGAGCTCATGAAGGGCCGATGTGGACCAAGCCAAACCACTGAGTGCAGACGGAGGAGAGACAAGATTAGGAGGCCAGGTCTCAATATTAAAGTTCCCTCCAGACCTTTAAGGTCTTAGTTATAGCCCTGAACTCTCAAGGTGTAGGCACTACAAACACATACCTCTCCATGGCGTCCAAGTCCCTGTCCACAACACTCATCACTTAGCATCCACTAAAGCCATATGCTCTTCACTTTACACATTTACATTCCCTTGTTATTCATTTCCCATTTCCCATGTGATGTGCGCCATACATTTTCCAAAGAGACAGCACACCAGCACTGACATTGCAGGCTTTGACCATGAGTGACGACAAATCTAATTGGCTCTCAAAGGAGCTTACCACAGCATTAGACTCATTAGTAACAAGCCTACAGGTTGATCATTCATCTCTTAAAAATAACTCCATTTCTAAATGTAAACAAATCTGGTTTCTTGGGACAAATAAAATAGTTTACAGTAACAGATTTGTGTTGTATCTATTCTTAATCACTTTTAAATAAGGGTTTCTTTAAAGCACGACCTCACAGCAACACAACTCATAGGGGCCAATCTGATTTTCAGAAGCTATCCTTCTTCCTGTGCCTTATAAGAGTGATACTATCCCCCACCCCTGACCCTGCCCCTGCTTCCTAATGACACATGATGCCAACAGCAATCCCTTGTTTTGACCACCAAAACTGTCTGTAGACACTGGCAAACATCTCTTCAGAAATCAAACGGCCCCCTATTGAGAACAACTGCTTTAAAGAAAATGGCAAGCACATCTTGAATATTACTACTGTGTCTTAAATGCCCTCCAGAGACCCGAGTTACAGTTTCCTTACAGTTTCCATCCCCAGCCTGTGATATATTTGGAGACCGTGGAAACATTAAGAAATGAGAACCCATCAGAGGCCTAGGCCACTGAGGCAGCTTTTTGAGTGGAACATAAGATACAGTCCCCTCCAGTCTCCTCTGCTTCCTATTTCCATCAGATGAGAGTCCTCTGACACAAGCACCCACCATCATGTATTTGCTGCCTAATTAGAGACTCAGAATCAACAGAGCCAAGCAAGCCATGCACTGAGACCTAAAACAGAATACACCTGCCTCTTTTTAAGCTAACTGGCTGCCTAGGTGTTTTGTCGTGGAGATACAAACCTAACACAGAAAACTGCCATCATGAAGTAGGGTTGGAACTGGGTGTGTGCCTAGATAATGTGAGTAGGACCTGGAATTGGTTCATTGAAGAAATCTGAGAAAGTAATTAGGAGGTGTAGGTGAGAAAAGGCATAAAATGCTGTCGGCAAAGAACAGTAGGTGCTTCTGTGGGACACAAAAAAACAATCAATAAACTAAGAGATATAAAGATAGTAATGGCTATGCAGATGAAGTTTCAGTTAGGAATGAAGATTCCACTAAATATTATTAAATGACAAACTTTTTACACAGCACAAAAGAAATTGTGCTCGTGCCTGAGAGAACTGAGTTTAGAGGTGGTAAACTAGATTACCAGAAAATCTCAAGGTGGCAGCACAGCACTTCAAGAACTCAAACAAAAAAAGCAAAGGAGAAAGGTTTCAATAATACTCTCATCTTGGGTGTGTGTGTGTGTGTGTGTGTGTGTGTGTGTGTGTGTGATTAAACTGCACCAAATTGGGGTGCAGTTGCTAAGGAGACTGAAACACTAAAAGCAGCAGCAAGGACCAGCCTCAGCATGGAGAGGGTCCTGAGAGAAGGGGTGTCTGGGAGTGGTGAAAAGAATGATTCAAAGTCAAATCATGGACCCAAGCTGATGACCTGTGTCCTGCTTGATACAGATTTTCCAGTCTGCTTCTCTCAATGTTCTGCTTTCTCGCTGGAGATCTCTCTATCCATGTCCTGCTTGCTTGTGAGGGTGTGTGTGTCTGAGAGAGAGAGAGAGAGAGAGAGAGAGAGAGAGAGAGAGAGAGAGAGAGAGAGAGAGAGAGAGTCTGTGTTTGTCTCTGTGTCTGTCTGTTCTCCAAGCAGTTCTCTCTTTTTACCCTAAATAATTCTCTGACTATCTCCTCTCCTACAGAACACAGGTCCAGTCTTTTATTTTACCTATCAATCCAGTCATTTACTCCAATTCTTAAGAGACCGCAAACATTCATTTTTTTCTTTGCATTGCAAAAAGAATTCAGAGACCTGTCAGGCTTTGTTAAGCACAGAACATAAACAAGTTGGGTGGGACCCTGCCCTGAGATTACCATTTCTAGCACACCTGGACCTAACCTCACCGTTTTAGGTTGACCCTGAACTCGGGAATCTGCCTACTTTTGTATCTTTCTGACAAGCTGGCTCATAGTGCAACTGCCTTCGTTCCTTTAGATTCATGAAGTCCCTCATAATTCATATTGCATCCTTACATAGATTTTGCATAGCTGAGAAATTATATATTTTTTCAATTCATGTATTTAGAGCTCTTTTCCATTAAGAACTGTCCTGAAGGTCCCAGTGTTTATCATTTTGCAGAGACATTAGTCATACCTTCGCCTCCTGGACCCACGCTGTCTCAGATTACCATGAAGTCATTAACATTAACAGAGAGGACATTCCACCAAGGAATGTGAAATATGTACATAATTATACAAACAAACCTTAAATCCACAGTAGCCATTGACATTCCTAGAGGCTCACACCAGGGCCCTGTCTCAGGGCAGGAACCGTGTCACTCAGGTCCCCACCAGAGCCAAGCAGGGCTCAGTAGAAGCCAAGTAGGAGCTAGACAGATGAATTAGCAGGTAAGGACACCGGCTAATCCTTCAGAGGACCCAGCATCTATCTTCGTGGGTCACAATGGTGGATAACTGTAGTTCCAGAGAATCTGACACCAGCCCATCCTCTGCCTTCATGGGAATGCACACATGTGGTACACAGACATACACAAAGGCCAAATTATTCATATGCACAGAATAAAAATAAATATTTTTTTTTACATTTTTATAAAGAATCCAAGCACTTTGTACCCTGGAAAATAGGATGAAAATGTCTTGAAAACTTCTCAGAAATAAGCAGGCCACCATCCATGCCATCAAAGGCTCAAAGACAGACAAGAATGAGTCTGTTTCAAGGACTTTTCATTGAGAAGGGACCCCAGGGCATCATGCTTGACCGGGACTGTCAATAATCTTGTTTCTTTTCAAATGATCTAACTGGGACATGCACCAGATGCCAGATATGGAACTAAGATGTAACGTTTAGCTGTGCTTCAGTCCAGTCTTGCTTTGGTCTAAACCCTGTATTTTATTCCTGAATTCCTCCCTTTTGGATTAGGAATGTTTACTCTGTGTATCTTGGAAACAGACAACCTAGTTTTCACACTTTATAAAGGCCCACAGCTTAGCCTTGAAGTCTCAGAGAAAACTTAGGAGGGCAGTAGCAGGGCAGGTAAGATTGAAGGAACACTTAGAGGCAGCCTGAACGCATTTAGCTCTGTAAGAAGGACATGAGCCTTTGGGTGCCAGGTCATAATGAAATACTTTGCAACTTAAATGTCCCTCCAAAGACCCACATGTTTTGTCCCTAAATGAATGTCCTACTGGAAGGTGGAAGATTCACCACAGATACACCAGGTAGATGCTGTTTACAAAGCTTTGTCGACTACAATGTCCTCTGTAGCATGTACCTTCAACCCTCACTTGACTGAATTCTAGACACAGAGCCGCTGATAAAGAAAACCAAGTGTATACACACATGCGCACGCACACCCCACTTCTCCTCTCTAAAAGCCCTGGCACACACATGTGCATTGCCTCCAGCATTCCTGTTTGTAAGGTTAAAATTTACAAGCTATAAAAGCCAAATTTAAATGTCTCAAAAGAAAGTGACAGACCAAGTAGCACACAGATTTACACATCTTTCTATAGTTTTCAAAGATTTCACTTACACAGTGTTTGACAAGCGTCTCACAGCAAGCCGTGAAGTAGTGAGGGCGATATTACTCTAGGAAATCACACTATCACAGAGGAAGGGGAAAAACAACCCTCATATCATGTAAAACTTATAGGAAATGCATCACAGTGCACAGCCTCATCAGAGAAAGGCAACCGCCTTATTGTTAAAACCCAAGTAGGAGCCAAAGAGCGGACTCCAAAGCCACCAAGCTTGTCAACCCAAGTTCAGTCCTTGAATGTACAGAGTGAAAGCAAACTGCAAAATTTCTCCTCTGACCTCCACACAAATGCCATGGAACACACACAGACATACAGACACACACAGAGACAGACAGACAGACAGACAGACACACACACACACACACACACACACATACACACATACAAAATATATGTGATAAGAGTAAGTAAAAACTAAACACCAGGAAGACTCATTAACAGTGTGTTTTCCCTAAGTCCTTGCTGTAAAAGAAAACCGTACATGAAGCTGTAGTGGTGATCAGTAAGCCTCACATACTAACATCTTCTCTCTCCTCTACTTGCAATTTTAAATGGAAGATAATGGAATCTTTAAAGACAGCCTGGGAATGTGCTTAAGATACAGTATTGAAACAAAAAATATGATTAAGAGTAAGGTCCCAGGCAAGCCCAGCCCCATTATCCTCATAAACCAAGTAACCAGTGCTCCTGGCACCAGATGGACAACCTTGAAAACAGAGGAGTGTCGCTTTTGCTTTTACTGGGCAGCATGCCGTGCACGACTGCAACTTTATCCAGAACTCCACAGGCTGACATGCTATTCTACCCTCTAATAATATTCTAATAATGCCCTTCTCAATAATGATCTTAGCGCAGAAGCAGAAGGTGTCTGGGATCATTACTGTTCACCCAGCAAGAACAATGAGCCTGACAGTGTGGATTAATACAATGAACCCTCAAAGCAGACGCAAGCAAACCAAGAGTTCCCAGCTAGGAGGACAGGCAAGTGCAAGAGAGGAAATCACACACTCACAGGTTCGTCCCGACTAAAGTCACTCGTCAATTCATGTTGGCATGGCAGTGGAGCTCAGTAATAGGGTACTTGCCGTGCACACCTGAGGCCCTGAGTACACTAAATAAATAGATGGACGGGAGGTCGGGAGATAGGGAGATGTTTGCTTGGACAACATCTTTAACTCTTTTTTTTTTTTTTTTTTTTTTTTTTTTTTCGAGGCTGGGGACCCCACTCAGGGGCCTTCCTTCCCTAAGCAAGCTTTACCACTGAGCTAAATCTCAACCCTTTAACTCTTTTTTAACAAAGTAACAAAATTAGTTACCCAAACCAGTAAAAAAAAAACAAAAACAAAAACAAAAACAAAAACAAAAACCAAACCTAACCTTGAAAGTTAATCATAACTGAGTGTAAACAAACAGAGCAAGAGCGCAGAAAAAGGAAGTGTCAAAAGACACTCACGGGCAGGACTGTGACCGTGAGGGCAGAGTGCTTACTGCACAGGCATGGTGAGCCAACGCTGGCTGCCTAGAACCCACATGACACTGGCTGCCTAGAACCCAGGTAAACTGGACACAGTAGTGAGCGCCACCACTCTCAGCACTCCTACTGCAGGAAGGAAGGTGGAGAGAGGAGCTGGCTCAAAAGCTAACAGTTAGCATGGTCTGTGCAGTGAAGAACGTGAGTATCATGTATCAAACAACATGGAAGGCAAAGACTGAAACCCAAAGTTATCCTCTGACCTCCGTGTGCCTTGTAAAAAGCATGTGCCTATACTGACACACGAGAATACACACACGTACATGGTTATGCATGCACATACACATACAACCCCACACATACACACCACACACCATACACACAACACAATACACACATATCAAACACACACACACACACACACACACACACACACACACACACACACACACAGGCTTATGCCTTAGACTTCACTGTTTTACCTAAAACCTCAATTTGCTTCTTAGGGAGTACAGAGAAACAGAAGTTGTTCAAAATGGTTTCACTAGCATTAGAACTAAATGTCTACTACATTTTAAATGTGGGTCTGAGAAGGAGGCTTCCAACTCTCAAACCTTTACCTACAGTATTCATATGGCCTAAGGTAATGTTTCTTAATGTTTTGCCTTCAAGTGAAAAAAGGTATCAAATTTGAAGGAAAAAAATTAAATTTTTTGGCCAGGGTATTAGACATAGGAAATTGTCCAACAAACTCTAAAAATTAATAATTCCTTCTTTTTCTCCATTTCTTTGTGCCAGTGTTCCTATAGTTAAACATTAAGCCCCACATATATTCCCTGGTTCAGTCATATCACTAGGTCATTTCCCTGGGAAAGGGCTCCTAGCTGTGCAAACTGAACATGTTAAAAACCTAATAATGCTCTGTCTATCACCTAATAGCACTTACTCCAGGTCAAGCAGCTTTGCCGTGTTTTGAAGTAACCCCTCTACCTATAATCTCTGCATCCCCTCCAACCCTGTATTCCTGACTTACTGTAGACAACGTTTTAAAAAGAAATGACAGGGAAGAGGAACTGTGAGAGGAAGTGAAGACTGGGCAGAGTTACACTGCTCCACAGGCTGCAAATAAGGTCGTGGACACATGAAGAAATCCACACTATACCAATTAACTCAATGGTCTCCTGTCAGGAGTGTTTCTGGGGTACAGGTCTGAAAAGAAAGGAGAGGAGAGGAGAGGAGAGAGAGAGGAGAGGAGAGGAGAGGAGAGGAGAGGAGAGGAGAGGAGAGGAGGAGGGAGAGGAGAGGAGTTGGGTTATTTCAAACAATCTGTACCATAATGATCCCAACAGGAATGCTGGGTATAAAACAGCATGCTGAGCACAAAGTCACTGTGTGGATTTTCAGTGTGAACTTAGCTCCCCTGGACTGGTAACCAGGAGAGTCCCTCTACCAAAATCTACTTTTATTTTCAAAATATATTATTTTTGTAGAATATAAATTTTTCCAAGTAGACTATTCTTACTTACTTGAAGAGAATTTCCTAATGACCATACAAAAATGATGTTAGCATAGAAAATAGTCAGGATTTAAAGGCCTTCTAAGCTCCTTTTAATCAAATCAATACATGATTTATTGAGAATCTGCTGCCTTTAAAACATACAGCAGGGATACTGTATCTTCATCTAGAAGAGGGATTCCAATATACGTTAATTCATCCCTGACCCGTGGAGCAGTCGAGGGTAAACGGGGGCCACCTACACTCTGTGGCTGATAAGGGGCAGCTGGATTGAGAAAGCCTTTACTGCAATAGCAGGCCCTCAACTCTCAACTCCAAGTGATCTGTTGGCAGTTGTACTTTGCACTCGACGGATCAGAGAAAGAACAACAAGAAGTCATCCAGGAAAACAAGGTCAAGGGACTCAAACTGGAACATTAATAAATACACTCATCATTTAAAAGAAAAAACAAAGGTACTGCTCCATTTCCAAATGAACAGTAACAAAGCAAGAAAAGGCATCAATGACTTAATGAGGAGCCAGGGACAAAATAAGCCGTCAAGCAAAGTCAATTTATGACTCCATTATCTTCTCCGTAGGGTCAGATAAGCAAGATAGAGTAATCTGCATTATTTAGTGACTTTCAAGGGTTCTTGATTAGTTTTGTTTTTAATTTCTTGCATGGCCTATTACAACACATTGTGATAACACACACACACACACACACACACACACACACACACACACACACTTTTAATAACAGATAGAAGCATGTGGGTTTCTGTGGGTTCAAGTCCAGTGTGAATTACACAGTTATAAGGCAGCCAGGGTTACGAAGGAAGCCCCTGTGTCAAACAAACAAACAAACAAAATGTATTACCAAACTTTCACACTAACACTGGTCTTATTTCTCTTTAGAAACTCTGCTGAAGCTCTGGCTTTAAAACTCCATCCACATCACTGAGCTGTTTCATAACTGGTGGTTTCAGGCCTTTTGCAAAGTAACTGGATGCTTAATAAATTGTTTTTTATTACTAGGAATCCCAATTCTTGGTTACATATTTACTAAGCTAATGACCCGAATGTAGACAGGCTTATGAGATTTTAATCACAAACTTGTTAGATGGTACAGTTCAAGTAAATACTGAACAAGCATTCCATAGTCTGAAGGGGGATCTATACACCTAAAAGAGAATGAAGAGACATTATTCTTTGCCCAAGGTGCAAGAAGTGTATGTACTCTGATCCCACAAGGGACTATCTAGCACACTGGTCAGACAGTCCTGAAAGAACCTGCCTAGGAAAGGAGAATTTTAAAAGGTTAATGAACAACTTTTCCCTCTTAGGGAACGTTCCTAAGTATTGAACACCATGGAATTCATATTCCCAGTGTACAAGTACGCACTTTAAAATACCACACCAGCATGGGCGCCATGCTCCACACCAGCATGGGCGCTAGCTATGCTGTCCTTAACTTTTGTCTGGGGCTTACATTTTATAATGGACTCTGGTGTATGCAGGCAGTGAGGGGCGCCATTTATTTTATATGTGAAGTAATAGCTAACATCCAAAGGACAAAATAAAATTTTGTTTTTAAATTAGGTGTATGCATGTGTCTGTGCATGGTTAGGTACACATGAATACAAGTGCCTGAGAAGGCCAGAAGATGGCTCTGGATCCCTCGGCGCTGGAAGTACAAGTGGTTATGAGCCACCAGGTGTGGATGCTGGGATCTGAGCTTAAGTCCTCTGCAAGAGCTATAGGTGTCCTTAACTGCTGAGCCATTCCCTCAAGCCATAAAATATAATTTCTAAAAATCTATTTCAATACATGTTGTTAGCTTAAATTATGCTATTCTTATGTTAGAATGCATAGGAATATGAAACATTAAAAGAAAAATGTCGGGATAAGAATAAGAAAGGAAAAAACAAAAAACAACAGACTCTGTTCCAAAAAGAAAAGGAGGAGCTCCAGAAATCCCCACAGTGAACAAGGATGGAAAAGAAGAAAGGTGTGAACTGAACAGAAGCCACACGGAAGAAGTCATGCGGTATCCAGGTGAGGAAAGCTGAAGCAGCATCCAAAAGGAAAGGCACGCAGAGGCATGCCGCCCCAGTGAACAGAGCAGCATGATCCAGCCCGCAGGGCACAGCAAGCACATCTCAAAACCAGTCTTGGCGAGACGATGACCACCACAGGGAACAAGTCACAAGTGAACAGGCACACCATTAGCTAAGGGGCATGTGGCCAGCTGACATCTGGGAGGGAATCAATTATTTAAAATTGGGTATCATGGTGTAACTCTAATTAAGCAAGTGTATGACAAGAACTTCAAGTCTCTGAAGAAAGGCATTGAGGAAGACATCAGAAGATGGAACGATCTCCCATCCTCATAGATCAGCAGTATTCACATAGTAAAAATGGCCAGGTTACCAAAAGCAATCTACAGATCCAATGCAATTCTCATCAAACTTCCAAACACGATTTTTTATAAACCTTGAAAGAGCAATTCACAACTTCATATGGAAAAACAAGAAATCCAGTAACAATCCTGTACAATAAAAGAACTTCTGGAGGTACTGCCATCCCTAATTTCAAGCTGTACTACAGATTGAAAGTAATAAATAATAAATACATAAAATAAAATAAAAACCCACACAGTATTGGCATAAAAACAGACAAACTGATCAATGGGATCAGATTGAAGACCCATAATACCCATACTCCTACGGACACTTAATTTTTGAAAATGAAGCCAAAACAGTGGGGAAAAAAGAGAGCATCTTCAACAAATGGTGCTGGTCTAATTGCATGTCTGCCTGTAGAAGAATGCAAATAGATACATATTTGTCACACTGCACAAAACTCTGTCCAAGTGGATCAAAATCTCAACATAAAACCAGGTACACTAAATGTAGTAGAACAGAAAGTGGGGAATAGCCTTGAACACATTGGTACAGGAGACAACTTCCTGAATAGAACACCAGCAGCTCAGGCACTAAGACTAACAATTAATAATTGGGACCTCGTGAAACTGAAAAGCTTCTATAAGGCAAAGGACACCATCAATAGGACAAAGGGCAGGCAATAGGACAGAAAAGGGAAAAGATCATCACAAACCCTACATTTGACAGAGGGCTAATATCCAAAATATATAAAGAACTCAAGAAATTAAATACCAGCAAATCAAATAACACAATTAAAAACAGGGGTACAGAGCTCAACAGAGAATTCTCAACAGAGGAATCTCTAGCGGCCAAGAAGCACGTAAAGAGTTGTTCAGCATCCTTAGTCATCAGAGAAATGCAAATCAAAATGACCCTGAGATTCCACCTTATACCAATCAGAATGACTAAGATCAATAACTTAAGTGACAGCACATGATGTAAGAATGCAAACTTGTATAATACTTTGGAAATCATCTGGCAGTTTCTCAGAAAATTGGAAATACTTCTACCTCAATACCCAGCTCTACCACTCCTGGGCATACACCCAAAAGATGCTCCACCATCCACAAGGGCGCATGCTCCACTGTGTTCATAATAGCTAGAAACTGGAAACAACCCATATTTCCATCACTTGAAGAATGGATAAAGAAAATATGGTACATTTGCACAATGAAATACTACTCAGCTATTCAAAAAGAAAAAAGGACATCATGAAATTCACAGGCAAATGAATGGAACTAGAAAATATTCTCCTGAGTAGGGTAACCCAGACCCAGAAAGACTCACATGGTATGTACTCTCCTAAGTGGACATCAGCCATAAAGTACAGGATAACTATGCTGTAATCCACAGACCCAAAGAAGCCAAGTAACAAGGAGGGCTCAAGGAAGAATACTTGAATCTCACTCAGAAGGAGAAATAACATAGACATCTGAAGTAGAGGGAGGGAGGAAACTTGATGAGAGAGGGTAAGGAAAGGAAAGAGGTAGAGATCAGGTGTGGGAAAAGAGGAGGGCTGGGAGAGAGAACGGAAATTGGTAGGGAGGCAGCTTTAGAACTGGAGGAGACCCTGGGAGTCTTTGGGGGTGACCATAACTGTGCGTCAGGGGATATGGAACCTGAAGAGGCCACCTCCTGTAGACAGACAAGACTGCCGGGGGGGAGGGACACCAACCCACCCACAAAAGCTACAATGACTGATCCAACTTGAGACCCATTCCTCAGTCGTGTAAGTGCCAACCCCTGAAACTACTGATGATGTTCTGTATGCTTACAGACAGAAGTCTAGCATGGCTGTCCTCTGGGAGGCTTCACACGGCAGCAGAGGAAAACAGATGCAGAGACACAGCCAAACATCAGGCAGAGCTGGGAACTCTTAAGGAAGAGTCAGGGAAAGGAATGAGAAAACTGGAGGGGTGCAGGACACCACCAGAAGACCTACAGAGTAAACTAACCTGGGTCCATGGGGGCTCACAGAGACTGAATCACCAAGCAGAGTATGCGTGGGCTGGACCTAGCTGCCCCCCACACCTGTAGCAGATGTACAGCTTGTTCTTCATGTGGGCCCCCTAATAATAGGAGTGGGAGCTGTCTCTGACTCAGTAGCCTACCTTTGGATCCCTCTCCCATAGCTGGGCTGCCCTGTCTGACCTCAGTGGAAGAGGATAATGTCCTTAGTCCTGCTGTGACTTGATGTACCTGGATGGGTAGGTACCCACGGGGAGGCCTTCCCTTCTTTGAGGAAAAGGAGAAAGTAGAGGGAGGGAGTTTAAGGGTGTGACTGGAAGGAAAGATAGGAAAACTGGATCACACTGTAAAGTGAATAAACAAATTAATAAAGAAAAAAAAAAAAGCTGAGTTACCCTGGGGTCCCAAGAACAGGAACCCATCCCAAACCTGGTATCTTAAACTTAACCTACTATTCTCTGGGGCAGTAGTTCTCAACCTTCCTAATTCTATGATACTTTCATACAGTTTCTCATGCTGCGATGAGCCCCAACCATAAAATTATTTCATTGTTACTTCATAACTGTAATTTTGTTATTTTTATGAATCATAATGTAAACATCTAATATGTAGGATATCTGATATGTGACCCACCCCAAAGGGGTCATGACCCACAGGATGAGAATCGCTGCTCTAGCTTAAGACACTGCCTGAGGAGGCAGGTACAGAGAACAAGAAGTCTGGATGCTAATGACAAACTGGCCTAGGTGGTTGAATGTAGCACTTAGGGGAAATCAGCTTCATATTTAGAACCTGAAGCAAATTTGCTCAGCTAAAAGTTACTCTAGAATCAAAGAACACAGACCCTGAGGTCTGGTAGCCTGTGAACCTCTGGTGCAGACTGACTGCTGTGTGGCTCACTGCTGTGAAATTGGAGCAATCTAAAGTTCCAGTAGAGTGATGGATGCACGTGTAGACACCTGTCCGTACAGATTTCGATGTGATGGCTGCTTCCCTGATACCCTACAAAATTCAGAACAATCCCACCTAGAGCACTGGCCATGCCAGGTTACAACTCAAGTCTCGGCAGGCTGGAAGAACCTGTTCAGCCCACAGACTGCAAAGCTGAGTCTGGCCAGCAGAAGGCCCTGGAAGAGCACTACCAGTGGCTAGCACAAGTCTTCAAACAGGCTCAAAATAACAAAGTCTTATTAATAGTTAAGACCTTACGAGCTCATCTGACACAACCCTATCCCTTACTACACTCAGCAGTGCTCAACCCTGCAGAAGGGCCGAGAAGGAGCCCCTTCAATACACATGGCATCTTTTTTTCAGCCGTATTATACCTTTTCCTTTCAATACAATGCTGCCATGCCTTTTAAGATGGCTTTTATGTTATTGCTTTGCTATTCTTCATAAATCTGTAAAACTACATTCACCTATGTTTTAATTATTGACTTTCTTATCTTCTTTAAGGGGTTGTTCCACCTCTTTTCTAGTATGCATTTAGTAGTATTTTGAATTCTGGCAAATCTGGAATTTGAGGTGTTTTACTGTGATTTTAGCTTTGATGCTTATGTTTTTATACTCCTTCTTCCACTGACCCACAGTTATGAATGTTCTCACTATTAAGGAATGTTTTTCCTGTTCATTTTTTTTCTAATCTCTTGCTCTTTTCCTTTTCTTCACAACAGTTTTCTTCTCTTCTTGCTTACTAAATCTTGATTCCCTGTCATTTCCCCCTCCCTTCCCTGAATTTACCTGACCCACTTCCTACTCCCACATTTACCCCACACTTTTTAACTGCAGAGCACACATTTTCTTCTAGTGCCGACTGGTGCGCTGGTGGGCTCTGGTTGATTTTAAGTATGCTGCTTTATCTGGTACAATTTGGTATTACTGGCACTACAAAAGCTTGTCTTCTCCCCTCTCAGTAGCGATGAGGATTGAGCTCACAGGAGCAGTTTGCCCATTAAGAAGATCCCCAAGTGACACTGGAAGAGACCCCTAAACCTGCAAACACACAAGTACCACAGGAGAACAAGCATGAGGACAGAGACATCAGTATTCCTCGCAAGGTCACAGCTTCTCAACCGCAGTCAAAGATGCTGAAGAAAGTAAAAGGCCAGACGAAGTTCTCCGATGTTTGCTGGTAAAAATGAAAAGTAACTTCAAAGAGAAAACGAGGCCAAAGAATGAAGAAATTGACTGAGCACTTAGAAAGGAAAGCAAGCTACCGAGAAGAGAAAGTCAGAAAAGTGGTTGGGAAAACCAGCAATGTGGAAGAAAAGGCAGGAAAATAGAAAAGGAAATTACAATTTTTAAAAGGATATCTAAATTCGGGGAATGAAAAATTCAATTGGGTAGCATTGCCAATAAACTCAACAAAGAACCTAGATCTACCACCGATAACAGCAATGACCACAGTGAGCAGGAACTGTGAGATAAAATTAACACACCACACCTCAAAATCCAAAAGGGGAAGCGACTATGCTAACAGCATACAGAATCTACCCCAGGGCACTCTTCCCAAATCTAGGGAACCAATACATAACAAAACACAACCAGAACCCTAAATACACATGACAAGAGAAGAACCCCTCCACAGTATATCATAATCACACATCAAAAGCAGAAAAAAACAGCATTAGAGCTGAAGGTAAGAACAGCCGCTCACCCACAAAGACACGCTCCTCAGAGTAACACCAAACCCCCAGTAGCAACCCTAAAAACCAGGAAAGGGCAGATCAATGTATTTCAAGCCCTGAAAGTAAATGACCACCAACAAAGCTACTATTTTAAAGTAAATGGAAATGGAGATACATTTCATGAAAGCAGGAAGGAATTATTATGTGGGCTGCAGAGATGACTACATTTCTGTAGTTCTATGCTAAGTTCTTTTTATCAGTGCTATATTTTAACTTTTCCATTTCTTCGTTCATTTTTAGCTTCAATAATATATCCAGAGAATTGTGGATATATTATACCTAAATATATTCACATATACATGTATCTTTTACTATAAAACAGCAAACTCACAATACTGGCATGAGGAAGAAATGAACAAAATCATTCAACCAATCACAAAACCAACCAACGAAAGTATATGGGTCAGTAAAACTCTTTCAATAATAACTATAAATAAAAATCACTTCAACTCCCCAATAGAAAGATATAGACCAGTTGACAGGATAAAAACTATATAATATCAGGTCATCTGTTGTCTCTGAAAAGCATTCCCCACTTGGAAAAGACACCCATAGTCTGAAGGTCAAGATATGAATTAATTTATGATGGGAATGGAAACCAGAACCAAGTTGGTGTAGCTATTCTGATACAGGATAAACTAGTCTTCGAGCCATCGTTAATCAGAAGAGACAAAGGCCAGTACATATTGATAAAGTGAACAATTCATCAAGACATAAAATTGCAAAGACATATATATTGAATGTTTGGTGCTGGGATTCCCACTTTAATAATGATCATGAATGAATAGATAATACATAAATAAAATAATAAAAATTATCATCATCATTATTATTAAAGGTCCTCAAGGTACAAGAGCACTAGGTAACTTGAGTAACCCATTCTTCTCGGGATACATTATTGATGCTAAAAGTGAACATAGAAATTGCAAAGCTAAATTACACCACCAATCAAAAAAACTTAGCATGTATATACAAAAATATAGTCTTCTCTGTGGCCCAGGGTTACAAATAGGAAATGAGAAAGTAACCAGCATTTGCAGCAACATAATCCTAAGACACTAGACACTCAACCCCTCTCTGTGAATATTAACAAAAAGGAAAAACGTGAGTAAAAAATTAAAGATAAGGAACTGAAACAATAAAATATAGTTCTCGAAGCAGGTTGTTTCAATAAAATGCATGCCTGATTTGGTGAAAGGAAAAAAAATTAAGGAATCATTATGCAAAGTATGTTTAGATAAAGTGTGTATATTTGAAGTGAAGCTTACATACAAAAAGGCAGACCCAAGTTCATCTACAGCTATGCTAAATCTTATCCTTTCAGTTTGGTCTCTCTTTAGCTACTCATACTTCCTAAGATGAAATCATCTGTGCCAATATATTTACATAGGGAATAACAGTTCTTATTATCAGACATTCTTGGGGACTTGTGGGTAATGCTAAAGGTTTAAATGACTTCAGGATTGCCAGGTGAAAGGATTTAACATGATCAAGCTCTCGTGGGAGGTGGGGGACTTCGTGTGATTAGAACTGTATGAATTGATTAGCTATAACTTTCTGAAACGTATCACTCTCCTTATCAAGCAGGGACTGTATTAATCGCTAAGTCATAATTGGCATTTTATATTCCTTTTATACTTGAATTATAAACTCTTCATCAGAATAAAAGCTGGATGTCTCCATCTCAAAACTGTTTTAAGCAGAAGGTAAATTCTAAGATGAGAGAATCATGAAGGCAAATGCAGAGAACAAGAGAGTCTGATGGGGAAAGCACAGAGCCCATTAGATTAACTCATCTTTCAAATGAGAAAGGAAGAGTGTAAGGCCCATTTTACAGGTTCCATAATATACTCCTTATCCAATCTTCCAGGCAAGCCCCCTACCCTTCAGACAGCTCCATCTCTTATCACTGGAGACTACAGTTCCTACATGATTCATACCCCTATAAACATCCCCACATCCTCCATCCCCCATCCTGTTTACTCCTCCAGTGAGGATAATGCCTCTAAAACTGCCCTTTCATTTTCTCTGGCAAACGCCAAACACCACCCTGCTCCTGTACTAAAGTCTATCCACTCAGATCTAAACTAATTCACAACTTCCCAATAGTTCTAGTTCTGAATAAAAGCTGCCTGCTCTAATAGGAGATGGAGGCATCATAAGGCCATATTTCAATAGCATTAGGGGTTTACCATGTCAGCTGCTATCCCTACACATTGCCATCCCACTCTAAGTCCAAACACAACCCCAAAACATGGCAAATTATCTTCTAGCAAGATAGAAACAGATTTTCCTTCACTCACACTGAAGCACAGATGGGATTCCATGTGAGGTCTCTCTCTACCATTAGGTGAAGCAACTACATCAACTCCTGTCATTCCAGCTCAGCTCCAACTAGTGAGAGATACAGGATTCCTCATCCTTATGCAGCATGCGTTCCTGTCACCTCCATAAGCCTATCCTTTCTTCTTACTACCCTAAAATCTTTGGAAGCAAGATTAATTGCTCTAATTTTTTTTTTGTTTTCTTACGCATGAAGTGAGGATAATCTTCAGATGGAGTCATAGCTCTAAAGGATAAATGTGTGAAGAAACAAACACAGAATGTTCAATAGGAGTTACAGTTCCCAACTACATTCAAACCTTTTGATTTATACAAAATGCAGGCTCTTTGTTACAAAATTCTTGGATTTGTCCCTCAGGTCACACTATTATCCCCCACTATTGACACATATTCTATACATCTACACCATGAATGATGCCCACTCTTATTTTCAACATCAAAATGAAATTCCACTAACTCTAGCTGCAGTAAACTTCACTCCTAAGTACCACTGCAGAAAAAGGAAAGACAAAAAACACATAGTCAAGACACATTATGAGCTGGGAGACCACCTACCTAGTATGCATAAGCCTCTGAGTTTGATAGGAGACCTGTATAAACCATGCATGATGATACACATTTGCAATCCCAATACTAGATCAGCAGCCAATCATCTTAGCTCATACACACACGCGCACACACACACACACACACACACACACACACACACACACACACACACAAGGCCAAAATCAAATTCCACTGCTTAGCCTTAGGATCTGAAATAGGCTATAATTTTCTAATCTCTACTTCACTTAAAATAAAATGCTAGTCAGTTCTCACTAATTTTATTTCACAGCCACTGATAAGGAGCAACATAAATTAGGAAATTTGTTCTCAAGAAGTATTTAATCTAGTTGAAAATGTAATAGTAGAACAAGTCCTTTCTTGATCCCCACCATCCTATCTTGCTAGAATACAGGAATCTCTGCTGCTCCAGTTGCTTCCTTAAATTCTCCTAACACAGAATAGAATCAATAAGTTGTCCATGCTGTAGATATAATACCAGGCATTCCACAAAAATGTGTCAAATGAATGAATGAATGAATGAATGAATGATGCTGTAGATCTCAGGAGAAATTACATAATATAAACACTCCAACTAGTTCCTAATCCCTGAGGTCAAGCGCAACTTGAGCAAATTGCCTGGATTAGTTTTGCTTCACTTTGTTTTGTCAGGCGTGGGAAGTGGAGGAACAAGGCAAGGAGTCAGAACTCAGGATTTTCCACATGCTAGGCAAAGATTCTACCACTAAGCTGAGTCCCCCCGGCCTAGGAAGAGCCTTCTTGTACAGCTGTTCAAAAGTCCAATGTATTTATAAGTGTTTACAGAAATCTGGGGCAGAGTTCAACAGCAGGACTCTTGCCTTGAAAGTACAAGATGACAGGTTAGAACCCCAGCAACACCAAAATAATAACAACATCCATCGTAATAAATATGAAACAAAGGCTGGCCAACATTCATATAGAAAACATATAGTAACAGCAGTCTTTAGGGGACACATGTATATCCATACAGATGAAAGTCTATATTGGCCTATGTTCTAGATCCATATTAATAAAGCTGGTATTCCCCAGTATCTACACTACTCTAGAGTTTATCAGAAATGCACTCTCTAGCCCCCACCAAGACCTACTGAATCAGAAACTCCACTCTAATATGATCCCTGAGGTTTCCTTAAAATGCATTAAAATGGAGAAGCACCAGTCTACACCATGAAAAGGGAACTTGGCTTCTGCAACCTCTGAGGGAGTCACTGTCTGTTCCTGTGTTGTCTGTAATTACTTATTAGACTTCTCCATCAAGTTACAAACATAACCACACTGTTAAAGATGTCATCAGCCCAAATTACTACTTCAGTGAGAAATAAAAATGGATCATCCATTGAACGCTGAACGAACTTTCAGAACATATACAAAATATGATGTCTACCTTCTCAGCATACAGACTTCAACTCATGAGAAAATGGCAATGGACTTCAGTAGCCAAATAGTCCATCTTTATTGGCAGGATGTGGTTTTTGAAGAGAACAGTGGCACTCTTCAGAAGAAAATATATCAGTTCAGAAGAAAATGCTATCGATGTTACAGGTAGGTTTCCAGATACTCTCTATAAGCTTCCCTACATGTAAATCTATATAAGAAAATGACCTCAGCAGCATACACTAAAACACCTTCGATGACTCCGAAATCACCGCACAAAATCTCAAACCAGGAGTCTACTCTGGGAACTTGCAAAAGAACGAACCGTCAAGCGACATCTCTGTCATCTCAAACAAGGACAAAATCTGTGACTAAGCGAGCTTGGGTTGCAGCATAGCCTTTTTCATATGAGAATGGGGCCAGAGGGTGGTAAAGGGGTCTGAGGAGAGACTGTGGGCATGCATTGACTAACTACAAAGCTCCAACACCTCTCCATCACAGAGTCCCTGGATCCAGGTTCTCAGTCAAGTGTAGGGCACTTGACCCTTCAAGTCTGGAGCACAACCCCAACCTAGCAACAGGCGTCCGGTGACAGTTCGCTCTCGGGGTCCCCTCCCCCTCCTTCCGCCTAGGACTCCCCCAGGCCTCTTACCACCCCTAATGCTGACCTAGGAGCAAGGAGTCCCGGGAGGCCCTGCACCCGCGCCAGCCCTCCTCACCAGGTACAGGGGTGCGTAGATCCTGAGAGACTCTTCCAGGGCGCCCCAAGTGATTTGCAAGAAGGAGACCCGGCAGGAGGGGTTCCAAGTGTGGCCGATCTCGTAGCAGTTATGAGGGATGGACTTGCTGAGGGCCGCCATGACGAGCCGCGGTGGCAGCTGTGCGTGGTCGTGGGAACGCGGGGCTAGGCGGGAGCGGCAGACACGCAACGGCGGGGCAGACGCCGCGCGGGCCTGGGCGTGCGGGGTGCGAAAAGGTCACGGGAGCGGGTTACTCAAGGCCGGAGTCGTCGGATGTTGGCCAGTCCGCGTATAGCAGCGCGAGGGGGCGGGGCGCGCACGCCAGAGGCGGGGAGAAGAGGCGCATGCGCGCTCCCGCGGGTGGGCGGGCTCCAGACCGTCAAAGGAAGCCAGCGCCTCTGAATGCGAGCGCAACCCTGGGAAGCACAAACTGCAGTTCAACAGTGGATCCCGCCTAGGTCGAGCAACTTAGCTCATCCCTTGTCCTGTCAAAGCCCACCCAAAAAGAGCAGAAGAGAGTGGAACAAAACGATTCTATGTCTTTGCTGGGAGATGGAGGTGCTTGTTCCACTGTTGTGCCAGTTGTCCCCTGGGTTCACCTGAGACTACCCGCGGTTGCTACAGAACTTTCAACATTCTTGCTACTTGCTCAGCCTCCTAAGCTCTGTTGTGCCTGTGAAGCCTTGAAAATACTAATTTAGATGTGTTAAAATGAATGCCATATGGAAAGAGACAGTCGAGAGAACTGGCCAGCCCCTAATGACTGAGGAGTCCTATCAAAAGAGTTCTTGACAGGTGCTCTTCACCCCAGCACCGCATGCAGAGGCAGCAGTGGGGCAATGAACTCCTGCCTGGCTAACCTGCTTGACCTAAGATTGAGTGCTGTGATAAACCACCTGCCATGTTGCCCTTAAGTGTCCGTTCCCTGTGTATAGTAGCCTGCTTTCTTTGGACTTGTAAATTCTGTGCTTTTTAAAGCAGAAATGCTTTGCCTTTAGATCAATCCCTCATATTCATCCAGTTCTTTCTACAATATTTACTAAACTAATATGATTTTCCAGGCCCTGTTTGAAGCCCTGGTCAGATGGATGTGGGGGGGAAATGTGTTTCTGCTGTCAAGAAACTAGTGTTCTAGAAATTAGACAACAAACAGATAAGACAGGTCAAGCTATCTGAAAGATGCCTGATCATATATATTATGTAAGTTATATACCCTGCTAGCTATCACCTTTGATTGCTGTGCTGATTATAAAACGATCACTTCACCAACAAGACATCCACATACTAGCCAAAAGGGCCAGAGAAAAGAGAACGGAAGGAAAAGTTCTCCTTAGGCTGCGCCTGACAGCACACACCTGTAATCCTAGCACTTGGGAGACTTGTTCTACTATTACATTTTTTTTTTTTTTTTTTTTTTTTTTTTTTTTTGGTTCTTTTTTTCGAGCTGGGGACCCAACTAGGCCTTGGCGCTCCTACGAAAGCACTCTACCACTGAGCTAAATTCCCAACCCCTACTATTACATTTTCAACTAGATTAAATACTTCTTGAGAACAAATTTCTGGAGTTCAAGACCAACGTGAGCTACACAGTGAATTTGAGACCAGCCTAGGAGTGTATCAAGAGACCTTGGTTCTTTTCAAAAAGGAAAAGAGAATGGAACTTTCAGGTAAACCTGTGCAAATCTGTTCATTCCCATTTGTGTAACATGATGTCAGCTTGGGCAAATGGCAGCTAAAGGCTCATGGTTGTCTCACCGCACAAAATGGCAAAACAGATACTACAGAAACTAGTAACATCAGCCATAGTGCTATGCTTCTGGCTACTCAAGCATCTTCCCACAGATGAATGTACTCCCCAGGAGAGTCAACTGAAAGTTCATGATTGTAGCACATCCTGTTCATCTTCAGGAGAGGATATTTACGTATGAATGGCCCCCAGAATGTCTTATGTTTGAATGGTTGGTCACCGAGAGTGGTTCTATTTGAAAGGATTAGAAGGGTTAAGAGGTGTGGCTTTGACAGAGGAAGTTTGTCCCTAGGTGTGGACTTCGGGGTTTCAAAAGCCCATATCAAGGTCAGAGTTTGTTTCTCCCCCTACAGACTAAGATGTAGTTCCCAGTTACTGCTCCAGCAACAACCTACACGCTGCCATGTTTCCTGCTGTGATGGTAATGGACAAAACCTCTGAAACTGTAAACCGGCCCCAATTAAGTGCTTTCTTTTATACTAGTTGTCCTTTGGTATGTCATCACAGCAATAGAACAGTGACCCAGACAGGGTCTATAGTTTAGAATAATAAAATCTTTAGCAATTCTGTTTGCACTCGTTTACATTTTTAATTTATAGACTGTAAGAAGATATATAGCATCATACTGGTTTCCAAAACAGGATTGTCAGCACACCGCCATTAAACTTCAGGAAGGTCAATGTGAACACTCCCTCTGCATGGACCATTTGTTATTTGGGGCTGGAGTATGACAGTGTTTAATTGGATATTCTCTGGGGCCTTCATTGTTTCTTCAAAGAAAGGGAGGGAATGAGGGGGGAAAAAATGAAGGAAGGAGCCAACTTGAGTCTTGCGCTTCATCAGTAAGTGAACCAAAGTTTCCCCAGAGAAGACGCATAATACATGGGGAAAAGGGAGTAATCCAGCAGTTTTGGTGGAATTCAAAGGCTTGAAGACAAGAGTTGAAAATGGTTGCTCTTGCAATATTTTACCTTGGCAGGTGTCAGTGGAAAAGGATGGGGGTGTCCCCAAGATGTGATGCAGAGCCTGTTTACAGCACAGAATTTGTTCAGATCTATGTGAAGCCATTACAGACAAATATTCAGACACAAGCATGATACAAACCATGGTTCTAAGTAGACCCTAGGACTTCTTTACGCCTTCCATTATCAGTATTCACCTACACTTTGTTGGCAGTAAACATTTTCAAAATAGTTACAAATAGCACATGATTTTTTTCCAACATGGTTTCATACACACACACACACACACACACACACACACACACACACACACACACACACACACTCATGCATAATCAACATATTTAAAGCAATGTTTTCTACGTTTTCTCTTTTCTCTCTTACATTACTTAAGATGCTAATATAGGCAGAGGTGGTGGCTCAGTCTGTAGAGTGCTAGCCTATCATGCACTAGGCCTTGGGTTTGATCCCCAGCATCACACAAACTGGGTATGGTAGTGCACACCTGGAATCCCAATGTTCAGGAGGTGGGAATATGAAGACCAGAAGCTCAAGGGCAGATCATCTACCCCAGCTATGTAATAAATACTAGACTAGCCTGACCCCACATAAAAGACTCTTTAAAAAATTAAAAGATTAAATATACATTTTCCCAAAATAACAGTAAAACAAACACTTCCTATCTTGGACTGAGATTTGGTTGAAAAGTGTCTTTGTGTCCTTGGTAGCACTTTTATCCAGCTTGAAAGGACGTAGGGAGAAAAATCTTCAAACTCCGACAGAATCCTCATGACTGTACCTGGATTTGGGCTTCTCCTTAAAGAAAACCTTGATTTCAGAGCCTTTTACCATACATGTGGAATGAAAAGCATCAGTTTTCTTGTTTTGTCTTGTTTTAAACTAGAAGGTCCTAGAATTCTTGATATTTTCCTCAAATTCTTTTAAAAAAATGTGAAGGTCCTTTGTACCTCATTGATTCTTAAAATCCAGTTGATACTTTCAACATTCTACCTGGAAATTTTCTTAACCAAAGGCAGAAGTCCAATAGACAGTTTCCATAGTTCACTTTTTAGCAGGCAACTATGTTGCCGAACTTTACTAGGTGAGCAAGTTTCTGGTATTCTTCACAAGCCTTCTTTTTTTTTTTTTTCAGGGGAAAGCAGGAACGCAGTCCCCCACTACCACAAATTATGCAGTCGAGTTTCCCGCATTTGGGGAAATCGCAGGGGTCAGCACATCCGGAGTGCAATGAATAAGCCTCCCCCTGGGAAAACCACCTTCGTCTTCACAAGCCTTCAAGAGTTGCCTAAAACACTCTCACACAACCTGACAGTATTTGGTTATACTTTTATAGCATACCCAATATCTATAGTACTTTGATAATTTATGGTTATTCTTTGAAGAGATAAATGCTAAATGAGTATAAATTAGATAAGAGTAGGGATGTGGAAGGAATGATTCAGAGCCCAGCAACATCTCTAAAGAGACGGGGACATTTCTAAAAGTGTTAGTATAGGATTGGAGTCAAAAATGAGAGGCCACCAAGACAACTGAATTACGTCTAATTATGTCTAGAGCAATCGCCCTGAGCCTCAAGAGTTCTGGACTCACTAACAAAACTCTCTCCACTATAAAAAAGAACCCCCATGCCGTCCTGAATGGATGTCACTAAACATTTGACTTAGCAAGTTCATCTTTTTCTGAGGACAGGGGCACCAAATGGACTTACACTGTGGTCTGGCCTCTTGTGTAGCTCTGTCTCTGATCAGACAGACACTGGGTGGGATTGTGTGCTTGGTTTTGTCAATGCAAATTTGCACTGGGTTTGGGCATCCACTTATAAGCTTGATGTGTGTATTCGCTTGTGAGAGATAAGGTCTCCCCACTGTGCTGTCAAAGCCAGGTTTCCAGCCTGGGTACTTTGCAGGTGACAACCGCTGTACTAGTCCATAAAGTATAGGCTGTGTTGAGATAACACATGCATTCTAAGTCTCACAGAGCTTAGAATAAGCAAGGACTGCGTCTGTGTTCATTAGGCTATAATTTATTCTCCTTTTTATTTGTTTCTTTTCTTATTTATTTATTCCTTTCTTTCCTTCTTTCCTTTTTCTTATGTGCGTATGCATAATTTTCAGTTATCATATATAGTAAAATATACAAAACCTCAGAGTAAAGACTGACAAGTCTTTAATTTTTCCCACATTCCTAAGACTCCTGGCAGATTAATAAAAGAGAATGTTTCAACCACAGAAAAATTTCTCTTGTGCCCCACTTCAATAAATATGCCTGCAAGAGAGAGAGAGAGAGAGAGAGAGAGAGAGAGAGAGAGAGAGAGAGAAATCTGCTATTCTAACTTCTTTGCTTCTTCCTAAAATTTTGTATTAATAGAAGCAAAAATTGAAAATTCATGTGCCTGGCTCCCTTCACTTAAAATTATTGCATATTACTATGTGTTGTTACAGTTCATTCATCCTTATTGCTGTGTAAATTTTTAATGTGTGTACCAACAACAGATTGTAACTTCTGGGACACGTAGAGCTCTTATGAATACATCAGCAGTGAACTTCTTTTTTTTTTTTAACACAGTCTCAGGCAGCACAAGCTGCCCTCAGACTCTCTGAGTAACTAGGAATGAACTTACACTTCTAACCCTCCTGCCTGTTTCCCCAGTGCTGGAATTATCGGCCTATACCACCATAAGTAGTTTATGCTGTGCTGATGGAACCCAAGGCTTCACACAAGGACTCCATCAACTGAGCTACACCCCCAGACCTACATGTGCTTTTGTTTGCCGTTCTGAAGTCATATGCTATTCCTTCTCTTGGGTATATACCAGGCAATGACATTGCTGGCTCATGGCAATGGCTACGTGTGTAACTTTGGTAGATGCTGTTCCTTGTTCTGGTTTTTGTGATCCATGTCTTGAATTGGTTTGATGATATGTCTGCTTACATTCTGTTTCTAGAATCCAGTCATTGTCCTCAGCCTATGTAAAGTAGAACGGGAACTGCCCTGTATGCTGTGTATGAAGTGAGCCTTGTGAGCCTATGATGATTACATGTGCTGCAAACAGCAACCACGAGCATCACGGCTAGATGATAATCTTTGTTGACTATTTTTCATCCGTTTCAGTAACGTGATTGATCATTTTAAATGAACATCTGCACATCACTATACCAAATATGAGTTGATCAGTTTCTAATAACTTTAGATTTTTTTAAATCAACCTTTCTATGATCATAAACTCATTCAAGGCAGGATCTACTTCAAATTCGTCTTCACTTCTCTGACTTTCTGGGTACAAACCAGCATTCCATGGTGGCTAGAATCAAGCAAAGACCAGGGTGCTCCTCATTAGTATTAGCTTGTAAAAGGTAAGACTGCGTACAAGAATTCACTTCCTGGCCTGCTTTGAACAGAAAAGGAATGAAATGAAATTTCCTTGCTCACTAAATCTCTCGGGATTGGTTTTGTGGTGGAGGGAGCATCTCTTTTAGGAAAACTAGCTTGCGTGATAGAGAAGCCAGTTGGCGGCCATTTGCTCTCAAACTGTTGAATGTTGTCTGTCTCTTTAAAAAATACTTCACTAAAATTCAGCCTCTATCTTCTGACGATTCCTTCCCTTACACTGTAGGAATTCAAGTAATTAATAAACTGTAATTCCCTCACGTTACATTTGCTTCTCCTCTGGCTGTAAATTAGAGATCTTTGTATGTGTTATTTTGGCAGATCTGTTGACTTTGTAAATCCACGGGTCTCATAGTCCGACAATTCTAATCTAGACCATTATTCTATAGATATATTGAACAAAAAATTCTCCAGGCCTTATCATAAAACAAAAAATAGCAAAAATGCATATGTTCATCTTAAGTAGACATGTGCAAATTATGATGTAATTACCAACATTAAAAAATGAAATCAAAAAGAGAAACGTGGCCATACAACTATCGAAGGATATTCATTATATTATATTGAAAGAATAAAATCAAAAGTTGTTCCATAGCACTCATTGATTAAGGAATACTTCATGTACATAGTGACAGGCATGTTTGCATAGTCGTTGAAAGTGGTATGTATACACAAGGATACAAAGGAATGAGAGAGCATCTCACCTTTCACTTATGAACTACTGTGTCATTTTTCTAACTTTCATACATTATACTTTATGGGGCTGGGGGAACCATAGAACCATGTAGAACAGGCCTGAAGCAAGGGGGGCTGAGGCACATTCAAACCCTGGACATCTCATCCTGACATCATCAGGAGTAGAACTCCTCCCTACCTGCCCTGGGCCTTCATATCCCAGTACAATAGACCTGTGCCCATACCTTTGCCTCACTAGAGAAGGTCACATAGCCCAGTGGCCAGGTTACAGGTTAAACTTCCTTTCCCCTAATAAGGTCATGTCTGTCAGCATCTGGAATTCCTCCTTATGCAAACAAAGCACCCCATACACACTCTGTGGCTGGGACTAATGATATACAGTTACCCCATAGCCTTTACTCACCCCAAAAGTTTAAATAGCCTATGTTCCTCCAAATTAAACAAGCTGTTCAATGAAGCCTGCCTCTGGAGAGTTTGTTCACAGAGGCCTGTGGTCTCCATCACCCCCGGCCATTCCTGCCTCCCTTTCCCTCTCAGGCCACCCATCTGAACACAAGGCAGGTCATGCAATTAAGGGAGATGGAGTGGGAGGGAACAGCAATACTTACTAATATTGTTCTTGCTGTCATTTATTTTTAGGTCGGAAGTGCTTATTGTTCTGAGTCATTAAGTGTCAAAAAAATCAATATTTCACTTTCCTTTCATTCCAAGCTAACAATATTTGCTTACATATAGAATTAAAATTCACAATAAAGTCCCCATCATGTTTTAAAAGAATTTGCTTTCTTGTATGGAATTTTGTTAACTAGATAGGGAACGTTATTGAATTGTCTTTTTTCTAATCTGTACTCATAACTTTTGTCTTCCCTGGGACAGAGTGACTGACATAAGCAGCTATAGGAAGAAGGGTTTATTTTGGCTCACAATGTCACGGTCTAGTCTCCCCACTCATGGCGGAAGGGGCATGTGCCAGCAGAGGTCCTTACCCCAGCAGACAGGAAGCAGGGAGGGGAGAGGTGCATCGTGGAAGAGGGCAAGGCACTATATAGCCCTAAGTTCAGGCTCCTTAGTAGCCTAATGCCTCCTAGTAGCCCCTACCTCCTACCATTCCCAGCTCCTAATGCCTTCATACTATAAGTCCATCACAGGGTTAATTCACTGATCAAGTCACAGTCTTCAGGGCCTATGTCAGACTGGAACACCCAGTCATGGACACACCCAGAGGAGCACTTTGCTAATCTTGTAGGTGTTAAAATCACTATAGCTTCACTCTCGTGACCTCATTTTCACTACCTTATAACTAACATACTATTTTCCACCATTTGATCATAGACAATAATTACAGCAGCACCGTCAGTATCTATGACATTATCACCAGAGAGTTCACAGATCTATTCTTGTTACAATTAATACAAATGTCTGAAAAAAATCATTAATTTGCTCTCAGGCATTATATAACTTATAGTTGTTGCAATATCATAAAAATTAGCATTTTTACAACTAAGTAACTTATTTCTTTTATTATCCTAAGTGTTCTAGTTTATACATTTCAAAGTATTATCAGAAGAGATCTATAGTGGTTCCTAAGTTCCAAAGACACCCATGACCCAAACCTATGCTTTAAATGACTGTACCAGCTTTCTGGCAAAATCTTTGCAACTCCCATATGCCTTGTCCTTGCATGGCAGCTTCCTTTCTCACCACTTTCTCTTTCCAATCAGTTTAGAGAGAGCTGGAAGACTCCAGTCAGACATGCACATGGCCGCACTCAGCATTTCTGGGATGGGAAGAACCAAAGCTTTCTGCTTTGCTTTCTTATTCCATCCCAGTGTCTGATCCAAGGGGACCATCTATTAATCTGTCTTTTCAAGGACTATAATTTTGGTAAGGAAATAACCAGTATGTAAAACAGCATGCTATGGTAAAGCTGGAATGTGCATATTAAATTTGAATTTGGAAAAGGTTAGTGCCACGTTCCTTCCACTTCCTGTTAAATTTTCCCCACTCTACTTGTACTAATACACCAAGAGGTCTGTGTTCCTCAAATGAGAAAATCGAAAGCACTGTAGGTTAAGCGTTTATTCAAAGCCACATAGTGAGTTAGCAACAGGGCCAAGACTAACTGTGAGCCTGTCTCCTCTCTAACGCTTTTCCTCTCTACTCACTGAGATACATCTCCTTCCTTTCCAGGAGCTAATGGTGCTGATGGAATAATCTACAACCTAGTAGGAGAAAACCACATTGTGTTGTTTGTTTTGTTATCATATCTATGCCTCTCTCTAAAACTGTTCAATCCACTGGGCAAAACGTCTCTTAGAACTCTTGATATGTTGCAAGGACCAGCCGAGCTCTAGAGAAACAGCCTTGAGCAAGACCCAGTTTTCACCCATGTGAAACCTGGTCCATTTTCTAACAGTAGTGGGTGCCAGGGAAATAGCTAATCCCTATTCCCTTCTCTTGGTGACTTTCTATTTACCTTTCAAGATTCCAGTCAAACACAACTTCTTTATGAGGCCTTCTGTATAGAATTAGGTACTTTTTTGCTGAGACTACTATGTACGAGGGCTGTTAGGGTCACACTACAAGTATTTTTACCCAATAAAGCATTGCCCTGACCCTCATTTAAAACTTCATAGGATTAAGGTAGCCTAAACCACCAACCAAAGAGTACACATGGAGAGACCATGCAGATGTAGCCAAGGATTGTTTTATCTGGCATCAGTGGGAGGGGAGACCTTGGTCCTGTGAAGGCTCAATGCCCAGTGTAGGGGAATGCTAGAGTGGCAAGGGGGAACTGGGTGGGTGGGGGAGCACCCTCATAGAAGCAGGAGGGAGGGGGAATGGGATAGGGAGTTTGTGGAGGGGAAGCAGAGAAGGGGGATAATATTTGAAATGTAAATAAATAAAATAATAAAAATAGCATGTAAATAAATAAAATAATCAATAAAAAACAGCATAAGATCCACATCTCTGATACCACATAACAACAGTCTTTTTAATTTGGTATTTTGGTCAACAGCTTCCTGCTACCCTCCTTGTATATATACCCCGTGGCCAGGAGGAACAATGAACATTGGCTCTTTCATTCTGTGTCATACTGTATGGCCATGCACAGCGTCTGGTAATAGATATGTGAATGAATGGAACTGTGTGCAAAAAGCGATCACAGGCTCCTTGTTCTACTGTAACTTTCATAATTTTAAATGTGGGCCAGGTAATGTCTTATGGGGTCAAAATACTTGTGGTACAGCTCCTAGTAGCCTTGGAACCTGTGAGCGAGTCCAGATGTGAGGGTTACATCTATAACTCAGTACCCCTGCAGTGCAGATAGGGAGCAGAGGCAGACAAAACAACTGGAAACTAGGCTAGCTGGCCCAGAGAAAAGCTGCAGAAATGAGGAAGACCCCGCCTCAACAAGATGGAGAGGAAAAACCAAGTCCCATAAGTTCACCCTCTGAGCCCCTCTCCCCCCACACCCAAACACATACTAATTTAATGGCATTCCTTATTGGTAATTTTAAATGATTGATAAACCTCCTTTGTATTGTTTGGGCTATTAGTCAATTAGTGACCAATATAAATGGAAACAAACATATATGCATTTGTTGGCTGTTTTTGATTATAAAATCTTAAGTCTGTTCAGGAATGTATTTTGGAAATCCACCCCTTTTATTCTAATTTATTTAAGTTGACATTCTAATCCAAACCCACTAATATCTACACCTCCAAATTTATTTAATTCTGCATGACCTATGACTACAGAAATTGAATCCCTAAAGACTCTCAGTTTCACAATTTGGCTAGCTCTAACTCCTTAACCTTCAGAAAATTCTTTTTGAATGTTTGTTGACAAGGCAGATATCTATGGTTTGAGAAAAAGAAATCAAAATTAGTTCCATATTTGTGTGTCAGGGAAAGATCTGTGGTCCCTGAAAAGGGGTAGCTGTTTCCTTCTGCCTGGATCTTCAGACTGGACTCTCTTCCACAAATGATAACGTTAGAAAGCCCAGGCTGCTGTGATAGATGGTCCTACGACTTGGAACTTGAACTCTATCTAAAAACAGGCCAAGGGTTATTTTTAAGGCTGAAGAAGAAATAGTGTCTTGCATGTCTTAATTTCAGATCTCCAAACGGCTTTTGCAAGATGTGGAAGTTGTCATTCATCTTGAAGCCGATAAGCCCTTGGTTTGGAAACAATGACCTACATGGACCAGGTTATTTTGTTCTTTCTGAACCAGATGCTTCTGGAGTGGAAACTTGACAGATGCATTTCCAGAAAGCTAAGGTTTTTGGAATAAGAATATTTTAAAAATCATCTTTACTGCAATAAGAGCTATGACTCTACAGCTTTCTATGTCTACTGTGTGCTATTGTTTATTTTAGTAGAAATGCTTGGACTTCCTGTTTAAACAGCCCCTCTGAAATCAGAAGTGAATACTTTAGGACTATAGAAAACTACAGGGAGCTGGAGAGACAGCTCAGTGGTTAAGAGCACCAACTGCTCTTCCAGAGGTCCTGAGTTCAAGTCCCAGCAACCAATGGTGGCTCACAACCAACTGTAATGAGATCTGATGTCCTCTTTTGGTGTGTCTGAAGACAGCTACAGTGTACTCACATAAATACATACATACATACATACATACATACATACATACATACATACATCCTTTAAAAAAAAGAAAGAAAAGGAAAGAAAACTACAGTTGTGATTTGAAGCTCACACTGGATAAAAAGCCTTAAAAGCCAACGGGACTGGGCAGGATCTGGTGTATAAAGCCTGACCTGCTATTATCTCATAGGTAGAGTTACTCAGACATGGTCTTTGGTATTGTGGTCCCATAGGATATGGTTTGTATGTGATGATCCCACAGAAGCTACAGGGCTCTGAATCAGAAAGAACCAGAGCTTCCTAGAGAGTGTGGGCAGGAAATGAGGTTATAGAAACTGAAGGAAGACACTCTGTCTTCTGTTTGGGACTTGTAGTAAAATGAAATACACTGGAGGTCAGTCTAAAAGGGAGAAGATAAGCAGAGCCCACCAGACAGCCAAATATGAGAAACTAGGGAGAAAAGCACTTTCAAAACTCCCAAGCTATATAGTCTGTCCTTTGGAAGGACTGGGAGCGTTCAGAATTAGTCATTTTTAAATGAGTCAGTTTTACCACACAGACAGATCCAGCATTAGGAATATCTAGCAAAGAACACAAGAGCCTTTCCTCACCCACTGAGGCCAATATAGCTGAGGTGTCATCAGGTCTGGGACAGCAGGAAGAAGGAACAAGAGTGATGGGCCTATGGTGAGAATCTGGAGGTGCAGGTGGCCAGGGAGTACGGATGAATGGAACATATGAGCAACTGTGAGGTGTAATAGCATACCAGTGAAAGAAAAGCCTCATAAAAGACATTCCTGTCATCAGATGAGATGAAAGTTTAAACCACAGTAATTCAAACATGACAAGGCAAACCTGACCTCATCTCTAATCACAGTGTACTGGAGTCAGGGAAAACTGGCTATACGTATCCAGAACGCACCATAAAATGCAGTCTTTGTACCTGAGCGACCATTTAATGTAAGACTTGAGCAACCTAACAAACCCTTAAAGGATTCCCATCTAAATTTATGGAAAGTGCATTCATCGCTTCACGGACATCACTCTTTGACCTGTATTTTATTAATGGCATATCAAATGCCACCAGGTACCAAGCAGTGCAGCAGAAACAGGCGCAGATCTGGTGGAGACTTTTCAGAGTCCAAGGTAGAATTAGGATCATATGTTTAGTCTATTCCCATTAGTGGTGAAAGTTGAGGCACTCTCACGAGGACCCCTTTTCTTCTAGGTATTCTCAGGATGCTCTGGTGAGAACAGACCAATGACCTGGTCCCTTTGGCTTTCACTTCAAACTAAGTCCTGTATCCATGCATCCACTACTACTGAATGATGCTTTGTGGTGTTATTGAAACATGGTCTCTTCCTTCTGATTGTGCTGCCAGATCACTGTATGGAGGTTATGTCATGAGTGAGCCATCTCTCGATGCCATGCCTAGTAGAGAATGCCACTGGGCTATATCTTGTTGTCTGTAGCATTCTGTGCCGTGTCCTTTTCATCTAATGGAGTCACTCTCCTTCAGACAGCATCAAGCTGTGAAACCTCACATTAGCTACTCAGATGCTGGCTACTTCACAGACTGCACAACCAGAGGCCAGCTTCCCTTGCATCTTAACCCTACAAATACAAAGGTCCTATTTTCATTCCTTTCTCAGACAGCAGGCCCTTTCATGCCTCCAGCCAAAGAGACTTCTTAGGTGGTCTCCAGAGCCACCACTCTCCTGGCATCATTTCTTTGTTGACCTTTACATACCGAAGGTTCTTCCTTGCAAGTGGAATTTAGATAGCCTGAGATAAGAGCCCGAACTCCAAATCCCAGGATTCCTGCTTCTGGAGAAGCCATAGCTTTTGTGCCTCAATAATTCTTCCTGTGAGACTCTCCCTAAGTACAGAGAAAATGATAAATGTAGTTCCTTCCAAGACATTCTTTTATCAATGATTAAAAGACAGTAAATGGGTGCCTTTGTGTGTTCTCTTGTGCAAGAAGAAAAGAAAGTTAAAACGCACAAAGACTACAAAATAGTGGGCTCATCCAGGTAAAGGCTCAAGTGCTTGGGAATCTGGAAAAAGAACCAGGATAAGCTCAAATAGTTTGAAATTAGCCTTGAAAGCAGTCTAGGAGTTGGCCTGGTAAACAGAGGATTATTAAGGCACCCCAGGCGTTCATTCAGTTCTTGTTCACTCTACAAACACTATTGGCTATGCATAGTGTGAGTGACCCTACTCTAACTGTTGGAAAGGGGGCAGGGACAAGCAAGAGGCCTTTCTGCTCTCCTGGAGGCAGAGAGAAGGCAAAGAGCTGTGACAGCATAATGCCTTGTCTGGGTCTCTCCTGGTGAGTCTTCTGCTGGTGATTCTGATAGTAGCTGTATCCGGGACTCACTAGATATGAAACTCTTTTAGGGGAAAGGCTGGGGAAATGGATATTTTAATTGAAGACTTGATAAATACTATGGCATTAGAAGTGCATTAGAGATGCTTCAGGAACAAAGCAGACACTGTACCTTACAAGGTAAGGAAAACTAATGGCTAAGAATTATGGGATGAACATAAGTTCTATTAGGGAAAGACAAGGACATGTCGCAAAAGGAACTTCCTGTAAAGGTAAACAATGTGTATAGGCCGGCGTCCCTATTAAACTTGAGACTCTGACACAACCATATGAATTGAGGGATGACTAACACTGCAGGCCAATCAGGCTTGTGTAACACATTAGTACAGTAAAACTAGTCAGGAAGGACTTGGGAGGTAGCTCAGTAGTAGAAAAGCTGACCAGCATACACAAGGCCGTATCATATAGTCAATTCCCCAGCAACACACACATACACACACACACACACACACACACACACACACACACACACACACACACACACACAGAGAGAGAGAGAGAGAGAGAGAGAGAGAGAGAACTAATCTAGAAAGTCCGTTGAGAGCATTATCAAGTAAATGAAATCATAATACTATGTTAGCCAGCCAATTCATTGATCAGAAGAAAATCAATGCACGTGAAAACTAAAAATTCAAATATATAGGAACTTGACAATGTTGGAAGCTAACTTTTCTCTTGTTTCTATTACCATTCAGAAGTGGTTCCTCATTTCCAAGCTTAGTGTCACTTGTTTCTTAGTGTGTTTACATTTCTCCCAGATAGAGCTTATGAAGTCACTTCAGATTTGTTATCTTTTAATTTGACTTCTCTTGGCTAGCTTTCTATGTTAGTATATAGAATTACATATTCTTTTTAAATGCTTTTTGTTTTAATCATGTTTCATCCTTCACACACCGTATAAATACACCTTCAATGTAAAAGAAAATATTAGAGAACTCTATGTAATTCAGGGGTCTGCCTTTACCTCTATCTCCCATTGCATGACACTTCCTTTCCCATAGGTAATCATCGCTGTCTGTTAAAATGGGTCCTCCTACTTTTTCTCTATGTCTTTCCTCCTCTCTTTCCCTCCCCAGGCACGTTTCCCCACAGATTTGGATTTTCTGCTTTCATAAATGAAATGATGAACAATGTTAACTTTCGGTCCTTATCAAATTTCAAAGCCTAGAGAACACTCAAGAAGGACTGCACTCTGTCTACGACTAAACCCCTTTTCCCTCAAGGCCGTCCACTCCTATCTTGCTTGTATTGCTTGTATTGTAGCCACTGAAAACATAGCATAATAACTGGGAATTGAGCCACCCAAAAGAACGAGGTGCCTTAGCAAGCCCTTGGCTCTCTCTTAAAGCTGTAGCATTATAAAATCAATCCAAGAAGAAGAAAATATGGAAAGGGATTTAAGGGAGAAATATGGACATTTTGGGGCCCTTGTGCACCTACGCCATTGGTTTTATATATGGTCCGCTCCAGGACTTGGGTTGCTTTCCCTCTTGCAAGTCAGGAAGACAAAGTTTGAAGCATGTAAAATCTTGGATAAAATGCAAGAAGGAAGGTCAGTGATTGGAAGAGAAATATGCAAGAAGAGCCAAGTGGGAATTAACTCAAAGGCATTATGAAAGTTTGCTTTAGTGAGTTAGAATTGCAGCCTGTGTCCCATATTTCTCAACAAATGCCCTATAGGAACTTTGTAAAGCCCCAGAGTCCTTAACTAGCGTTACTTAAGGTAATTTTATGTGTCTGTTTGTACAGATTATTTGCTAGCTTTTGAGTAAGAAATGATCTCAAAATACCCTCGTGTCTACTGATATCCTAAGGTAAAGGAATGCCCTGGAAGGGTTCCCATTTTCCAAATGTAATATTTTCCAAAATAAACGTCAGAGTCACTGCATGGCTGATAGCATGTGAACATTTTAATTCACACAATAATATTCTGGGGGTTATGGAAGCTTGGCCTTTGTCCAAGAAGTTTGGAACTCCCAAAGTTGGCTGTTTCTTCTCTGTAGGGGGAAGAAGGAACATGTGACTCAGAATTGGTAAATTGGAGAGGAGGTCACAAACTGCACAGAGTTAAGGAAAGAAAAGTGGAGTGTAATCTGCAGTGGGAAGAAAGCCAGTTGTACAGAAGGGAAAGACTGGTTACCATTAAAGCCTACCAAACTAGGAACTCAAAGCAGACAGGAGTGAGAGTTAACAACCCCTTTGCTTCTCTCTCTCTCTCTCCTCTCTCTCTCTCTCTCTCTCTCTCGGGATGGGGCTGGCATAATGAGGTCCAGATGTCAGTTTTACCGCAGGTCCCTCCATCATTCAGCCTATGTAGCTGCCGTGTTTACCCCTCTCAAGGATCCTACCCAAATGGGTTTGGTTGCCACTACCAGATGACATCACATTATGGGGACGATCTGTACCTTTGTCATGGTCTGTGAGATTCTTGAGACCAAGATGTAAAACTCACACAATTTGAAAGTTAAATGGTGATTGACTAAATCTCTCTGGATAGAAATGAACCTTGCCTTCTAAGAGTTCCCTCGATGCATTGCATTTGCGTCATTCTGTATACTTTTTCACGTTCTATATTGGTCATCATTTCCACACGATACCTCCTCTATTAGACTCGTAATTCTTTGATAGAAGAGATGAGATAATGAAGAAATAATGAATGTAAATTATTGGTACCATGTCCGATAAACGAAGGATGGCTATCATTATTTTTATAACAAGGTGCCTAGAAAATCAAAAAGGTTTTCATATCTACGAACATGAAAAATATAAAGAAATCACACTGGAATAGAGCATCTTTATTTTGTAAGTCACTTGAATGAACTATGCAACTACAAGAAACCCACTTGCTTGAAATAAGGGAACAATGGGATAGATTTAGCCTTAGATGCATCTCTTCTTCCCCATTCCCTTAGATAGAAAGCTGAGAGAGAGGTTAAGGGTGTGAGTCAATGGTGAGCTATATTTTCCAGGGGTCACTGTGCATGTTGTGATCTGTTATGATGGATATGTGGATGATACTACTGAACTAGTTCAAAGTGGCAGCTCAGAAAAAAGAAAAGGAAAACAGGCTCTGGCCTGTTTGAGGTTCTTGGTTACGTCACCTCAAATGATTGCGAACAAGGGCTTCTAAGAAGCCCTTGCTGTAAGGGAAGGGTCAACTGCATAGGGCTGGGCCAGCAAAGGTTTCTGAGTAAAGCTGGGTGCCGCTGGGAAATAATGGAAGATACTGAATGTAGACTAAGGCCTCTGAGCAGCTGAACCTTATATGCAAAGTCCCTGTAGTCAACATAGGCTCTGAGTAGCTTCTTCTCAGATTTAAGAAATAATAGCTTCTGTCCAAAGAGCTCCAACCCGCTTCTAAAAACCAGGTGAGACCAACTAAACAACCAAACCCAATCAACCAAACCCAAGCCCAGGGACCTGCGAAGGCACACAGCAGGGGCCCAATATGGCAAAACAGAACAAAAACGTTCTTGGGTCTGTATCTCACTGGTCTCCAGACCTGGCTTTTAGGAATGGGTCATAACACACTTTGGTGCAAAGAAATGTGTTGACTTCTTAAAGAATTCAGGAGGAAGAGACACTTGAGTTTCTGCTCATATAGCTCAAGATAGTACACTTGACTGGAGAAATTAAAGAGATAATAATCTGGGTGCTGAATGCGGTCCAGGAGCTTTTAGATTATTTGCTGTCAACTCTACCCCCAGATCATTTGGCACCCAGTGGGTGCAACGCAGGAAGTACACTTTCATAATGAAATTGAGGGTTCATAACTTTTCATGTGGAATCTGAAACACACAGGGGGGGGTAGAGAGAGGAGAGAGGGAGGGAGAAGGGAAGGAAGGAGGAGGGAGGAGAGAGAGAGAGAGAGAGAGAGAGAGAGAGAGAGAGAGAGAGAGAGAGAGAGAGAGAATTCTCAATGTGAAGCAGTCTCCTGGGGCCTCTCCAGTAAGGCTTGGGCCTCTGCAAAGGCACCTTTGCCACAGTACCTTCCTGCTCAGGTCTGAATAAGGGCGGGATCTAGAAATCTGTAACATTTCACCTGCTGTTCCTCCTGTGAAGTCAGGGCAGCTAAGAATGGATTTTCTCTGATGTTCATTTTTCCTCTACATTTGTGCTCAGCTCAATGGTGATCGCTGACCAGATACCCGATTGGGTGCAAAGCTCTCGCATTCAAAGAAATGGAGTCACTCACTCTCACTGCTTGCAGATATAATATCAGGATGGCAATACAGGGAAAACAGTCTTGCAGTTGCTTTTCCTGAGTCTACATTTAAGGTGGGCAATATGAGGTCTGATACTTGCACAGAGTGAAATGATTATTAATTTAAGCAATTTAACATCTACATCCTCTGATGGCTACCTTTTAAAATGGGGGGAACTATGTAGTTTTATTGAAGCATGATTAAAATAAAGTTTACACACTTAGGATGTGCAATGTGATTTGATATATTTCCATATTGTGAAATGATCATTACTGTTAAGCCACTTAATCTAGTTATGTCTTAAATGAATGGTAAGATCATTCAAGAACCGAGAAAATAGCCTTGTTGGGGCACCAGTGGAAGGGGAAGCCCTTGATCCTCCCAAGGTTGGACCCGCAGTTCAGGGGAATATGGGGTGGGGCAGTAAGGGGGATGGATGGGGGGAATACCTGTATGGGAGGATGGGGGGGCCTTTTGGACAGGAAACCGGGAAAGGGAATAACATTTGAAATGTAAGTAAAGAAATACAATAATAATAATAATAATAATAATAAGAAGAAGAAGAAGAAGAAGAAGAAGAAGAAGAAAGAAAGAAAGAAAGAAAGAAAGAAAGAAAGAAAGAAAGAAAGAAAGAAAGAAAATATAAATAAAACAAACAAACATTTCCCAGTGGAAGTTGCAGTGTGTCATTCTATGTCATATAGTATACCCTTTTATCCAAACAGCTGACTTGCAAACATTCATTGCAATGAGTCAACGGTGGGGTTCAAAGCCTCTGGCTTGTGCTACACTGTGAATACTGGATCCTCACCTGGACCTCTTCGATATCTTGTGTCATGAAGATCCTGCAACTTTAGTTCTGTAAGACTGGCTCCTTTACATGCTCCAGCAGTCCATTGATGGGGTAGATGTTGGGGTGAGCCCACTCAAAGCCCTGGATCTGAGCCTGGGTAGTAGCTGAGTTGTTCAGCCCTTGCCAGCTCTCCTGTGCCCACACCACCAGGAATAGCTCTCCCACACTTCACAGATGAGGGGCAGGGACATCTCTCCTGCTGCTCATGCCCTCAGGGCAGGCTCTCCGATGCCCATAGCACTAGTCAGGTCTACTGTATTGCCTAAGCAAGGGTTCTGATCAGCTCTACCCCTGCCATAGGCAGCAAGGCATGGGGATGAATCAAGAAACATCGATGCTACAAAACGTTTTAGTTCTAGGAACTATGCTATTCATGAAATCTCCAGCGTTTACTAATCTTGAAATTTAAAGTTTGTACCCCTTGACTAACATCTGCCTGTTTTCACCGCCACCCTCTCCGGGGTACCAACAGCCTTGCCTCTCTGTGTTCAACATTTATCTGACTTTCTTCACTTAGCATCATGTCCCCAAGGTTCACCGATATTTTCACAAATGACAGGTTTCCTTTCTATGGCTGAAT
The DNA here is from genome assembly GCF_011064425.1 of Rattus rattus. Classification (NCBI taxonomy): domain Eukaryota; kingdom Metazoa; phylum Chordata; class Mammalia; order Rodentia; family Muridae; genus Rattus; species Rattus rattus. The sequence goes on along the minus strand of NC_046155.1, from coordinate 111,784,597 downwards.
GATTGTCTATTGTACATGTGACACAGTTTATTATCTATCCAACTAAAAGCAGACACTGAAGGATATTGTCGTGTCTTCACTACTGCGGGACTCCTAAGTCATGGTGGGCCTGTCTTTAATCTTGGACCCTATGTTTAACTCCTCCATACTTTTCCCATAATGCCCGTACCAAGTTACATTCCCACCATCGGTGTGCACAGATTCTCTTTTCTCTGCGTCCTTACCCAACACCGTGAGCGTAGACAGAATGCTAACCAGCATTAGGTCAATTTACCTATTCGTTCATTCACTTACGATTATTGTGTGTGGATAAGTGCATGAGTGTCATGGTGCATCTGCGTAAGCCCCAGAACAGCTACACGGGTCAAGTCTCTCCTGCCTTGACCTGAGTCTCCAGAGTTTTATGGAAAGCACTTGGTCCCTGAGCCATTCTCCTGGCTTTCTGTCTTTTTCATAGTAACCACTGTGTGTATAACAGGTGGTGTAATGTCTTACTGGGACTCTGATTTGCATTTCTTTGGAGATTAGTGATACTGAACACCTTTGGGAAAGATGGGAATTTTCTTTTAGAAAATTCCAATCTTTATTCAAGTCCTTTGTCCATTCTTAGATTGGCTCATTTGATTTGGGCTATTAAGTTGCATAAGTACCTTGTTTTTGTTTTGGAGCATTATCCCCTCTTTGGCTATATGGTTTGTAAATATTTTTCCCCAAGTCCACAGGTCGCTTTTTCACTGTGTTGATTGTTCTTTGCCTGTGCAGAAGGTTGCAGTCTGATGCAGCTCCATGGCTTCCTTTCTGCCTTTGTTGCCCATGCACTTTGATGTCCTTTTCAAGGTCTTCAGCAACCCTCTGATTGCCAAGGCCAGTGAATACTTCCCATTGTCTCCCTTCATTTCTATTGAGTATTTGATATCCCAGTCACTGCTCTGATTCAAAGTCTCTCCTCCCTTTGTTTCCTGATAACCCCTTCTGATTCTCCTGTTGGGTTTCTGTGCCCCTGCTGTCTTAGCAGCTTTCTCACCTCTTCTCTGGCCCATCCCTTTCATTGTTCCCAGACCCCCCCCCTCCCCGAATCCTCCACCTGTCATTCCTTTTCACTTTGTATACAGTCATGTTGCCTCAATTACCACTCCTAATCTAATTATTCCTTTTCTTTCTTTCTTTCTTTCTTTTTCTTTCTTTCTTTCTTTCTTTTCTTTTTTTTTTTTTTTTGAGACATCATCTTGCTGTATAGGTCTTCCTATGGCTTCAACTTCTACATTCTCCTGCCTCAGATTCCCAAGTGCTGCAATCACAACTCATTACTCCTAAGTACATATTTAAACGTCTACCTTACTCTGCAGACCTGTATTTTTGTGCGCTCCACTTGGATTCCCACTGTGAGTTTAGAATATATAACAGAAAAATCTGTTCTGTTACCCCAGAGCAACACTTTGCTGCCAGAACTGTTACTCTAGGTCTTCATTCATCCAAGCAAACCAAAGACCTATGATCCAAGAGATGACTTCACGAGTAAGATTGCTGACCTGAACTCAGACCCCATCACCCATGTTAAAAAGTCAAGTACAGCCAGGCATGTAAACCTTTAACCTCCATGCTGGGAGGTGCAGAGACGGAGTTTTCTGAGTAACAACCTAGCTTCAGATTCAACCCAGCCCTGTCTCAATGGCACAAGACAGAAAGCAGTAATAGATCTAGCAAGACACCCAGCGGCTTGCTTTGACCTCTGAACACGAACACGCACCAGCATACCCATGTTCACATGCCATACTCATGTGCATACATGCACACAAAACCTTGCTCCTCCCTACTACTCTCCCCACCCACTCTCATCAATATCCATCCACTTTATGAGTTCTCTTGTTAAAACACTTCAAGCCACCCCCTTTCCTCCATCCTCACGGGCATGATCTTAATGTAGGTATCGCTGTGTCTTCCTCAAATATTAGAGCAGCAACTGTTACGTCCATCATTTTGTATTGTTTAAATACCTAGTAAATGCCTTGGCAGATTGAATTCTCAAAGCTGGACAGAACCATAGTGAGGCTGCTAGGAAAGAGTAATTTAATTTTAAAAGGATACTCATCTGTAATCCCAACACTTGGAGGGCAGAAGCAGGAGGATTCCTGCAAGTGTGAGGCCAGCCAGCCAGGGCTACTTCTGTTAAGAAGTAGAGCAAATTTAGAGTCATCTCTACAGCAGCCTTGTACTCAGGATATCCTGATATGCTTTCTTAAGTGGGGAAGCTAATCACTGGAGCTAACACACTAAGAATCATACTTGCCTGCCACTGACCTTAGAAACTGCATGTGAATACCACTTACCATGTATCAGGCAGAAGAACTGCTGGAAATCAGTTGCTAATGTCTTCATGACTGCCAGATACCAAGATCTTGCTATGACCAATGGCCAGGGATAGTAGGGTGGTCTGAGTTATGATAAATCTAATGCACATCGCAGCAAAACAGGTACTGTGATGTTCATTTAATAGATGTCATAAAAATAAAAGTGTCAAACAAAGTTACAATATTAACATTACTATATTTTTGAAGGATGCCTTTGTTCCTTGCTATTAAGGTAAACAGGAATCCCACTTATACCATTAGTTTGTGAGCCAAAACAACATTTTCTGGTCTACTGTTGTCCCAATAAAAGTGGTTTTGGTAGGGGCCCTGAAAATGACAATCCCTTTCATTCACATATGCATGCGTAAGTGTGTGCATGTACATGAGTGTTTGCATGTGTATGTGTTTCAACAGAACAATGTCTCCTGGAATTATATTTTTTTTTTCGGTCCTGCTAGAGCCATGTCCTATTAGCTTAGGAACTTCTCGCTAATTCTTTTGTCTGCTTTCAACTGCTCTTCATTGCTACATGGGATTTATCAATACACATGGCTCATACCACAGACGAACAACTTCTTAGAAAACTTTAAGGCAGACATTTGCTATGTAGCTAGCTCAGGCTAGCCCTGAACTGATTCCCCTTCTCCTAAATTTACGATAGACTGGTAATGACAACAAAAATAGAGAAATTCCTGAAAACCTTGGGAACTCTCTGAGAAAGGAACTATGGGCTTCACCAAGGTGGCCTTTTTGAGTTGATTCTTGAAGGACACTTCCGGGCCTAATAACTGCCTTGCTCAGGGGCAAACAACTGACAAAAATCACACTGTGTTCTGGGAACAATCAGAAATGTGGTGTGTCTGTGTTGAGAGAGGCAGGAAGTGAAACACCATCCTGAGCAAGTAGGTCAGGGTCAGACAGTGGAAAGCCTCGCGTGTCATGGTAGGTGATGGGAATTCGACAGGGCTAGTACTAGGGATAAAACTTAAGTAACCCCTAATATGTGCACCAAACCCAACGAACAAAGAAATAGAGCATTCCTTTATTTACTTGTTTGCATAGTAGGCGTGGTATGTGAACATGTTTATGTGCAGAGAAGGGTTCTGAGAGGAAAGAGTCTACGTGTTTTCTGCAGCAGGGGCAATCTCCCCACAGAACATGCTCAGAACAGTAGCAGAGACGCCACTGCTGTGGTGTTGAATATCTACGTAGAGGGACTGATGGTAAGGGCCACACAGAGTTTCTGAAGTTCTGGAGTTCCTAGTGGGTACTTTAATACATGTAGTCAAGGTAGCTGTGATCTGAGAGTAAGTCAGTCACAGACTAGGGATGTGGAAAGTAGTCTCATACCAGTCAGGTCCCAGCCTGAGCCTTGGCAAAACTGCTTCCGCCTCACTTCTCACCCACTGCGTTTACATTGCAGTAAACTGGCCACACTTCTTCATTTCTGTCTGACTCCATTTCTGGATCTGAGACTTGTCCCTCTGCTAAAGAGACTTATAATCCTTTTACAATGATCCTTAATTATAGAAAAGAGTACATTAAGAACTGTCCAAAGTCCAGGAATACACCTGATCATAATCATTTGTAAATTAATGTTTAGTATAACAATCGCCCTTTCTGCTTTCTAAGTTTTCTAGAAGGCAAGGTCAATTTCTCTGTATGTGTGATAATACTATGGAAGTGTATTTGTCATTTTTATTAGCTGTGGTGCTATGTTGTCTTACTCATTGTTTTCACATCTTTTTGCATGTGTAAGTATGGTGGGGTGTGTGTATATGTGTGTATGATGTGCATGCATGTATGTGTGTTTTGGTGTATGCATACCACGGTACTTGTAGTGAGGGGATGCCAACCTCAGATGTTGGCCCTTACCTCCCTTGTTTGAAACAAAGTTACACAGCAAAGGTTATGTGGCCTTTGAGCGTCTAGAGATCCTGCTGTCCCCACCTGCTCTCTCACCCTGGAGCTCTGGCATGTTGACACTGGTTACTGTGCCTGTCTTTTACGTAGGTTCTGGAAAACTCAGAACCTTGTGCTTATCATGTTTTGTTCAATAGTGTCTCCGCTGTCCACTGTTACCATGTTTGAACATACTTCCTTCCCATCCTACCTCAAATACTAAAGATATTTGCTCATTATTTGATAAAAGTGAATCACACTCCATATTGTCCTCGGCTATTTGCTTTTCTTATGTAATGATGCTATGAATAACCTTCCAAGCCAATAGATCTAGATCTAATTCATTCAAGAGATTCCGGACAAGTACGATCATATCACCACTAAATAAACCTTTAGTTCTTGATGAACACTCAGCACTTTCCTGCTCTTGCCAACAATGTTGAAATGAACATTCTTAAGTGTAAATCCCATGTCTATAAGTCAAAGGTAAGTGTAATTAAATAAATTCGATAGATTTTAAAGATGACTTCTCCCCCAAAGACTACATGCTTTTGTTACCACAAGCTTATCAACATGTCTGTGGACAGTATTCAGGGAATCAGGTGAGCTCTGAAGCAAGACTACCTGGCATGCGAGCTCTTCTATGGCCTGTGTAACCACACACTCACTAAGTGACTGCATTGTATTCAGAGTCCGTGTATAAAAACGGATGAAATGATGCTAACGGATGGAATGATGCTAACGATAACAGATGTAAAGTGTGTGAGCTGCTTCGTAGCGTCTGGCACACAGTAAATAGTAAAGGTCACCTAGGGTCACCGTTATGGGTATGGTCACAGTTAGTCATATCACCAGCCCATTGTATTACTCTACTATTTGTTTTGCCATAAAGATGTGGCAGAAACGGACCACATGAAACTCAAGAAGGTGACCAAAATGCGGATACTTCACTCCTTCTTTAGAAGGGGAACAAAAATATCCATAGGAGGTGATAGGGCGGCAAAGTTTAGAGCAGAGACTGAAGGAACAGCCATTCAGAGCCTGCCCCACATGTGGCCCGTACATATACAGCCACCAAAACTAGATAAGATGGATGAAGCAAAGAAGTGCAGGCCGACAGGAACCGGATGTAGATCTCTCCTGAGAGACACAGCCAGAACATGTCAAACACAGAGGCGTATGCCAGCAGCAAACCACTGAACTGAGAATGGGACCCCCGTTGAAGGAATCAGAGAAAGGACTGGAAGAGCTCGAAGGGGCTTGAGACCCCATATGAACAACAATGCCAAGCAACCAGAGCTTCCAGGGACTAAGCCACTACCTAAAGACTATACATGGACTGACCCAGGGCTCCAACTGCATATGTAGCAGAGAATAGGCTTGTTGGGGCACCAGTGGGAGGGGAAGCCCTTGGTCCTGCCAAGGTTGGACCCCCAGTGTAGGGGATTGTTGGAGAGGCGGTAATGGGGAGGTAGATAGGGAGGGAAACACCCATAGAGAAGGGGAGGGGGAGAGGCTAGGGGGCTGATGGACAGGAAACCAGGAAAGCGAATGACATTTGAAATGTAAATAAGAAATACCCATTTTAATAAAAATGGAAAAAATTAATTTATTTTAAAGTATAATTTGAAATGTAAATAAGAAATACCCAATTTAATAAAAATGGAAAAAATTAATTTATTTTAAAGTATAATTATACTACAAAACATATGAGAGTAAAATTCAAAGGTTGTTCCTAGTTCTGAATTTAGAAATCATAATAAAAACGTGAATACACACACACACACACACACACACACACACACACACACACAACTGAGGTTCTAGCATAGAGTTCTTGTCTAACATGTACAAGAAATTGTTTTCAATCAATTTCTGCATATATATTTTTTTTCCAGTAGACCAAAAACTGTTAAATAAATCTATGTTCTCATCACTACAAGTTTTTGTATGTTAAATTGTGTAACAAAAATTTAAGAAAGACATTAAAGGTAATAATTATGTCATAAGCAAACAAACAAACAAAAAAGATGTGGCAGAAGACGGCCCCTGCCTGGCTCACTCTGCAACCCAGGTCAACAGTTATTAAAGGAGGAAAGACCAAGAATTGCCAGCTGTCCCACAATGCTACAATTAATGTCTTTCCACAGTGTGTTCTGCAAGTGTTTCCAAACTCTGCCTGTGACATTTTGGTTTACAAAGGAAAAGAACAAGCTTCCTAAACAGCACACAATAGCAGTAGCTCATGGCCATTTTGGTACAGAATCACTGCCAAGTTTTCATGGTAATCACCAGGAAAACATCTCATTTCTCAGCCCCTTTTTATTTGAGACGATGTCAGTGGCTTTATGTGAAAGGAATCAAGCTCTAAAGAAAAACCAGGTTTTTTTTTTCTTTTTACAAAGGATGGAAAGTAAACATTACATTTTATTGAGCCACTGATTCAAGAGTGGGCCACGCTACATCTTCCCGTCTGTTTTGTTGAAGCATGCAGTGAACATTCCAAGCACATATTTACACTCAGATCCAGTTTAATGTGGATCCAAACACACGGAGAGATCAAATATTTGAAACTCCTTCTATAGATTACTCTTCTGATTAAGAGACAAAAGTGGTACTTAGCAAGCTTACAGACAGGAGGCTTTCCAAAGCAACTTTTAGGGAATGTGGGATCCACTGGCATTTCATTCAACAGGTTCCATTTGTTTGCTGAGCATTGCTGCCTATATGACATCACAGTAGGTCTGGTGAGAAGGACGCTGCTGAACCAATGAGTTTTATTAGGGTTACTTACAGAAGCAAAAATAGTTCAGAGAGCTGCATCTTCAAAACCCACCCCAGCACGGATGATAAATTCCAAAACCAGAAACATTGGAGCTCTCCACAATAGCAGGCAGTTCTATAGGAGTGAGAGTGTCTCTTCCAAGCAACTCTGTCAGTCTGAGCCTCTCTGAGGCATCAGAGCTTGTCTCTGTTTTCCAGGCTGCTTGACTGCTTTGATATTCTTCTCAGTGCCTAGGCTTGGCAAAGAGTGTATCTTAGCAGTCCCTACTGCTTTCACATGCTTGAGGGTAGGGGTTTAGTGCATCTGGTCAGTTTCAGGGACTTCCTGAAGCTTCTGAGTTGTTTTCTCTATTAAGTTTTAATTAGTCTATTTTGAAACCTCCTGCGTTTTAATGAGTTCCCCTCTAATGAGAAAATGTGTTATCTCTGAAGAAATTACCATACAACAGATGCAGAAAGAGAAATATGGCAGGATTGGGACACTGTAGCATCAACCAAAATTCCATTAGGAAAAAAAATACAGGCAGTGATATACCATGCATTGGGTCTTTGTTGGTATTCACTGAAAGGAAACTCCATTTAATCTGCCTTAAGTGAATAAAGAAATATTAGCTCATGGAATGAAATGTATAGCTATGTTGTCTTTAAGTGGGGTTTCACGGAAGGGTTTATATAGTCCAAAGCCCTACTTCTGGGTCTGGTCTCCGAGTATAAGTCTCAACCCCACAGTCTGTGTGATGGGAGGATGGCTTAGTAAAGCTCCAGTCTATGTCCTCCAGTATTCACATCTAGCAGAAAAGTCAGATTCTCTTCCATAATAGTATGATGTAATTCTTGTACGTGTTTTTTCTATGTGTCTCACAGAAGTCTGCATGTAAGTTGCAAGCTTATTCCTAAACTTCGCACAGTGATTAGAGGGATGTGGTACTCCAACTGGTCAAGACTGAGTGACAGAGGTAAAGCCAGATAGTGGGCTGGCCTTGAGAAAATGGGCGATTACATCGAGAAGGAAAAAATTCAAAGTACACAAGGGACAACATAAAGATTATCAAATACCCAGGAGGGGGAGAACTTAGGTTTATAAGTAACATAAGGAGTACACATTGTTATAAAACTGAAGTAGTCAAAAAATTATGAGCCAAACAAATCAAAATCAAATGGAAAACTTCAAATTCGAAAAAAAATTTTAAAAAGTGTGCCTGAAGCATCAACCAAAAACAAATGAGAAAACTATTGGAAATGGAAACAGGAAAGGGGCATAAATAGAGTGTTAAAAAAAGAAATAATTTTAATGAGAAAACTGTTGGTCATTATTAACAACAAAAGCTAAACTTCTGTTGGCTTTCTTTCTCATTAATAAGACAACTGTATCATACAGTGCTGATGCCACATCCTTGGTAGAAGAATAAACGAGAAGAAACCTCTGTCACATTGTCTTCTAATAGTTTCCATTTTCTACACTATCATTTTATCACTCTGTGAAATTCAAGCGAAGGAAGTTAGTTTACCTGTAGGAAAGGCTTTCTCATCAAGCCATTTTAACAGTACCAATGAAAACTATTAGAAACCAACCAAATATCTACCCAATCTAAATGAAGAAATAAAACAACTTATTTTACGTATACAGTATACACACAATAAACACAAATCGGCTGTTAAAATCCTGCTTACCCAACAGTATAAACTTTTGAGGGATTATTTCCATCTTATTTTCATACTAAAAAGTCCGAACAAAACCAACAACATACATATTTCAAAGTGTAGGTGATATAAACTATTAAATGATACAAGATTCAAGAGAAGCATGTCAAATGTACTAAATTGTTCAGAAATTCTTTCTCTACCTTTTTGTTCTGATTGTACAATAAAGGGAAGATGAACTCTGTTTCAAAACAAAAGAAGTTAATGGGTTGTGTTACCCGTGTTAAATTGACTGATCCCAAATGCCTCCCATCTCACACTGACACAGAGCCTCTGACCCCGAGGAACAGTGTGTGTCTATCTCTTTGAAGCGCCAGCCCTGCAGATAAGCTTCTAGTTGACTCGTGGGCCCAAGCATTTGCTAGCAATGCTAGATAAGGAATTCTAAACACAGAAGGAAACTGCAGGGCTATTGGCTGGTCAGTATCAGGAGAGCCTGTTGGTCTAGCTTGTGTTTCCTCTGGTCAGTGGCCCTGAAAGAATGTGAGATTACACTGTAGCTTTTGCACTCCATCCAGGATGACAGACTGTGGCACTTAAGAGTAATGGAGGAGGAATGCCAGGCTGGAAAGATAGAAGAAAAAAGGACACCCAGAAGTGAGGCATGACGATAAGATCTCCAAACAGGATTTCTTCTTCTACTTAGCAGTTTCCAAGGCCTGGGGAACAAATAAATCCTCCTAGAGAATGGTAGGGAACCAAAAGTGAGTTAAAAGTCCCTGCCACGGTCTACTGAAAAGCCGGGTACCCTGTGGTTTTTTACACCCCTACCTTATTCTTACATTTGCTAATTACTTATCCAGTGCACAGGGAAAACCCCACATGACTTCTCACGAGTTTTGCTAATAGAATCATGCAAGGCGAAAACAGGCTGACAATTAAATGCAGCTCACAGGATGCATCTACTATGATATTAGGGTCAATTCCAACCGCCAAGAAGGAAGCTGGCTGTAAGCATAACTTTAGGGAGTTATCCCAGTGGTGTAGGGCATTTCAGAATAGAGGAAGCATCCCTGAGTGAGAGGAGAAGGTTTGCATGAGAGGCGAGAGCATTGTAGAATGCTTCTCAAGGATGAAGTGAAGGACAGGAAGTGGACACATGGCATTTCTAGCTCCCCTCAGATTGATGTATGGAGAAAGGTAAGAGGAGAAAACAAACAAATCAAAAACCCACAGATTTTTATAGAGCCGAATACTTGGGCACCCTTTCCTTTGTTCCAAAATATATACCTCGTAGCTCTCTGACCACCTGAGATGCCCTTGCAAGGTTTCAAATGAAGGCACAGAAACAGGACAAGGATGTGACCTGCAACCTACAGGGATCCCATGGCCATCATATAAAAACAGCATGGATCAGCCAGACCACAGTTGACTACATAACCATGTCACCTTCAAATTGCAACCACAATCATTTGTATTTGCAAGGGACCAGCTAATGGGTCAGATGACATCTAGCTGTCGCATATACGTACAGAATTCACATGCACTGATGATTACACAGCCTCATGTGCAAGATAACAGGCACACTTGAATAATGTATATATCAAGGATATGTACATATATACATATATCTTTGATATTAGCTAACAAAGGGATGGGATATAACAACTTTATTGAGTCTTTATTGAGTCTTTACTGTGTGTTCAGGTATGTATGATGTAAAGGAGCAGAGAAAACAATCCTAACATAGTTCAGGTCAGCTACCTTGTATGTGTGTATATGTGTGCACATACATGCATGGGAGAGAGAACAGAATGGGAAATAAATGTTGCTATGCAATATAAAAATTATTATTGTCTTGTGAAGCTATTTATATGGATTGATTACCATATATCTGGCTTAACTAATTACAAGACAGATCTTACAGTTCCTTTGCAGATGAAAAAGCTTCCCCCAAATATGATATAGTCAAAAGAACATTGTTTGAATTAGCTCTTCTCCACAGGGATAGTATACATGAGAAGGCAGTGTGAGGGAAGAAGGCTTTATTTTGGCTTACAATTTCAGAGTACTATGTCATGGTCACTTGATTCCATTGTTTCTGCACCCCGTGCACCGTGAGGCAGCACACCAAGATGAGGAGAAGGAAGTAGGTCAATGTGGCACCTCATGGAGGACAGGAGGCAGAGAAAGAGCAATGGCCATTGGCAACGTGTGTTCTTCAAAGTGTGCCTCTGCTTTCAACCGTCCTGGTAGCCCGGGAAAAATGACTTCCTCAATGACTGGTCCATTGTAATGTAGCTCATGTAGCACCTTCATAATCCAAGCACCTGTCAAGAATGCCAGCAGCTGGAGATCAAGCACATGAGCCTTTTGTATCCAAACCACGACAGATGTGAAGTCGGAGGGCACTGCGTTTGTGCTTGGGATTACCTTTATTCAACTATGCTCTTGTGTTTACTTAGCCTTTCTGAGCAACGACCACCTCAAATAAATGGCCTAAAAAGCAGTGCTTGTTGTTGTTTGAGTTTTTGTTTGTTTGTTTGGTTTTTGTTTTTCTCCCAGAATTTCTCCCAGTTTGGTTTGGGAAAGGTACTGGCTCATGGATAGAAATAATCAGGAGTTGGCAACTTTTTCTGAATGTGCCAGACTGTGCATCCATTGAATATTGAAGCCCTTTAGTCGGTTCCAGCTCTGGCACTGCAATGTGAAAACAGTCATAAACATAGACAATATATACATGAATGGATGTTGGTTGTGGTGCAAGGTAAAGGCACAAAACCAGGTGGTAGCTCAGACGTGGATGTTATCTGGATACATTTAGTCTGTGGTGAGGTGACCTTGGAAGTGCTAGTGACTCCCTTTTCTTGGTGGGTATCTGTGTGAAAAGTTGCAACCACTGATCTTAAATATAAGTCTGAGAAGGTTAGGGGGAACGGTTTTTTTTTGCTAATAAAATAAAGACTAACAAGTTAGCCATATTGTTTTCCTTCAACTGAGAGATGTGTAAAATCTGGAGATGATGCACCCTTCTGAGTATTATTACACACAGAACAAAAAAGGACCAACTGCTGTGGCGCCTGCCTATACTACCAGTAATTTGGGAGGTGGAAGCAGAAAGTCCCAAGTCCAAGGCCACCCTGAGCCACTACTGTGCTTAAAGGTAGTGATATATTTCCCTGAGAAGTGAAACAAATGAAACAGCCTCTATGGGACTATTAAACCATATTTTTTTTACTCTCTATGGTGAGATTTTTCTGTTTGTAAGCCAGAACTATTACCAAGTAGTTATAATAATTATAATTATAATAACTGTGAATGTTAATATGTATGCCACAGAGAAAATGCTCAGTAGATGTTGATTTTCTCTAAACTGCATATCAAAGAAAATTGATGCAATTCTCTTCCTGATTAGCATGAACATTCTGCATAATCTCCTTTTATGAATGTGGCAACATTTTCTGAATGTGCCAGACTGTACATGTGAATTATTTTTCAGGACCATCCCTAGTTTCCCTCTAATTCTACATTTCTAAGACCTCAAGCTAGGAGAGAGAAGGGCTAGAAAGAGCATCTCATTTAGCAAGAGACTAATTATGAAAGCTGACAGACGACTGCCAAACATACTCAGTAACTATGAATCAAAGTCTCCCTCTGCTGACCCAGCCTGCATTGCATACAAAGAGCGCTCATCCTGGCCTGCAGCTGCCTTCAGATATGAACACAGGAAGTGTGTAGGCTTCCCTGCACAACTTCTGTCTCAGAGCAGACTCTCAGTACGAATTCCATGTCTTTCTTCTCTCTCCAACTTGCACTCTCAGTCTGAGGTTGTTACAGAATCAGATTAAGTATGGAAGGGAGCCCCATGAAGAAAATACCCTTATCCTGAATGTAGAAGAGAAGCTAGAGAATTGGTTATTCAAAAATTGGGAAATATATATACATACATATATATGTATGTATATTTCTTCCTTGCCCCTTCCTCTTCTATTTTCCTCCCTTTCTATAGAAGTAAAAGAAAAGCCTGTTCACACAAAGAACAGAGGCAATCTATATGTCACAGCAAGTATAGTGTGAGAGTACAGAAGGGTTAGAAGCTCCTTGCTCACCTGTTTATACACACATACACAGAGAGAGACAGAGACAGAGACAGAGAGAGACAACAGAGACAGAGACAGAGAGACAATAGAGACAGAGAGACAGCAGAGACAGAGACAGAGAGACAGCAGAGACAGAGACAGAGAGACAGCAGAGACAGAGAGACAACAGAGGCAGACAGAGAGACAGAGAGACAGAAAATTTGATACACATTTGTGGAAGCGTGAGGCACTCTTTGGATAGATGATGGCCCCTTGGAAACAGTAACGGATAATATGATCGATGAGCAGCAGTGAGTGAGCTGGCTGTCTCCTGTCTTGACCTGACTCTGAGAATTTTCATACTCTTTTATTCATATCGGTTTTGATCCAAATACAGTCCCAGATACTTTACAAAAGAAATGTCCATAGATGTGATCCCACAAATCCTACTTATAAAATCAGACAATGGCCAGGTCAAGTCCTTGGGTCAGGCCTATCCTTATCCGGGCAGTGTTCAGGCCTGAGAGGTGCAGCATCCCTTCCAGCCTGCTACAGGGCAATTGAGAAAATCCTACTGCTTGGGGAGGAGCTTCCGAACCTCCTGCTCACTCTCCCTCAGCACTTCTTATCTAGTGACGTGGGAGGTTTGCTTCTCACTTGTGCATGTGAGCCTTTCATTGCTTGTAGCTCAAAGCCTCCTACCTGCATGTTTCCCTAAGAAACAACATTTCACCTTGGTCTAGTCCCAGGGTCTTTATTATCCTAAAAGCTTGTAGCTGTAAAATGAAGAAGTGATGTTGAGGGGGTAGAGGCGAGGCTGCCTCCTTAGTACAGACTTCTCCAAGCAAGGATTCGTTTCAGTCTAATAAACTTTACAGCCTTGGATGGGGTGGCTATGCTGTCAAGCATTCTGAACTATCAAAAATCTGTCACTGTAGTATTTAAAGAATTTGATTATAAACTCAGCACCAGGAAAGCAGAGACAGGCAGATCTGCAGGACTGGCAGGGAACCGCTAGACCAATAAGAGGCTCAAAAATACCAAAGTTAAAGGCTCCTGAGGTACAACACCCTACTTTGACCTCTACATGCATACACACAATATGTATATGGAGGCATGCACATATATATATATATATATATATATATATATATATATATATATGAAAGCATATATACAAAAACACATACACAGGGGTTTGAAGATGGTTACTGTCTTCCCCTCTGGTATGGTGAACTAGCTCCATGAAACCATTTACCTACAATGTTTGCCATTTGTTTCTTACTGAGTCATGTACACAAAGTTTATCTCTACTGTCTACGTGGATTTTTTTATGGGAGGAAACTTCTGTAGACCTCACAGAACTTGGCATTTATGTATATGACATATATACAGTATTAGCTTAATTTTCAAAGGAGTACTATAATTTTAAACATTTTCTGAGTTAAACTGTCTACAACCAGAACAAACCCAAACCACTATATTCGGTCTGTCTTGGAAATGTTTATTTAAATGAAGCTAATATTTGAACCATTTATTCATGCTTCCTCTAGGGAGAGTATTTTCCCCACACTGGAATCTGCACAATATGAGCTTCTGCTACAGGCGTAAGCTATAGGCAACACCCCACCACATGCACAGGCTTACAGTTCTTTTTCCAACACAACATGAACAGGTTTACAGTTTTTTGTCTGAAATGAAACTTTTATATACAGGTATCAGAAGGTGGCCTGTATCTTTAAGGAAGATTACAGACAAAGCACAACAAAATTCATAGGAGTAGTGGGCACATAGAAGAAACTAGATTATTAGGAGGGGTGGATAGAGGAATGGGGGATTAGTTTAGACTTGCCTTAACAACAACCTCCATGCAATGAAATGTGGTAATTCAACACTAGTTGATTGAGTAGTATAATCCTTTTTGCACGAATAAATAGCCCCCAAATTGACAGTTCTATGAATTATGTTACAAGAAACATGTAACTATATCAGAGAGATTGCTTAAACAAAGGGGATAGAATTTAACAGTAGCCTAAAGAGGGGGAAATGGTAGTTTTCCCTTTAAATGGAGGTTCTAAAAGTCCCTAAGAACTTTACAAAGACAGATTTGTTTACTTGCTGTATAAATAGTATGTACTCCCTATAGAGCTAAAAATTACCCCACGCCCAAATCCAGAGACCATTAGTGTGACAACTCTGAGGGAATTCCACACAGTTCCCTTCTTACTTCTCCCACTCACTCAAAATCAGCTCCATCGTAAGACCTGTGCTTCAGATACTGCACATGACAAACACTTCCCCTGAAAATATGTATCCCAGTGTATCATAATATTATCTTCATATTCTCTCTTCTTCTCATTACCTTTAGTACAACATAGGCATCTCCATTTTAATGTAGAAGATAATGTTGTGGTGTATAAAAATGTTTTCCAGACGGGAGTTATGGACACAGCTCTGGGATTCTACTGCAGTTATTTTCATACCACTTATCCTCTTCTTTATAGAACCAAGGCTATTTGTATTCTGTTTCACAGAAAGCACATTGCAATTTGACCTGGGAACACTTTCGTCAAAGAGACAGGAGTCTTTCTGTCATCGATAATAGTTCTTGATGTGTGGATCTTAGACCCTCACTAGCAAACGTAGTTAGCAAGTTATTAGAGCTCCTACTGGCTAAGAAATAGGATACTAGAAGAGTTCTCTCTCTCTCTCTCTCTCTCTCTCTCTCTCTCTCTCTCGTGTGTGTGTGTGTGTGTGTGTGTGTGTGTGTGTGTGTGTGTGTGTTTAAATGTTTACAAGTGCCCAGGAAATTATGATTCACAGTAAGATTTGAGGACTACTGTCCTAAGGGGGTGACAATCTGTGTTTGGTAAATAGATTGCAAATTTACCTTTCTGAGGAACATTTTCTGTAAGTTTACAGACACAAATGTCTGTTCCCTGCCTTTGCTCAATAGTAACCTGTGGAGATAGTAGCCTTCCTAGATAAGGAATAAACAGAAGAATTAGTAAGAGTGTTCTGTAAACTACTAAGTGGTGAAGCCGTATACAGAAATTAGTCATTGTTATGGTGACCCTGAGTTGAGGATGGAAGATTTATATTACCAAGCCCTGGGGATAGCCGAGTGGAATGTGGACACAGATGGTTCTTAACTTCCACATATTTAACTTTTATACAACCCAATTTTCACACATTACACATGCCACCCTAAAATGTCTTTCCCACACCAAAATCTGGAATTCCACACACTTGCAGCTTAATGAGCAATTTGAGGCATCCTGTGGCTGCACCGCCAGCCAGCCACAGCTTGGCTCTGGCAAGGTCACCTCTCTTCCTGTCTGAGGTTCTTGTGTATGTTTTACTGCAGCTTACCACTATTGTTTGCAAAGCAAACAAGAGGAGAAAACTGTCTTCAGTCATCTTTAGCTCCTATTATATTTCTTTGGCAGGCTTGGGCTGTGATCGCTCCTATTTTTGTTTTATGAGTGTGATGGCCTTACAGACCTCCTCGTTCACTGTTTCTTTCAGACTCTTGTCTGTTTCCTCTGCTCGGTCTGTTCTTGCTCCTTCTCAGTTTTATGCCCGGCGAACCTAGCTGTCTGTTTTATAAGTTTGGGTATCTGGCATTGGTTCGCTCTGAGGTTGCTCAGACTTGTTTTTTCCCTAAAGGCCGCTGGCCTAAAAGAAAGCGTCCCTGTGGTGTAAACATAAGTGCTTGGGGAACTTGACCAAGGGAGGTACTTAGAAAGCATGGGCACAGGACAACTGGCCGCTGGGCTTGCCTTCCCTTCCTCCTTCCACTGCTCCCTCATTGTAGAATAAAAATGGCTTCATGTTAGTATGGTAGGACCTCAGTGGATTTTTGTTCTAAACAAAAAGTTAGACATTTTTATTGTTTCTTCTCAGTACACTTTAGAAGTGTTTTATTCATTTGCCTCAGCCCTCTACCTGGATATCACTATCCCTTCAACATCAGAGGGTCACGTCCTTGGATAACTCTCCTGCTGTGGTTTCTACGCAAGATCTGGGGCTCCTGTTGCTGCGAGCTACTCAGTAGGGATGGTGAGAGGTCAGGCACATGACTGGCTTTGCTGTTCTAGAAGGTTCGAGAGTTATAGCCACCGTGCATGACTTGGGTCCCTTTTCGACATGTACTTGTGTTCTCCGAACTTGTACATGTGTTTGCCCAGTATCTGGGTCAGCCAAATTGATCGTAAGTGCTTCAAGTCGGCCAAGAACAGGCAGAAGCTGAGGTAGAAAATTACTACAAATAAGTAATTTTAGTATTTGTGTGTGTGTGTGCGTGCGTGTGTGCATGCACATGCGTGTGAACATGCATGAAGAACATGCAAAAGAAAGATGGCTTCAAGGATCTACATTGCTTTTCTCTTCTTCAAGTTTTTTTTCCTGAGAAAGGGTCTCTCACTTAATCTACAGCTTTCCACTTCAAGTAGACTGGCTGGACAGCCTGCTTCCACACCTACGTCCCGTACACACTAAACCCTTACCCTGCAGTCACTCTGGTTTACAGATATACACGACCAGGCTCAACTTTGTAAGTGGGTGGTGTGGATTCAAATTCAGGTCCGCATGTTTGCATAGAGAGCACTTTCCCCACCTCCACAGACTCTAATTTGGATGGTTGTTGTTCTTGTCCATGTTGCCTTTACGTTTTAAATCATCAAATATATGATACAGCATTCAGGTTTCTATTTTTAACTTAAGATTAAAATATGTATAATGTGTCCTGGGAAATGTATACTTTGTTTAGTTCTTGGGGATAAAATTCCTCATGTAATAGGTAAGGTTATTTCACTTTTCATATAAATTTTTAGGAACTCATTAAACACAAAAATAGAACTGCCTCTAAAAAACAGGATATAATGTGCAGAAAAGTAGTAAGAAGGAACCAGTAGACCCTTGGGCTAGAAAAACAAATATCTGGATATTTTATTAGTTTTCTAGCAAGCTTATAGCAATTTTGTTACCCTGCCACAGTATTTACTGATGAACACCCGGGGGCAGCTAGTTTTCTCTCAGCAGTGAGCAACACTGAGAGATTCTTCCACATTCTGCCTGTGCTTGGACTTCCAGTTCTCTGTCCTGTAATTTGTTCGCTGTGGGCTCCTGCCCACGGTTTTGGTACAATCTCCTGCGGTGAACTGGTAGAGTGACACCACCCTAACTTTGAGGTTGCTGGCAGAACATCATTCTGGTGGGGCTATGGTTGCTCCAGAGTTAACTGCTAAGGAATCCTGGCCAAGACTTGTTTTGCCTATGCATTCAATGCTGTAATAAAGTGCCCATTCCCCATCTCTGCTGCGCAAAACAAAAATGACTTCCCCAGGTGGATCTAAGTCCGTTTAAGGGCAGGCTGCTTTGCATGGACTGGATTCACTTCTATGCTGTTCAGCTGTTTCCCAGGGGCAAGAGGAGGCATTTTCTCTCCAGTTTCCAACTAGTCTGTCTGGTCAAGACATTGACTGCTCTATCCAGCAGCAGCACTGACCACACCACATGCCAAGTAGTCCTAGACTAGCACTTAACATGTATTTCTTTTTTTTTTAATTTTTTTTATTTATTTATTTATTTTTTTATTATTATTAACTTGAGTATTTCTTATATACATTTCGAGTGTTATTCCCTTTCCCGGTTTTCGGGCAAACATCCCCTCCCCTCCCCTTCCTTATGGGTGTTCCCTCCCAACCCTCCCCCATTGCTGCCCCTCTCCCCAACAGTCTAGTTCACTGGGGTTCAGTCTTAGCAGGACCCAGGGCTTCCTTCCACTGGTGCTCTTACTAGGATATTCATTGCTACCTATGAGGTCAGAGTCCAGGGTCAGTCCATGTATAGTCTTTTGGGTAGTGGCTTAATCCCTGGAAGCTCTGTTTGGTTGGCATTGCTGTACATATGGGGTCTCGAGCTCCTTCAAGCTCTTCCAGTTCTTTCTCTGATTCCTTCAACGGGGGTCCTGTTCTCAGTTCAGTGGTTTCCTGCTGGCATACGCCTCTGTATTTGCTGTATTCTGGCTGTGTCTCTCAGGAGCGATCTGCATGCACATTTTGATCATCCGTCTTGAGTTTCATTTGTTCTAGGCATCTAGGGTAATTCAAGCATTTGGGCTAATAGCCACTTATCAATGAGTACATACCATGTATGTCTTTCTGTGATTGGGTTAGCTCACTCAGGATGATATTTTCCAGTTCCAACCATTTGCCTACGAATTTCATAAAGTCATTGTTTTTGATAGCTGAGTAATATTCCATTGTGTAGATGTACCACATTTTCTGTATCCATTCCTCTGTTGAAGGGCATCTGGGTTCTTTCCAGCTTCTGGCTATTATAAATAAGGCTGGCGATGAACATAGTGGAGCATGTGTCTTTTTACATTAACATGTATTTTGCTTAATAAAAGTCATAGTCCCAAGCTCAGGTCTCAGTGTGCAGGAGGCTTAGCCTTAAGGATAACATGGCTGGCCTGAGCTATATAGTGAGTTCCAGGCCTGTGTGTGCTATAAAGAGAGATATAGCTCAAAAATCATGATCATAACCTAGATAATCTATAAAATCTCATATACCAGTTAAGTGCTCGACATACACCACTGAATCTCAATCACTCGATCCTTTGATGAAATGTTTAGAGACCAGAAAATCAAGGCATTGAAAAAAATCATGTCCTAGAATATACAAGTGATTAATGATGGATTACGGTTTAAACTCAGCCTCCCAAGCCCATTTTGTGTAACAAAAATAAATCAATTTTCCTTTCTTTCTCTTGGTCTCTTTCAATCCAAATACTTAACTTCTATCCACATTTGTTCTTGTTTTGTTTTTTGGGTTTTTTTTTTTAATTTTTTTTGTGTGTATGTGTGTGTGTATGTCTGTGTCTACGTCTATGTGTGTATGCCATGTGTGTATCGGTGTCTGAGGAGGTCAAAAGAGGGTGTTGGATCCCTTGGAGCTGGAGTTTGGGGCAATTGTGTACTGCCTAACGTTGAGTGCTGGGTCCTCTGGCACTGGAGCAAGTGCTCTTAATGGCTTAGTCATCTTTCCAGCCATGTTCCAACCATGCTGAGCATATCCTCAGTTCATTTCTTTTTATCATGGAGCAGTATGAGACAGGTAAAGAAACCATAGTTTGATCTGCCATCCACCCATTGATGGAAGTCTGAATTGTTTCCAATTTGCTGCTGTTGTTCCTTTAGACAAAACTGTGTCCCGTAAGCTAAGTATGGTGGTTTGAATAAAAATGGCACCCATTGGTCTACAGGGAGTGGCACTATTAAGAGTTGTGTCCTAAACGACAACCAACAGATTGGGAAAAGATCTTTACCAATCCTACAACAGATAGAGGGCTTATATCCAAAATATACAAAGAACTCAAGAAGTTAGACCGCAGGGAGACAAATAACCCTATTAAAAAATGGGGTTCAGAGCTAAACAAAGAATTCACAGCTGAGGAATACCAAACACCTAAAGAAATGTTCAACATCGTTAGTCATAAGGAAATGCAAATCAAAACAACCCTGAGATTTCACCTCACACCAGTGAGAATGGCTAAGATCAAAACTCAGGTGACAGCAAATGCTGGCGAGGATGTGGAGAAAGGGGAACACTCCTCCATTGTTGGTGGGGTTGCAGACTGCTACAACCATTCTGGAAATCAGTCTGGAGGTTCCTCAGAAAATTGGACATTGAACTGCCTGAGGATCCAGCTATACCTCTCCTGGGCATATACCCAAAAGATGCCCCAACATATAAAAAAGACACGTGCTCCACTATGTTCATCGCAGCCTTATTTATAATAGCCAGAAGCTGAAAAGAACCCAGATGCCCTTCAACAGAGGAATGGATACAGAAAATGTGGTACATCTACACAATGGAATATTACTCAGCTATCAAAAACAATGACTTTATGAAATTCGTGAGGCAAATGGTTGAACTGGAAAATATCATCCTGAGTGAGCTAACCTAATCACAGAAAGACATACATGGTATGTACTCATTGATAAGTGGCTATTAGCCCAAATGCTTGAATTACCCTAGATGCCTAGAACAAATGAAACTCAAGACGGATGATCAAAAAGTGAATGCATATCGCTCCTGAGAGACACAGCCAGAATACAGCAAATACAGAGGCGTATGCCAGCAGGAAACCACTGAACTGAGAACAGGACCCCCGTTGAAGGAATCAGAGAAAGAACTGGAAGAGCTTGAAGGAGCTCGAGACCCCATATGTACAGCAATGCCAACCAAACAGAGCTTCCAGGGACTAAGCCACTACCCAAAGACTATACATGGACTGACCCTGGACTCTGACCTCATAGGTAGCAATGAATATCCTAGTAAGAGCACCAGTGGAAGGGGAAGCCCTGGGTCCTGCTAAGACTGAACCCCCAGTGAACTAGACTGTTGGGGAGAGGGAAGCAAGGGGGGGCGGGTTGGGAGGGGAACACCCATAAGGAAGGGGAGGGGGAGGGGGATGTTTGCCCGGAAACCGGGAAAGGGAATAACACTCGAAATGTATATAAGAAATACTCAAGTTAATAATAATAAAAAAAATATTAAAAAAAAAAAAAAAGAAAATTGTAAGAGATGCACCTTTTACAATGTCCAAGCATTTTTGTCAAAATTGTTTTCTAATTTAAAATTTTAATGTATGTGTATGTTTTGAAAAAGAGCCAAGTTCTTAGTTATTGAGTGAATTACTCACTGACACAAAGTTGGATGAAAAGAGATATGTATTTCTGTCCATATAAGTAAAATATTATTGTTAATATGTCCAATAAAAAAAAAAAAGAGTTGTGTCCTTGTAGCAGATGTGGCACCATTGAAAGAAGTATGTCTCAGTCTCTTCTTACTGCCTGAAGATCTAGATGTAAAACGCCCAGCTGCTTTCTAGCACTGTGGCCTGCATGATGCCAGGCTTCATGTCCTGTCATAACATTAATGGACTAAGCCTTTGAAACTATAAGCCAACCCCAATGAAGTGTCCTGTCTGAGGCTTGCCATGGTGATGGTGTCTCTTCACAGCAATTGAAACGTTAACGAAGATACCTGGCTACCCTCAAGCTGTGTATTTCAGTATGCTCTCAAATGCTCAATCCTCCTGCCCCAGTCTCTTGCACACTGGAAGCGTGTGTCTGCCTTCACATTTTGTTTTTTCCCTGAAGTGTAAGAACTATGGGGAAGTTCTACTTCCAGTCGTGTGTATCTCACTAGACAGCCCTTAGACAAGCCTCTAGCTCAAGGGATAAAGCAACCAGCATTCCAGAAAGCCCTCACATGTTCCCTTCATCTTGGTCTCCACACCCCTACTTCCCATCACCACCACGCTTTTAGCAATACAGATGAACCACACGTCCTTTCTAGCTCTAAAAGAATCAAACCGTATTTGCAAGCTTCATACATATTGTATCTGGCAAGTAGTTATACATTGCTCATGACTCTTCATCCATCTGACTGTTGATGGTCCTTTGGGTGTTTGTAGCTGGGTTCCTATGTGAAGTGCTGCTAGGAACATTCTGGGAACTAAACTTGGGACCTCAGGAAGAGCAACCCGTGTTCTTAACCACTAGTCATCTGTGCAGCTCCCTAAGAACATCTTTGGAAGATGCCTGCAGTGAAGCCGTGCACATGCACCACTACTGTGGACTGGTACCTGCTGTAGGAGGCATATGTGTTCAGTTTCAGTAGGTACTACTATTCTTCTAGGTGGCCTCATACTCTGCTTTCCCCAGCCACACATGAGAGTCTCAGTTGCTCTAAGTCCTTTATATTTTTAGAATTTAGACATTCTTGGGCAAGTCCAGTGGTAGCACGTCATGCTTCAATTGCACAGAAGAGTTCCCACATGCATAGGGTGTGGTCATACATCCACAGCTCACAATACCTGTCCCCTTCTTTCATTCAGGCCAGGTGTCCATCCACTGCAGTGAGAGGTACTATGCTAATCACTATATACCTCCCAACACATGAGAAGACAGAAGCCAAGACTAAGCATTGTGAGGTACAACAGTTAGATAGGACCCAACAACAATGGTTGCCTAGCCCAACTCTGCCAGCTCAATAGCAAGCTATTCAAGGCGGGAAAACTGTAATGCTAAGGCACTCCACAACTCTTCTCTAGAGGTCTTCAGGGAAACCCTGACGGAAGGTGTCACACACCACCCCATGTTTAGGAAACACCACCCTGCCCTTAGAGTCACTGGAAACATGTCCATATGTCTTTTTCATCACTGGCATTAGGAAGCAATTAAGACATTTTAAAATATCACTTGGTTAAGTACTTACAGGAGAAATCTAGAGAAGATAGTATTTTCTCCATTTTAAAGATGTGGAAAATGAGATACATTGAAGATAAATGGCACTCCCAGCTTCATCAATTAATGGAAGTGTTGACCTACCACTAGCCCCCTTGGGACATTAATGAAATATACACACATGTGCAGTTACGCAAGCACTCCGTGACAAGGTGAAGTCCAGAAAGCAGTTTTATTATTTTATGTATATGCATGAAGGCCTACATGGTATACAAGGAATACATGGTGCTGGTACCACATGTATGCCTGGTATATAGAGAGGCCAGAAGAGGACACTGGCTACTCTGGAACTGGAGTTACAGGTAAGCTGACATGTAGATTCTGAGAACCAAATCCAGGTCTGCTGCAAGAGTAGCAAGTGCTCTGATGGCCAAGTCATCTCTTCCACTCCCTAAATAGCATAGTTTAAAATCCCTCCACCCAGAGCAAGCTTCGGGGAGGAGGGGATCCTTAAATTTGTCCTTAAATTCTTCTTCCCTTTATACATAAGTCTTTGTTTACACTTAGTCAAACTGTGGGGAAGAACAGAGGTCATTCTGTTAGCATTCCAAGAACCCAGAGACCTTCCATAAGTTCCAGCAAACATTCAGCTAGCATGCATCTTCTAAACAGTCGCCCACGGTTTTCCTTTCTAAATCTCATTTCCTAATGGAAAATGACCCTTCACTCTTAGTTCCAAAGTAAGAAGCACTGGTCTGAAGAGAGGACATCACCTACAATACCCAGGCCAGTGGGCCATTTGCTCACACTCCCTATCTCTATCAAGTTGCCTTTGATGGCAAACCCAGATGGCTTTCTCTGGATACTTGACTGTCTGCTCATCTTTATGGGCCCTCTGCTACTTTTAATCTTCTGAGTTTAATTCCCTGGACAAATGCTTCTCTTGCCAGAGGGACAGGTCTCAAATGATCAGATGAATACATTAATAATTTTTCCTGACAAATCAATCCCGTGTCACCTCAGGTCTCTGCAGACTTATTTCCAGTTACTCGTCAGCCCTATCACTTACAACCAGTTCTTAAAATCCAGATGCAGGCTGAGCAAGATTCTAATTTCAAATCTCTGCTGGCTCACACTTGGGAGCTGCTCTGTCTTCCATCTCCAGCTGGCCCACTATCATGCCCTTTCCTCTGGAATAAAGACTTCCTCACATTCATCTCCACATTCCTCATCCTTATACTGGTGGAATTTATAGCTTGCTAATGCAGCCTTGCCCCACAGAGCAAGCAAAAGGGAACTGGGCTGGGGTTCTGCCTGTGAAGCAAGGACTAGGCAAAGTTCCAGCTTTACCCCCACCCCTACTGCTGTCTGCAATTTTCCCTCTTGCCCTATACCCGCTACCCTGATAAAGGCCTGCATTGTAGGGGTCTCTACTTAACTTTCTCAGCAGACAAAATTTGGTAACTGGTTAAGGTTTAATGCACATTCATGCACACACACACACACACACACACACACACACACACACACACACACACACACACGCCTGAATGAAAACCACGGAGTCAGATTCTTTTCTCTGCTTAATACTCCAGAAGTTCCAGGCCTGACACTGTGACCCATGCCTATACCCTTGGCTATCTGAAAGGCTAAGGCCAGAAAATCAAGAATTGGGTCTAACCTGGCAACATAGGTACCTATTAAAAGCTTGTCTAAAAACAAAACAATAATTTAAATTTACTATGATAGCACGGTCAATAAAAACTTTGCCATGCAAGCATGAGGGTCTAAGTTCAATTCCCACCATCCATGTAAAAAGGCAGGACATGTTGGCACTCCATTGCTGAGGAGGAGGAAGACAGAAAGAACCCTGGGCTTCCCTGGCCAGCCAGCCTAACCTATGTAGCTAATTCCAGGGCAAGTGAGAGACTTTATCTCAAAAGTCATGGTGGATGGCCCCTGAGAAACAACACTGGGTGTTGACCTCTGGCTTCTACATGCATGAGCACATATGTGCACCTGTTCCCTCTCACACATACCAAAGTTAAGTGAGCAGAAGTCCTATGAGAGTAACTTTTGGAAGATGCTAACTCTTGCAGACCCTTGTGTTGCATTCAGTAAGCCAGTATCTTACTCATAATCTGTATATTGGGTAACCTTCTACTCACTTGCAGTACAAAGTGTTGTGGGGGCTAAAGAGATGGTTCAGTGGTTAGGAGCATGCACTGCCCTTGTAGAGTTCAGCTCCCAGAAGCCACCTGGGGTGACTCACAACTACCAGTAGCAGCAGCTCCATGAGATCCAAACCCTCTTTGGCCTCTGCTGGTGGCTGTTTCACTCATGTGCACATTGTCTCACACGCACACACACACACACACACAAAACCCACAACACAACAGACACACACATACACACACAAAAAAAACCACAACTCAACATACACACACACACAAACACACACACACACACACACACACAAACACAAAATTTAAAACATTGCATAAATAAAAGTTAATTTCAAAAGTAGGGAGAATTCCAGAAAGAACTTAACTATGAAATCAAGAACTTAAGCTCATGACGTCAGTGTTGACATTTTATTGAAAGGCATGTGGATCCATTGATTCGTGCATTCAGCACCAATTTGTTGATTCCCCTGCTTTGGGCCACGTATTAGTAATGTGCTGATGATACCTCGATCAAACACAAAGTAGTGACTTCTCACCTCTCAAACAGTCAGAGAACTTGAGGTGCAGCCCTGAAGTTTCATTTCTGGTTCTGGTGTCTTGAGCTGTCTGAGCAACTGAAAGCGATAAAACGTGGCCCTCTCAGTTACAAGCCTCCCCCACTGTTGTGTAAGCAGAGGCAGATTTCCCTCCCAGTCTTCATTACTTTTTAACCTCTGTTCATCTCTTTAGTTGGTGACATTTTATATCTACTAGGCAGAACTGCTCAGATAATTAAAAGTAATGTAGGTTAAGTGCCTAACATAAACCATGACAGCTCCTTTAGTAAGAAATGAAACAAGACACAGAAGTTGTCCAATACAAAGTATTAATTTGGCAGCTCTTTGACTTCGATCCAAAACTCAAAGAGTCGATGTTCCAGATGAGGACTGCTAATGGATATGGGGATTAATGATTTCCCCTGACTTCCTTCTCAGCCTCTGTCACAAAAGCTCTGTGTATGCAAGCCTTCCTGCGTCTCAAGATGTGTCTACTCAGGTCAGCCAGATTCTACCTGCTGAAGTTGCTTGCACAGCCAGGAGGCAGGCGTTGGAACCCCAAGTCAGCCAGCTGCTGGGAAACGATACTGCTGAAGGAAGATCCTTGATGGGTCTTGCAGGAGAACTACAAGCTGCAGCCTGGATTAACCCAGGCTGTTGATCAGCAGCCTCAGCTGCTCATCCACTCTCTTCCAGGCAGCTGGGCAAAAACTCCAGGACTGCCACTCCCCGCTGCCTAAAAGGGCCAAAGGGAGCACTGAGGATTCCTGATCAGGACATGCCCTTTTTCCCAGAAGAGGGATTAAGTGTGCTTTGACAAAGTTTCCCTTCCAAGTTTCTTCCTCGGAGACTGAGGTGGACATGAAACGAGATCTGAAATGCCCACTCTACATCCTTAAAAGGGCAAACGGGGTATTAAATAAATCAACTGGCAACAAATCTGTCTGTATTCTTGGTTAAAGTATGTTAATAATGCCGACCTCAGACGGATCACCCCATATAGAAAGAGATCACATGGGAAAGCAGGGACTAAATCACCGGGCACATGGTAAGTACCAAGTAAATGCCAGCCTTCACTTTCCTTTAATAACTGTGGACAGTGTGAGGAGAACAAGTTATATCAGGGTATCAGAACTGAATCGGATGCAACAAAAAGCTCACTTAGCTAGCAGTGGGTGAGGAAGATGCATGGGCACATGGGACCAAATAAGAGCTAATCTAGAGGCAAAGCCTGCAGGACCAGGTTTCTCTTGCTCTATTAGATGGCTCTTCCTGGCTCTGATTCCTCTTACTGTTCATCTCATTTTCTTCTGCCACAGCCCAGATCTCTCTATGCATCACCAATCATGGCTGAAAAGGAAGAGGCACAAACTCCTTCCCAACAGGACTTTGTCTTTTGTGGGTCACGTGTACAGAGCATTGAATGATAGACCCATTTCAGCCTGGCTCCCGTGTTTCAATAGCAGATGAACTTGAAAATGTTTGGTCATTTGGAAATGCCTGCAAAAGAACCCAAGATGAGTAATATTTTAATAACACCAGAAAATCAAATAAAATGTAAGTTTCCGTGATCAAGTTTCGGCTTTGTTAGAGCACAACATAGACATTCTTTGATGGACTGACTGCCTATGGTTGATTCTCTACATAACGGCAGTATTGAATAGAATTCACAGAGATGGCATAGCCTTTAAAGCCAGAAAAATAGGCATCTGCTCTTTATAAGAAAATTGTCATGATCTTGCCTTGGGCTGAACATGATACACAGGAATTTAGGACACTCTTAACCAGACACATCAGAGCTATCCCCTCCAGCCCTGTAGCTGGAGGTAGGAAGAGCAAGAATAATTTACACTTGTTGAACATTTGCATTTATCAGACCATGCGATGAGCATTTTGTTTGCAATAATGTACTTAATCTTTTTTAAG
This sequence comes from Rattus rattus, assembly GCF_011064425.1. Classification (NCBI taxonomy): domain Eukaryota; kingdom Metazoa; phylum Chordata; class Mammalia; order Rodentia; family Muridae; genus Rattus; species Rattus rattus. Next base: position 111,756,933 of record NC_046155.1, on the reverse strand, counting down.
AATCCAAGTGGCAAATGTCTTTATCAATCCTGTGACAGATGAAACTAATCCACATGGTTAAGAATCTCAAAAATTACACAACTAGTAGGTGACATAGAGAGATTTGGAATGGATCATCTGACTCCAGAGTTCTCCTTTGACCTTTATATGATGCGTTCCAGAACAAAATGGGATAAAGGGCAAGGGAAATGGGAATGGTTTTTTTAGGATAAAAATGCATTCTTGGGGAAAAGAAATAACAGGTGCCCAAACATTACATCAGAACTGGCTTGAAGCTAACTTCGTCTAACCTCTTAGGACCTTGAATTGTTTTCAAGTAGTATGAAGTAGATAAGATCTGCTCATTGGAGTGATTGCGGTGATGTTAGTTAACTGAGAATGTTTTGCATGTTGTTTCAGTGAGGAAACAAAGCTTAGGAAGGTCACATAGATTTGTCCAGAGTCACACGTGAGGTAGAATCAAGGCTTTGGTGAGAAGCCAGATCTGTTCACACATAACCGTTACACAGCACAGCTCCCATCTCAGAGATGAAGGAGATAAGATATCTAATGGACCTAGCAGAGGGCCTTTCACATCCTAAGTACTAAGTTGGGATTATTGTCCTTTATTTTTCTTTCCTGACTTTTCTCGTTCATGATGTGGGTGCGGGGACACACATACATACACACACACACACACACACACACACACACATTCATATATGTAATAAAATAATGTACATGTGTCCTTGACCAGTTCTACTGCCTTTTTCCTTTAGTAGCAGGGATAGAAGCAGGCTTTCACACGTGGTAGACATCACTACCACGGAGCTCCATCTTCAGCCCTTTTTTATGAATAGGTTTTTTTTTTTTTTGAGACAGTTTCACATTAAGTTGCTGAAGTTGGTCTCAAATGTACTTAAATAACCCGGGAGGTCCTTGACCTGTGCCACCAGACTTGGCTTCTGTTGATCTCTGCCACAAGGCTTGGTTTCTAGCATTTATGTAAAAAGTAAAACAAACTCCCTTTGGTCAGCCCTGCTGTCAAAAGGGAAAAGCAAGTATATTCCTGAAATCCCAGCACTTGGGGAAAGGAGGCAGGAGAACTATGTATGAGGCTAGCCTAGGCTACATAATAAAGACCCCCATTTTAATAATAACAATAACATTAATAGCAGTGGTGGTAGTAAATACAGCAGAACCAAACTAACAGAGTCTCGGAGGGAGAGAGGGAGAAGAAATCTTAGCATGTGTGGCAGGGTGTATACAGTATAAAGAGGCACTCCAGAGCCTGGAATCATTCTGTTTGCAAAGGAAAGCTCCCAGAGGCACAATGTTCACAGTATAATAAGCTGCTGATAGGTATAGGAAAGGCTAATCAGGTCTTGGTATTTGCTTTTCCCTCAAAACATAAGAATTGGGCTGTTTAACACATTGTATAATAGCCGTGTCACCTTCCACCTTGGACTGTTATCAAAGTGAGATTTACCCTCCCTTCCTATTGACCTTGGTGCCAAGCCACACCTCCAGTCCCAATCAGTGCTCAAGACGTCACACTCCACACGTACTGTTCAGCATCTGCTAACCGTGCCTGGAAGCTATGGATGAAACCGAAGCTCCTGGTGAGTTGAAAAGGATCAGTACACACTTGTAGAAGAGCAAGCTGATTACAAATCCTAGGTTTAGCCTTGACCTTGTAGTCATAGAAACCAGATTGAGTAACCGGCTAGCCTAATGACTTTTCTGGGACTCAGTCCCCCAATATTTAATATGATTGGAAAGTCAAGTAATGGTTAGAGAAGTATGAGCAAATGCAGAGTGTTCTGCAGCCCAGTTCAGCCCAGCACTCTCCCAGCTAACTCATCCTGCTTCTTAGAATAAAGTCTGCTCTCAGAAAGAAGCTAGAAGCTGGTCTTCTCAAAGAAAAGAAAAACTAATCTGGAAGAGGTAGTGCCCTTCCTCCTTTACTTCCCTTCATCAACAATAAAGTGCAAACTTCAAAAGAAACAAATCTGAAAATGGTAACAGCAGACTTGAAGCCCTTTCCCAGAGTGGAACCCTGTGGTCAGACACGGGCAAGGGCGATCCTTGGACGACTTGGTTACCATCCAAGTCTGTTTTTAGTGGAGAACAGAGTTCATGTTTTGGAAGCAGGATCCTTGACTTTTTTATCCTGTTATTCAAATATTTCCTAATAATCTTCAGAATTTATATACTCAAGAGACCTCAAAGGTAAAAGGATGCGGGTCTACAGGCATTTTTCCTTCCTGTACTAATGAATACATGTTTTCTTTCTGAATTCACTAGCCCTATCATCCTTCCCCAACCCCCCACTCAAAGTACTCCATAGAAAGAACTCAAATAGCAAAATAACTGAACTGTAAGGTATCAAGTTTGGATTTGGAGTTACGAATCACTCTTCAATGTGGCAGACCTATATGGAAAGAGACTGAAGTTTCAACACATAAACACATATTGCATAAATTAGCTGCACTAAGTGTGGTGTTTCTGGTGCCATCTGTTGGCCATTCTATAAGACCAATGAACTATATGGCCATTACCATATAATATAAATGAGTACAAAATATTATTTATGGCATAACATTCAAGGTTATGTACTTCAATAGGCCGGAAGAATACAGAAATAGAATGCTGTGCTTGGATATCAACTTTGGTTGAAGCCACTTTAAGCCATGGGGCTGTTTTGTTATATAATTGTTACCTTTATGTACTCACTAATTGTGTCTGTGGAAAGGAATATATAGTGAGGCTTCTCTGAGAACTCTAAGATTAGTGAACCAATACTCATGTTTAAGTGATTTTATGTCTTATATCAGAATCGTAAATGATACCTCGTTCAGATCATTCTACCAACCAGTGAACCTAGGCAGGTACCCTTGGATGCTGGGAAAGATGCTGTCCAATATGATAAACAGATATCCCCTTCTTTGGAAAATTGTTCTTGGCCAAAAAGAAGAGAAGTTGAGTATATGAGAGCCAGCCAGATCAGGAGGCTTTGTACACACACACACACACACACACACACACACACACACACACACACACACACACAAAACTCATCTCTGACTGAACGTCAGGGTTACAAAGGGCAAGCTCACCTCACCATAGCTTGGGAGTCACCTTGCAGTGTAATTCGTCCCTCAGCATCCTCCATGTCTGAACTGAGACATCATCCAGGGCCAAGTTCTTGTTTAGCCCCTTTCTGTGCTTTAGTCAGTTTTTCTCACTTGCCTTCTCCTTGACAACACTCAAGAAATCACTTGAACACAAATCCCTATCTCGGGTTTTGACCTACAGCAGAATTTTCTTATGAGAAAGTTATTTATGTAGGACTGAAAGCCTCAACAGACAAATAACTTTTGGATTTTGTAAATGTGTTTTTTCCCTAACACATTTGGGAGGCAAATGCTAAACAAAGCAATTCTTCTCCATAGCCACCAAAGCCTAGACTGAAGGACAGCAGCGGTGGTTCCACACCGAGGGACAATGATGTGAAATGGCTCCTTCAAATGGCATGCTGCCTGAGTTTCTGAGAAATGTGTTTAGTATCAAAATAGTATATCCGTGCTGGCATTACATCTAGTGCTCCCAGGGGTAATGAAAAATAACCTGGAATTGGAAGACCTGGAATTGGCTTTTACATTTCTGCATCTGTTGGAGGCATCAGACCTTTGGGTTGTGCCAAAGGAGAAATTTGACTTTTTTTCAAAACAAAAACAAAAAAATTCATAAGTTAAATAGAAATAGGGCTTCCTGAAAGCGTAATCAATTTTCCAAAAGTCGAAGATGAAGAATTTTTAATGAAAATCTCCTCGATAAATTGTATTGTAAAATATAGATATGCATATAGTAACAGTAAAATGAGATCCTTACTTATTTAGAAAACAAAAACTCTAAATAAAGAGTTAAATGTATGACCTGGAACTATTAAATACTAGGGAAATATTTTGACATCGATCTGGTAATAGATTTTTTTTTAGGCATAATCCATATAAAATGAACAATGCTCTTGTTTGCCCATCAGGACAAGATCATAAGACCCTATTCCTGACGATACTACACACTAGAGTTGCAAGTTTTGATAAATCAAGCTGGATCTGAGCTAAAACAGTCCTCCTTGCTATCTAGCTTTATGGTGTTGAAAGGAGCTATGTAGACTTCTGGAAAAATTATTAATTGTCTTACCATGCTAACTACAGTATTGACTTTATGGCAAGATATGCCCAACAATGCAATAGTGGCATGACTATTATAGTGGTAACCAGCCACCCTCTCATTTGATTTGATGCCTAACAACAGGACAGAGATCATACCTGCTATTCTAAATATCATCGGGACCTCCAAAAGTTCAGGGAACATCATGGTAGGAGGAGTAGAAAAACATTAAGGGTCAGAGGTTTCAGAGATGTGCTGCAAAAAGTGTCTTCTGGGCATGACATGGCCAATGCACTCATAAACTCACTAAAGCTGTGATTACTTGTACAGGACTGGGTTTGTCAATATCTCATCATACATGGGTGGGGGCTCATGAGTTGCTCCCCTCACAGGTCCATAAGTAGTTAATGCATACCATGGGAGAGGTTGTTATTGTCCTCCGAGGTACAGTTATTGATAAATTGATATATTTTAGTAAACAACCCCCATTATGCTCATTAGCAGCCTTATTAAACTCACTGGGTAGACAAACACATACACACACACACACACACACACACACACACACACACACACACACACACACACACACAGCTCCAAGGAAAATGAAATCAGTTTGTCAAGGAGATAGCAATACTTCTACGTTGACTGAAGCACTGTTCGTGATAGTCAAGGTATTGAATTAAAGTAAGTATCCATCAGTGGATGAATGTATAAAGAAAACATCACACAGACACAGAATGGAATATTAGTCTGATTTATAAAAATACAAGGAAATCCTGTCACACTCCAAATATGAGCTTGGAGGACACTGTGCTAAGTGAAGGAAGCCAGGCTCAGAGAAACAAGTACTGTATTCTCTCTTACACATGCAACCTAAAAGCTTCAACCTCACAGATATAGAAGTATTAGTCAAAGGATAAAATATTATGCAGTATATAGATCTTATGCATGATGAATAAACTGTACAGCTTTGTACGTAGTACAGTATTATACACTTGACCTCTGCTGAGGTAAGTTACCTTAAGTATTTTTGACACATATACAAAATGGTAACTGTGTGAGGTTATGGATCTATTAATGAGCTTCATTTTGATTATCATTTCACTAAGTGTAAATATATCAAAATACTGTGTTGTACACCATTAATGTATGCATTTTTACTCGTAACATAAAGTGAACTAAGGAGACCTAACAGCATTTTCTTCACCCAAAAGCAAGAAACTTCATATTTTCACCTCTTGATTCTCATGAAACTATTAGAATGATAAAGGCATTTTATGTTTGCTTTTGTTCTTCTTGGGGACAGATACTGTGGCAGGTCTTTATTTTAAAGACAAAATAGGATTTAATTTCCATGGTGGAAGATGCTCTGGCTGGGTCAGTGTTATGATATCACTGTGTTATGTTACGGTCTTACCACGATGAAGTATTGTACCGTGAAGTCAGGTGCCCTGGGATCTGGCCTTGCTATGTCATCCTAGCAGTACTAAAGGGGGCAGTTAACTGATACTCCCCTTTCTCTCTGAATCATTTAACTGCAAAGTTGGGTGACAGGAAAGTCTGTGGCCACAGCAGTAACAACTGTGAAATCCTCTGGGCTCCCAACCTTGCTGACCCTGACGTGGTATGGATGCGTAATTTAGACCTCATTAGTCTGCCTCCACATGAAGCAGTAAACAGAGTCACAGAAGCAGACATCAAACACAACACTTGTCTGAGAAACAATCTTCTGATAAGAAGGAAGAGTGCTGACTGCCGAGGTGGAGGGCTTAGTCGCTGCAGGCAGGTAAGTGAGGCACTGGTCCTTAGTGAGTGGATGGACAATATGAGCCTCAGTACTGTCACGCAAAGAAGGGCAGTCTATGTACTAGCTCTCTCTACCGTCCGGAAGCCTCAAGTCAGCCTGGTGGGCCTCTGCTGTGTCTACAGAACAAAGGAGATAAGAGAAAGACAGACTGATGGAGCAAATGAATCACAAGTGGCTCTAGCCCTGTGAGTCATTCCTATAGGGCTCCAGCATCCTTCTTTATCTGCTAAACAGGGCTCTGTGGCAGCCAATCTGCAAAGGTCCTTGCAGACCTCTGGCTATCAGATGCCATCGGCTCCTGTCTTTCCTTGGCATAAGCCTGGAAAACATTTTCTTAACATGTTTCCCTCTGCCTGGTTTTAGAATTTAAAGAATTGACATCATGGCCTGTGGGTTCTCAAAAGCAAAGTAGGTAAACAGGGAAATAAAAGACATTTACAATTCAGTCACTTTTGCTTGTTCTGCAGCAGTGTTTCCCCACTAGTCTAGCTCCTCCTACCTCAGCCTCCTCAGGACACATAACGCTACCTGCCCTGCATCCAGCTTCATTCGGATTCTTGAAACTGAGAACTCAAGGGCTATTGAAGCAAGACCAGGTTTTGTTTCGTTTAGTTTAGTTTTGTTTTGTTGTGTTGTGTTTTGAAATAAGATATCTGGAAATCACTAGGATATAAGTGAGTGATTTGCAATGTCTACCTTTTCCACCTACCTTAGCAATACACACTGTGAAACCTCAATAAGTAGTTGGTAAGTCGTCACCTTACTGTAAATGACTTCTCAGGGAAATAACTAATTATATATGTTCCCTTCAGTTCTAATGTCCTATGGTATATTTATTCAGAACATAGAAGACCTGCAGGAAAAATAAAGCTAAGACAGGCAGAAGGTGGACACAACAGATAAAGCACAGCCCACACAGCCAAATGGACCCGAGTCAGATATTGTTTCTGCGATTTACTGTGGCAGCACAGGCAAGTTGGAGAAAAGAGGGGAGGAACAATTTTGAAGGAAATAAAGAGCTTGAAGGGGCTCGAGACTCCATATGAACAACAATGCCAAGCAACCAGAGCTTCCAGGGACTAAGCCACTACCTAAAGACTATACATGGACTGACCCTGGGCTCCAACCTCATAGGTAGCAATGAATAGCCTAGTAAGAGCACCAGTGGAAGGGGAAGCCCTGGGTCCTGCTAAGACTGAACCCCCAGTGAACGTGATTGTTGGGGGGAGGGCGGCAATGGGGGGAAGATGGGGAGGGGAACACCCATAAAGAAGGGGAGGGGGAGGGGTTAGAGGGATGTTAGCCTGGAAACCGGGAAAGGGAATAACAATCGAAATGTAAATAAGAAATACTCAAGTTAATAAAAAAAATTAATAAAAAAAAGGAGTAAGTGGATCAAGGGAAGGGTGAGACATGAGTGTCTGGGGAAGCTCTCGGAGACAATGACACCTGCCAAGGGCTGTGGGAAACATTCTAGGCAGAGAAGACAGCCAGGTACTAGCTTAGAATGTTTTTGGACGAGAGGAAAGGACACAGTGGTGTACCATGGTAGAAAAGCAAGAATCACTGAAAAGGGAGCTCTCCTTCTCTGCCTGCTAAATTTTGTTCCAGTTACAATGAGGAAAAAACCTGAGAACTTTTAAATCTAAGAGGATCATAACCTGTGGAGTTGGTTTTAAAAGCTCACTCTTGCATAGAGACTGGATCATCGGTGAGCAGTACAAAAGCAGAGCCAGGGAAGGAGACTGGGCAGTCCAGACTGGAGGAACTGGAGAGAAGTAATTCAGATTTAATATCTGTTCTGGGGGTATGGTGGATTAAACAAGATAACATATGCAAAACCATGAAGTGCCTCTCTGTCACTTAAATGCGTGCTGCAGATGCTAAGATCTAGTATAACAGGCTGGTTACAGGCACATACATACATCAAAGAAGAGTCCCAGACATACTTGGTCAAAGAACTAAGGTCCAGTCACCTGTATGCCACGTGCTTGCTACAGCTTCCCTATAAGTTGAGGAGCAGTTTTCATGGATTAACATTTAATGCATCTTTTTATGAGATATACTAGTCAGGGGAATTATGAGTGAGGTAGATTAAAGAGTTTATTATACATACTCCATGTTGTGACATAGTCTATTGTTCCTGAGCTCACCTAAGCCCAGTCAGGGATGCAATCAGGGAGAAAGGCTGGAAGCTGGTATGGCATGTGTGAAATCCAGGCCAAAATGGAACTCACTGGGATGTACTGTTGAACCTCCTCTAGCTCTGTCCACAGTGACTATCAGGGCCCACTCATTAGCATTTGGAGGGACTTCAGATCCAGCTGTTGTTGCATGCTAACAGGCATGGCAGCACGTGAGTGTCAGTGTCTGAGTGTTCATGCTGTCTCGTACTCACGCCTGACTTTCAGAGCATCAAACAACTGCTTCTCCTTTACTTCCAATGTCGTGCTAATTTTCCTTAGGATCACCATTAATCTGGAATAATACGGGGAAGGAAATCCTTAGAAAAATGGTCAAGCCTATGAGTAGGCTAGACAATTTAACTGGTAATGTGTTGCTATACATGCATGAGGATGTTCAGATCCTAGTACCCATATGAAAGCCCAGGGTGACAAGTGTGCAACCAAGGCACTGGCAACGGATGGAGGAGAGGACTGATACAGGAAGAGTTCCAGGGCTTTCTGGCTAGCTAACCTAGCTTAAACACTGCACTCCAGGCTCACTGAGGGGTCATGGCTCAAAGAAGGAGGAAGAGAAAGGAGGGTGGTAGAAAAAGGAGAAGATAAAGAAAGAGGAGGTAGAGGAGGAAATGGGGGAAGAAGAAGAGGAGGAGAAGGAGGAGGAGGAAGAGGAAGGAGGAGGAGGAAGAAGAGGAGGAGGAGGAAGAGAAGAAGAAGAAGAAGAAGAAGAAGAAGAAGAAGAAGAAGAAGAAGAAGAAGAAGAAGAAGAAGAAGAAGAAGAAGAAGAAGAAGAAGAAGAAAAAGTTAAGAGCAATAGAGGAAGGCATTAGATGTCAACCTCTGGTCTTGACACACACACATACACACACACACACACACACACACACACACACACACCTATACATGGATGAGTGCACCAGCACACAAATATGTATACACAAGTGTTCATGCACACATAACAAACACTCGCACGCACATGCATGTGTTCACATGCATTCCTGCAATATTCCAAAGAACTTTCCAGTTTAGCTAAACTGACATGGTACCAAGAGATATAACTCTCCATATCAATTCAGCATTCCAACACATGTCTCCTAGTCATACTTAGCTTCCAGATTAAGGTAATGGTAAAATGGCAAAGATGTTTTCACTTCGCAGGACATAGCTGTTCCTCCTCTTCCCTTGACAGAAGATATGAAATCCCTCTATCTTTTTACTAGTGCCTGTGTACAATGGTGGCTAGGTCACCCTTTGCCTGCTATTTTTATTCCTATTCATTTTCACTGAATCCAATGAGGAGAATGAGTGTGCTTCTGAAACTACTATTTCACCGCCATCCTCCCTTGGTCTCTTGGAAACGTACCCATCCCTCAAAACTAAGCTCTCCTCATTTTTCTTACCAAGAAGTCATCCCCCAACTTAAGCCATCTTGGCTTGAGAGCTTTGCTCTGTCCTGGGCTACATGTGATTCTCAATGACTTCAGCTGACAACTTTCAAATGGCTGATACACAGTGATAAAAAAAAATATTAGTATGATTATTCGTGAAGCAAATAAACTTATCTGCCTCTAATTTAAACCACCATTACAGCCCAGACAAATGTTTCATCTTAGAGTGCTTAAGAATAGGCACAGTAAAACCTAAAGAGATAAATGATTGTCAAACAACCGAGTTCAGAAGAAAGCTGGACACTGTAAGTCATGCCTGAGTTACGAGGACAGGACCTAACTACATTTTGGTAGTTTTCTATATCCACCCACATTCTTAAGTGACTTCCATGGATCAGTGAACATGGCAGTGCCTCTGACGGAGACAGAGTAAGCAAGCTACAGCTTTATAATACATACAGAACGCTGTGTATGACAGTGGAAGTGGATGGAATTAAGGGAGGCCAAGAAAAAGCACCAACCATAAAGAAATGTGTTTCTGTTTTGATCTCGTGTGACTGTGAACTATAAATGCATTGTCCGAGTACCCAAGTCAAATGATAACAACCTGTTACTATATATGAGCTAATCGAGTGAAAATGAATACTGCGATGAGATTAGCCTTTGGGGGCATATGGTACATTTGCATTAATTTTTAGCCTCCCACAGACATCGTTGGCTGCCCATCTGTTTACTATATCATCACCACTAATAACAATTTCCAATGTTTCATCTCACACTTGCTAAAAGTGTGGTGGACGGAACAGGACTTGATTCTTTGACATTGAGAGCCCCGTGGTGATAATTCTATGCAGGCTAGTAACAGAATGGACTAAGCAGGGACTTTGACTCTGCCTTTTAATAGCAGTTTTTTAGTCTTTCAGGACTTCCAATTCCTCAGCTTGGAGCGAGATTAATGTTCTCCTCCACCTGGCCCAGCGTTGCATGTTTTTGTTTTACAGTTAGCTTTGGGTGTGAAGTGTAGTGTCCAAGCTACTTGTAAACTGATGGGATGTGGCTTGGTGTCTCCCAATGTAAACTGGGAGGCTCCATAGTAAATTCCCAATCGGTACGTGTATTAACCCCAGTGAGTTTCCCCTCCCAAACCAACCAGGGTAATAATGAATCGCTCTCTTGCATTTTCTATCAAGACAGCTCTTTGTGATTTCTAAATGTTCTGTCTAGATTCAAAGAAGCTGGTTTCTTCATGAGTGGTTGGAAGAAGACTTTTCTTAGAAGCTACTGAATATGGATTAGTTGGATTGTTTCTCAGGAAATAAAAAGCAGGCTCTGGGGTGACCACTTCAACATTTAATTGGGTTAGCAAAGAACTACAAATGAGAGGTTTTCCTTCAGAGGGAAAGCATGTTTACCGCACCCAACCCCTTAGGTGGTAGTTTTTTTTTTTAAACCTAACTGCTGGCCTCCAAATGGAGCTTTTAACTCAGGCACCATTACACAAATATATCAGTGCGGAAATGTCAGGTTGAAAACTTAACACATCGCAGGAGTTCACTGGATCCCAGCCTCTCATTTGATTGCAAATGCTGAGCCCTCCAACTGCCCAGCCACCCACAGAAGTCATGTTTGTTGAGGCTCCAAAGGGTTTGCATCCTAAAAACTAGAAGGCTGGACCAAGGAAATTGCCCTGCACTTGGGACAAAGCCACCAGAGGCTAGTGACCTGTACTTTAGGGTAAATGAAGGTTCTTTTCATGCGTCTCTATCTTTGCCTCTCAGACACGCTGTGCCTGTCACACCGGGCAATAGCCCTCTGCTTGAATCCCCCAGAGAAGTATTTTCTGTAACAAAGACAAGCACACCATATTTGATACCAGGGGCAGTTACACACCGTGTGAACAAGTCCACCAGAAGGAGACCCAGGGGCCATTCAGACTTAGCTTCAAGTCCCGGTCTTTGTTTTCTCTCCACATTCAGACTGAAATGTGATTCCCCTGGCTTTCTTTTTTGGAAAATACCTATGATGAGCTCCCTGGTTAGAAAGAAAAGCTGTTGACAGGAAAAGCTTCTGATGGAACAGGGCCTTCTTCACGTGTCCTCAAAGGAAACAAGTTGCTTCGAACACGCCTAAGTAGAGATTCCAGGCCTAAGGGAAGAGGTCAGGATCCCCCTAGAAAAGGCCATCCTCGAGGGCAGAAGAGGGTAAAAAGTAAGCACTTTCCTCTTTGAGAACTGGAACATGGGCACAGAGTTTAGACTACAGCAAATGGGCAACTGAGTCCCTCTCTACTACCTAGGAAGGCACCTTGGTCAGACTGTTTGACTTCTCTAAAAAATGCTTTCTTGGATGGTTGTGAAAATTGCAATAACATTATTAGTATAAGTCATGGAACGCTGGTGCACGATAGGGTTTCTTATGAAATCTGTTACTGATTTGATAACAGTGCCCCTTCAGCTAGCACCAACGATGTCCTGCCTGTTTGCCAGGCGCTCTGTGAGTAACAGATCCACCGTCCTCCTTGACTTCAGGAAGTTCACTGTTTCATAAACCACGCACACACCCTGCTCTAGGCAAAGTGCCAGCCGTGCTCCAAGCCCACTTTCTTAAGTAGCTCACAGTCTTACAGGTCATCTCTTTGAGTAGCTCTCCAAACCCAGCTACCTCCACCTCCAATTTGCTCATGGTTCTCTGTGGGCTTACCATGCCCAGTGTGTTTGTTTTGTTTGCCTCTTGTGTGATCCTGGTGAATGGGGGTTGTGTATCAATTTAATCTGTTCATCTGGTTTGTCCCTCTCAAACAATGAATAGGCCACTGCTCTCTTCATCTGATTATTTATGCATCCGTGTAAGCCAGTGGTCTTCAGTACCTGCATACAGAGGACTCGACCTGGTCCTGGACTCCTGGGAAGTAGTCTTGTCCTCCAGCTTTAAAAGGCTGGGCTCGCATTTGGTTGGTCCTATCATTGCTAACTAATGCTTTGGTTTCATTCCCCAGTCCACTTAAAGGGCCAAAACATTCACTACCAGATTCTGACAATGATTTGAGATGATGCAGCTTTCATATGCCCAACAGTTCCAGGCACAGAGGCAAACACCCAAGATAGCTGATTCCATTCTTACCCTCAACCGGGTCCAGCCAACATAAGAAAACTGAAGATACAAAACGTGAGTGCATGTATCCTTCCAACTCATACCTTACCTCAGCCGTGTGCCAGACGATCAACTGAAATGGGAAGGCACAAAGAACATCAGAAAAACACAGGCAGGGGCTTAGGCAAACACATCTGAAGGAGAGGGGTTGGAATCCCTTTATTGATTAACAGTCTCCTCAAAATTTAGCAGGAGACTGACAAGCAAGGGGTAGTCTTGTAATCTACATTTCACAATCTATCCCAGATATAAACAAAAAAGTGATAACGGAGTAATTGAGCGTTATTCATCGGTCACTTTGCTAGATGATCTACACTGCAGGCATTACCTCATGTACTGAGAAACACTTTGTGGCAGGAAGAGAACATGGACTTCACTCAGAAACTGACCTACTGCGCGGCCAGTTGGAGGCTCCTATTAGGTTGACCAATCAAGTAACAAGTAAATGATTTAGGAAATCACCTGCTGAGAGTTCCACTGGCCAAATGGGAAGCAGAGAGAAGGTGGACCCAACACAAAGTCCTTTCTTTGTGGGTGAAAAGAGGAGAAGCGGGATTGGAACACGAGTGGAAACATCTGCTGATCCCCAGAGCTCTACACTGAGCAAGAATGGGAACAAGAAGAGTGCAGGATGCAGGGGAAGGGTGTCCCGTGTCTGGGAAGGGGCGTCCCTGTGGTTTGTGCGCCTTCCTCGCTTCGGGTGCACAGGTCAAGCCTCTTCCCTCCCGCGCTCTCACCCTCCCAACCTTATTTAGAAACCGTGTCCCCGAGACAGGAAGGGCGGCGGGCCGAGAAGCACGGAGCGTCCCGGCCTCATTTCCTTTCGAATCCCCCTGTGGAATTTCATTTCGTACGGTGAGGAAATCGGAGCGCGAGCCCATCGGCTGCTCTGTTGCTCCAGAGCGCCTCCCCCACCGGGGCTGGAGACCGGCTGCTCCCGGGCGCAGGTCGCGCCGAGCGCTGGGCGGGGTTGGGGGGTGGGCGGGCGCCAGCCCCGCTGGCTAGGGGTGAAAATTTCTGCGAACTCGCGCTGTACCAGGCACCAGCTCTAAGCCTTTCAGGCTTTATCGCTAATCCTCCCAAGTCACTTTACGGATGAGGAACCTGACGCCGAGAGGCTGGGCAATTTGCTCAAGGTCACACAGCGAGGATTTAAAGCCACAATCTGTGTACACCCCAAATACCGTGTTCTTTGTGTTCATTATTTTGCTTGATACAGAGGTGGCCATTGGGCCAGAGGTGACAGCTGTAAAGGGAAGGACGTGAAAGGGGCATAGATGTGGGAACACGTCTCACCTGGAAGAGGAGAGCAGGTTGGCTGGGCAGGAGCCACGGGGCTCCATCGACGCCTGGCCACGGTGTGCAATGGATCCGGGTGGGAGGACGCCGAGCGCCGGGAAGCCAAGCGGGGCGGGGCAGCTCTGGAGCGAGCAAGGGAGAGAGGATCAAGCCGCGGGCGGGGGCCTGACCCTTACAGCGGGAGATGGGGCCACACCCCTTCCCGCCCCCTCTGCCCAGGGGGGCCTTTCATTGGACAGTCGCGTTGTCCGTCCCGCCCCGCCCCCGCCCTGCGAACCTCCAGCGCCGCAGAGCGCTGGGGCGGTGAGAACAGCGCGGCGTAGAGTGCAGGCGGGCTTCGCCGAAAAGCCGGACTCGGCCGGCGCCGGGTTCTGGGATCGCCGCCTGCAGCCATGACCCTAGCAGTCCATCCCTCGGCCCCGGCTCCGGACGTCTGATATCCCGCACAGTCTCGTACAGCTGCTGGAGAAGCGGCCGCTGCCCCCTCGTCGCCCTTGGCGCCCTACCGCATTCCCTATCCGGAGCTGGGAGCTGCGCGGCCACCGGCGCCCCTGTGCAAACTGGGGGTGTCTGCTAGAGCAGCCTCCGCCGCTGCTGCCCGCGGCTCTGGCCATGGCTTGGCAGGGCACAGGGCCAAGCGTCCGGGGGATGCCTGGAGGCGTCAGGCTCAGGCTGGGGCTGCTGCTGCTGCAGTTGCTCCTGCTCCTGCGGCCGGCCCTGGGGTTCGGGGACGAGGAGGAGCGGCGTTGCGACCCCATCCGCATCGCCATGTGCCAGAACCTCGGCTACAACGTGACCAAGATGCCCAACTTAGTGGGACACGAGCTGCAGACAGACGCCGAGCTGCAGCTGACAACTTTCACGCCGCTCATCCAGTACGGCTGCTCCAGCCAGCTGCAGGTGGGCGCCCCTACCCCCATCCCTGGAGGACTCGGTAGACAGGGTCTCCCGAACTCCTTCCTCGGAATCCCTGACAGATCGAGCCCTCTGCTCCCTTTCTAACTTGAGGGTACAACTCCTGGAAAAGTGATCTCCAACCCGCACCCCACCCCCCACTTTTCTGTCCCTCTTGGAGACTGAAAGCCAAAACGTTGTGTAAGTCATCTGGCCCGCGAAAGAACCTATTCTTACACCCCGCCCTTCCGTTTTTTCTCCCCTGCCCATGTCTGGCCAAGCCCCTAACCCCAGTGGAGTTGAGGGTTATCTTTGCCAAGGATTCCGGCAGCCGCTGCTTGGTGGGCGAGTCCTGGCAGAGCAGCTGGTTGCACCTAAAACTTGGAAGGCGTGATAAGGAGACAGAACTTCGTCCTTCCAGGTCACTCATCGACCTTCTTTCTGCTTGTAATTTTTGGGTATAGGTTACCAAATAAACCATATCTGCCTGTTTTCTGCAGAATGCCCCACCATCGTCCTGCACTTTTAGAGGTCATACAGGAAAGAGTGGTTAGGTTGGCCTGAGTTCTTTCTAGTCCTTAGCTTTGGAGGCATGTTTAGTGTTTGGAGAGACTGAAAAAACTCCAGGAAGGTAGTTTGCATGTTTAAAGAACTTTTTCTCCTCCCTCCCCTTTCCTTTTCTTGGCAGTCATTAAGATGTTAAAACTTAGGTAATGTGTAATGATATAGAAATTCTTCCTACAATAATAAGTGAAAATTAATTTGCATATACAGCACATATGTTATAATTTCTCTTATGCAACCAACTCAACGGGAAATGGATTGGAATGAAGTTTTAAAAACATACACTAGTCATGTTTTTGGTTGGTGAGACTGAGTGGCTTTATTAAAAAAACAAAAATGGAGGTTAGAGTTCTCCAGCTTGAAACCTCAAGAAATCTATAGTTCTGGCTGTATTGAGATAAGAAACAGACATACAGTTTATTTACGGGCTCAGGTTTTTACATAGGTCATTGTAAAAGCTGAATTGTGGTTTGGGGAAGATGGTTGGGATTAGACCTGTTGCTGGTGAAATATCCCTGTGGAAGTTTCAGAACTTCCAAACTAGGTTAGACAAGCTTAAGAAATGATCCTCTCACTCTCATTTTGGAAACAGCACATAGTTGACATCAGTGGCAATTTTGTTGGAGAAACAGCTTTTGCAGGGATATATATTTTTAATTACATGTATCCTGGGGAGGCAGCCAAGCTGTTTTGAAAGACAAGAACTGGATCCCTTTACATGCTGGAAAATAGTTACTTGTAACTCTAGACTTCATAGACAACATCTGTAAGGAGCCAAGGAGACTGTTTATCAATGCTGGAGGAATTGAGGACAGCAACTGGACTCTCCCCTGCTGCTATTGCAATTTCAGGGACTTAACATTTACATCTTCCTATTGTGTTTCATTATTAATCACTGAAGAATTGCTAGCCAAACAAATCCCTGGAGACCAAGGACCCTCTTGCCCCACAACCCATATTTCCTCCTTGGGTCCAAGAGTCTCAAATGAGTTCATTTTATGTTTAAATTTGGGATTGACTTTTTACAATTAAAATATACATTAGGGGAAAATAGAATGATAGCAGGATCTATATTTTAAGGGGACAAAGAAATAAGGATAGAAGTCAAGCACCTAAGTGACCAGGTCACTTTATTAGACTCTTTAGTTCTCTCAAATGGTAGCTAGAAGGAGAGAAATATTGGAAGTCGCTTTTTAAAAGTTTATTTTCCTAAGGGTTGTGTGAAAAAAGATTATGTAATTCTTCAGACACGTTTTGGCTATTTCCTCGTGTACGCTCCTGTGCAAAGAAGCAGTAGAGCCCAGCTAAGGAAAACTGTGTAAAAGTGATAGACGTTTAGGCAACAGCATTTGAGGTCAGAGTAAACAGGCATATTCCCAGTAGACTGGCTTAAAAGTAGATACGTACACTGCCTGGAAGCATTCTCTCAGCTCTGTGCTCTTGGTCAAATCCCACTCATTGTTTTCTTTGTTCCTGTCATTACTTTTCCAGTTCTTCCTTTGTTCGGTTTATGTGCCAATGTGCACAGAAAAGATCAACATCCCCATCGGCCCGTGCGGTGGCATGTGTCTTTCAGTCAAGAGACGATGTGAACCAGTCCTGAAAGAATTTGGGTTTGCCTGGCCGGACAGCCTGAACTGCAGCAAGTTCCCACCCCAGAACGACCACAACCACATGTGCATGGAAGGACCAGGTGACGAAGAGGTACCCTTGCCCCACAAAACTCCCATCCAGCCGGGGGAAGAGTGCCACTCCGTGGGAACCAATTCCGATCAGTACATCTGGGTGAAAAGGAGCCTGAACTGTGTTCTCAAGTGTGGCTACGATGCTGGCTTGTACAGCCGCTCAGCTAAGGAGTTCACGGATATTTGGATGGCCGTGTGGGCCAGCCTCTGCTTCATCTCTACCACCTTCACTGTGCTGACCTTCCTGATCGATTCGTCCAGGTTTTCTTACCCTGAGCGCCCCATCATATTCCTCAGTATGTGCTATAATATTTATAGCATTGCTTATATTGTTCGGCTTACTGTAGGCCGGGAAAGGATATCCTGTGATTTTGAAGAGGCGGCAGAACCCGTTCTCATCCAAGAGGGACTTAAGAACACAGGATGTGCAATAATTTTCTTGCTGATGTACTTTTTTGGAATGGCCAGCTCCATTTGGTGGGTTATTCTGACACTCACTTGGTTTTTGGCAGCCGGACTCAAGTGGGGTCACGAAGCCATTGAAATGCACAGTTCCTATTTCCACATCGCAGCCTGGGCTATCCCTGCCATGAAAACCATTGTCATCCTGATTATGAGACTAGTGGATGCCGATGAGCTGACTGGCCTGTGCTATGTCGGGAACCAAAACCTAGATGCCCTCACCGGCTTTGTGGTGGCACCTCTCTTTACCTATTTGGTGATTGGAACTCTATTCATTGCTGCAGGCTTGGTGGCCCTCTTCAAAATTCGGTCAAATCTTCAAAAAGATGGGACCAAGACAGACAAGTTGGAAAGGCTAATGGTCAAGATCGGGGTCTTCTCGGTACTGTACACGGTTCCTGCAACCTGTGTGATTGCCTGTTATTTCTATGAAATCTCAAACTGGGCACTCTTTCGGTATTCTGCAGATGACTCAAACATGGCAGTCGAAATGTTGAAAATTTTTATGTCTTTGCTCGTGGGCATCACTTCAGGCATGTGGATTTGGTCTGCCAAAACTCTTCACACGTGGCAAAAATGTTCTAACCGATTGGTGAATTCTGGGAAGGTAAAGAGAGAGAAGAGGGGGAATGGTTGGGTGAAGCCAGGGAAGGGCAACGAAACTGTGGTGTAGGTCTAGCTAGCTTCCACTTTCCTCATTTTGAAGGGAATGATGCAGTGAATCTCAGTTTGAACAAACTAGAAACACTTCAGCACACACACACACACACACACACGTCAGCCCACCACCCCTCACCCAACTCAGCGTCAGAACACTAATGATTTCGATGTAGACTTTGGAATGGTCCAAAATGGAAAAGCCAGTTCGAGGCTTTCAAAGCTGTGAAAAATCAAAACGTCGATCACTTTAGCAGGTCACAGCTCGGAGTCCGAGGAGGTCCGCCTGAGATTCCTAAGTCCAAGACTGATGGCGTCTGCTCCTACTGGGTGGGACTTCAGCTGTGAGTTAATAGCGTGCAAGGAGAAAGATTAATTTTTAAAACTCTTTTAAATTTTAAATAGTAACTAGGTCTTGCAGATAGCAAAGTGATCTATAAACACTGGAAATGCTGGGTTGGGAGACGTGGTGCAGAGTTTTATAGTTTGGCTGGCCTAACATAAACATCTTCTGGCCTCCACTGTCTGCTGTTTAGAACTCTGGAGCGCACTCCCAAGAGGTGGTGTCAAAATCCTTCAGTGCCTTTGTCGTAAAACAGAATTGTTTGAGCAAACAAAAGTACTGTACTAACACACATAAGGTATCCAATGGATTTCTCTCTGTTCTTAAATTTCAACGTCCCTAATTCTAGGCAGCCCCTGTTTTCTTCACTTTACACTAATGACTCAAAAAAAAGTTATTTTTATAGGAATTTTTTTGCACTGCAGCATGCCTAATGAGAGGAAAAGGAAAGGTGATTCATTTTCTGACAATCACTTGATTCAGAGGAAAATGAGATTTACTAAGTTGACTTACCTTACCGACCCCAGAGACCTATTGCATTTAGCCACGTTAGCAATTGGGACTTAAAATATTTTAGTTTGTGTGATTGCATCTAGGCAGACGCCAGTCTGGAAGAACTGAAATGTTAAATTTCTTGGCAACTTTGCATTCACACAGATTAACTGTGTAATTTGTGTGTGTCAATTACAATTAAAAGCACATTCTTGGACCATGACATAGTATACTCAATTGACTTTAAAACTGTGGTCAACTTGCATTCTTAGTGTGATAGTGCCTTTCCCCCCCTGTAGCATAAGAATGTTATCAGAGTTTGGTCTGCTTGCCACAATGGAGACTTATTCAACTTTGCAAAGGCAACTAAGGACAGCGGATCCAAATACCTGGTGCATAATTGTTCCTTAGTAATGGGCAAAGGCTCCTTATAAGATTTCATTGGAGGCAGTGTGGCCTGGAGTATTTATATGATGCCTAATGAACCTCCAGAATGCCAGCCAGAAGCTGGATTGGTTAGCAGGGGATACGGTGTAGACCGAGTGAAATGAGCTGCAAAGTCTAACAGCGCGAGTCTTAATTGCCTTTTCTGGGGTATCCAAAGCCTTTAAAATTTATGCTTTAAGTCCCTCACAAGGGGGTACCCGCTAGCAACCTATCAAAAGCTGAAGTTCCTTTAAAATCGTGACTGGCCTTTTGCTTAACCTGCCTTAGGCCTTTTAATCACCAGATCTCTGGGACAAAACATTGTACATGCCACAGGTTGCTCTCCTTGTGTTTCACGCCCGCCTGCTTCAGCAACTGCAGTTGTTCATTGAGTGGAGTTTGTAGTAAGAGAGCTCTTAATGCTTTGTCCAGTCACACTTTGTGGAGAAACATGTCAGCGACTCCAAATCCCAAATAGGTGTTCAGATTCATTCTCTCTCTCTCTCTCTCTCTCTCTCTCTCTCTCTCTCTCTCCCTCCCCTCTCCCTCTCCCTCTCCCTCTCCCTCTCCCTCCCTCTCCCTCCCTCTCCCTCTCCCTCTCCCTCCCTCCTCCTCCCTCTCTCTCTCCTCCCTTTCCCTCCCTCCCTTCCCCATACCTCCCTCCCTCCCTCCCTCCCTCTCGGTTTGAGCTTTGTCTCTGACTGTATATTTTATTTTCTCCCCACACCCTTTGGTTTTGCAAGTTCTGTAGATGTCTGTTACCAAGATGCATATAAGACCCATAGTTGTGTTTGAAAAGGAGAGTCGTGGGGCTTGTGAGATAGAGACCTCGGTGAACCTGGGTGGCCCCTGATCATTTTCAGTCTGAGTACCTAAACTGCATTGGGGCATAAGGCTCCAGGAGCATGAGAACTGATCCACGGAAGGGCCAGTTTAACTCCTGAATGTGCTGCTTCTGAGAGGCGAAATGGACACGCCCCGTGCTGCTTGCAGACAGTTCCCATAGCTGTCCAGGGCCCTGGAGTGTGCACCCAAGGGCAGATTCTGCCCTTACTCACGCTCTGCTTCGGTGTCTTGGGAGTTGTGCAGTGACTCTGGCACAGGAAAGGGATGAAGCGCAAGGCAGTAGTTGACTAGCCAGGCTGTGCAGGCTTCCTAAAGCAATTCTCTTTGTAATGCTTCAGTGATTGTAGGGCCAGGACTGCAGCCTCCAAAGAGCAAGCTGTAGGTGCTGGGCTTGTTTCAACAATAACCATGGCAACAGCAACCCCTTAGGTGAAACCAGCCACCTGCGTTCTGAATTCTAGAGCCAGTGAGTGTACTGACACTTTTTCTATCTTCTCAAGCAATTTGCCTTTTCAGGGGGAAGTTAATGTTTGAGCAAAGGGACCTGGCAGTTCAGACTAGCTTAATAGTCTCAGCAACACCACAGAGTTTCCGGCCTTCCCTTTCCTATCTCATGCACACTGGAGAGAATGGTTCCACTTTCCAGGAAATGAACTCGGTGACTGAGGAGTCCCTTACAATGCCCGACAAGAACCTGTATCACTTCTTCCCATCATTACCACAAATCTCTTTCTAGGTCTCTCTACCTCTCCCATAATTCCTTCTAAATTAATGACAGAAAGCACCAGCTCTGGTTCATGACAATCTTCATATAAACTCCCTAGGAAAACAGAGTAGGTCCCAAGAACTGGCTCCAGCATCTAACTGTGGCTTTGGGGATAGGAGGGTCAGGGTTTGGGTTGTTCCGTGGGACTTACACAGGCATATTTTGAGGACAGCGGCATGCTGAGGAGAAAGTAAGGTTTGTTTTCCTTCCTCTGAGATCTGGAGTAAGTACGTACAATTGTAATTTTCAAGGAAAGTCCTCAAGTTTCAGATATTCTACTAAGCACAACTAAGGGCACCACTGTCCAACCTCCTCTCTGATAAACTACTTGATCTTGCTTCATAAACGCCAGCCCATAAAGCACAGGAGCCCTGTGTGGGGTAGAAGTGGCCAGAGCCACCTGGCTGAGCTACTCAGCTGATCGTATCTTTCTTCCTTTACGGTGACCCACTTCCTGGTTGCTGAGATGGCTTCGGAGCTGGCGCGGTGCCCAGAGGCCTGAAACAAGGGACAGGTGACAGACACTTATTTCCTTAGAGTTCTCTTTCTGTCATTCCCTCACGTGTACCCTAACCCTCGTGTCCATAAAGCCAGAACCAGAGACCTATCATTACCAGATTCTGACCTGTGGTCACATTTAACACGTCCAACTGTGTACTCAGCCCTTTGCTCACAGAATTTAGTGCCTTTGGTATTGAGTGCAATGTTGGGCCATGGGACATCGCGATGAAGTTGACATCCTCAGTCCCCAAAGAGCAGGTACACTTGAAAGAGGTCTCACCCATGAGTGGCAGTTAGGAAGGGAAACCAAGAGGGCACGGACTTTGGCAGGAAGTGCTTCATGTGTAAATTCTATCCTGAGACGGAGGGCAGTGGAGAAAGTTGCCGTCCCTGCCAGTCATGATGAGCCCCTGGACTTGGGCAGTGCTCTTTGTCTTCTTATTGTATTTGACTTCAGAGTCCCCGTCTGAGTGTGCAGTGTGTCTGTCAAAGGACCCAGGTTATCTTTTTCCCTTCATGCCTAGGACAAAGAACTTGGAACTCCCGAGAGAGCATTTTGCTCCTACAAATGATCAGATACTGAAGTCCCAAGTAATAGATCTTGTTCCACTGGCTCCTGGATCGAGTTCTCTGCTCCTGCCTTTCCACATGCAGTTTGTGCAGTAATGGCCCAGTGCCAAGAGGAAGTGTATCACGCCCCCACCCCACCCAGACATGCTTGTTCCCCTAAAAATCACGTTTGCATCATCATCATCATCACTCGTCTTTGTCTTTCATTTGCCTTATTTTCCTTCTAAGCAGCGCTCAATTCCTAGTAGTCTCCTGAGCAGTTGGTAAAGAGTTTCGAATGAGCCACTTCCTCAAAGCACTTGTGCCTGCCAGATCTCCTGGAATGTTCCGCTAGTGACTAGTGTCATCCCGGAAAGCTGAAACAGGGTGACAACAACTCTGCCCCACGAAGCTCAGGTTTGTCTCCCCTCCCAGGTTGTGCACATTTCCAAATCCTGAGAGTTTAACAGGCTGAGGCCTTGACTTCACTGTGGCTGTGGGGAGCGGTAAGTTGGTTTCTAGAGTTTCCATAGTGCTACATCCAGACACTTCTGAGTTTCTTCTACCTCACAGGGATGGCGTGAGGCTATAGAAGGCCTCGGGATGAGGCCCCTTGGCTCTTCATAAGAAAGATGAACTAAAATAATAATCCCAGCCTGCAAGCCGACAAAATACAGTTAGAAGTCTTTTGTGCAGCAGTTTACCCAGTTGCTCTCTGCCTTTTACGTGGATCCTCATGCCTTTCAGTAACTGCAGAACCCTGGAGGCAACTGGGGCCATTCGGATGCTTAGTGTAGAGGTACCAGGCAAACCCCTGCTATCCATGCCCTGAACAAATTGCTGAATTCCCAAGGAAATAGATCCCCCTTTTTAAGGATGTACAAAAGTGTGTCTGCATTGATGTCTGTACTGTAAATTTCTAATTTATCACTGTATTAAAAAAAACTTGCTATTTAATTTTTGTATTAAAGGAAAATAAAGTTTTGTTTATTAACAGGTGTGTGCTGTGCTGTGTTTCTGAAGGTATATGACAGTCCCTGGGAAGCATGCGTGCCCAGACCTGAGAAAGGGAAGGATCGGTTTGTTTGGCAAATGGAGAGAGGCTCTTTGACTCATGCTATTTTTTCCTTGTGGGACTTCTCCTGGGTCATCAAATCCCCACAATCTAAGGTCAATGAAAGCAAGTAGATCACATGATGCTTTGGACATAACCATAGTTCTCAAGCTGTTATCCCAATGATACCTTCCCACTCTTGGTATTTCCAAGAGTGGTCATCTTTCAGTTTGAGGTTTAAAATCAGATTTCTTACTGCTACTGGAGCTCCAAGTCTCTTACACAGTGGATCTATTTTTTTGTATATCTCATTCTTCCAGTGGTGATTGTGGGGCTGTCATTTTGGGCTAACTTTGTAAGTTGCCTGGTCTCTGTCCCTATATCCAGAGAAATCTCTGGACTATGCAGCTATGTGAGCATTGAAGGTATGATGTGCTCAGTAGTACAATGCTTGCCCAGCGCATGTGAGGCTCTGGGCTTGACACCCAACAGTGCAAAACAAAACAAAGTCAGCAGGACACTGTCATCATACCTAGTAATATGGACCACACAGAAAACAGGACAGCTGCTGATGTCTCCATTGAGATTATCCCTCTTGCTTTGCTTAAAGTTCTCGCCACCTTTTAGCTGCATTTGAACGCCACCCTTCTTGGGGGTGAGTAAAAAGTTCTCCAGAGGCATTTGTAATATTACTCTCCTTATCTGCAGATTTCTGGTATAACTTTATCTCAAACCCAAATGAAGGGAGGCGTGTAATTTAAATTCTCTTCCCTGTAAGTCAGGCTGTGTTTCTCATTCCATTACCCACTTATTAAGTAGTTACGAAGTTAAAGGAAAGTCAACACAATCTGGAACGAGTTCATACTAATCCCTTGCACTTGTAGAAACACTTTCCAATAGAAAATACTGTGCATGGCTTTGTTTTATTCTTGGGGTGTTTCTGAAGTAAGTAGGGCAAGTGTTGCTTGCAGAGAGAGAAACCAAGACTTTCAGAGGGTAAGAGTAACTCAGTGGGGCAGATGGATGGCCAGAGGATCTCATATCTGGGACTTGGGATTTTGTTATTCTTCTACATGGGATTTTGTCTCATTTTATATTCCTGTGGTTTACATTGTGTCCTCCCTCAAAAGTCCTAATCCTGGATATCCGTGATTATCACCTTATTTGGAAAGGGGGACTTGGTAGATGCAATTAAATGAGAAAGAAAAAAGCTCATATTACATTGGAAGTGTATCTCAATCCCGTAACTGTTGTCTGTCAAGTAGAGATACACTTAGACACAGGCACAGAGGGAGTGCCACATACTTAAAGACTTTGAAGTTCTGTAGCCATAGGTCAAGAAAGAAAACATTAAAGTTTTCTAGAGTCTTCCTGAAACAAGAACAAAGTCATGAAGAATTCTCCTAGGAGCTTCCAGAAGGAATCATTGATTTCAGGTTTCTAGTTTCCAAAGATGTATGAGAGTGAAATTCCGTTATTTTTTATTTGCCTGTAGAGATCTCTTGCCATGGAGACCTTGGGGAACTGAAACAAACTCTATCTTTTGGTTTCATTAATACACACAGTTCATCAGGACAATGTGACAACTGGGCAGGCATCCTTCACAACCATGAGTCCCGCCTGTGAGCGTCTGTGTCTTAGGGATTAAAAATCATAATCACTACAGTAAATAGTTCTATCTGTGAACTGGCCACCTCTAGAGTAAACTCCATGATCCTTGACACTCAGCTAGTTTAAAACGAACTTGGCTGATCTCCCACCCACCTACCCCCAGTGGGAGATCTGTGCATGGGGCCAAGACCCTAACTGGAATGCAGGCTAAGGATTTCCAGCATTTCTGTGCTGAGAACTGAGTTTTCCCTTTCCCATTTTTAGCCTTCACATGCGATCATAATTTTAAAGTTGAGCTGACTCTTGACCAAAGAGGTCAGCCTCAGCCTCCTGTTTTTGGAGGTTCTGTGCACAGAAATAAACTACACTGGGAGAAGGGCTCAAAACTTCTTAGCTTTTCTTCTCCAAGCAGCAGAGTTGGTAGAATTGAGAGGATCTATCCAGTGTTCTGCAAATGTGTTGCCCTACAGAGATTTAGCCCAAACTGCTGCAAAATGGACCTGGCCATCACCCGAGGTTCCTAGAGAGCTCTGCTCTCTTCCTTCAGGTTTCTCCATCCTGAGGTTATGAGATCCACGGCTGATTGATCAGCAGCCTGCCATGGCAAAGGATTCTGATCTACATTCCCAGGATGAGAAGAGACAGCACTGAGTGAATTACATTTCATCGCCCATCAGTTGCTTATAGTTCCGCTAGCCTCCCACCAAGAATCCTGTCCCCACGAAGAAGGAAGTTTTAAATACTTCCTCTGGGGACTCCCAGTTTGGGGGTGGGGGTGGGGGTGGGGGGAAGAAAGAAGGAAATGGCAATAAAATTGAAAAAGATCACAAGTTCTGCAACAGTACCTAAGCACGGTAGCCACCTACAGGTTGAGCATAAGACTCCAAAGAGAACAAATGGTTAACTTTACATAGATAATAACAAAGAGACAGGGGACAGGTCTTTTGGGAGGAATGGGGTTTTCGTGGGGTGTGAGAGATATAAAAGAGGGTGGGATCAGAGTACAGGAGCCTTGAAGGTGGGTGTACACTCCTGGAAGCCACCACTGCTGGCAACGGGCGCTCTCTCTGGACCAGGTGTCACTCCCAGTCTCTTTATTTCCCTGGAGGGAGGGATCTTTGCTAAATGGGAAGGGGGAGGAACAGCAGAAAAGTCCATGTTTGCCTCTGGTGTTTACTAATCCTGACAGATTAAGTTTCTCTTTGCAAAGGTTAGCTTTCTGGAACCTTCTCTGTTCCTGACCCCACTGAGGCTGCAGTTTCTCTGAACAGCCAGGTTAAGGCAGGCCAAGGAACAGTTGAACACTCGTATGAGATTCTGACTCCTTTACATCCAATCCTGTTTTCACCCAAGAATGTACTTAATCTTGTGGCCAGGCTACTTTCCTAATGAGAGATTAAAAGATTGGGTGGCTGAATTTCCTGAAAGGCCTGAGGATTGCATCATTCCATCTGCTGGGCTCTCAGTGGCCAGGGTATGAGCCCTGTGATGGAGTGATAAGTCACAGAGAAGACTGGACCTAGTTCTGTGGTTTCCCTCTCCCCTCCTTGCCTGTGCATCTGTAGCTGCATGCCCACGTGCATGTGTGTGTGGATGGGTGTGCTTGCCCCTTGTCTGGAGTGCCTGTTCTGTCTTTTCCACTAGCTTATGTGTGTTCTGTCTTCAGGATGGAGCTCTTGTCTTCCTGTCCTGGGAAGATCTTGGAGCTTAGCACTTCCCTGCCCCTGTTCCTTCTCACAATGTCAACCTTAGTTTTTGGTTTTTTTAAACTCTGAGAGCCTTCCCGTGCCATCTGAAGTGGTCTGTACACTATCCATTCGCTCACTAGATTAGACCCCTGCAGCCTCTGAGCATCCAACAGGGTTTCTCTATGTGCTTCTGCAGCCTAGAGTTGCACTTGTCTCAGAACACAGGTTTCGAGTCTGCTTATAAGGAAGTAGCAAAATGGGAGCAAAATTGGAAAAGCAGGTGGGAAAGGCACAGGTAAATAAAAGCACAGGTAACAAAAGCCACCACTCTGGCAGGATTTTTTTTTCTGGGAAAATGCTAGGACACTAGCCTCTGAGAACATTCTCTAGCCTCAAATGCGTGTTACAGAATAAAGACCTTCCACATGGTGTTACTGACTCTTGGTTTCTGCCCCTTGCCATGTCTTCTTTGCCCTAACAAATATCAGTCTGATGCCTATTCAGCATGGGAGTATGCCAGGAATGGAGAGGGGAGATGATTAAAACAAAACTACAAACCCATAAGAGACAAATTCTAGCTTTGAGTTCCCAAATGCAGTTGAATGAACGGAGAAGGAACTTAGCTTGTATTAACAGGCTTTAAACCGGGAGAAACACTGATTTGTAAATGCTGGAGGAACAGCAGAATGAAGGCCAGTCGCTATCCTGGGAAGGTGCTGTGAGGAACATACACCTTCCTTGACTCCTCCCTCAAACTGCTGCAGCTAGTTTACCATACCCATGATGTCATTTCCTCCTGACATAAGCCTCAAAATGTCCTTGTCAGCTTTCAGCTTAGATAGAGTGGCTTCCGGACATTCAGCATCATTTAACCCTTTCTCAGCTGCTCATATCTCACCATTCAAATTTTTCTCACACACATTTGAAGAGAGAAGGGAAAAGGAAGAGTGGATGTAACAGACACTGTGACCCTTAGAAGCCTGGCTCTGTTCCTCTTAATGACCCTCTAAATTCTACATGTAAAGCATGAAAGTTAAAAGCTTACCCCCACCACACACACATACACACACAAGTGCCATCAGAGACATTGAATCATTAGATTCAGATAACGACCTCCAGTCGGACATCTTTTAAAATGTACATGTTGATTTATAACATTTGTGCCTGGTAGGGAATTTCTATAGGTGACTCTGCTTGATGTCTTTGGAAGCTGCTTGTGTTAATACTGTCAGGCCATAATCCTAGAACCCCAGATAGATTGTTCTAGGGATCTTTAAGGGAGTACATGCCCATCTGCCCTCCTTTACCCAAGCTCAAAGGATAAGTGTGTGAATAAACTTGACCTTGTGTTGCCTGGAGGTAGGTGCCAGGCACCAAGTTACTTCAGCATAACTGGAGGCTGAGATTCTTGGAGTAGGAGGGAAGGGCAGCTGAGGCTAAATTGTGAAAGTGCCTGGAGGTGGTGTTCTCTCCTGGGTTCGCTTTAGGGGAGTCAGTGGAAAGCAAGAAAAGTTTGTGTCTATGCCGGTGGCCTTCTGGGCTTTGCTGTAGCTGCTGTGTGGACTGTGGGCTGGAAAACAGGCAAGGAGGAGCTTGGATAAAATAAAATAAATAAATAAATAAAAAAAAAAAAAAAAAAAAAAAAAAAAGGCAGAAAGGTAGGTGCTGAGGGACACAGTGGGCAGGATCTGCAATTTTCTTTTTTCTTTTTCTTTTTTCTTTTCTTTTTTTTTCTTTTTTCTTTTTTTTTTTTTTTGGTTCTTTTTTTTGGAGCTGGGGACCGAACCCAGGGCCTTTCGCTTCCTAGGTAAGCGCTCTATCACTGAGCTAAATCCCCAGCCCCGATCTGCAATTTTCACATAAGATGCAATCTTGTCCTTTGCAACCCTGATCAGTGAACTAAGACTTTATTTCTGAAATGTACTCCTCTGTCTTAGAGGTTAGGAGTTGTTTGCTCTATTCATTTGATACAGTGCACTCAAAATGGCCAGCTACAGATTAATAGCATGCAAGGTCACAGAGGTCGACTCACTGACTCAGAGTGTCTGGGGGCGTGGGTTTGTCTTCGCTGTGAGACTCCCTTGTGGGGCTGAGGGTCTGTGGCACACCATGTTAGAGGAAGGCCCAGACTCCTTAGGGCAGAGGAAAATGTTTATTCGTTTATGGAGTGCTCAGGGACCCACCAGAAACTCAGGACTCGGGAGTTTCCTGCCAGACTTATTTCCTGGAATAGTTGACACAATTTCCTATTAAAGCCTTCATTTAATAGAGCCTTAGTCCCAGTCATTGCCTATCTTGATTTTTCTGGCTTAACAGTTTCTTCACCATCCGCTACTATCGGTAAAAGCTGGGGTGCCTGACAGATCCCCTGAAAAAGGTATCACAGGAACACACCTTCTTTCCTATCTCTCCTCCTTTAAAATGAGAATTCTAGACGATGTTTTCCATAATGAATGAGAAACCCACTTCCTAGGCATTTTTTTTGTTTTTGTAAGCCCCTCTGTCCCCCAACAGCAGATCTTCCTTTTGGGTTTACATCAGCATTTAGCTAACTTCCTGAACATTTCACTCATTTCCTGAGCCTATTCCAAGGAAGGGAAAAACATCCTCCTTCAGAAATAAATGCAAATAATCGCAGAGATTATTTCTATTAAATAAAGACTGTAAACCCAATGGAATTTCCTGTAAAATGTAAATGTACTATGGATATTTCAACAAAAGCAATTTGCCATGGCCTACCTAGTAGGTCTCATTGTACTTATGGGTAGTGTGAGGAATTAGAACCATTTTTGTCAGTCAAGTATGTTTCTGGAGTGGTAGGTTACACACAGCTGCAATATTTCCTCTTGCTGAATTAAAACAAAACAAAACAAAACAACAACAACAAAACAACTAAGACACCTAAACACTGAGAAATTATTATCCTTAAGTAAATAATTTTTGAAGCACGTTTTGTTTTGTTTTAAAATAGGAGTCTTCTGACACCTACTGGTTAGGAGAGGTAGAACAACTTTAGGGCAGAAACAAGCATTTTGTTTGTTTATGACTTGGAAGAAAGCACACTCCTCGCAAGCACTCCTGAGAACCCCTAAAGTCCAAGAATGCAAAGGGAGGGTGGGTAACAGCCAACATTTTCCTAATGCATTTCCGACCATGCTCTCTCCCCTTGACTGACGCTTCCGCCTCACAGCCAGGCTGCCTCCTAAGAGTTAAACTGGTGGCATGTGAAGAGTGGGTGAAAAATGTGAAGCTCTGAGGCGATGCCATGAGAGAGCACTCTGAGAAGACCTCTTCCTGTTCAGATGTCTGCTAGTGGAAGGGAGTAGTAGTCCCTCTCTACTGGAGACATCACATGGGCATCTTCAAGATGCATTTAAGGCCTCAATGGCACCTGCCATTTTGAGCTGCTCTTCATGGGAAGTATCTGATGTTTTGAGGAAAAGAGTGATTGGGATCTCAAAGATGATGCCCTTCAGTCTGCCCACACCTGGTAGAAGACTATCCAGGACGAGCGGCTATGTGACCTCTTGTGCCATGACTAGAAAAGGATCTACCATACGTCACGAGAGGTAGCATTCTTCCTAAGTTTACCTCTCGGTGTGATGTGCATGGTCTGGAATCTGGCTGTTTGTCTATCTCCCAGATTTCTCATGCCTTCTTCCTGTGACCCAACCAGCTCCAACTCCTCTCATTTCTGCACCCCAACACACACACAGACACATACACGTGCACACACTTTCACTTTCTTTTCGGCTGTACTTACTGATCTTACTCATTCAGACACCCCCCCCCCATTCCCTCACATCTTTTCAATTTATTCTTCAAGTTTCTGCATTCTGTCCTAGGAACTTTTCCATGTCTGACAGAGAACACTGATGACACCCTTGTCGCATGGACAAGAACCGCTCATCAGCTGACACTCTGCCTTGTCTAAAAGCTCCACAAACGTTCACTGATGCTCAAGCAGCAGCTCTCTGGGGCAGTAGATTGTTCAACTTGGTACAATGTTTTAATAGGAATAAATTGCTGTGGGGCGACTACTTCAATGATAGGGTTAGAAGTCAGATATCTACGTCTTCCAAAACATTTATAACAATTCATTATCCCAAACGACCTCAGCCTTCATCCACTGAGGACTAAGCTCTAAATTTCTATCTAGTTTTAGTATGGCCATGTCTTATAGTTATAGAACTCACTGTCGAAAACAGGGTTAATAAAGATCTGGAGTCATTTCAAGACTTCTTGAATTGCTTACAAAACTTTCCCATGCCTTTATTTCTGGTGAGATGTCTATATCTTTCCTAGACAGTATCTGTGATGTTGGAAAACTAAACTCCAGTGGTGAAGCACCTGAAATAGACACAGTTGATCTTCAGTGGATCTTTGGGAGTTACCCTCTTCTTTCATGCTGCAAGAAGGGGGACCAGGGTCTAGCAAATTTCTTTCACTGTCCTTTGTTAGAGCATACCTTCAGGTCCCCATTTATGCTTTTAAAAACTATTTTTATTTTAAGGGATTTTGCCATGATCTATTTGTACTGCCTTAGTCATCCCCAGCTTCTTAGTGTAAAGATAAGGGTGTGGTCTGAACTTTTTTTAAACCTTGATTTTTTTTTTTATGTGCATGGGTGTTTTGAGTGAGTGAGTGTGTGTGTGTGTGTGTGTGTGTGTGTGTGTGTGTGTGTGTGTGTGTGTGTGTGCCAGGCATGTAGTGCCTGCAGAGACCAGAAGAGGGTGTCAGACCTCCTAGAACTGCAGTTAAAGATGGTTGTTAGCCACCACATTGGTACTGAGACTCCAACCTGGGTCCTCTGAAAAAGCAGCCAGTGCTCTTAGCCACTCAAATTTCGTCAGATATCCCTTTATAAGTATTGCTTAATAAAAAACAATGGGGGTATGCTGGGAAAGTCACATAAAGAGCCCACAGTCCTACTCAGGTGATACACACTGGACATCAGAAAAGCTGCATGCAAAACTGGTCACTGAAAAATGCTGCCACCGTAATAGAGGCCTACACACTGCGTGGATGTGTCTCCTGTTTGGCGGTAGGTATCATTCACAAAGTCACTGTAGCTGGCAGATTTGACTTCATGGGTGAATGGCCTGGACAATCATACAGGGTGACACTTTCTAGACTGTCTTGCCAGCCCAGAGACGCGTGTTTTTATTTTATACCTGGTGGTGCGAATTATGTTGCTGATCCTTAGTGGCTGCACATGCCCGAAGCAGCACCATGTAGTAGAAGGTGCACGAGTTTAGACACCAACAGTTGGGGGTTCAAATACTGGTTCTACAACTTCATAGCTGTGTGAACTTGAAAAGGTCGAACTCTCTAAGCCTTTTGGTTCTTGTTGGATACAGTGATCTGGTTATCTTGTTATCTAACTTTTATAGTTGCCATGGCAATTAAACAGTATTTGATACAATACTTACTTATGGATGAGAATGAGGAAAGGAATGTTAAAACAAGTAATCAAGGAGGAACAAAATACATCAACACACAAAGCAATTCGGATGAAGACAAGCAAACAAGTCAGATCCGTCAACTTTTAAGGCTGAGAGGACTCGTAAAAATAACCTAGCCAGAGTGGTTTCTTTGCTTTACCGAGTATCTCACTCTTGCTTGCCAATAACACTGACACCTGAGTTTGATCCCTGGGACCCACAGGGTAGGAGGAAAAACCTGACTCCTACAAGTTGTCCTCTGACTGCCATACATGCTCTCTGGCATGCACGTGCACATGTATGCATGCACATGCACATGTATGCATGCACACCTACCTACATACTCACACACACACAACCAAGAAATGAAATAACAATTTTAAATGATATTGTTTTCCCTTAATATACCCATTTGTTCTGTTCCATTTGGAAAGCCCCTGAGGGTCAGACGCTGTATTTATTTTAAGATCGGTCACAAAGTAGTAGTTGTTCTGTTGTTAGTTGGTTGGAATAGGGTCTCACTATGTAGCTCAGGCTAGTTTGAGTAAACTAAGTCCAGGAAGGTGGCTGGATGGGTGAAGTGCTTAATATAGAAGCATGAGATGCCTAGAACCCATATAACAGTCCTCTCCCTGCCTCCCTCTGCAGGGGAGGAGATGGATAGACACCTGCAATCCTGGCAGGGAGACGAAGAGACATGGGATCCCAAGGACTTACTAGTAAGACAGCTCAGCAGTGGTGGTAAACTACAGGTTCATGGAGAGATCTTGTCTCAAAAAGTAAGGTGGAGAAAGGCACCTAGGTTGACCTCTGGCTTCTAAGCATGCATGCGTGGCTGAGCTCACCACCACTGCCATCGCGTGCAAGAAAACTGAGGTCTGGAGAGTTGACGTGACTTAATCGAGCTTGCAAAGCTTGTCCTCCGAAAAGGCAGCACAGAGTTCCTTCTGGGGTTCTGTTTGTTTATATTT
This sequence comes from Rattus rattus, assembly GCF_011064425.1. Lineage (NCBI taxonomy): Eukaryota > Metazoa > Chordata > Mammalia > Rodentia > Muridae > Rattus > Rattus rattus. The sequence continues at coordinate 111,723,995 of NC_046155.1, read as the reverse complement.
TGAAAGGATTAATCATTGCTGAGGGCCCCATGTGGATCCATCCCTCGGAGCTATTAAACACGTCTGTATTGCTCTCAGAGTTGCAATGATGAGATTACCTGGGAAATTTCCGAGCCATTTCTGTACATGCGTATTTATTTTATTTTATTTATTAATTTAATTTTTTGGAGTATAGAAACAGAAAGGAGGAAGGACCACTGAGCAAGAAGATATTTTTGACTCGCAAAGAACTTCTGGAGAACAAAAGGCAGCCCATCCGATCACCTGCGCTGGGCACACAATCCCAGGACGGTTTACCCTGTTGCTCCTCTCTGCTCCAGCACTGACGCTATCTGCTGATGCTGCTGTGTTGGATGTGATTGATTACCCAGCACTATCTCTGGGACCCGGGAGTGACCTTCGGCATGCATTTGTAAGGAACCAGCTTGGAAAGAAAAACAAAACTGCAAGCACCCTCTAGCAGGTCTGAGATAAGGGGCCTGGGAGTCTTTTTTCATTACCCTGACAAAACAACCTAAACAATAAAAAAATCCATAAGAAAATACCCTGCTTCCAAGACCTTAAAGGCCACACGGTCACATGATTTTTATCCCTGTGTGAGACAGACAAATGTTTTTGTGACTGAAGCAAAAAAAAAAAAAAAAAAAAAAGAGAAGAAAAGGAAAGACTAACAGAAAAAAGGGAAGGGAGAAATAAAGGGCAGTGAAGTGGAATCCAGAATAAAAATAATTAAGGTTAAAAAAAAATCTAAGGACACATAAAGACAGTTTGAAGTGAAATGCGGGCTAATGTTTACCTGAATGAGCCCAGGAACTAAATGAAATTGTCAGAGTGAACAGTCCAGGTCACCTCACTTAATTGGCACAAGTTTGTCCTCTAAACATGCAGAAAGGAATGGTGTTGGCCACATGAACATGAGTACACCTTTTTAAGTCTCAGGCCTCAGTTTCCCCAACCAGAAGTGGGGGGGGATGAGTGAACCGGGACATGTGAAAGTAATTTGAAAAATAGAGTGTGACATAAGCAAACAGTCTCGAATTTACACTCAAGCTGGATCTATTCCACTTAAATCAAAACAGGTTTGGACGTGACAGCTCTCCATGCCATGGGCTGGGGGTGGGGGGTGGGGCTTTAAAAGAAAAAAACAAAAAACCTTGTGTTTTAAAAATAAATAAAAACATTTATAATCCAGTGATCTGGTTACATCATTAGGTTCAGGTGGATTCATTCCAAATCAAGGATGCAACGCTGAAATCCAAATCCGAAAGGCAGAAATGGCATATGGTTTACTCTTCATTGCCTAGCAGATTTATTGGAGTGGAAAGGGGCAACCCCAGGTACGAATAAGACCTGGCTCCAATTCCAGTATCTAAATCACAGAGCTCTGTGCTGTGTGACCTAGGGCCAATCCTCTAGCCTCACAGAGTCTTGTTTTTCACTCCCCCTTTAGCCATACCTCCCTCCTGGTGGCAAATCATGAGGTAGCAGGGTACCTTAACTCCCGGTGCTTGCAAGCTTCTGTCTCCATGGAGCATCGGCGATGCAGCCCTGCAGTGCGTGTGCAGGTTTTAGCATCTCCCTTGCTCCTAAACCTTGAGCACACTCCATGCTCCTGTCACTCAGGTGTCTTACAAGATCCTTGTCACCCAAGTAATATATGGGATCTGAGTGACCGAGACACTGAGAGCGTTGCTTGGAAGACTTGAGACAGGGAAGGAAATGCTTGATGGCTATACACCATCTTGAATCTCTGCAATGAAAACAGACTTTATTCAAGGGAAGGGATCTGTAAAATAGGGAGATTAGGCTTGGAAATGAGTAGAAATCAGGGGACAATCAGGGCCCAGTCAAAGGAACCACAGCAATAAGGACATGACAGGAACACTTCAGTCAACATGGCTGCCCCTGATGCTTTGGAAAAGCTGACTCAGCAAGAGCCACCTCCGTCCTTCTTTGCTCCTCTGAGAGTCGCAGGTCATGTCCGCTTTTGAAATCCTACCTCATATTAAGAGACACCATAGTAGAAGTCAACCCATAGGGGGGAAAATTAGGTAGCAGACATAAGAGAATAGAAGTGGAACACTGATCTGCCTCCGGCAGCTGAAGAATAACTTTAAAGATCACGAGTCTAAGACCCAGTCCTGTGAAAAGATGTCTTCCTTTCATGGGTTAAATGGCCAAGTACACAACCAGGACATTCCGTATCTATTGGTTTCGATACTAAAAGCTGTCTGCTCATTTAAAGTAGATTAGAGGAAAAATATGAAATTAAATATGGAATTATTAACACAGGGAGGGGGGATGCCCTGAAAGATGTTGAAACCGGGCGATACTGTTGGTGACCAGCCATTCAGATAGCTTCGGCTGGACTGGCGCTTAGCCTGTTCTCCAAGCCTCTCTCACTGAGGCACGTGATTGCAAGCAGCCCACACGTATTTACTGTCTACTCCCAGCTCCAAGCAAACTCCGCTGAACCCTGGGTGGCCGGTGTCACAGATCATTACAGTTACTGCTCTGGGAACTGACAGTCTGCTTCCTTTTCGCTGCTATAGCCTTCAGGCTTTAATTATTCTAAATAAATAAGTAAATTCAAGACTGGAACCCAACAACTTAAAGCTTTTTTTTTTTTTTTTTTGGTTTAGGAAAGTCCAGTTTTCAGTAGAAAATTGTCCTTCACCCCTAGCAAAAATAGCTCCTGCCCACTCTTTTTTTTTTTTTTTTTTTTTTTTTTTTTTTTACCCAAGGATAAGTCGTCTGATACATCTCAGCAGAGGTTGCTTCCATCCCCTGCCAAGCCGTGACAAACCAACAAGGAGATCATGACGAATCACCCCGAGATTTTCACAGCAGACAAGCAGGACTGTTCCCGGGGGGATTCTGAAGGTCAACATCACCACCCAAGTTCGAAGTTAGGTTAAGCCAAGTCCATGTTTCTGCACGGAGCCACACAGTTTACGTAAAGCCACGCGTCTCAACGGCAACCATACAGAGCGTGCTAACTTACATACACTGTTTCATCCCCATGATGGGCAGCTGGGCTACCACCATGCTTCCCTGAATTGTTGAACTCACTTCCTGCCTTTCTTAATACCTATTTTTTTAATAGACAGACAATGGAAGGCACGAGGCCAGTAATCCTCTTCAGTGGTATTGACAATTGCAAATTCTTTGTAACTGCGATACACAAGACACAAAACATTTCTATCACCCTAGAACATCCCTTAACCTTCTTCTAGCCGGTGTTCCCCTCTGACTTCTAGAACTCTAGATTATTTTCTCCGTATAAGAATTTTATTCACATCCATGAAATTATGAAGCATATGTAGACATATACTTACTGCTGCTGTGTTGTTGTTGTTGTTTTTTTTTTTTTTTGCATTTTTTGGATTTAAGAATCAACTATTGTGCAGCTGAGTAGTGAGTAGTATCCCAGAATATAAATGCACAACTATTTGCTTATCAAATTTTTTGATAGAAAACTGATAGGTTTTTTTTTCAGCAAAGATTTTGATCTTGCAAATATTGTCGCTATCAAATCCTGTACAAATATCTTTGTGAGCACATGTTTTCGTTTAACTTGGATACAAACCTGAGACTGAAATTGCTAGGTCATAGGGTAGGTGTATGTTTAACTTTAAAGAGAAACTGCCAGGCTGTTCTCCGCAGTGATTTGTCAGCTCTACGCGTTGTCAGCATCCCCTCTTGCTTCCTCCGGTCTCATCTCCTCACTGGCCCTAGACTCATTTAAACTGTAACCTTGATCCCATCACTTTCTTGCTTCCATCTCTTCAATGGCTTTGTGCTGCTCTTAGTCCAAAGTCAGGCTGTGCGTTGCTTTAAACATAGGCTGTGCATTGCTTTTTCTCCCAGCAGTCAGCGGCTGCGTCCTCTCTCAGCAGTCAGCGGCTGCGTCCTCTCTCAGCCTGCCTGCCGTCCTGTGAGTCCCAGTCAGCTGTGTATCTTTCTGTTCTTTGAGTGGCTGGCTCTTTCTGGGATGGTGGGGGAGGAGGTAGCGATGATATCTTTTCCCCCCGGGCAGCCTCACATCACCTGTTTGCCCTTTGCCTATTTATTTTTCTCATCCCAGTTCCGAGGTTAATTTCTCAGGGATGTTCCCCAGGCTCTACAGGCTGGCCTACGTTCCTTGTTGCAGTCTCCTGGGGGACGTGGGGTTCTCTTTCCTAGCGTTCATCACATTCTTCTTCTTTTTCTAAGTTGCATGTATATTTGAATTTCTGAAGAGTTATATATTCATGTGGTTCAGAATTCTCAAGTGATATTCTTTCAAAAGTTTTGTTTCCAAGCTTTTCCTTATCGTTTAATGGGTTTCCCATCTTATATTTTAAAAAAAGGAAAAATAAGAGGGGATCTGGAGAGACAGGTTAGCACCTACATTGTAACTCCAGCTACAATGGCAGAGGGGTCTGGCACCTCTGGCCTCCGAGGATACATACCTCCCCCACATACACATAACTAAAAATTTTGTAAAAAAAAAGTCTTTTTGTAACGATATTTTTAATCATTTTATTTTTTGAGATTAGAATATTATGATGTCATTCCCCCTCTCTTTTCTTTCTCCAAAGCCTTCCGTACACCCATCTATACTGGTCAGGCCTCTTGCTGCTTCCCTCTTTCCGCATGCCTACTGTTGCTACTCTTCAGTTCACGCGCCAGAAACTCCACAACTCCAAATGTCTCAGGGGACATTTGTGGAGGAACAGAGGGCAGAAAGATTCTACGAGCCAAAGCTTGCTGTAAAACTGTAAACAACAAATCTTTAAACACAAAATCAAACATTTTAATATTGGTTTTCCCCTCATAGGCATTTTATAATGTTTATGCAAAATTATATATACACATATACTATATTACTGTGATTATAATTATCTGTCACTTGACCGTATCAGCACATGTAATAAAAATATGAGTTTTCTGCTAATACTATTACAATGTTCATAGTAGTGACAACACCACTACATAACACATAGGGTGGCACTTATTTCTGTACTTGCTTCTGATCTTGGGTGTATTTCTGCAAATCCTCATTACAGAAATAATATTTGTCCCTGTGTTCTAATCTATGGCTGATCTAAACCTAAACTGGTGGTAACTTAAGTTATTTTCCATTTTTTACTACTATAAGCAAGTGCCATGTTAACACACATATTACATAGATGTCCATGCATGTATAACTACTAATGGATGTGAATTCCAATGAATGAATGTGAGAATATTAAAACAAAACCATAACTGCTAGATAGCAACTGAACTGCTGTCACCAAGGATATATGAGCTTGCGTTGAATAGACTAGGAAGTTGACTGCCAGAGTTTTTCCCCTCATGTCCCTCTTTGTAGTTTACCTTCTTGACCTCTCCTATATGTGCTGCGGAATGTTTGGACACTAGGCAGTCTGAGAACAGGAAAACCATTATCTCTGTGTAGATAATCTTTAACACTGTTTCCTTCCTTTACTTTGGTGCGGTTCATTCTCCTCCTAGCACGGTTGAGCAAGGTGAACAGAATGAGGGATACCTGCTTCCAACTCAAGGCTATCACTTATGCTTAGAAAATGGCCTTGTTCCTCAGTGTGCTTGTTTGTATTCCCCATTATTCAGATTCAAGCAAAAATGTGAGGGAAGGGTTAACTAAATTTTCTATGCTTTCAGGAAGTCACCACTAGGGAAGCCAGTTGTTGAATGTCACAGAGTTATAGGAGAGGTAAGGAAAGGATGATACAATTCCCCCCAATGTCTTTTATTTGCTCTTGTCTCTGTCTAAGGAAGATAGTTTTGCTTTTTACCTTTCATGGGTCAGCAATTGGCTCAAGTTATGTATGGCTTTGTTCCGCTATATTTACGAAAGTAGTCGTTCCATTTCTGGAGGTTTGACATCGTGTGAAAGGAGCAGACTAGGAGATCCACGAGATCTGGATTTGCGTAGATGAATCACACGTCCACAGGTAGCCAGTTGACATGTGTTTAGTGTGGAAGCAAGCAGGCCTGGCCCGTTAATAAATATGATCAGCTCCTTGGCCACTACTCCTGGTCCTTTAAGCAGTGTACTTGAATGGATATTTTATTGTAGGATTGTGTCCTAGGCTCCATCAGCTGTGGTTAGCCCCTTGGATGTGAACGACTATCCGTCTTTACCAGATGGACCAGCACAGCTTGGCAAAGATTTAACTTTAACTTGGACTCTGGATCACTGATCTCCAGCTACCCTCCAAACATACAGTGTCCCAGCCTCATTAACCTCAAAACTACAGGTAAATGGCACTTGAGGATACAAGGTGGCTGACTCAAATGTACAAAGATACTGCAGACCAACTATCAAGATCTGTAATTTTCCTAGAAAATGCCTTAGCTACCAGGCCTCAAAGGAAATGTTCATGTTTGACCAACCATCAGACCCACAAGGAAACACTTCTCCAAAAAGGTAATGAAAGGTATCCAGGAAGAGTTACTTATATTTTTTGGAGTAAGGAAGAATAAATACATCAGACAGAAGATGATTTCAGTGACATCCTTGCCTTTGCTGTACAAACACCTTCACAAAAATCCTCCCTCTCCAAATATAGTCCCAATTCCATGTCTCCTGAAATCCCTCAGGCCCAGCATAGATTACATATGAGTGTTTAGGTGTTCATGGGAGTATATGGGTACATGTATCTGTTTAAGTATGTGTTCATGTGTGTGCACATACATATGAAGGCCAGAGGACAACTTTGGGTATTTTTATTCAGTGACACCCACCTCATTTTGTAGTGGCATCTCTCACTGGTAACATAGTCGCTCATTGGCCTGGAGCTTACAAGTAAGTTAGCTACTGGCCATTGATTCCCAGGGATCCATTTGTCTCTGCCTTCCCATTGCTGGAATTAGAAATGTAAACCACTATTCCTGCCTTCTTTTTTTAAATCTAGTGATTAGACTCAGCTCCTAGCAAGGATATCCCCCCTCATCCCAGGATAGTGAGTTTTCACAAACAATTATCAGGGTAGCAACTGAGCATCCAGAAAAAACTGCTGTATTTTTAAATGAGTGGCCTATAATAGCAATATATCTATTGATATAATAATGACCTAAGTGGTTACATGCCAATATAGATCACAGTGTGGTATATCTTTTATACATGGGTATATAGTGGGCAGATACATTTTATACTAATGTAGATTTTTGTTAAATGTGTGAAAAAATTAACTTGATGATCAAAGGCTTTAAGGTTGAGCCTGAATGATTTAAGTGCCCAGGATTGGGAAATGGAACCACACACAGAAGCGTTTCCATTCGTGTCTTACTCTTTTCGGATAGTACAGAAAGAGAAAGAAAGGGGCAGAGGTAATGCTAAAATGTGGTATTAATAAAAGCCTAGATCAGACCTGCTATCAGTTCACTGTTGCAGGGATGCTATTCAACGATGAATGGAGAGTGTCCACCGCAGAGCCAGCTTATGGAGCCTCATAAGCTCCATTTGACCAAGATAAGAATTTCACTTCTGATATAATCTGTGATGTTGTATTCTCTCTAGGGTATAACTCTCTTCTCATTGAAAAAACAAAAAAGAGAAGCCTTGAGGTATCTGCTGTCTGTTCAGTCCCAGGTCGTTTTCCTCTGTCATGTTCCTTCCTGTTGACATCCATGTGACTCCTGGCCTCTGGCAGAACTGACAGGGCTGAGTGAGCCCATCCAAGTCAGGTCAGTCAGCAATCTCAAATCAATCCGTAAATAGAATTCAGGGACTCTGGTAAGTCTTCATCTAAGAAGTAGTTTGAGACTATGCTCAAGCACCCTTGGCTACTTACTGACACTTTCGGGGAGGCACTGACCACAGGTCTCCCTTTCCTTGCTTCGCTTCCAAACTAACGAAAGGATGGAAATCATTAGGAGAACAGAAACACTTTCCTGCTTTAACATGTTAGTGTGACAATGTAGAACACTTGATGAGCCAGGTTTGTTGGTGACCCTGATGCAGGGAGGGAGAGAGAGTATGGCCTTTCAGAGGTCTCTCCAAGGAGAAAGGAAGTAGAGATGGCTGAAATATGAAGGTCTGATCCTTTTCCCAAGTCATCAACAAAAATGCAAAAGTATAACCCTAACTAAAGTTTGTGTCTTTTGGAAATAAGAGGCTTGGCTTCATGTGGAGATGCAGAGGAAACCAGGCTCAAGAGAAAGTGCAATCCAGGAAGTAGCTCTTCCAGTCTGTATGCCGATTTCTCAGCTTTGCCTTCCCAACCTGCTTAGGAAGCACAGCCATACTTCTTATCCTTGAGTTCCCTCAAACAAACTTCGTATAATACAGGTCGCCTCTAAGTAAGGCTTGTGTTTTGGTGAGGTTTAGAAAGAAATTGGTTGTAGACAATATGATGTGATGGACTCAAGATCTGCTTCATTTTAGTTTTCCTCCTTTGATGGGTGAGAGGATGGGGTGAAGCACCAAGCTCCAGTCATTCCAACAAAAAGCATGGAGTCAGCATCTTAGTCATGCAAAGCCAAAGCAAACACAGTAAAGAAACAAAAGAGTGAAGAAAGATTCTTTTACCTGTAGCAGGCAGGGGATTGTGGTAACTATTTCAAAAGCAACTCCCTCTATGAAGAAAAGAAGGGGGCTTTTATTGCAGGGGAAGCCTAAACATTCATATGAGAAAGCCTTTTGAAGGTAGCCACATTCTGGAACATATTTAAGGTGTTCATTAGAGAGCATGCTCAGATTAAGGTTATAGTTCAAGAAGAAAAAAAAAGATGGCAGACAGAATTACTTTGGGCATGTTTAACTTGTTCCCTAAAGATAGAAACAGGAGTACTTTCATGCAGCTTAGCATCTTTTTCATAAAGGATTTTAGCTGCTGCTACAGGAAAAGAAATACTTAGAAGGAAGACTGAAAGAGGAGCTTCTAGGGGTGCCTGCCTTGTTTACCTGCTCACTTCTCACCTCAACTGTTTTCCAAACTGACACCAACCAAACCCCAAAGTTTAAATAAACACTTCTTAGAAGTCGAACAATCATGAAGGGTGGTCGTATTTGCTATCAAAACAGCGCGTGACGAATGCCTCCCACAGGTCAGGATATAGGGTAATATCTAGAGGCAGACATACTTACATGGTAATTCAAATCCAGCTCCTACAGAAGGAGAGTGTCTTACAGGACTCTTCTCCTTCGTGTCCTCTTTTCCCATCTAAAAAAAAAATTAAAAAAAAAAACCCTGAATTTGTGTAGTTGTAAACATTAAACAAGCATTTGGCACATAATAGGTCTTTAGTAAAATGAAGTAACAGTTACCATAATGTTCTTAATAACACCCCCCCACACACACACACACATCCAGAATGGTCAAGAATCTTTCTTTCTGATGATTTGATTAAGATTTCCCATCTGCCTCAAATGCTGGGAGTGTGGAATCAACTCTGAATTCCAACCATGAAACTATGTTGCTAATAAGGTCATCATATTTACAAAAACTGTTTCCTATCTTGGTTTCTGCCTCTGGAGTTTGTCAACCAATGAGAAGGAGCTTATCAACCTGGCCAGACTCAGGCACGTACACGCACATGTTCACACACACAGGGCACATGCATACCCCATGCTGGAGCTCTAGTTAAACGGTTATTTTTCAACGCTGTTCTCACTTGGAGAATTCCCTGCCAAGAGAAAAAGCAAATCACTTTCCCATCCAACATCTAGGGCTTTTACAAACTAGTCCAAGGGAAATTTAATCCGAGTCTCTATAACAGAAACCAGGCAGGCAGGCAGCCAGCAAACTTTTGTACTTTAAGAGAAATGCAACATGCTCCTTGTCAGCTTCTATCTGGGGCTAGCAAGCTGAACCACAGTGGGCTAAGTTCTAAGCCCAGGAGAGGACCAAGGCTGCGTGGAGGATTGTACGGGAGGGAGGCCTTTGAAAGGTAACTCCCTTGGGTGACAGGGGAACTTCAGAAAAGGTTAAGGAATAAAGCATCAAGCCTCACCACCTACAGTGTTGATTCTAGAAGGGTCACAAATCAGAAACTTCCATGAGGTGGGGGTATGGGGGTAGTGAGGAGGAGGCAGAGAGAAGGGATGCTCTATTAGATGAGCTAGGATCAGATCACACAGGGATGGAGCCTCGGGACTTTTCCCAGGGGGTGTGGGAGACCTTGGGCAATTTTAAACAGCTAGATACTGCCTTGACTACCTTTCAACTAAACAACAATTGGAAAAGGAAGCAGGAGCTTTCTCCTTATCAGTTAGCCACGGCAGCAACGTGGAGAGAAGCTTTATCACGGGACTCTTCCAGTTTAGCAACCTGAGACGCAGGGACGTTTCTATTGCCTAAGATTGCACGATGAGACAGAACCAGCACTTGAACCCAGGTCCCAGGGCCTTTAAGTCAGTTCATTCCATTCTCCAGTTTGGCTCAGAGGCCAGGGCAAATATCTTATTAATTTATCTTTATTTCTCCTGTCCCTCATTCTGTGATCCCAGATATAAAATTTAGGAGAGTTTGTTGGGGTGGAAAGCCAAACATGACCTCACCGCTTTTTTTTTTTTAAAAAAAAAATCGGGTTTTGGAAAAGACCATAGGAGTTAGGAAACAAATTCTGAGGCCAGAGGCCCTTTCCTCCCTCTCTGAATTCACTCCGTTTTCCTCTCACAGGAATTTTGCCCATGGGAGCTGTCTCAGGTGCCGACTGCTCCCTTGACCTTCCTTGCCTCCCCAGTACATTCCTGCATCTAAATCAGAGCTGGGCAATGTTTCACTCCCGCTGCCCTCCCAGGCACATCTCCCAGAGCTGGTGAACAATTAACCACCAGCAGCTCCCCGCCTGTTCACTTCTTGAGCCTTGAGAAGAATACTTTCAATACTTTTCTACTGGGTGTCAATGATCTACCAAACCTCACAAGAGCAAGGGTTTCCTCTCCAGTGTTCAAGGGGTCTCTTGAAAACATGTTTTTTTTTTCAACCATGTAAGATTTTCCCCAAAAATTTAAGATTATATTAAACAAGAAAACACACCTTAGGGGCAACTGAGTGGAAGTCTCCAGGGTGGCTCTTGAACTACTTTTTCTATTGCTCGTTTTACAAAGAGCTGGAGGGTGGGGGTGAAGTGCAGATTCCAGGCTAGTTCTGTTTCTTCAGAGCACGGTTACCCACTGTAGCTAAATCTATTAACTTCTACCGGTATTCCCTTTGTCATTTGCAAAGGGAAAGCCATCTTTCCTTATATTTATTCTACAGACTAAATGCCAATTCAGATATTTGTCCCATAATAGTAATTTACTAAATCTCCATTCAAAAACAAACAAACCTATATCGTGACATTTGTAAGATCCTAGGATACTGCAGCTTATAAAGTGCCTTACAACCTTAGAGGTGAGGAGTGCAGAGCATGGAGTCTAGGGAGTATTCAATGATCTTTCACCCCGTTAGTGGTACATAGTCTCCTTCAGCTCTGACTGAAATCCAGTTATACACAGGATCTCAAATTTTACAATAATTACATTAAATGATTGAAAAAGAATGGATAAAATTAAAATTAAATCTTAGTTAAGTCACTGATATGCAATATAGTATTGATTCATTGTATAATTAATATAAAATTATTAACTGAATATTTTTACTTTTTGCCAAATATTGAAAGCTAGGTGTGCATTTTTGTACTTGGAAAATTAAAGCTAGCTACCTTGCAAGGGTTTTATAGTCATTTATGAGTATGTTGTAGCTCAAATTTAATTCAAGCTCCTAAACCTTCTATGCCTATACATATTACATGCCACACATCTCAAGAGATGCAGGGATAGGAGACAAACAAATATGTCACGTGAATAAATGAAAAACATGGGGAACATGAACCAGGATGCAGGTCTGGGAGTCTCTCTTCATCTGGGTCACCAGAGTACTTGCTTGTGTGTTTGACTGAGCAAGATGAGAAGAAAATTCTCTGGGTCAAGTTTCAAAGTTCTCTAAAACATTTTCTTCTGCTCAGGCATGAAAGGATACAGAATCATTTATTTTTTCTGATCCAGGTATTGTGCCCTGTACTAGACAATTATAATCTGATTTAATACTCATAATGATTGGCAAGGGCATTCTGTCCACTTCAAAGACTCCTTGGTGGCACAAGCTTTGATCCCATCACCTGGAAGACTGAGGCAGGAAAATGACAAGTTCAAGGCTATCCTGGGCTATATAGCAAGGTCTAGTAAACCAAAACAAAACTAAACGGAAGGAAGGAAGGAAGGAAGGAAAGAAGGAAGGAGGTAAGGAAGAAAGGAGGGAAGGAAAGAAGGAAGGAAGGAAGGAAGGAAGGAAGGAAGGAAGGAAGGAAGGAAGGATTGAAGAAAAACTAGAGACGAAATTAAGGCTCAAAGAGTTTAAGTCATTGCCCGAGCATCATGTAGTTTAGCAAACCCAGAGCTAGAATTCAGGCTCAGAAACTGATTTTGTTTAGGTTGACCAATGTCACATGATAAAAGAGAGAAGAATATTCCATCGATTATTGCTGTGTTTCACCTATTTATAAAGTATCCCTAAAGCTTTCTTGTTACTATGGTTGGTGGTCCATCCCAGGAAACCAACAATCCCCTTCCTGAAGGCATTTGCTGAGAAAGTAAGATGGAGATGATCTATTTTGGTCCGTCTTGGTTCTGGGAGCGCCTCTGTTCCTGTGGCCTTAACTATGGAAGGGATCTCAGCTTCAAGTTTACTTGGAAGGGTTTACCTCCTGAACTGAGTATGCTGCCTGCAGCTTCCTTTACTGCAGTTGCTAATGGGCCAGGCTAAGAAGCCTTTCCTTTTCCACAGCCTGGACCACTGTTTTCTGTCTCATGTTCCTCGGGGAATGTATGGATTTGTAAAGGTCTGAGAGCATGAATACACCCCAAGGTGGAGCATGACCTGCTACAGGAACAGCATTTCCTAAAACAAACAGGTATCGGGGCTATAATAAAAGAAGTTCGTGAACCCGGAATTATCAAGACTATCAGTGAGGTATCCTGGGAAATTCCTCAGTAGGCTGCAGAGACCACGTGGGAAGGGAGCCACTTACTATAGAAGGGTAAAATCTTTGAAACTTAAATCACATCCTAAAACACTGAGCATGTGACAACCTGTAAGGCTTGCCTGGATGAACTCGAACTGGATTGAGCAAAGAGTTTAAAAACCTACAGATTTATTCTGTCACGTTAAGTAATTTGCTTTTTAAAAATATTTCATTTAGTTATCCAGTAAACAAGTAATTTTGAATAGGAGCTCTGTGTGTGCGTGCGTGCGTGCGTGTGTGTGTGTGTGTGTGTGTGTGTGTGTGTGTGTGTACCGATGGAGCCCAGAGGAGGATATTAAGTATCCTGTTCTATCACTTTCCACCTTATTCTGTGGAAATCATCTTACTGAACCTGTAGCTATAGCGATGATCAGCACTCCTGCAGTTTCTGATCCCCACAATGTTGGGATTATAAGGGCTTGAGCAGACACACCCAGCTCTTTATGTGAGTGCTATAGATCTCAGCTCAGATCCACGTACCTCAATAGGATGCACTCTTGTCCCCTGAGCCATTTCTCTATTTCTCATACCATCTACCTTATGACATCTGTCTGCCTGGTATCGAGAGTTTTCTTATCTATCCGTCCTCTTCATTACACAAGATCGGGGCTTGAAAACTGTAACCATGGGCCTTTAAGTCTGCATTGCTGGCACAGATCAATGCTCATTAAATGTCCAACGAATGAGTCAATGAACACACAAGCTATGTTTGAAGATAGCATTAGTGGCAACTTCCTCTTATTTTGTACATAGGGAAACCAAGGCATGAAACTGGAGTCTGATAGTTTTATAAGCTAGGGTCCCTAGGACACAAATCTCTACTTCTACTACTTTAGCAGTGGTTGCCTGTGTCTTCTCTAAAGCTGTCAGGCCAGCTGACAGAACAGCCAAGGCTGAAGTTCTCTTATTCCCAAGTATGACTGTGGTTTTTACCTTGACTTTAATAGAACCTGCTAGATGGCGGCTGGAAGCGACTTGTGGAGGGAGGTGGATGAATTCTTCTGAGTCTGCCAGGAGACAAAGTGAGGGCAATGATGATTGACAAGGGTGGGCCAGGGGCTAAGAAGGTGAGCAGGCCAAGAAGACACTTGTTTCTCTACGGCTGACCAGTGGAGAAACGAACGGCATGGCTCGAAATGAACCACCAGGTGTCACTGTTGGTCCTCAATTAACAAAGCTGGCCTGGGCAGGGACTGTAGAAACATCTCAAAGGTCTACAGATGAAGACTGTGGAGCACAATCCACATGGTCTGAGCAGGATCAGGTAGCAATTTAGTGGTAGGATAATAGTAAGAATCCAAGTCCCCTAACTTTTGAACCATACTGGCCACCGTCCCTCTATCCTCAGGGTAGGCTACACTTCAACATGTAGATGGGCTGTGGGTCTCCCTAGTCATTCACTGTACACAGCAACAGAAGAGAGGGAAAATGAGAGAGAAAAATGGCAAAAGCTCCGAGTTCATTTTCACATGTGCCGTCTTCAAAGGGATGGGTGTAGATGTTGCTGTCCACAATGGGCGAGCGTGGCCCTCAAGGCCTCCATCTGGGGCACGGCTTCAATAGCTGAATAGAGAAGTATCGGGTGATGCATTTCATCCCTTTTATGGCCTAAACAGAGTCCAGTTCCCAAGGAAAATAAGAGGCCAGTGGCTCAACAAAGAATTGGCTGAAACCTAAGTAGGAACCAGATGCAAAAAAGAAAACATTGGCTGGGTGGAAAGATGAGGGTGAGTTTCTGGGCTCCACTGTTTGAGGATGGGAAACTATGAAGCAGAAGACCCTTTGTAAGCCAGTGACCCCTGACTTGGCATTTATCCCAGAGTCTGGAAAGAAAACAGGTGACAGAAAAGACTGTAGGAACTGCGGGGGGGGGGGGCTTTGTCTTCAGCTCACCAGGTTTCTTAGGACTCCTTGGCTTGACTCCCACTAACGTATCTTCCTCCCATTGTGTTCTTTGTCAGAGTCCCATTTATCCACAACCAGGTAATAATGTTACGGTTTTTAATTTTAAAAGCTTTCTTAAATAATAAAATTAATATATTTCTACTAAAAAGCTCATATACCATGTAACAGGAAGAAGAGGAAGAGGAGAAGGGGGGAGAGGAAGAGGAGAAAAGGGAGGAGGAAGGGAAGAATCTGTAGCCCCTCCATCCAGAAGCAATGCTGTTGGTATTCTGTTCCATGGACTCAGGACGTCAGCCCGCAGAGCACCTGCTTGGTATCCTAGGCCACAGGGTTTGAAGTTATAAAATGAAGACACAGAAGTTTCAGCTTACATAGAGACTATGCTCTGGTTAGGGAGACTTATACTTTTGTGTTTAATTAAATTATATAAGATACAAGATCTTTTAAAATCTCACTTTAAAATTATTTTAAAAACTCCATTCCATGGAGTGTCTCTGTGTGTGTACGTGCACATGACTGCAGGTGAGCACAGAGGCCAGAGGAGGGCACCATATCTTTCTCTTCCTTTTAAGATTTATTGTATGTATGTATGTATGTATGTATGTATGTATGTATGTATGTATGTATGTATATGAGTACATTGTCACTCTCTTCAGACACACCCGATGAGGGTACTAGATCTTATTACAGATGGCTGTGAGCCACCATGTGGTTGCTGGGAATTGAACTTAGGACCTTTTCCAGGGGAGTCAGTGCTCTGAACTGCTGAGCCATCTCTCCAGCCCACATCGTATCTCCTAAAGCTAGAGTTGCAGGTAGTTTCGAGATGTCTGCCATGCGTAGTGGGAACAGAACTTGGGTCCTCTGCAAGAAGAGTATGCCACCTTACCTGCTGAGCCATCTCTCCAGCCCTGGAACGCCAGGTTTTGGTAACTTCTGTGAAGACAATGAACCAGAGAAGGGAATGAAGGTCTTGATGGTAGTGAGGCAATAATTTTAAAGTGGGACATTTAAAAAGGGACAGATGAAATAGCAAAATGTGGGTGTTGGAGGAAAGAGTTGGCTTTTCTTCTGTCTCCAGCACAGTGCAGTCATACATTCACTACTGAAACAATGTATCCCTGAATCCTTGATTCACAATCTTAAGGAGATATGGAAAATCACATGTAACAAAGGAACAGCCTTCTCACCACCCCCTTGCCACTTTCATCCTTTAAATAAATGTTGATCAACGCTGTGTTTCTCTCTCAAACATTTGCTCCATATTTCTGTTCATTTTTACACATACCCACAATTAAGCTTGATTTAATTGGCTTAAATTAGCCATTGATGAAATGGCTAAGAACAGATGGATGTTAGATCTCAGCCCTTGGGACACATATCTGGTTTTTACTGCATAATAATAATTTTCTTCTCTTTTTGTATCCTACCCAAGTGTGTGTGTGTGTGTGTGTGTGTGTGTGTGTGTGTGTGTGTGTGTGTGTGTGTGTGTGTGTGTGTGTGAGAGAGAGAGAGAGAGAGAGAGAGAGAGAGAGAGAGAAGAACTATGTCTTCTGATTGCTTCATTTTCAGGTCCTAGTATAACGCCTAGTGTATGGCAGGCAGTTGTTAAACTGCTACACAACCGGTGATGCTTACACACATTGGCTTGGAGAG
This sequence comes from Rattus rattus, assembly GCF_011064425.1. Lineage (NCBI taxonomy): Eukaryota > Metazoa > Chordata > Mammalia > Rodentia > Muridae > Rattus > Rattus rattus. The sequence continues at coordinate 111,707,417 of NC_046155.1, read as the reverse complement.
TGGCCAACACTAGCCAGGATATCAGCTGAGATCAATACTCCTCCTTAGCTTATTGGTGTCTAGGCTATTTTCATCCAAAAATTAAAAATTAAAAATATGTGTCACTGTGGGATGCTGCCACTGTGGAATGGCAGTCAAGTCAGGGTCTTCAAATAAAATAGTTCAACTCTACTGTTAAATGAACAAAAACTACCTTTTGCTCTTCGTGTTGAGAGGCAATTAACATTTAGTGAGGGCAAAGCTACCTTGCCTTCCATATAATACTTCTGGGAAACGCTAAGAACAATTTGACAAGTTTCTAGGGCAAAGTTTAAAGGTTTCCTCACCATCTTGATTTAGCACTTTACTACACTTAATTTAGTTTTTTTTCTGAAAAATAAAGGGTCATCTCTAAATATGACATACATTTATGCATATAGATGCACACACTACACCTTGGAGGGCCATGCTCACAGATAAAATTGCCAACATCAATCGTGTACTTTAAATGACAGTTGGAACACCTCTGTCATTTTATTTAATGGACAGCAAGCTTACATGTGATCTTGTGGGGGGACAAAGTGGGACAAAATATGATCATTTTCTCAGTGGATCTTCTCTCAGGGGTGGCAGATGGATAGAATTTTACAATTGAGAAACTGAGGCTCATAGAGGTGTCAACTTCCTCACAAAACATGCCAGCTTTATAAGCCAAAGCTCAAAACACACCAGCACCTCAAGAGGATCAGGAAGGCTCCATATTCCTGCTCTTCCAACACAGCATGGCCCTAAAGTTTGTGTGGGTGAGCAGATGACTGACCTCCCCCCCTCCCCCCACCGATGTTAGGAAGACCAGCTCCCCTGTGTGTGAAGGAGAACCTTGGAGAAGCATGCACTCTATTTCTCCCTTGTTCACTGGCCCGTCATTTTCTGTGCAAAGAATTAAATTCTTTCCCAATGACACATACTTCCTCTCAGAGCAGCACACACCCAGGCAGACAAAAAAAAAAAAAAAAAAAAAATCCACCCGCAGTAAGTGAAATCAAATCCCTCTCATTCTAGGTACACGTTTTGGGTTTCTGCTGGATTGTTGCCATTTTCTCAGGGGTTAACCTGTGGCAGGTTTGAGGGCCAGCAAATTAGAACCCCAGGATGACAGGGGTGAAAGCCGCACACATTAAAACATCCATGATGGCTTGTCTCCAATCACACATCCATGTTTCACACAAGCAATGCATTCTCACGGCAGAAAACCTGGAAAGGTTTGTAAACCTCTGGGTTTTAGTATATATGGGGAAAACCAAAACCATCTGTAATCGTTCAATCCAAATAGCAACCACCGTTAATTTTTTATATAAATAATTTTCTATAGAAATCATACTCATGTGCATTTTTATCTAATACTCTTCATAAGAATTTGTTATCATTTCCACATTAGTTGTGTGTGTGACATAATTATAAATGCTTATACAATATTTAGTTAGCTGCTATGCGATTTAGTTTTTCAATAGGTTCTATTCAATTTTTTTAAAAACTTTTTTGGTTGTATAATATGACAAGTCTGAGCAGAGTTTTGCATACTTGAGTAATACCTTTGGCCTTTCTCTTACATTATCTCATTCCCTCACCACAAGACTCCAGAATAGACACTAACACTGTTTTTACGAAGGAACGGAGATTCAAAGGGAGTAAGAACTATACCAAGGCCAGCTCTGTAATAACCTCTTTCTGACTCCTAAGCCAGCACTGAGCATTACAACACCCTGGGTCTGTCTGTCTCTCCCCAGTTCGTTGTTAACCTTCCGTCTTCCCAGAACATCATTCATTATCTGTGGTGGTAAACATTTGTTTTTGGTATTGTGTTTATTTTTTTTCTAAGTCCCAATTCTGGTTTTATGCCTCTCAGTCCCACTGAGTCCTGGTCTCTTACGAAGACTGTCCCTTTCAGTTAAATGGTCTCCATTGTACAGTTGCCAGGCAGCTGGACTGATGCGAGTGCGTCCCCAACTGCTGTGCCATTTGTCCCTTCGTTCTGAGCTGTCCTCAGACAGGCAGGCCATGAGCCTGACACGTTCCCAGGTCGTAAAGCTGAACCCACTCACACCCACTAAAACCCCACTCACACGCCCCTAAAAACCCCACTCACACCCCTAAAACCCCACTCACACTACCTAAAAACCCCACTCACACTCCCTAAAAACCCCACTCACACTCCCTAAAAACCCCACTCACACTCCCTAAAAACCCCCACTCACACTCACTAAAAACCCCACTCACACTCCCTAAAAACCCCACTCACACTCACTAAAAACCCCACTCACACTCCACTAAAAACCCCACTCACACTAAAAACCCCACTAAAAACCCCACTCACACCCACTAAAAACCCCACTCACACCCACTAAAAACCCCACTCACACCCACTAAAAACCCCACTCACACTCACTAAAATCCCCACTCACACTCACTAAAAACCCCGCTCACACCCACTAAAAACCCCACTCACACTCACTAAAATCCCCACTTGAGTTCCCACCAACATCCTCAAACACTTGCGAGATACGAGACACTCTCAGCAGCTCAGCATATTTTTTTAAAACTCAGAAAGAACACATTAACCTTCAGTCTTCCATATAAATTTCAAACTTGGATCAGTCTAACTGATGCTCATGCTCAAAGATTTTTGAAAGTATTTCTTAAATGAATTTACAAGTTATAATGATAATTTTCAGCCACTGAGTACCTTGTTTGTTCAAATTCCAACTCTGCCACTTTAGTGAGTTCAAGCAAACATCCTTATTTCTGTTTCTTTCTGTTCATTTGTTTTGCTTTGTTTGTTTATTTTGCCCTCTAAAAGCAAAAAGATATCTGTACTACAAGACAAAATTGTTCTGTGTGGCACCATTTATTACATAGCAAGCTTACGGCAATGCCCTGAGGAATACAATCACACGGTTGGCACTGCTATTGTTATCATTAACTCTGCCAGGAGCCTGCTTCTCAGGAAGATTCAGCCCAGACTCACACATTAGCAACTGACAACTTGGAATTCAAATCTACAGGAAGATTGATTTAATGAAATTATATCTTTTGAAGTAGGAAAATTTACTAATATACTACTGAAATTTTCTGCCATAACCTTTTTGGCTAATTGCTTGCTTGAAATTTTTGAAGGCATAATTAATTAGGTGGCTTTGCTTTAAAGGATGGCCACAAAAACATGCTAGCAAAAATGGTTTTGTATGCTGATGCTCCTTAGCTTGTGGTGGGGTTATGGCCTGGGAAACTTATCATAAATCAAAAACTACGTCAGAAATGCGTCTCATACAGTAAACTTCTAACCATTATCATTCAGAGTGTTGCTCATCTACGGTTGTGATGGTGGCTGGACAGAGCGATGGTTTGATGTCACTGACTCGCATTGTGATAGAACAGCACACAACCTACAGCCAGCCTGGGGAAAGATCAAACTTCCAGAGCAAAAGTACAGTTTTCACTGGATATGTATGGCTTTCAAACCACTGCAGGGATTTAAGGAATCGTAAACCAACTGATATGGGTGGAGAACCCTCAGTAACGATTTTCTTTGAAAATCACGTGGTATGTGGTTATGAAATGTATGTATGGAAAATGGTGGAAAGCATTGGAGGCCCCTGAGATGCAGGATGATGTGGACCCCTCCACACCTTCCCTTCACTTGTAAACATTCCCCAACCTGTCATTCATTGCTTCTGCAAAGGTCAGTGGTGATATTCTGACTGAGGACCCACTGGGAGCTCCTTGAGCTTTGCCTTCCCCAGTTAATTTGAATCTCCAGTGTTATTAACCAGCATTCCTTTGTGACTCTCTTCTGTCACTGTACACACTCTCCAGGCTCTCTGAATCTTTTTAGCCATTGGTTTGTCCTCTAGTCTGTTTCTTCCCCAGGGTTCAACTCCCGTTTCTGTTTGTATTCTCACTCTATTGTGGTGGTTTGAAAATGGCTCCCATACTTACTCTCCAGTCAATGGAACTATTTGGGAAGTATTTGGAAGTGTAGCCTTGTTTGAGGGGGTGTGTCACTGAGTGCAGGCTTTGAGGTTTCAAAAGCCCATTCCATTCCCAATGTCTCTCCCTCTGCCTCCTTCTTGTGGATAAGGACATAAGCTCTCAGTTACTGTTCTCGTGCTTCGTCTGATTGTCTGCTGCCCCGCTCTCTGCCATGAAGGTCATGGACTCTAACTCTCTGGAACTTTAAACCGAATTAAGCGTTTTCTTTTATAAGTTGCCTCGGTGATGGTATTTTGTTATGGTGATGAAAAGGTACCCAAGACATCTGTTTTGTAGCAAATTTCTCCTAATTAAAATATTCCAATATTAAACTATTGGAAGGAGCATGGTGGCTCATTGGGATTTAAAAAGGAAATAAAACTTCTACGTCTCAGAAAGCTCCTGAAGCTCACAAGGTTCAAAAGGCCCCGTGGAGTAGAAACTTTTAGTTTCTTCAGAAAGTTAGTGATGTCAAATGATGTTTTGCTGGGGCACACAGGAGAAAAGATACCTTGTTAAAGCAGACACGTGGATGTTTTCCTGAAGCAGACAAAAGTGAAAGGGTGTTTTGCTGGAGCAGACACAGTTGAAAGGATCTCTTAATATGGCAAACATGTGACAGGACCTGTGGTGAAGGAGGATAAATATGGCCCCACAGACATTGGGAGACGAGCACCAAGCATTGGTTTGGTTTGCTCTGCCTCGCTATCATTCACTGACGCCACGCATGTGTTGATTCGTCTTACATAGCACTGTTGAGCTCAGCTTGTGGTAATGCGGCCACTGAGAGAAACGCGGCCACTGAGAGAAACTCGCCCAAGAACTTCTCAGGAGGTTCCTGCAGCAGCTCGATATTTCTGCAGGCTTGCTTCAGGCTGGTTGGCGAGCTTTCCAGTTTCTTCAAGATTGAACTATAGCCGCTGGTTTGTGCTTGATGTCTGCCTGCCTAGAGGACGGGTCTGTGGCTTGCGGAGTCATATTTGGTGTTTGCTATGGGACTGGACTAATGCCAAAGAAGTCTGAGTTCACCCCAAAGAACTATTGATGAATAGCTCTCCTTCTCTCATATCCTAAAAACTTTTCTCTTCCACTACCTCTGCTGGGTGGTGGGCTAGAGGAGAGGTTGAACACTTACTAAAAGTAGATTGCAAAAAAATTTATGTCAACAGCCCTTTCCAAAGGTTACACAAGCAGTAACAAGAATACTGTGGGAAGAAGTCTCTCAAACAGGCCAAACTGCTTTCCAGTTGCTCAGAAACTCTATGGAAGAGGCCATTATGAGGTACCACCCCACTCCTTTGGCCTTGGGCAGTGCAGCAGCATATGAGTCACCTGCGTCTTGTACGTAACACCATCCATGCTCCCCATTTCACTTACTTAGACTTGTGGGGAATTATTTCTCTGTTTTGTTGTTGCTTCGCTATGCAGAGAGCAGGGTGTTACTGTGACCCTTCAGGATAAGTCACAATGTTCTCTTCCTCCTGTGAAAATATCATCCCAAATCATTATCTTGCCTCTCAAAACAAAGGACATCTATATACAGGGGTTCTTCACCTTTCAGTTCAGGCTGTTTCCAGCCATTTACTGGAGCCCTGGAAAGCAGGGGTCTGAGTCTCCCAACGCCAAGTTGCCTTTTCATCCAATTCCTGAAGTCTCCTGCAGGTTTCCCTGTACTATTGTTAAAGATGCTGAATGGCTTTTTCCTCTAGTCTCGTTTTGAATTCCTGTGGAACAATTTCTAAAATGTACATTTTTAGAAATATGGATGTCACACTTCTAGAGCAAAATAATTTCTATACAACCCATTCTTTGACAAATAAAAACTACAAATGTAGAAAATATAGGGAAAAAAATAAACCCCATTACCTGAAGGCATTGGAAAGAGAAAAAGCAGACAAGTAAAAAGTCACTGAGACAAAGAAATGTCATGTGTAAAATTTGCATTTTAAATAGAATTTTTTTCCGTTGAAGACATACTGTGGTCAGTACTAAGCAGGACAGATAAAGATTAGAACTGTGCAGTCTTACCAACAGCAGCATCCACAGTGACCATACCTACCACAAGCTAGGAGCAGGACAGGTCCAAGAAAGAATTGTTATGATTCAGTTAAGAAGGGTTCATGTATTGAAGGTTGATCTCTAAATAGAGACATTGCTTTAGAATATTCTGGAAACATTAGAAATCAAGAATTATCTGGAGGAAGAAGGCTATGAAAAAATATTCTTTGGGCCATATCCTGGATATTTCTCTGTCTCTCTGCTCCCTCTTATCTCCTTCTTGTATGCCATGGAATGAGTAGCTTTCAGCTTGTTTTTATAGTCATGATGCTTTCTCTGTCTCCCTATGGGCCAGAATCAATGGTATTAAGAGCTATGACATCATAAACCGAAATAATTCCTTTAATTCATAAGTTATGTATGGCAAGTATCTTGTCACAGTGACAAAAACCTATATAGCAATTAGGTGGCCTGACCTAAATTTTCTCACACATGATGGTCTAAGTCTCTTCTTGGTCCTTGAACTACGTATTCACACAATAGACAGACTCCAAGCTGTCTAAGTCAGAAAGAAGGAAATAGGTATTTCCAGTAATGCCTGCATTAGACAAGGATTCAGAGATTGAACTTAACCATATTAATTTCTGGCTAAAATGACAGTATCAGCTTTTGAATGAATATGACAGAAAACAGTCTCTGTAACATATCACACTGTTGAAGACACAATTCAAAATTATTAAAAGGTGGAAAGGCAGGGATGCTCAGTGGGTAAACATACTTTCTGCTAAGCCTGACACACTGAATTTAACTTCTGGAACACACATGGTGGAAGGAGAAAAGCTACTTCTACAAGTGTCCTCTGACTTTCACATGTACACAATGGCACTCATGTACCCAAACACATATGAATACATATACACAAATAAATAGATAAATATACTAATCTTTAATTACTATAAAACAATACAAAAATAACTAGATATGAGAATTAGCTAGAAATGATACTAAAACAGTTATGATAGTTATGTTCAAAGACTTAGGGGCAACACACCTGCAAACATGTAAGGCTTAGGTTGGAATCTCTCATTGGAGAAGAAATAATTTTGATCAAGTAGTGAATAAAAATGTGCAAATAAACAACTTATACAAAAGTAAAAACAAGTGACTTATATACCACTGAAGACGCACTATATGAAGTGAAGCATTCTTGGGGTAAGCGGCATAGTATCTGATAGGTGACACAAGGCAGGCTTTGTCAACCTGAGTAGAGCTCAATAGAAGTCACTGATGTGCCCTATTGACAGCACCCTTGACTTTACAGAAGCTTTTCAGTTTCATAAGTTCCCATTTTCAATTGTCGATCTTAGTGCCTGAGCTGTGGGTGTTCTGTTCAGTAAAGTGTCTCCTGTACGTTCAAAGCTATTTCCCACTTTCTTTTTTATTAGATTTATTGTATCTGGGGTTACTTGAGGTCTACAGAATGGGAAAAGATCTTCACTAACCCTATATCCAACAGAGGGCCACATCCAAAATCTATCAAGGACTCATGAGCTTAGACACCAACAACTCCAATAACCCAATTAAAAAGTGGGGTACAGAGCTAAACTGAAACTTCCCAACAAAGGAACCTCTAATGGCTAAGAAACACTTAAAGACATGTTCAAAATCTGTAGTTATCAGGAAAATGCAAATCAAAATGATCCTGAGAGCCGATTACACTGGTCAGAATGGCTGAGATCAAAAATTCAAGTAGGAGCACATGGTGTTAAAGATATGGAAAAGGAGAACTGTCCTCCTTTGCTGGTGGGAGTGCAAACTTGTACAAGCACTCTGGAAATCAGGTTGGCAGTTTATCAGAAAATTGGGAATAGTTCTACCTGAAGATCCAGCTATATCACTCCTGGGCATATACCCAAAAGATGCTCCACCATACCACAAGGACGCATGCTCCACTATGTTCATAACAGCTTTATTCATAATAGCTAGAGACTGGAAACAACCCATATTTCCATCACTTGAAGAATGGATAAAGAAAATGAGGTTCATTCATGCAATAAAATTCTATTCAGCTATTAAAAATGAGGGCATTGGGCTGGAGTGATGGCTCAGTGGTTAAGATCCCTAGTTCAATTCCCAGCAACCACATGGTGGCTCATAACCATCTGTAATGGGATCTGATGCCTTCTTCTGGTATGTCTGAAGACAGCAACACTGTACTCATACATAAAATAAATAAATCTTTAAAACAAATGAGGACATTATAAATTTTGCAAGCAAATGGGTGGAACTAGAAAATATTCTGAGTGAGATAATCCAGACCCCAAAGGACATGCATGGTATGAACTCACTTATAAGTGGGTATTGGCCATAAAGTACAGGATAACACACGCTACAATCCACAGACCCAAAGAAACAAAATGTTTGAATCTTACTTGGAAGAAGAAAAAAATAGGCATTAGAGTTGGATAGAGGGAGCGAACTGTGTGGGAGAGGAGATGGGTTGGAGGGTGGTGTGGGGGAATCAGGTGTAGGGAGGGAACACAGAGGAGAACAGAAATCAGTGGTGGGCAGGGGAGGGGGCACCCCTGGGATGTGCCAGAGACCTGGGACAGAGAGAGGCCTCATGGAGTCTACAGGGGGACTCTAGCTGATACTAATAACAGTGGAGGAGTATGAAGTCTGAAGTGTCCACCTCCTAGAGCCAGGCAGGACTCTCAGTGGAGGGACACTAACCACCCACAAAACCTTCGACCCAAGATGTGTCCTGCCACCAAGATGTTCAGGAATAAAGATTGAGCAGAAATGGAGGGAATGGCCAACCAATGACTGACCCAACTTGAGACCCATCCCACCAGCAAGAGGCAATTTATACTCTTTTTTTTTTTTTTTGGTTCTTTTTTTCGGAGCTGGGGATCGAACCCAGGGCCTTGCGCTTCCTAGGCAAGCGCTCTACCACTGAGCTAAATCCCCAACCCAATTTATACTCTTTTATCCTTGCAGACAGAAGCCTAACATAACTGTCCTCTGAGAACTCTCTACCCACCACCGGATGGAAAAAAAATGCAGAGACCCACAGCACAAACATTAGATGAAGCCTGAGGAGTCTTGTGGAAGAGTTGGAGGAAAGATTGAGGGACCTGGAGGGGATAGGGACTCCAAAACAAGACCAACAGAGTCAACTAATGTGGACCCTTGAAGGCTCCCAGAGACTGAACCACCAACCAAAAGTAAGCATGGGATAAACCTATCCCCCATTCCCCCAGAACCCATGTAGCAGAAGTGCAGCTTGGTCTTCATTGGGTCCCTCAACAACTGGAGCAGGGACTGTCCCCGAATCTCTTGCCTGCCTGTGGATCCTGTTCCCCTAACTGGGCTGCCTTGTCTGGCCTCCATGGGAAAGGATGAACTTAGTCCTGCAGTGACTTGGTGTGCCAGAGGGGGGTGATACCCAGGGGGTCCTCCTCCTTCTCAGAGGAGAAGGAGTGAAGGGGATGGGGAGTTGTGGGAGACCAGGAAGAGGGATGCAACTGGGATGCAAAATGAATAGATAAATAAATTAATTAATGAAAAAAATCAGTGATTTTCAGAACATAGGGAAGGAAGAGCAAACAATTTAACAGTCTTAGCAACAGGAAAAGCGATATCAAAAGTCTAATGTACGCATTGTTAGACTAATTGTTATACTAATTGTTAGCGAGTCAGAAAACCTGGCAGAAAGCATTTCTGAAGGAATTATGTGTAAAAGCGTTCCAAATGTAACAAAAGGCACACTCACAGAGTCATGCTTAAGGGATCTGTGAACAGACTAAGTACAAAGACCAGCACCCCAGAGTTCAGCAGCAAACAACAACAAGATCTGTGGTTGTTTCTAATTGTGTGGTGAGACCTTCTATTTCTCCACTGGGCCCCACCCTCTCTCTTTGGAGATGGACATGAACAAACCACCTTAACAGCTACGTCTTGTTGATAGTGTTGGCTCTGTGACAACACTTTTGAGATGTGAAACCCAGTTGGAGGTGGCTGTGATTAAAGGACAAAGAAGGAAGTTCAGGATCGCTACATATAAAATATTTTCCATTTCCCTTTCCTGTTTACCACAATGGAATCATTGCTAATTCATCTATTCATCTTAGCATAAAACCAGTGTAATCACTCACCAAGTGTGAGAAGATACCTAGGACATGATGAAAATAAAGTAACATTTATTATTTAGATCTTATCAATAGTCCCTATTGGTCACTTGCATTCTGTTGTGAATTCAAGTAACTTAACTATTTTTACTTCATAAAAGGAAGAGAAGCTGGAAAAATGAGTCAGAAGAGGGCTTGATTACCAAGCCTGGGGACCTGAGAATATTTAGGCACCAAGTAAATAGTTGGGTACTATAAATAGTTATGGCTGTGTATACAGCCATAACCCCAGAGTTGAGGGGGCCAGAGGCAGGAGGATTGCTGGAGTGTCCTGGATGCTCTTCTGGTTTCACATTTAGCAAAAGACCCTGTCTCAGGGAATAAGGCAAAGAGACAGAAGAGAACACAGTCATCTTCCTCTGGCCTCTTTACATGTATGCACAGCTGTGCTCACTCACACACACATGTGCACATATACCATGCACATGCACAAACATATACACTTGCAATTTTTTCTTAGAAACTATGCTTTTTGTTTTAATAGATGAGTTATACAAGAGAAAAGTAAATAAATGGGCGTGGTAATACAGTGATGTGGGGATTTAAAGAAAATAAAGCTCGTATTTCTTGAACAGTAAAGAAAATATTTACAATGGTAGCTATGGGCACTCAGAGGATGTATTTTGTTTTCTTAGTGGTTAAAGAAGGCCAAAATACTGAAAGTACAAAGCACACTGGAGAAGATAGAAGACATTTCTTTATGCATGTGAGATTCCAGGATGTGCCTTTGAGTCATACAGAGGCCCATAACCACAAGCCTTAAGAGTCATGTTCTCTGTCTCCTAGAGATTTGATGTGCCAGGGTGGGGGATACCTAGGGGAGCCCCCACCTGCTCAGAGGAGAAGGGGATGTGGGTGAGGGATGGGGGAAGGATTGTGGGAGGTGGTGACCAGATGTGGGGCAGTGGATGGGATGTAAAGTGAATAATTAATTAATTAATTAATTAATAAGAAGAAGAACAATGTTCTCCAGGGACCACTCCTATGATCCCTGCCCTTCCCTATCTGGCATATAAATGCATGCAAAGCATGGTGGGATGAGCTTTGTTTGACTGGGGGCTCACAAAGAAAGATGGGCATAAGAACTCATCCTAAGTTGTGCCTGTCTCTGGGTGGTCACCGCACTCTAATTTCACTTCCTCATCTACAAAATGGAGATATAAACTTTCTTGCTAACCACAGGAAGGCCTGAAGACCTAAGTGGGGGAGTTTGTTTAATGGCCATCTTTGTTCTTTAAAAAGAGGATATGTGAGGAACATCCACTCTGAATCTGCCACTTTTCTCACAGCCGTGACACAATATCCAAAAGAAAGAACTTAGGGGAGGAAACATTTATTTGGTTCATTGTTTCAGGGGTGTTTCCATCCACGGCGGTGATGAGGCCTCAGGAGCCTCAGAGCTCTAGGCAGCACTGCGCACTTCGCAGTAGCAGAGAAAGGTGGGCCGGAAGTAGAAGCGGGAACAAGCAGCAACATCCTGCCCGCCTGACCTACCTCTGCCATCCAGCCCCGCTTCACAGACGCACCACAGCCACCCCAAAAAGAGCCATCAGCTGGGAAACACATTTTAAGTACACGATCCTGTGAGGGATAGTTTACATTCAAAGCGTAATATGTGTTAAGATGCAAACTGATTCTGTAGACCTAATGTGATGGCTATTCTTGGTTGTCAACTTTACTCCTTCTGAAATTTACTAAAACCAAATGACTGGGCACACATGTGAGGGACATTTTTCTTAACTAAGTCAGTTGAGGTGGGAAGATACACCCTCAATCTGTACCACATGGAAGAAGGAAGCTTTCCCTACCTTTGTTTGCCTGTCTGCTCTTGCACTAGCTAGAAAATCCATTCCTTCCCTGGGATTACAGTGCACTTTTCAGGATTCTGGTGTATACTGAAGACCAGCTGAGACAGCCAGCCTCTTGGACTGGATGGCTACTGGATTCTTGGACCTTCCATTTATAGGCAGGCCTTGTTGAATTAGCTGGACTATAACCTTTAAGTCATTCTAATAAATTTCACACATGTATACACACACACACACACACACACACACACACACAAACAAATGTATACAGAAAGAGACAGAGAGAAACAGAGAGACAGAAAGACACACTTTCTATAATTTCTGCTACTCTGGAGAATCCTGACTGATACACCTGGAGCTAAACAATTCTATATTTCTCCAAAGCTCTAGGGTGAGTCTAACTGATGGTGACATTGCTGAAGTGGGCCCCATCTGGACAGAAGTGGTATGTGCCATTAACAGTTTTGAAAGAGAAAGCACAAATAAATGCTCTAAATCCTGTCATCAACACTATTTTAATATTGAAAGCACAAATAAATGTTCTAAGCCCTGCCATCAACACTATTTTAATATGTTTATATTGTAATGTTTTCCATGTTTCTACAACTGTTGGCTTTTAAAGTTCTGTATTTTCAAATAAGGACACCATATCCAGTGTTGAAATGGCAGCATTCATGCAGCAGTTTGCCAGTGTTGAGCCTGTGAGTCCCAAAACTACAGTTACCAGGGAAGCAGTGTGCTTCTGGAGCAAGGGCAGGGTGCTTCTGGAGCAAGGGCAGGGTGCTTCTGGAGCAAGGGCAGGGTGCTTCTGGAGCAAGGGCAGGGTGCTTCTGGAGCAAGGGCAGGGTGCTTCTGGAGCAAGGGCAGGTGCTTCTGGAGCGAGGCAGGTGCTTCTGGTTTTGCAATTTCTTTCTGGAAAGACTCTTCACACTGCCTGAGATTGAATTATCCTGAACTGATAGTTTTGATGTGCTGTTTTGCAAAAGTCCAAAAACCATATATGTGTAAACATTTGTTTTTTCAAAATACTTGTTCGCCTACATGCTACTTGTGAGAACAGAAAACAGTAAAACCATTCTGGAAAATGGAGATATTTCCTTAAACAAAACAAAACAAACAAATGAAAAAATTAAAAAACAAAAACAAAAACAAAAACCTCATCTCTGGGTGTTAATTAAAAAAGATTGAAATTAGGATGCGGAAGAGACAGGTTATTCATAATATCCAGGAAGTGGAAACACCATAAACACCCAAGGAGATAAATAGCATGTGCTGTATACATACAATGGGGTACTTTTCAGCCATGGAAAGAAGGAAATCCCGCCATGTTCTACATGAATGAACTTGATTGACATCATGTTAAGCGAATGGACGCAGCGATAGAAAGACAAATGTTCCATGGCTTCACTGCCACTAGGTCGTTAAAACTCAGAAGTTAAAATAAAAAGGTAGGTGCCAATATCTGGGGGAGGAGAAGTGAGAGCAGTATCTCAACTAGTAAAGCTCAGGTCTGCAGAAAGAAGAGTTCTAGAGGGGCTGCTGCAGGGCCCTGGAGCCCACAGTATGGTATTCTGCACTTAGAGATTTAAGAAGGTAAAGCGCATGCTGGGTGAAGAATGTGCCTCATAGGAAAGAAAATGACAGTTACCAGTCATAAAAGAAATTACTGTTACCAGTAACATTTTGATTCCTTAATTTTCAATCTCAATTTGTTCATGTACACTTCCTGTAAATTTAGAATGTACCAGGTACATACAGTGCTAGGTATTGAGGACACTGTAAGGAGCAGTCTTCAGGTAGACATACAGAGTTTATGATATTTATTTAGTGAGGTCATACATAATTGCACATCAAACAAATGCACATCTGTAGTTGAAACTGTTTCCGTTCATAATAGTACTTATGTGGAAAGAAAACGAAAATCATTAGTTATGTCCAGGGTGTATTAATGATTATGTTTGATTATGTATGATTGTGTTGTGCTGACCTGGGTGTACACACACACATCTTTATTACATGCAGAAATCATAGAATCTGGAGTAGATATGTGGAACCATGCATTTCCTCGTGTCAGTGAGATCTTTTTCCAGGGCAGAGTGGCTGAAAACCCACACTGCTCTTGTCTATTCCCTCCCTGAGCCCTATTTTCCTCTAGCAACTGGATGCAAATGCTATCTTGGGCTGAGGAGAATAAATGAATAACATGTACATACGGTAAAGTTATATACAAGGGCCCCAGCATAAGTGCTCCATAAATAGTCAACATTATTGCTTACATCATCGTGTGTGTTTGTCACAGAGGATGCAATAGTTCAAAAATTCCCTTTGTGGTATATTGGCTGCAGTGTTGCAAAATCAGCATGCCATTAGAAGAGGCCAGTATCACAGAGTGAGAAGATATTTCAGCCAAGAGGACTTCCCTCCTTCTATTATTTACTCTGAGGTCTCCTATGTCCTCATCCTGTGGGACCCAGACCTTCCTCCCAATTTTACTACATTTAGTAGCAGTAGTAGCATGTGTATCTCTCTGTGTGTATACGCATGCATGCCACAGCACCCAGAGGTTAGAGGACAAACTTGTGGAACTGCTTCTCTCCTATCTATTATATGTAGTGGGAATTGTGGTTCTTTAAAAGCACAGAAAGGTTATAGGAATGTGTTTTCATTTTAATCCCAGTTTTGTGATATGGGACAACCTCCAAAGTGTTCACAAGAGACATGGTTTCCCTCATGCTCTGGAAGGGGTATGATTTTGTTAACTGCAGATGGTTCCTACAAGTGTATATTCTGGGGACTCTTGAAAAGGTGTAAAAATGTTAAAGCCTCGAGAGCTATGGTAGCTGCTGCTGCTCCTGCAGTTGCTGCTGTTGCCCATTGCTCGTTAGAGATATTTTAACTATGGAGATCAACACTGACCCAAGGAACTCAGTGCCCCTAAGCAGCAGGAAGTAGTCTAATAAGATAGACACTCCCTTTTCCCTCTAACCTTCTTTCTCTCCTATCCAGTGTTGGGGGTTTGGAAGGGATTGGGGTGGAGAAGGGTGGTAGAAAAGGAACCCATAAAATAGCCAACCAAAAGTCTGCTTACAGTTATGTGGCTGAGGATTGAACTCTGGTCATCAGGCTTAGGCGGCCAGTATCTTTACCAGCTGAGCCATCTTGCTGGCCCTCTCCATCACTCTTATTAACTTTAACAACAGACTCTACAGAGGTAAATATGGATATTTTCAAAGAATAAGTGGAAGAGACTTTATTAAAGAAAAGCTGAAAGAAACGGAGGAGGGAAACCCTCGGCATCTTCAGGCTTTCAGAGCATCTCATGCATTTAAGGGTAGCTTCAGGGCTTCACTATTACTAGAGATGCTTCAGAAACCACCCCCAGGAAAGCCTGTAAAACACGGAGCAGCAGTCATTCCTCTAGTGTAGAAGAAGCCAGATTTTTAGGTTGGGTTCATTCTGTGTATGCTTCTGACAGAACATTTCCTATACTATCCAATTTTCCACTCTCCCAGAAAGACTATTGGTGATGTTCTCAGAGCAAGCATGAAGCTAGGTTTCTGGAGGATGTTCTTACTGAACCATAGCTTCACATGCTTTTTCACACACAAATGTCAATGAAGAACATGGGAGGTATTATTCCCATTCCTCACAGTTGTCAGTCACTTCAGACACATAATGGTCTGTATGGTTTGAGTATAGGAGGTGCAAAGATAAGCAAGACACCATCTCTGTTCTTAGCCCATAGTCCAGTCATAGATACTGAGGACTTAACATACATGCATGCCTGTGACTACTGGGTAATATGAATGAACGCTCCTGAGAGTGAGGAGATGCACGTGTTGTTCTCCTTTTAGGGACCAGAAATGTGCCAAGGATAAGTGGTACATTCAAAGACACGAAGCTGGTGAACTCCACTTTTAAACCCACTGATGGAAGGTAACAACAACTCGTTGGGTGAGAATCATGAAAAAGCAATTTATAAATCATAAATTCATAAAGACAAAACCACAGTGCCAGAGAGCATCTTTAGGGATCTCCAGAATGGGTCTTGGATCTTACTGGTTCCTAGGAAGTTGTCCTGGTCAACAATGCATGGTCTGCCCACAGGAAGCTGCTCCTGGCTCATTCCTTCTGGTTTCCATCCTCCCACATCTTCGCGTTTTTCTTTTCTGCCCCCTCTTATAGCAAACACTTGACTCCCCCTGCCTGCAAATCCTGGGTTCACCTTATCTCCCTTCTGTTGATCAACTTAAGAGTCTTCTCATGGATTCAAAATTACATGTTATTGGGGACACACATGTTTCCCCTACAAGGCATATGTGCCTAAGAACAGGAACTCATAGAGCAATGACAGTGGAGACTCCATTTGCTGTTTCTCTAGACAGTGAAGGGACCCACCACACTGATCAGAATGGATTTCTCAAAGGGCATCCTTCCCTACATTAAGTCTGATGGAAAATGGTGTCCTTGGCATATGCTTCCCGATAATATATCTATATATCGTATATTTCATAATTATTTAGTACTCTTATAAAACAAATAGGCTTTGATGTGCCATGGTAGCATTCTCAGATAGTTTTTAAACAGTATTTAGGAAAGAATAAATAGTTCAGAATAAATAGCAAGAATTTACTTGTCCCATCTGGTTTCATTTTGAGGTCTTCTTCATTATTATGTTTTCAAACAAGCCTGGAAATGGAGGTGAACCCTTTCCCTCTCCACTGAACTATTGACATTATACCTGTGACTTAAATTATAACTGTTAGGTTCTCGCTGAAATGAGAGGCCTGCCTTGGGGATTAAATTCCTAGCTTGGTGTGTAACATGAGCTGCCATTTAAAAACTGGCAATAACAAAACGTGGGGTTTGGTTTTAAAACATTTCCAAATAATCTATGGGGAATATTATAAGTATGTAGCACTACAGTTTGATTTAAAGCAGAGCCTGGTCTATCTATCTGTTTTGCTGAGGAGAGTTCCTGATGAGCTAGGAATCACGTTGGCTGATCACTGCCAACCATTTATGTCTCCGATTGGCTCTCAATTGATATTGGTTTGAGAAAGAACAATGGAAAGACACACAAAGGGAAAAAGGCAAGATAAAACCAGCCTTAGGCTGTCTGACTGTGGTGGTCATGGTGACAGCAAGAGTTACCTGTCGCTAAGTTGTATACTGTTTATGAAGCACTGTGCCAGGTCCTTAAATACAGCATCTCTCGTCCCCATGCTTCTGTAAGTCACTCATTTTTATTAAAAAGATAAGTGCTCAGAATCAGTAACTAAATTGTCTACGGTCTCCAATTTCTGTGTGGCATTTCCAAGGTAACAGTTCAGACCTCCTCATTTCAAATTGCTGAGCTGATTTTTTTTTTCCAAAGAACTAAATTCTATGTCTATTTCACAAAAATAACAGGGCCCAATGTTTTAAAAGTATTTCCTGTGTTCTTATATCAGCTACTTTATAATGTAACACCAGGGGAGTAGAGTGGGGGTAGGGGGGGTTGAAAAGGATAAATCATGGGGTGAAGTTAAAGATACATATATTGGTTTGACTATGAAGGGTTAAACAATATTGCAAGTGTTTGACCTTACAATTCAAGGCAGGAAAGTGTTAGGAATTTGCCTTCCTCTGTACCACTGGGTTTTTGCCAAAGCTGCAGGGTAGATGTTGCATTCATAGAAGATGGATTTGATGCAATAAGGCATCTTCCTGGTCCTTGTGCATGGTTAGTCTGCATCGCAGTCGCTTGGTAACAATTTGGGATGGAGTTTGTTAGAAAAACATAGCTTTGTCTGGGTTGAGCTCAGAAATGGGTGACAGATGTTTATGCTGAGCGACTGAACAGATGTTTGGGGGAGAATTACAAAAAGGGTTTCTATCACACAGGATCTCAACCTTAACCTTCCTGGCTGTGCTGAAAGGAGTGCTTGTTTGTGAAACACGTTCTTACAAAACTGTTGGTGGGTTGTGACAAAGATGAATGGCCGGATGCTATAATTTAAATTTAAAAATGAGGTAAAAGGGAGTCCTTGTTTGCATGTGCGTGTATATGTTTCTCTGACATGGGTCAATGCCTTATTAAAGAGCGGGAAAGCTGAACAAGCCATTCCACTCTGCATTTCTCATTTTCTCACCCCCTCCCCAAAACAGGAAGAGCAGGCAGTAAATGGCATCGTACCTTAAAGTTCAATAAAATCAACAAAATACCATTCCCTATACACTTCCTGAAGTAGCTGCTTTACAATTACATGTGGAAAAGGGGGGGGGGTTGTGCAAACTAAATTTGAAGTCTTAATTAGGACATTAGAGATGTATTAAAATGTGTGTGGTTTGTGTGTGTGTGTGTGTGTGTTCACACATATGCTTGAGTTCAATGTGTTCTTTTATCCTTCTCCATTTTTACTTTTTTGAGACAAGATCTCTCACTAAACCCAAAGTTCCTGATTCAGTTAAGTTGGCTACAGATGAGCTTCAGGGAGCTGCCTGTCTGACATACCCATCTGAAGGGGCTTACGGCACATGCTGCCTCAATAAGATTTTTATATGAGTTCTAAGGATCAAAGTCATGTCCTGTGTTTGTAAAGCCAACAACTTACCTATTTGGGCATATTTTCAGACTCTTATTTAAATTGTTTTAGGGAGGCCAAGCCCCCCTCTCTCTCTCTCTGCCCCTCTCTTTGTGTGTGTGTGTGTGTGTGTGTGTGTGTGTGTATGAAGATTAGATTTTCTTACAAATTTCACATAAAGATGATTGGTTAGTTTTATTTTACAAATGATTGTGGCACTTCCTGATAGTGCTTTAAACAAGCCATTGGTTAATCAGAATCTTTCATTAATTCATCTTCGCTTATGGGTCAAAATTAATATAAATGTGCTCTTTTGTTAACTCTGGCTCTCCATAATGATCCCAAGCATGTGATTAAGTATATCAATGCAAGGAGAAATTCAGGTGGTATGTTTAGTGGCGGTTACCCTTGAGTTTATGATAGAGACACATATATATACAATAACATCATATATCACGATAACCTCTAAGATGAATTTACTATTGCTATTAAATGCATAAGAAAGCAGAAGCCTAGAGAAGTTAAGGGGTCACAATGTGATTAAGTAGCAGTATCAGGATTGGTTCCCTTGGTGTGGGATATTCAAATTTCCCCTTTCAGTTCTAATAAGTCAAACCACTGTGATTTAAGTATATATTTAATTCTCCAATTGAATCCTTGTGCGTTGCTGTATATCAAAAATAGAATCAGATATAAAGTCATGATTATCAAGCTCACTTTAATACTATTCGAAAAGAGCTGTGAACTCTGCATAGCTGAAAGGAGAAACACGAGGCTCCTTTTCCTGCTCTTCAGTGCAAAGGAGTCAGAGGACAGGAACCTAGGCCATGGGGTACCAGAGGCTGTGCAGGTTAAGATGATGAATAAGATCCTTGGAGCTTACAGGAGAGACAACGCCGAAACACAAATAAACAGCACGTGGTGAGGCAGAAGGCCAAACAGCAAGCAGGAGCAGAGATCAGGAGAAAAGGAGAGCTTAGCTATGGTGATGGACTAGGCTGCTTGGAGGAGACAGGCTGTGAACTCTGGGCTTAAGATACCCAATAAGGATTAATTTTCCTTCTGCCTTCAATCTGATCTGTCCTTTCTATGCTTAATCCACAGGACAGAGAACATTCTCATCATTACCAAACTTCTTAAAGAAGTAATAAAATTGTTCTGCCTTCACTTCCATATTGCTCATTAATCCTTAAACCCACAGCTTGTTCCTTGTCTTCTAATGCCCGCTTTCTCTGTGATTTTTACAAAGAAATATCTTCATATTTATCTGGTCACATAGGTACATAAAAAAGCTCCTAAAATTGTCAACTCTCCCACAGCAAGTTATAGACATATGTTAATTGTGCTTAGTAGAAAATGATCAGAAGGACCACACAACTCCTGGGTGATATCCTCAGAGGGAAGTGGTATCCTCTTCATAAATCCCTTTCCTGTCGAAAGCAATGTGCTTATGGCATTGATCCTGGTCTGCGTAAAGCAATACCCAAATGAATGGAAGGGCAAAGATTAAGAGGGTTTGTCCCTGACAGTTTGAGGTTAGCATATTCTTTTTAGAATGAATACACACAGACACAGACACAGACACAGACACACACACACACACACAGAGAGAGAGAGATATGCACAGACAGACACACAGAGACACAGACACACACACATGCACACATACACAGACACACACACAGAGGGGGGGTTGGAGGGAGGGAGCAGACAGACAGACAGACATACAGACAGAGACACAGACACAGAGATACACACAGACAGACAATAGAGATACAGACACACACACATGCACACACAGACACACACATACACACACATACAGAGAGAGAGAGGGAGGGGGGGGAGAGAGAGAGAGAGAGAGAGAGAGAGAGAGAGAGAGAGACTTTCTTGTCAACTATGCAAGATTTTGGTTTTGTAACTGTAAGACATTTCAAATTTTTCAAAAGACCCTCTACCACCTTTTAAACTAGGATTCCAAATAAACTGGTCAGTTTTCCTTTGGGGTCATTATTAATAGTGATAATAATTACATAATTTCCCCAAATACTTGTACATACAACAATTTACTTCAGCCTTGTAACATGTTACAGTGTTGATCTACTCCCATTTTCTTCCTGTCTCCTAGTACCTCTGTTCTGTTAACCTTGGCCATCTAATTTTATTTACTCCTTTGCTTCCTACTTCCAAGGGTGAAAAAGCTCATATTCTATCTGTGCGCAGAATAGAAAGAGCTGATGGATAGCAATAGTTGAAGAGAGATGAAGAGGTTAATAAAGCAAGGCTCTAGAGAGGTGACCCACACCTTACTATAGGAGTTCTCCTTAGAAAGGGGACGCACGCACACACACACACACACACACACACACACACACACACACACACACACCCCTCACTGAGGCCTTTAGTAATTTTAACAAAGCAAACCCTGATAGTATCAGAGCTGGGGTTCTTCTTCCTTTGGCTTAGGTTACCTGTTTTGGCCATGAGCTTTGATGTGATGCTATGCGTCACGTGGACAAGATGCTCTGTTGTATGGATAGGACCCAGTCCAGAGCAAGACCATGGGAAGAAGAGTAAAGATGTTCGATTTCTTAGTCTAAGAACACAAGAAAGCACGACAAAGATAAGAAAGGCCAGCTCTCGGATTTCTCTCTCTTTGTCACGCTGTTAGCTGAACACAGGAACAGGTTGAAAGCCAAGGACAGCTATGTTCCTAGGCCCAGAGGAGGTGTCAGCAGCCACAGGAGCTAGACTTTTATAGACTTTTGTCTTTCCCCAAGTGATTAGGAGGGTTCCCTTTAGAAAATGGGGAGATAGCTGCTCATTTCTCCAAACCACGACCTCAAAATAAGAATTCACTGCTGAGGGGGCAACAGAACCATCAGAATGCGGCTTTGGTTTCATTCCATCTTATTAGACTTGAGGTAATTATCCAGGTAATTCAGAAAAAATAAACTGCCATGGCCTGACTTACGCAGATAATCACATCCATGTTCCGTTGCAGTCCAGAGCCAGCTGTAGATGTCTCAGGGGCCTCCCCATGATAACTCAAAACAGGCGTAGTAATTGAGGATCCAGGGTGAAGTATGCAAGCCCCTCGCCAACAGCGGGAGCCTGGGTGTTTTAGGTCAGGCTCTGCCGTGTGCCATCGGCTTATTCCCGGTGAGCCATTCTGCCCTATTGCATCATATGGCGAATGCCCGGGCAAGGTAAGCCATAATTATGAGCAGTGTTTTGCTTTCATTCATACTATCACAACTGATATAAATCCTGGCGTAAGGCTGGATACAAACGTGAGTGCTTTATATTGAACTGTGAAATTCAGGACACTGTTTCTTAACATTAGCTCCAACAGTGATTCCTCTGTGGAGCTTTAAAAAAATGTGAGACTTTCCCAGGCTCCAGACTAAATAAATTTAGACCTCTGGAGTGTATTCTTCAATTTTGTACTTTAAAAAATGTAACCCTGATTAAAATGAGTGCTCTCATTTTTTGATTATAGTCCTTGCTGTGACACACACACACACACACACACACACACACACACACACACACACACCACATGTACTTAGGAGTATGTATAATTTTAATTTTTCAAACCTTATTTTTAAACACTTTAACCTCCTTTGTATCCCATCACACACCAGAGGTAGTAGAAAAGAAAGGATATGAGGGAAGAGGATCTGTTTAGGAAGGTTCTTTGGAGCAACTCCCATCTGTCTTGTTCAGGAAATCGGCAGTTCCGTTCACAGGTTAGCAGGCAGCAGCAGCTCCATCCACTCACAGACACTTCACGGATACACCAGTGGTCCAGGTCTGTAGAGTCTGGTTAGCCACAGCTGTGACAGTCCATAGCAGAGACAGCCAGGCCTCAGCCTTGGCTCAGGTCAGCCGGAGAGACCAACAGGAGCACCAGGAGAAGTTCTTGGCTGTGCCTCTTTCAGGGAAGTGAAGATCAGCAAAGACACAAAACCCACAAGCATTGCACAGCTAGCTGTACTAGCAAGCCAAGCCCCCCCCTCTGTGTGTGTGTGTGTGTGTGTGTGTGTGTGTGTGTGTGTGTGAGACTCTGTGGAGCCCTGTTTATATCCTCCAAACATCATGTGTCCTTCACATGTCTTGCCTTAGCACAGGTCTTGCCTCAGCACAGGTCTTGCCTTACTTAGTGCGAGCGTCCAATTAGCCTGAGTCCGAGGAGTCCAAACAAATGGAGCTCAACTACACAATGTAAGGTGGACTAATACATGCACATTGTTAGCAAAGAATCCTTAGTCGCACGTCCTTTCATGTGTTTGCTTTAGCAGAACATCCTGTCTCCTGCGTGTGCTTCAGTGAAACACTCCTCACGAGTCTGCCTTTCATCTGTGTCCACTTCAGGGAAACACTCCTTCACCTGTTTGTCCCAGCAAAACACCACCCAACACAACTGACTCTCCAAAGAACCCTTGAGTTTCCACTTCAGGTATGCGTACAGGATATCCACATGTGTGAAGGCTGGAAGCAAACTCAGGTGTTGTTCATTAGGAGCTGCCTACCACGTTTTCAGGCGAGAAAGTGAGACTCGGGGCACACTTATTAGCTAGACTTGCTACTCAGCAAGCCTCCGGCATAGCCCTGTCTCCGCATTTACCCAATGAGCTATGCTCGCAACCCTGACGGCGTTTTAAAAGATTTCTTTTTATTTACATTTGTGTGTGTGTGTGTGTGTGTGTGTGTGTGTGTGTGTGTGTGTACACATCTGTACACAGGTGACTGCAGTGAAGAAGGTGTTGGGTCCCCTAGAGCTGGAGTTACAGGCAGCTGTGAGTAGCCCACCAGGGTGCCGAGAATGGAAGTTGGTTCCTCTGGAAGAGTAGTTAGTTTTCTTAACCAGTAGCCATCTCCCAAGCGTGGATATTGGTGTTTGTAGAAAGTTCTCTGGCTGATTTAGGGGAAAGGACCACTGTACAGAAGAAAAAGATGCAGAATGGGGTGGGTATATTTCTATTAGTCAGGGGTTATGTCTTAGTTAGGGTCTTATTGCTATGGACAGACACCATGACCAATGTAAGTTTTATAAAGGACAACATTTAATTGGGGCTGGCTTCCAGGTTCAGAGGTTCAGTCCATTATCATCAAGGCAAGAGCATGGCAGCATTCAGGCAGGCATGGTGCAGTAGGAGCTGAGTTCTACATCTTCACCTGAAGGAAGCCAGAAACAGACTGAGCATCCCCAGGCAGCTAGGAGGAGGGTCTCCAAGCCCACCCTACAGTGACACACTTCCTCCAAGAAGGCCACACCTTCTAATAGTGCCACTCCCTGGGCCAAGCATATGCAAACTATCACAGGTTATATCTAAGGTTTGGCATTTGTGGTCCAATTCTCAGGGTTACAAATAAGCTATCTATCCAGTCAGTCTGTTCCCCCAAGAGTTGCAGGCAGGCGAGACTTGCTTGACTGAGCCTTGGACTGAATGTGTGTATCTCTCTGAACTTCACCTTGAACTTTATCCTCTAGCACAGCAGTATCAGGAGGCATGGCTGTTAAAAAGCAATTGGGTCTTCAGAGCTCTGCATCACAGGGGCATTAAGGCTTTTATGAATGGCCTTGAGCAAGTGAAATCAGTCCTGTCTCTTGCCTCTTCTGTCCCCTCTGTCACAGCACTTGTCTCCTCTGGGTGATGCAGCAAAAAGTAAGGCTGTTGGCAGACAGCAATTCTTGGTCTTCCAAGCTGGAACTGTAAGAATTAGAATTCAGTTCAGTATAAATTGTCTAGTCTCTGATATTTTTGTTATAAGAATGGGAACAGACGCTCATTATAATGAGTTCTTTCGCTTTAGGGCTTTGTGTATTTTCTGTGGCATTGAAAATACCAAGATACAGACTGAATCTCTGGGCTGCAAAGGTCCCTGATCTGCAGGGCAAGGGGTGAGCTTGCTGTGCTCATCTTCTGGCAATCACTAACTACACAGGAAGTGTGAGTAACAGAAGGACTGTCAAAAGCCTCTTAGCTTCTACTAGCGGTTAACAGAGATGGTCAGAAAGCATCATTTCTACTTCCTTTAAATCTTCAAAACATCCCCTCTGAAAGATTTGGGCCAGGAATATCCCCAGGTCTTTTTAAGGTGTACTACATCAACATCCATTAAAAATAACGAGGCAGTAACTGCAAAAGACATGACTTCATCCTGGCAGCAAATGTTCCGCAAGTGCAAACCTGCCATCTGCTAGGCAGTATGATGAGTTAATACACTCTTCCTTCTGAAGTCATTCAGTTGGATCCTCCTGCTTTGAAGCATCTGGCTGGTAGCTGTGCTGTCAGCATGAAGCTACCTTCTCAATTTCAAACGCCTTCGTGTTGGAGACTGAGGATAGAATTCCTGTGGTCTAGACACAAAAGCCCACTACCAGGACCTCGGATGGGGCTCGCCATTAAGTATTGAGGGTTGTAGCTCAGAAATGATTGAGCAACCTTTCAACAAAGTCTCAGGAGTGATCAACAGTCTCTCAGAATGCAGAAGACCATCTGCTTCCTGCATGTAATTCCGCCAATGAGGCTGCCTTCCCCAAGCACGTGCTATCCTGCAGGGTTTTTATAACGTGAATTCAAAGGAGGGCCATTTCTTTTGCTCCCTGACAAACCTTTCAAGGGGTGGACTGCTTGGATTTACAGCGATTCTCCCAGAGGATTTTCCTCCCAGTTGTTGAAATATGGAAAATAGCAAGTGTTCCTCATCTATTGTCAGACAAGGAAGTAAGGACTCCTTGTGTTCTGCACTGGAGAAAAGCACACGATAACATGGGTGCTCTCCTCTATGCAGAGAAGAGGAAAGCCTTAAATACAGAGGGCTCTGCTACCCCTCAAAGACTTGTGCAAATGTCACCTCTGTTCACAGCCTTCTGAAGTCCTCTTGCACCAACATGCCTTTATTTTCCAGTTTGTTCTTTGTACTAACTTGATGTTCAGTAACATTGTATGCTGGTTTTTGTCTGTTTCTTTATCATTCCTGAGGTTTTCTTTGTGTGTGTGTGTGTGTGTGTGTGTGTCTGTCTGTCTGTCTGTCTGTCTGTCTGCCTGTGTGTATGTATTTGTGTGTGTGCACTTGTGTATGGGTGTGTTCACCTGAGCAGGTCAGGGTGTCTTCTGCTATCCTTGCTCACCTTACTTTTTGAGATAGGAACTGGAGCTGGAACTCAGCGTTCTGACTAGAATGGTTGGTCAGTAGACCCTCCCGGGATAAGCCTGTCTCCACTCATCCAGGGATGGAATCTAAGGCATATGCTACCATACATATCACTCCTGTAAGCAGGGTGCTAAGAATTGGATTCATGCCCTCATGCGTGTGCTACATGCCATTTATGCCTTACACAGACGCATCTCAGCCCCTTGTGTGGTGTGCTCTTTTGTTGTTCAGTGCATTTGTCTGTATCTCTGAACCCACCTCCATTCCCATACACTGGATTGCAAGCTTCTGAAGCCAGGGATCAAGTAGGTACAAAGTAGTTATTGCACGTATGGGATGGAACACGATTGCTGGGACAGTTGTGTTTTAAGAGTGGCTATTTGGGATATTTGACTATAAGATGTTTTGACAAAGCTATGTCTGAAGTGCTTGCAAGGTATGATCTCTAAGTCTTCTTGTCTATTTCCTTGTGCTCTCTTCTGTGGCTATGAATGTTCTCCTGTGACATTAGGAGCTTTTCTCCTAAGACTTTAGCATTTGTTTTCTTCCTGGACCTGTTTTCCCCTCACAACCCTTTCTGCTTTCATAAGTGCAATCTTACATATTGATTATGGCTTACTACTTGTCCAAGCTGATACTAAATTTTACCCAACAATATTAGTTTAACAAAGCTATCTAACATCACTCTGTAGTACCATTTGAGGGGGGTTCCCAATCTGAGTATGACAGATTCCAAAACCCTGCCCATTCCTACTCATCCTGTCTTTTTCCAATCACCACAGCCTTTTTCTGTGTAGTTTCAGGAAGCAGTGCACAGTGAATAGGGCTAGGTTGTTCTGTCCATAAAGTTCCTCAGATGTAATGGTTAAATTGGGAACATTCTTGGACTACTAATTATGAGGAGAATTCCATGTTGCAATATAGTGTGCGGAATAGTACTAAACAGTGGGACTGTAGACTCAGTGGTACCGTAGAACATTTGTTTGAGATCAAACTTTAGCACTGGAGTTCAGAAGATAGTAGAATAATATTCTGACTCCAGAAAGCATTTCATAATAAAAATCTATAAGGCAGTATAATAAAGGAGTTAGTTTATTGAGGACAGAGATATAGTATATTTCGAGTATTGGAGAAGGACCTTAAGTGTGTCTGGGATATAGAAGGTGCTTTCTGGGGGGAGGGGGACTAGCCTCTAAGTGATGCTTCAAAGATGCCAATTGGAAGAAGCGATAACACATTCAAAATCATGGAAATGTGAAAGATACAGGCATGTTCAATAATATGTACATATTCTGTACGTCTAGAGTAAGATGCAATAGTAAAGGGGCACTGATGAGACATGATGCTGGCTTATGAGTCACTGACAGTGTCTTAGAGGCGTCTACCATGAAAGGGAGTCCAGAGATTGTTTCATTAGCGTGATCATTCGAATGAGAATGGTCTTATAGTCTCATATGTTGGAATGCTTGATCCCCAGTTAGTGAAACAGTTTGAAAGGGATTACGAAGTTGTGATAGTTTGTATATGCTTGGCCCCGGGGAGTGGCACTATTTGGAGGTGTGGCCTTGTTGGGTTAGGTGTGTCACTGTGGGCGTAGGTTTTAATACCTTCATCCTAGCTACGTGGAACCCAGTCTTCTCCTAGTGGCCTTCAGATGAGATGTAGAACTCTCAGCTCCTCCTGCACCATGCCTGCCTAGACACTGCCATGCTCCTGCCTTGATGATAGTGGACTGAATCTCTAAACCTGTAAGCCAGCCCCAGTTAAATGTTCTTCCTTTAAGAGGTGCCTTGGTCACGGTATCTGTTCACAGCAGTAAAACCCTAAGACAGAAGTGTAGTCTTGTTGGAAGAGATTACTGGGGGAGGGTTTTGAGGTTTCAAAAGACTCCTGCTAATTCCCAGTGTACTCTTTTCTTAGTGCTTGTGGATCTGGATGTAAGCTCTCAGTTGTTGCCTAGACACTTGTCTCCACGTCCTCACTGGAACATCATAGACTCTAGCCTTCTGGAACTGTAAGCCCAATTAAACAATGCTTTCTTTTATAAGTTGCCTCAGTCACAGTGTCTTTGTCACAACAATAGAATCCTAGCAGAGATAATGGTAAATGAGGTTTTGAGGAGCTAAATGGTATAATAGAATATGAGTATAAGGATATTTGTCAGTGTGGAAGATGAACTGGAAGCATTGATGCACAGTGGGAAAGGTCTGATAGTTCAGACCATGAGGGGAGAGATGACAATGGGATCTAGTTGAGGACAGTGTTGGCAGAGATTGAAAACAGAGGCTAGTATATACATGGGAGAGTGTGTGCGTGAGTGCATGTGTGTGTGTGTGTGTGTGTGTGTGTGTGTGTGTGTGTGTGTGGTGTGTAGGGTAAAGGCAATAAGGAAAGGTGACATTTGTTTGTAGTAACAAGAAAGAAGTAATATGAACTGTTTTCAGAGTTTCTGTTTTGAGGAGTTAGCTAAATAATGATTCACTTACAATACTAAGGATTATATCAGGAGCACCAACATGAAGTAGAAAAAGGAGGTAAAATAAAGTTAATTGAGATTGCGAGTCCTAATTGAGGTAAATGGGAATCATGAAGTTGACTGAAATTCATAAAATGTGTGAACTAAACTATGTACTCAGACTTTCTAATTGCAATGCTGAGCAGTTACAGTAATGAAGACAGTATGATACTAACATTAGGGTTGACATGGATGAAACAGGCAGTTGTATTTATGATAAACTCTTTTCTGGGGGGTGGGAAGGATGATAAATCATCAACTTAGTGGGAGCAAAAATAGTCTTTTTGAAAAATGGTCTCAGAACAATTAGTCATGTGCAGTTGAAACACTTCTTGTATTTCCCACTGTCAATATAATTTGAAATTGATCAAACATCTAAATGTAAGATATAAAACCATGAACACCTAAAAGAAAACAGAGGTTGACAGCTTTGTTAACTTGTAATATATCAGCAACAGTCACTTGAACATAACATTAAAACATAAACAACGAAAGAGAAAACACATGTAATAAACGCTAGTGCCAGTGATCCAGATGGTATGCTGGGGAAACTGGAAACACAGCTCATAGAATGGAAGCAAATACTTGCAGACCATACATGCAGAGCAAGTCCATGTCCGTAATCCAGAAAATATGGGGAACTCATATGGAGCAATATAGAGACAATCCATACATATCATATGGAACAATATAGAGACAATCCATACATATCAAAGGGTTTGAACAGACATTCGTAAATGATGTACAAATGGCAAAGACATTGAAAGATGCTAAGGATTAGTAGCCTTTGGAGATAGTAGTGTGTTTCAATGTCCTTTATCTCTATTATGTAATCTTCTCCTCTTACACTTACCAAATATTTACTAATAATATTTATTAATATTTGACAAATGTAAACAATTTTATAAAACTTAAATTCAGTGGCTGTTTCTTATTTAAATATTTAGAGTGGTTTGATTATTTCAACTTTAGGAGTCAAAATGAATTATGAGACCATAATTTTTCACAGAGTATTTTGGTATGAAGAAACATTCATAAAAGTATGTTCATTTAAAGAAATATGTGTTCAAAATATCTAGAGGGTGGGGATTGTAAGTCAAGGACTGAGAACTTGCCTAAAATAGACAAGGTGTTGAGCTTGATCTCCATTACTGTAAGTAATCACTCGTTAACCAGCCATAATCAAGTAATCAATCAAAATCTAGAACGTTTGTATATGTAAAGGATAAGAATTTCTGAGATGGGTACACATGCAGATGGGCCATAGAAATGCTAGAACTATCATAAGAGCTGGAAAGGGTACCGCACTGGATGGAGCAGGCATCCCCCATCCAATTCACAGTGGCAGTATGCTGAGAATTTAGGACTTGCAGAGAGGATACACACATTTACCTTGACTGCAAGAGTTTCGCAGCACACCAGAAGAAACAAGCGTGAGCAGAAAACAGGACCTGATGGACAAGGAGGGAATGCGGTGGGGTAAGCGCTTGTTGCCCACCCTACATACTGCCCGTCTTGGTTTGCTTGTGGTTATTACAGTGACCCAGTATTCCTCCATCACGGTGACTAAAATGACTCGCTTGGCCAGGGCTCAGCCGTGCAGGAAGAGAAGAGGCCACTCAGCTAAGTCTAATAATAGAGACTGTCCATGTATTCAAAATCCCACAACTTCCAGGAAACTCATAATTAGACTAGCTCACGTAGGGACCCACTTTTACATCCTCCCTCTTGCCCTTCCTCGTTCCCTCCCTCCCTTCCTTGCAGACCCCCACTACTGAAAAGTTTGAAGTCAAGTTTCTCTCATCTAGGGAAACTTCAGGGGACAGCGCATCAAGAATGCAGTGGTACTGTGATTACAGTGTCTCCCCTGCCACATAATTGGGAGATTCTGTGTACAGTAAAATACTCTATTGCTCTGCATTTCTGTTTCTCTCTGTGTTTGTCTTGTGTGTCTGTCTCTCTCTGCCTTTATCTCTGTATGTGCATATAGAGGTCAGAGGACGACCTCCGTTGTTATACCTCAGGTGCCATCCACCTTTTTTAGGAGACAGAGGCTGTCCCTGGCTTGAAGACCACCAAGTAGACCAGGGTAGATGGTCACTGGCCTCACTGATCCATCTGCAATCCTCCCGAGATTATAACTCACTATGCCTGAGTTTCGTTGTTATTTTAACATGGGTTCTGGGGACTCTGGCTTTTATGTTTGTGAGGTAAGAACTTCACTGACTAAGCCATCTTCTTAGTCCCTTTTGTTTTTAATTTCTACCATCCTTAGACTTTTAATTTTATTAGTGGATCTGAAATTGCTCTTTATCCTCTATCAGAATATTATACTTTTAAATAAATCACGGATTCACTGGCAGTCTTGTTAAACTATTAACTTGGATTCTGTAGGTCTGGATGAAGCTTGAGACAGCATTTCTAACAAACTCCCAAGCGACATCAGTACAGATAGTGCATGCATCATTTTGACTAGAAAGGCAAGATTATATCTTTAATGTCTTAGTATGTATCAAGGACTTCAGATCCTAGCCCCGCAGAAACTTGATGGAGATACCCTGGGGCGTCTCCACCCTCTCAGAGGAGAAAGAGGTAGGGGAGGGGATTGTGGTAGGGGGACCAGAAAAGGAAGGGAGTGATCGGAATATAAAGTGAATTAAAAAAAAAAAAGAACTCCAGTGCTTAGTATTTATGTATTTAAAAATCTTGGACACTGAAGAACACACTCACTGGCGAGCAGCGGGAAATCAGGAAATGCTGTAGCTGGAACTCCACTCCTCTGTGTTTGAATGATTTAGAGCAGACATGACTGTGTCTTTCTCAGCCCTGGTATCTCTGATGTCAGGAAGAATATTTGATCACCACAGTGTTCACAGTAGCTCCTAGCACAGTGCCTCATGATAAGCATCTGATAGCAGTCTATCCAGAGTTTCTTCTTTAGGTCCAAAGCTACTGTCCAATGTCTCACAGCTTTATCTAATGCTTAAATTCCCAATTCTCACGGTGACTCACGTGCTGAGGAAACTCCAGAAGGCTACTTGGATAAACATGAAAAAAGAAAAAGTCGAGTCTACTTTTGTCTCTTGAAGGAGCTCTGTTTTAACTCATGGATTTAAATTACAGGGCCATTCGTATTTCATACAGTGAAGGAGTACTTGTCAATAAACTCTTATTAGTGGCATCGATGCTGTCAGAAGTCTTTAGGAACTTGACTGTGAGAATGAAAATTGATCTGCACAGGACCTCCGAAGATAAAAAGGGATGATCTCATCTTCCGTTTACACATCCTCCCAGCTGTTGCAACTGCTATGCCCAGCTTTACCCCAAATAACAGAGAATAATTGATGAAATCGGAGGTCTCTGCCTAGAAGAGCAAATCAACCTGGTCTGATGTGCCTGCTCTGCTATGCCATTGCTTAAATTTTTAATCAAAGATTGTGTCAAGAAATAGTGCAGAAAAAGTTAATGTCTGTCTGGGGTTCTTGGGGGTGGTGCAATACTGGGGGGACTCTGTGCTGTGAACTCATAAGCGCTTTGCTCTTTATGAGAAGGGTACTTCTTGCCAGTGACATAAAGAGGCACAAGGAGTTTTTAAGCAAAGATGCTCTTAGCTTGGTCGATATGGCACGTTAACAGCTTGCCTAAAAGATCTTTCAGATCAAAAGAAAAATCTCAGTCACTCGCTTCTCTTTGGATGTGGGGTGGCATGGGATTACTTTATCCATTAGGATGCTGCAGAAGAGAGCCTAAGCTCAAACCATGGCATTTCTGCCTTGTTTACTGAAACTGGCATTCTCCAGGTCCCAAAGTACTGTGTAAAAAAGTCCAATTACCCCAGAGCAATTGTGTTGGAGGAATTTGGTTTTTTCTTTTTTCTTTTCATTTATTGGTTATTTTCTTTATTTACATTTCAAATGTTATCTTCTTTCCCTGTTTCCCCTCCAAAAACCCCCTATCCCATTGCCCCTCCCCCTGCTTCTATGGGGGTGCTCCCACTCACTCACTCACCCACTCCCTCCTGCCTCCCCACCCTGGCCTTCCTTTACACTGGGGCATCGAGTCTCACAGGACTAAGGGCTTCTCCTCCCATTGATGCCAGACAAGGTCATCCTCTGCTACATATGCAGCTGGAGCCATGGGTCCCTTCGTGTGAACTCTGATTGGTGGTTTATTCCCCAGGAGCTCTGCGGTGTCTGGTTGGTTGATATTGTTCTTCTTTCTATGGGGTTGCAAACCCCTTCAGCTCCTTCAGTCCTTTCTCTAACTCCTCCATTGGGGACCCTGTTCTCAGTCCAATGATTGGCTGAAATCATCTGCCTCTGAATTTGT
The DNA here is from genome assembly GCF_011064425.1 of Rattus rattus. Lineage (NCBI taxonomy): Eukaryota > Metazoa > Chordata > Mammalia > Rodentia > Muridae > Rattus > Rattus rattus. The sequence goes on along the minus strand of NC_046155.1, from coordinate 111,674,836 downwards.
CAGTCTCTGGCAGAGCCTCTCAGTGGACATCTACATCAGGCTCAGCATGCACTTAGTGGCATCTGCAGTAGTGTCTGGGTTTGGTGACTGTATATGGGATGGATCACCAGGTGGGGCAGTCTCTTGATGACCTTTCCTTCAGTCTCTGCTCCACACCTTGTCTCTGTATTCCCTCCTGTGAGTATTTTGTTCCCCCTTCTAAGAAGGACTGAAGCATCCACACTGGTTTTTCTTCTTGAGCTTCATATGGTCTGTAAATTGTATCTTGGGTATTCTGAGCTTTGAGGCTAATATCTACTTATAAGTGAGTGCATGTCATGTGTGTTCTTTTGTGACTGGGTTACTTCACTCAGGATATTTTCTAGTTCCATCCATTGCCTAAGAATTTCATGAAGTCTTTGTTTTTGATAGCTGAGTAGTACTCTGTTGTGTAAATGTGCCACGTTTCTGTATCCATTCCTCTGTTGAGGGACATCTGGGTTCTTTCCAGCTTCTGGCTATTATAAATAGGGCTGAACATAGTGGAGCATGTGTCCTTGTTATATGTTGGAGCATCTTTTGGGCATATGCCCAGAAGAGCTATAGCTGGGTCCTCAGATAGTACAATGTCCAATTTTCTGAGGAACTGCCAAACTGATTTCCAGAGTGGTTGTACCAGTTTGTAATACCACCAACAATGGAGGAGTGTTCCTCTTTCTCCACATCCTTGCCAGCATTTGCTGTCATCTGAGTTTTTGATTTTAGCCATTCTGACTGGCGTGAGGTAGAATCTTGGGGTTGTTTTGATTTGAATTTCCCTGATGACTAAGGGTGTTGAACTTTTCTTTTGGTGCTTCTTGGCCACTCGATTTTCCTCGTTGAAAATTACTTGTTTAGCTCTGTACCCCATTTTTAATAGGGTTATTATCTGTAAACACAAGGAGAAGACATGTGTAGGTGTTCTTGTTGGTTGAACTCAGCTTTCAAGTCACACCAGGCACACATCAGGCATGAGATGGCATGTGAGTGAAGAAGTTCCAGGTATTTCAGTCTCTTGGGCACGTGCATGCCAGATAAGGCCTAAGTCATTGTGGGGGAGATATAAGCCATCTTCATTGTAATCTATCCGAATTAATGATTGGCAGAATTCACAGGCATAATATCATGGTTCTTATTTTTATACTATGAGTTTTAGGTGATTTGTTTGCATTAATAATAATAATCAGTCAAGACTCATTGGTCTACAAATCATGAAAACAACATGCAAACTAGCATAAGATAAGAATCTTCTAGAAGATGTATTTGGAAAAACCACCAATGGAGCCCCAAAACACTGCCTCATAGTTCTGCCACCATGAGAGCAAAATGGCTAATGGTCCCGTCTGCCTGAGCAAGATCCATTATTGTGTGCACACGAGTCCAAGAGCCCCACAAGAATAGAGGTGCAAGATTTCACACATAAAACACAGGTGCACATGAACTATTAGAAATTTACTCATACTGAAGTTATTATCTGAATTCAAATTCAAGTTTAAACTGGGTGTCTCATATGTAGTCGGGCCACTGCACACATGCTACTCCCAAACCATGACTAAATGTGGCAGGGTTCTATGCTGGGTTGCGCTTCGGCGATAGGGCGTAGAGGCTGACTGGTTCAGCGATTCTCCATTGTATCTGTTGAGCTTTCTTTGAACTTTTTTTGTAGTTCATGACTATGTCACCCAACCCTTAATTTATTATTTTTAAAAGAGTTGACCCACAGCTTGGCTTCACAACCTTCCCTGACTCCTTTGGCTCCTTCTGCATTTCCTGTTACCAACATTGGCAGAGTTTACATGTCATAGTAACAGCCAAAGAACCCAGCATGAATGAAATAATGCTGACTAACCAAGCCGCAGGGATAACTCTGGGTAACCCGAGGGCCAGGATCTCAAGTCTTCCCTATCACCTTTGGCCCATTTCCCCTTTCTGCTTTCCTCTGCTCTCAGCAAAAATGGAGAGCACAGGCACCTCCTACCATTAGTGAAAACAAACTGCACATGGGCAACTCTTGTCAGTCGTTGTCCATTAGAAATCACAAGCCCGTGAGGCTTCACAGAAGAGCAATTCACAGCATGGGTTGGAAAGATGAACCCAAAAAGAAAAAAGTCTTGCAAAGAGGATGAGATAAACACTGAAGCCTGGGGCTGCTGAGGTAGGGGTAGGGGCATCATGGGGCAGAAAAACTAAAAAGAGGGTGTTTAGAAAAGGACCTGCAGATTCTCAAAGAGGCTGGCTACTACATGCACACTTGCTACATGAATAACTTACCTATTGTGTGATAAGACCCTACAAGAACTCACAGGGAGTGAGCAGAATGAAGATGTTCCAGGTGCTTAGAGATATAAAGATTAAGAAAGACCTCACTGCAAATGCTGAGAATGAATTAAGACATTACAGAAGGCACACTTTCAGATTAGGGATCATGCCTTGAAATAAAGATAACTCTGATGCATTCTAACAATGTGCATAGCTAAGCCCAACAAGCTTACGTTATCTTATAAGCTCATCTATCTACCAAAACAAAAGCCCACACTTCTCAAAGGAAAAATCATGTCTAGCATATTATAAAAAGTATTCGACCTGGAAAAACTTAATCAGGAAGTAAATTTCGATAGAAATAATCTCAGAGATGATGCAGCAGCTGGAGTAAAGGCAAGGAGTTTAAAAAATGAATATAAATATCTTTAACTGTTTAAAGGAAAAAAATGGATTTTTTTTCCAATTGATAAGATGGGGAGTTAAGCATAAGAACTAGAAAGATAAAAAGCAAATGGACCCGAAAATTGTAATGTCTGAAAAGAACATTCTACTGAGAAGACATAAGAGAAGATTGACGCTGGAGAAGAGAGGAGGTAAGCTCAGGGAAGCTATCAAACAGATGAACAAAGGAAACATCAACTGTGGAAACAACAAGGAGAGAAACATCAATTCCCGTCCATTGCTTGCACACTGAAGAGTGGATACATTATAAGCAGCCCTCCGAGAAACAGGATAGGTAGGGCTAATTATGGTGGATGACTGGGGAAAGGCCCTTTAGGTCTGTTACCTTTTAAGGCCTCTTTGCGAGTACATTTTCTGAGTTGGGGTGTTGGGATGCTGACTCTGTCCAAGCCCGCCCTCTGCTGGTCAGAAAGAGATGTTGACGACTTCCATCATCCCTGAAAACAGTAAGAAAAAAAAATGAGTCTTGTGCTTTATGTATTTTTAATCCCATGATAACTTGCGGGCATGGAAGAGAAAGAGGAAGGGAGGAAGGGAAAGAGGGACAAAGACGGACAGATAGAAATGGAGATCAATAGATGGATAGTGTGTCTATCAGCAGGTTGGACTCACTTCTCCTTTGTCCAATGGTAGAGGAAAATGGGCTTGGGTCATCCTAGACCCGCTGGCCTTAATGAAGCCAATTAACCTTAAACTAATCAGATTTAAGCTCAGAGAACTTAAATTCCTCATCAAACACATACATCAGTACTTCTTCTCCAGTCCCTTTCAAATGTAGAAGACAATGTGCATCACAGCAGCTGGATCCCAGGAACCTCCCAGAAGCTGCGTTTTACCACCCAGACTGACCAATGGTGTGAGCACTGACTTTCCTACCAGAGTTCAGTTTAAGGGGAGGAGCCATGTGCCTTCCGTCTTTACATTCTCTCAGAGTTTGGTTTGGGTTTTGGAGCTGAATTAATGAGCAGACAAAGATCGTGGAGGTGCTTAGGTTCTGTTCCTTTGTTTTGTTCTAGGTAAATTTGAAAGCGATTTAAAAACTTATCCAAAGCATCAGTCACGCGAAGTGACAGACAAGGCTCGATTCCAAGTGTCCTTGTTCCTAAAGTCAGACCAGTTCAGTCACCACGATGCACAGCATCCTCATGCCCCCCAGGGGGAAAGGAAGGGCAATCTTCGTCTCTTGCTTAAGGAACCCAGCAACATCCCATGCTACGGGGAATTGCCAGTTGGTCTTCTGCTCTTCTTAGCTCTTGGGGAACATGAAGCCATCGTCCTTTGTGCTCACAGATGTCCTGTGGTCTCTTGGGAGCCTCTCTCATCCTACCCACAGCTTCCTTCATTCTCAGGCTTCTTTGTGGTCCTCTCTACTATCTTCATCTACCTTCCCTCTACCCCAGTTTTGGTCTTTGGGTCAAGTTTTCCTTCATCACATATCCTAGAGTTGTAGGGTGTCCTGAGGTAAAAGGGGTGCTGACTTAGCATGACTCCCAGTCTTGTTGGAAGGGCTTCTGCTTCTCTGCCTGGAATTGAATTATAGAAGCCACTCCTGTGCTTTCTTAGTTTGCTGATCACTCCTCATAAGAAGCCTAGCTATGGGGCAGCTCACTGCATGATCTCTTGGTGCCCCTGCTGCCTGCATTGCCTCTGCCACCCTTGGCGCCCACTGCCTGTGCCACCTCGGGATCAGCTGAATGATTAGGCCAGAATTTTCAATGAGTAGACATGTTCCTCAGTTCTGTGGTGTTCTCGGTCACACATTTATGGAGTTTCTGAAGGGCAGTGGAAATTACTGCGGGCACAGCACGACCTCTATGCAGACAAGTGAACTGTAGAAATTCATTACTTCTCTACCAAGAAGCCCCCATGAGAGTGGATAACCGGGACACAGGCGTGTTGAATTGAAATCTGCAGAGTATTTTCCGAGAGCTCAGACCTGGTTGGGGTCGACCTCGCCTCAGTATTCCTGGATTGAAGAGTCACTGCTTCTTGTGAGGGGGTTCATTGCATTGCCCGTTTCTCCCAGTTCATACTCAAAGCCCTGAGAATTTCAAGTGCATATATTGAATATTGGAGTAGACTTCAGGGTTTTTTTTGGCTTTGTTTTGAATCATTTCTATATTCAATTTTTAATTATTTCATAACCCTATTGGATTTTTTTTTTAAACTAAATTAACATGGCTTGAATGAACCGCCCTGCTCCTGTGGAAGTCACACACGAGAACATGAGATTTCTTATTACACACAATCCAACCAACGCGACCTTAAACAAATTTATAGAGGAACTTAAGAAGTATGGAGTCACCACAATAGTAAGAGTATGTGAAGCAACTCATGACACTGCTCTTGTGGAGAAAGAAGGTATTCGTGTTCTTGACTGGCCGTTTGATGGTGGTGCACGGCCATCCAACCAGATTGTTGATGACTGGTTAAGTCTTGTGAAGAACAGGTTTCATGAAGAACCCGGTTGCTGCATTGCTGTCCATTGTGTCGCAGGCCTTGGCAGAGCTCCGGGGCTTGTTGCCCCGGCATTAATTGAAGGTGGAGTGAAATATGAAGGTGCAGTACAATTCATAAGAAAGCAGCGCAGAGCTTTTAACGGCAGGCAGCGTTTGCATCTGGAGAAGAACCATCCTAAAATGCGGCTCTGCTTCAAGGATTCCAACGGTCGTAGAAACAGTCGTGTTCAATAAAACTGGTGTGCCTGATGCCATTGCCTTGGAAGTGGAGGGTCAGATGGGACCTGATTTGGCATATGTAATTACCCAATGTGTCGGGTAAGACTTACCAAGTAAGTCTACTGAAGCTCCACTGGGATACTGAAGAACAGTTTTACCAGGCCTCAAGCTCGACAGAATCGCAACCTCTATGTTTGGGCCATGATCAACATGTTTGGACACTTAGCAAAAAGATTTTTGCTGGTCAGCTTTAAAATGTGCTTAATATTTGTGCTAATTGACCTTTCCTAAAATAGGTATCGAGTAATGTCATTAAATGTACTTCTGTGCCAGTTTATAAGGAATTTAGAAGGATTAGGTGCCAAAATACCCAGCACGATACTTGTATATTTTTAGCATCATACAGAACCAGGATTCCAGGAACTAAGAACTCCCCAGACCTTCCTTGGTTTATTCCTTCAGCCGTTTCAAAGCCCGCAGGGTTTCTCTCGTTATCTGCCTGCTCACTCTATGTTTACATCTCCCACACTTACTCCAGAATCCATCAGGTTTGCTTAGCCATCATTCTCTTCTTTAAAACTAAGTCTTGTGGTGACTATTTAATGTCTCTGTCTTATTTTGTGCTGTTTTGGAAAACCTTTTAAAAACCAACGTTGTTACAGAAGCACATATCTTCAATAATGTCTCCAGACAAAAAGCCTTATGGTTAATTTAATGTTTTCACCCAGGGGTGCAACTCAACAGGGAGGGCCTGAAAAAGAAATGAGAGGAGGCTATTAAGTATTTTAGTCATATATTGCCATTGTCTTGTGCAGAACATGTAGAGTATGCTCTTTCATTTAGTACATATTTTTTAAGACCTAGAGAAACATTGTTGTAGCTAACCAATTCTTAATCAAAATTTCTGAAATTCTTGTGTTTTCCATACCTATCACGAGTTTTCCAACTTGTTTCCAATATGGTTTTCCCCTTCTCTTCCCAATCTCTTGCAAAAAAGAAAGAGTGGAGTCTGCTAGTGAACTGAGCACAGATATTTTATACGCCTTTTGAGCTATGTAACTTAATAATTGGATACTTGATCATTTGTTTTATTATGTAATTGATTAGATGGTAATGTGTATTAATGTTAGTTCAACCACATATTTATAGTGTCTGGGAATGTATGGTTATAGTTTTGTGGGAGAAACAGTTTGCCAGTGTTCACCAGCTTGTAAAAGCTTAGTGCGAGAGCGTCAACATCTAAATAAATGATGAAACACATTCATCACTGAGGTCACTTTGCTTAAAATTAATTTGTAGAAAATGGTGGATTCAGTTTCTATCATTTCAATTTTTGGACAAACTTGATAGGGTAACTGAATGCATTTTATTAAAAATTGCCCTTTAAAGGTCTAGAGAATCGTGAATCAGTGGAATGTTGGGTACCAAGAGATAACAGTTTGTAATAGATAATGACCTTGAGTTTTAACTGAGTTCCACCTGTCACTTGTAGCTTTGTGAGGTTTCCAATCCAGCTTTCTCATTTTAAGTCCATTACGTGCCTGCATATATTTTGAAATTAATTGGAACCCAAGTATTTTGGCACATGATGGCATAATACATTTTAACTTTCAATTTAAAAATAAAACAAGCATGGTTATACCCCGAAAGTGAGAGGTTGAGGCTTGCTGACCCCATCTGAGCCTTTCTTTCAAACGCCCTCGCCCTCGGCAGAGATGAGGAGGAGCAAGAACAGCATGCACAATACTGTGCGTGAATTTAGGAAATGAGTAAACTCCGGTTCCTGCGGGAGTCAGGTGTGAGGCACTGTAGGAACGTGAGGAAGAATAGGCTTTGTTCCTTGTTGTTTACTGAGATTCTAACCCAGGGCCTCTTATTTACCACACAAGTGCTTTACCACTGAGCTTCATATCCAGCACCCTCCCCCAACCCCATCAAATAGTTGTGAAACCTTCAGGGGAAGGCCTTGTTTAAATCTTAGAAGATAAGATGATCTTACCCCTGAGATATTGTGGAGAAGAAACTTCTCCTGATGAGAATGAGATAGACAAAGGCCCGGAAGCTTGTGTTTGTACGCACAGATTCTGCTGCTGTGCTACGAGCATAAATTAAACAGCCCATCTTTGCTCAGGACACATTGCTGTACAGGGCCTCCTTTTCTAAACAACAACAGCCTAGCGGAGCACAGGGGCTAACTGAGTACATAATGGTGGAAGCACTAACTACAATGGTCTCCGTGGTGGGGAATGCCAGCTACAGTCTTCTTTGCAAAAAGATAGATCAAAGGGAGCTGGTGGTGAGCTATTGAGTCAAACTGAGTTGACAAAAAAACTCATTAATGATGACAAGAATTTTAAGCATGTTAATTTAATTGCAAGATGACATTGTTTAAATATGTCATCCCTGCATACACTACTCTTGAACCTCAGTTCTTTTTTCCTCTTTCTTTTTACGTGTATAGTGTTTACATGTTCCTATGTACGAGGTGCGTGCATGTGAGCATTTCTGTGGAGCTCTAAGTTGATGTCACAAGTCTTCCTCACTTCCTCTCCCACCCTATTCTTTGGGACAGGGTCTGTCACTTGAAGCTGAAGCTCATTGACCCATCTGGTCTGGCTTCCCAGGTTGCTCTCGGTAGCTATCCTCCAGCCCCAAACCTCACTATTCTTACTGTTCCAGAACTCAGCACTGTGGATACTTCACTTGCATTTCCCTGCCGGGTGCTTCTCTAAGGCGGCAGATTTACTCTGTGTGTCACAGTCAAGCTGGGCGTTAGAAGACGATGTGCCACTTGGAGATGCTACTTAAAACCCCGTTTTTGCAGATGCAAGAAAAACACCGTTGAAAAATCTAAGGCTGTGTCTCAGTGTTCTCAAAACATCTCTATTACATTTAGAGCCAGGAAAACAGGCCTCTCTCCTGTTCCTCTCAGAACAGGGCCTCTCAGAGACAGGGAGCCTAGCTCCTAGACACAGCCATCTGTAAGAAGTGACGGATGATTAGTTTCCCAGGTGTGATTATTTAATCCCATAAGACTTCTGTAAGAAACACTTGGCAAACTTCAGTTCAAAGGACCATGTGTAAGCTGATGTTGCGTGTATGGAAAAATCAATTTTCAGCAAGTTATCCTCTTCTCCGGGCTTTGCCATTCCACTGACTGTGTGCACACCTTGGCGGCATTAGGGAAGTAAGAGGAGGGTCCCGACCTGGAGGCACTAGTCATTGAGTAATCAGTGGGAGCAGAGCCAGGACTTGGCTATCTGGGAAGAAACAGCCAACAAAGGATGAGCACAGGCCTGGTAACTGCTAACCTGAGAGAGTCTGAGCATGTGCTGGGCTGCTCTCTTAGAGAGAAGGCTCTTCCTGCATCCACCAAGGCCCAGCAGGGAGCCATTCTGCCTAAGAGCCTTTCGGCATAGCATGGCCTCCACTATGTTCACGAAAGTTTAAACGACACAAGCGAGACAGTGATGACAGTGGCTCATGTATAAGGTATGTACTAGGCACTTTGCATGCACTGCCTCTGTGCTCCGTCCGAAGCATCGTCTCACGCAACGAAGATAGCCATACTGTACTCAGCCCACAAGAGGGCACTCAAACTCAGAGAAACTAAGTAGCTACGAAGCTGAGCTAGAAACCGATTCTCAGGTCTTCTGCCTGGCTGCAAAGCCTATATACCTACCTATGCTTTTGCAGAGCATAGTGCTAGGTGCTAGGCACTAGGTGCTAGGCGCTAGGTACTAGTTGCTAGGCACTAGGTGCTAGGCGCTAGGTACTAGCTACTAGGTGCTAGGGACAGCTTCCCACCAAACTTCTCCTTCCCTATGTTAGGCAGAATAATGCGGTCGCCTCTCTTGCTGCTATCAAAGATGGTCACATCCTTATCCTTCTGATCCTTAGACTAGGGCAGATCCCCTGTTGGCCAGATCAATTTTGGAAGGTCTGACATCCAGCATCACAAGATGGTCAATCTGTGTTGTATGAACCACTAAATTTATGATCATTTGTTATGGTAGCCACAGGAAATTCATATAGCCTGGAAAACAAGACTAATAGATGTCCAGGGGTACATTTCAGGTCACCATAGGAAGAAGGGACACAGAGCTAATATTGTTCAAGGCAGAGAGACTGGTTTCATTGGGCAGAACTGGCGACGCTATTGGCCATAATTTTCAGATGTAACTGTATGATGTCCCCCTTTTGTTTATTCACTTTATATCCCGATCAAAGCCCCCTCCCTCCTCTCCTCCCAGTCCCACGGGGAAGATGCTTGAATCTCACTCAGAAGCAGAAATAAAATAGATATCGGAGGTGAGTGGAGGGAAGGAACTAGGCGGAAGAGGGGGTGGGGAGGGGAATGGGGTGGAGATCAGGTGTAGGGAGAGCAGTGGTGGGGAGAGTAGGGTTGTGGGATCGGGGAGAGAGCAGATGACGCCCACTTCTACCTTCAGCACCTTGCTCTCAGCACCTTCCAATGCTCACGCGCTCCTCCCCTGCCCCTCAGGGAGTGAGTCTAGTGCAGCTGTCAAAATCCCACCGGCACTGGCTCCTCTACTTCCCATGTTTACCTAGTGGCCTAGTCTCACGGGAGGCCACACCAGCTATCTTCGACTAGAAAAATGATGGTATACGAATCATGAATCGCCGTCGCGGGGTGTGCGGTACGTGCGAAGGCTACAGTTCCACAGACAGGGCCAGATTCCTTACGTCTCCTCTTTGGAGATCTGTTTTGTAAAGTGAGGAAAAGAACACAAAGCACATTGAGCTGTCAGGAGGAAACGAGATGGAAAAGGCAGAATACACATTCCAGTATGAGACTATGTCAGTCCCTGTCACAAACCATGTTACTAGTGTTGTGACTTTGCAGTTTAAATTTTCACGGCCTTGGGCTCCAGGTGACTTCAGGCTTAATAGCCAAGCAAATATTTGCAAGGAAGCCACCTTGTTTGTCTCAGATATTGTACAGGGCAGGATTACACAATTATATAAACTTTGCTCTTTAATTCAGGCTTCAATTTGGATTTTAGTTGTGAATGAAGTGCGTGGCTTTTTCCCCTTTCTATGTTAATCCTTAAAGTGTCAGCATTTGAAAGCATCTCCGGGGTTGTTGAAGAACTGGAAGTGTGGGAAGTCATTTTGTGTTAGAGAAAACAGGTCTAGTAGTTGCTGAGAAATACTTGATCTAGTGTTACGGCATTTGGAATGTTTGTGGCCTTTAATTCCGGAAGGTTGGGATTCTGTGGTAAGAAATGTTCCCCACATAAACATTCAGAGCTCCCCAGGAGTTCTCTCTCTGAGGCAGTGCCTGTGGTGTACTGAGTTGTCTAGGCTGTTTCTTCCAGATGTTTGTTGCAGGTAGCTGGTGAGGGAAGTCTTTGGAAAGCACTTATGAGTACATGGTGTATTTTCGGTACCTTGCTGCATGCTGTGGGGAGCTTGGGATGTTTGAGGCTGAGGCCTTTAAAGAGGTCTTGATCTATCAATAAAAAACATTAGGGACAGCTGCAGAATTAAAGAGCAGCAAAGGAAACCGAATGTTTAGCAATATTCAGATACGCCACAGGAACTGGAATCCACAGAACATTCTCAGTGTGCCTGGTGTTTCACCCTACTATCTATTGACACTCATTCGCTGCCACTCGTGACCCTTTGCTCAGACATTACATTGGATGCCCAAGAAAGCCAGGATCTTGAACCAGCTTGCCTGATTTTCCATTCTGTACTCATATCATGTACCTGACACTAAGATTAAATAGAAGTTTTACTGGTCTGCAGTCCAGTGTTGATCGGTGGTCCTCGAGAGACTCTGATTCCCTTGCCATTTTTTCAACATCTCATCACCTGGCTCAAGTGTCCCCTGGCTGAAGAGCCACCTGGCTTCATTCTCGAAGCTCACCATGCCAGTCACTGATTCAGTCATCCCAATGCTTTCTCATTCTGACTTCCTGTTTTCCTCCTGTAAGTAGCCCAACCATCATGCCAGGCACACCCAGATAGACCACAGTAACTTTTTGCCCCCAAACCTTAATCATAACTAAAGGCTTCTGGTATATGAGGTAATGGTCAGCAGGTTCTGGGAGTGAGGATGTGAACCTTCTCTGATGGTGGCCATTATTTAGACTCCACAGGAGTTCTGGGGATTAAAAAGGAGAGTGAAATGGGAGTGGTCAGAACAGATGCTGCACACTGGGAGCCCCTGACAGGGGTTTGGTACATTTGGTATATTCGAGGTCAGCCTTGAGTGAAAGGGAACAGGAAGACAACAGACAAGCAGGGTGTGGCCACCTTTCTGGGTCCAGCAAGAAGCACAGGTGGTTAGTTCCAGAGCATCCACAGCCACACTGTTTGTCTCCAAAGACAAGAGGCATACACGTACATTATTCTTAATTTTTCAGTTGGAATTTTTCAAATGTACAGAAAATTTGCAATGGCAAAGATAACTCTCATATCTTCAGCCATATCTATCAATTAAAAAAATCCCCTACACTATAATATTTTTCTCTGTTTCTTGTTTGCCCTGACTCATTGTCTTTATAGCCCACATGCAAACACACTACTGCTATAAGAGAGGGTGGAGGAAGAGAAAAAGAAGAAGAAGGGAAGGAAGGAAAGAAGGAAGGAAGGAAGGGAGGAAGGAAGGAAGGAAAGAAAAGAAACAGTGAGAATCTCTCTTGAAACTTTTATTTCCAATTAAACCTCAAGGGGTTTCTTTGCGACCTCCCCATCCTGTGTTTGTATATTTCCCCTCGTGCAGAGAGAATCTCAACAATGCTAGGTGTCCAGACAGTTGCTCAGTCTCTCAATACAGACAACATAATTCCAGGTCTGAATCCTGCTAGGAAAACACAAATGTAGACGAGTTCAGTGTTTCTCCTAAATCTGGATGAGGTAGTCGAAGTTCTGTAGTTAGTTCTGAAGTTTGATTGGTTTTTCTCTTTTTCAGAATGAGAAAGGTTTTATTATTATTATTATTAAATTATTTAGTTTATTTGTTTACATTCCCAAAGTTGCCCCCTTCCTAGTCCCCCTTCCTGAGTTTTTACCCCATGCCCACCCTTGCCTCTGAAGGGTGCTTCCCCACCTGCCCACCTACCCCCAACTCACCCCCACCAGCATCCCTCTTTCCTGGGACATCAAATTTCCACAGTATTAAGCACATGCTGTCCCACGGGGGCCATATGAAAGTTAAATACAGCTTGCTGGAATTTCATCTTAGTATTTTCTGTTCTTAATGATTGACTTTCAGTTTTAGTATGTAAAGCATTGACAGGCTTCCAAAAGTCAAAGGAATACAAAATTTTAGCCGGCTCCTTTTGCATCCCTACTGGCGGCCTCTTGTGAGTTTCTTTCAATGGAATTCTGGGAGTCACATCAATTCCCTGGCACACCTGTTGATTTGCAATGCTGGGCTCTGTGAGGTTGCAGTGTGGACCCCACTTCTTCTAAACATCTCCCCATCCCCCAAGTGGGCAGGTAATCTATCAGCTGTTGACTTCTCTCTTTTGGTGCTTGTTAGGAAACCACTGCCAGAATGTTAGCCTAGGGCCCATTTAGCCCTCCTACTCGACCACACCCTTCCGTGAGCTCTGCTGAATGTCCTTATGCAGTGGGACTTTCCCACTCTGACCAAATGGAACCCAGATGCAGCTTCGGCAGTCCTGAGGCTTGCTTACTTTGCAGTTCTTTGGGTTTTTGTTTTTTGTTTTTTTTTTTTTTTTTCTGGCATGTGGAGTCTCTCACCGCATGTGCTTTCCTGATTTCCCAGCCACAGATTCACAGGGATTTCTGGTGCTTTTCCTTGTGATCCCCCCCCCCCAAATTATATTGCTATATTTAATTTCCCCTTCTTCTTATACAGGAATAGCATGACATTCTGCTCTTGGCTTTTTTAAGTTAATAGAAATGGAGCAGTTTAGGCAAAACTTCCATGCCCCTTTTACTTCAAACTATGCAACTTCTTCAGCTTCCAGGGATCCATCTCTTCACATCAACAGAATGGCTCCCGTGTGCCGCCGTTCTCCCAGGCAGCACACGAGCCTGGGCAGGAGTCACGTTTTGACAATGCCCACAATGTACTATTTAGAATAGTTTGCACGTATATAGCGTGCAGTTTCTTGTTTGTTTTTAGTTGTTTGTGATGAAAGGGCAAGTTTAGATGGAGTTAATCTGCCATGAGGATGTGCCCAGGAAGAAGCCCTCTATACAGAACAAGATGAGTTCATTTTGCTTAGCCAAATGGGGTCCTTCCTCTGAATGGACTCATACATCTCATATTTATAGAACGCTGGGAAAGATTAATCAGCGCTAGCTTTCTAAGATGTTAATGTGGTCCATCGCTTCAAGTGCAGTCTTAGCCCAGACTCCTAGCACCTGCTTGCAATGTCCTCCTGATCTGAAGCTGAAATGCCCAGCATTTGTGGACCATGCCCCACTTCCTTGATGTCTGCCTGGCTCTTCTGGCCCTGATGTCTCTTCTTTTTTTAAAATTTTATTTATTTATTATATGTATGTAGGTAAGGACACTATCACTGTCTTCAGACACACCAGAAGAGGGCATCAGATCCCATTACAGATGGTTGTGAGCCACCGTGTGGTTGCTGGGAATTGAACTCAGGACCTCTGGAAGAGCAGTCAGTGCTCTTAACCACTGAGCCATCTCTCCAGCCCCCCTGATGTCTCTTTTACTCCTGTTTCTTGTCCTGTTTGTTTTGTGTGACCTCCTGTTCAGATGTTGTTTACATGTTACATGCATACATTTATGTAGTACTTTTAAGCACCTTATGCTTACTAACTCATTTCAATCTTCTATCAGTGTTAGATATCAGTATTATATCAAATATAAGTCAGAGTCCTCAAGACATGCTCACACACGCACACACACACACACACACTCTTACACACATATGAAGAAGATGAGCTCATGCAATGTCAGTGGCTTAAATAGCTTGTAAAGGCTGCTTATTAGCTAGTAGTATGGCTGTCTCATTAGAAGAAGCCTAAAGCTTCCAAACAGGGGACCAGTGATACACCTCCCAATTTAAGGCCCTCAGGCTTAGAGTCTCAGGGGCACTGAGGGTTACAGGTACAAGTTCTTGAGTGTGAAGACTGAAGAACCTGGAGCATGAGCTCTGAGAGCAGCCACAGGAAGGTGTACGTACTCTGACTGAAGACCAAGCAAGGTGCTCACTTTCTTCTGCCTTTCTTTACCATCCCACTAGATGATGGAATGGTGTAACTCACACTGAGGTGGGTCTCCCATGTTCCCCTGCCTGGCCTATACACTGAAATGCTCTGCAAACTCAGACACACCCAGACGCAAGGCTTCACCCTATCTGTAGGCGTCCTCACCCTGGTGAGACCGACACTTCAAAGTAAACACCACAGTCTTCTCATTTAATAGATAATGAAATGGAGAGGCAGGGAGGTTGACAATTTGCCTCTGACCACAGAAGCTAGAGCAAAACTGACATTTGTTCAAGTGGGTTTTTCTCCAGCAGTCAAGCTGATCTTGGACAATAACTTAGGTTCACCCATTAAATGGCAAATTTCACATCTATTAAGTTAGGAATAATTTAACTTAGATGGAGGGACTTAGAAAAGCACTTGACGATGGTGTATTTTTATGAAGACTGGCCATTGCAGCTGCACCATAGATTAAATTTTTTACTTAGGGGTTTGTAATTAGAATTTCCTTTCCCTAAATATGAACAGAAGCTCCATTTTGGGATTTTGACATTTATGTCCACATCTATCTCATTGCCTAGGACACAGTGGATATATCATAACTGTTAGCATTTTGATAAACTCTGCCCCAGTTACCTGGCTACATCCAGGTATGCCTTACTCTTGTTCCCACTCTCCCCATTCCCTTCCCCCACTCTCCCCATTCCTTTCCCTCCTCTCTCTCCATGTGCTCATGGCCTCTCTCTCTCTCTCTCTCTCTCTCTCTCTCTCTCTCTCTCTCTCTCTCTCTCCCCTCCCTCCTTTCTCTGCTTCTATTACCTTCTTACCTCTCCTCCCCTCACCCTGAATAAACTCTGTTCTATACTATATCATTGTGTGGCTGGTCCCTCGGAGTGGAGGAAGGGATACCTCAGCATTAGTCCACAGAGGCACCCTCTTCCCCCATACTTCACCATACCTCCATAGAACATATCCCCCCTTTACCTTTTTTATAAACACATCAATGACTATTGGTTGATATATTGGGGGGATATATAGATGTGAGAGCTGGGTGCTGCCCACAACACTGACGGCAGAGAGCCTCCTGTAAACTGACACTCTGTGGAGATCTGCAGAAGGCTCAGTCTACCCAGCTTTCCCTCATCCCCAGCCCCAGAGAATAGTTGGGTGGAGGCTGTGCCCTCGGGCCTTTGACAAAGCACATATTTATTTTCATAGATCAAGGCCTCGCCCAAAGCTCTTGTTTATCCACTGGCTTGAAAGTTGTCTATGCATGACTACAGAGGAGTTCCAGCCAGCTTTTGGGGTTTGTTTCTTCCCTTTGGAATACAGTATCTCTGAACTCAGCTGACAGGCTTCAGTTCTAGGAAGTCTTCACAACTGCAGAATTCCTAGCCAGGGTGATCTTTCATCAATGTTCTGGGTCCCTGACAGGATACAGTGAGGTTACAGCTTTAGGGTAGCCCCTGCCCCAGTTGTTGGGGAACCCACAGGGAGACTGAGCTGCACGTCTGCTACATATGTGCCAGGGGCCTCAGTGTAGCCCGTGTAAGTTCTTTGGTTGGTGGCTCAGTCTCTGAGAGCTCCCTGGGGTCCAGGTGAGTTGACTCTGTTGGTCTTCCTGTGAAGTTCCCATTTTAGGACTTTCAATCCTTCACCCCAACTCTTCCATAAGAGTCCCCAACCTCTGTCCAGTGTTTGGCATTAGGTGTCTGCATCTGTTTCAGTCAGCTGCTGGGTAGAGCCTCTCAGAGGATAGTTGTGCTAGGCTCCCATCTGCAAGTATAACAGAGTATCAGTAATAGTGTCAGGGATTGGTGCTTGACCATGAGATGGGTTTCAAGCCCATCTCCCACTCCCCACCCTTGGTATCTGTAGATTTCCATTAATTCTCCTGGCCTTCTAGCTCTCTCTCCTATCTCACACCTGATTCTGACCACCTCATTCCCTTCACCATTCCCTCTCCTACAGACTTCCCTCCCTCCCTCTGCTTCCTGTGACTATTTTGTTCCCCTCATTTAAGTGGGATTCAAACATCCTCGCTTGTGCCTTTCTTTTTCTTTAACCTCTTTGGGTCTGTGGGGTATACAATGTGCATCCTGTTCTTTATGATTAAAATCCACTTATCAGTGAATACATAACATACATGTTTGCCTACAAAACTCACGATGCTCTTGTTTTTAATAGTTGAATAGTATCCCATTAGGTAAATGGAGCCCATTTTCTGTGTCCATTCTTCATTTGAGGGACATCTGGGTTGTTTGCAGTTTCTAGCTATTACAAATAAGGCTGCTATGAACATAATGGAGCATGTGTCCTTGTGGTATGGTAGAGTATATACCTAGGAGTATATATATGCCTAGGAGTGATATAGCTGGGTCTTCAGGTAGAACTATTTCCAATTTTCTGAGAAATTGCTAGATTGATTTTCAGAGTGGTTGTACAAGTTTGCAATCCCATCGGCAGTGGAGGAGTGTTCCTCTTTCTCCGCATTCTCACCAGCACGTGCTGTGCTTGAGGTTTTGATCTTAGCCATTCTGATTGGTGTAAGGTGGAATCTTAGGGTTGTTTTGATTTGCATTACCCTGATGAGTAAGGATATTGAATATTTCTTTAAGTGTTTCTTGGCCATTCAAGGTACCTCTGTTGAGAATTATGTTTAGCTCCATGTCCCAATTTTAAAATTGGGTTATCTAGTTTGTTGGAGTCTAACTTCTTCTTCTCCTTCTCCTTCTCCTTCCCCTTCTCCTCCTCCTTCTCCTCCTCCTCCTCCTCCTCCTCTTTCTCCTCTTCTCCCCCTTCCTCCCTCTACTGAATCCTTTTTTTTTCCTTTAAGATCCTCCTTCTTTCTTCTAAAAAAGATTTATTTATTTTATGTATATGAGTACACTGTAGCTGTCTTCAGATACACCAGAAGAGGGCATCGGATTCCATTACATAGTTGTGTGCCACCGTGTGGTTGCTGGGATTCAAACTCAGGACCTCTGGAAGAGCAGTCAGTGCTCTTAACTTCTGAGCCAACTCTCCAACCCAGAGTCTAACTTCTTGAGTTCTCTGTATATTTTGGATATTAGCCCTCTATCAGATATAGGGTCAGTGAAGATCTTTTCCAAAGTAGCAAAAGTACAAAATATAGGCTGCCATTTTGTTCTATTGATAGTGTCCTTTGCCTTACAGAAGCTTTTCAGTTTCATGAGGTTCCATTTATTAATTGTTGATCTTAGAATCTGAGCCACTGGTGTTCTGTTTAGGAAATTATCTCCTATACCAATGTGTTCAAGGCTATTTCCCACTTTCTGTTCTACTAGATTAAGTATGTCTAGTTTGAGTTGAGGTCTTTGATCCACTTGGACTCGAGTTTTGTGCAGGGTGGTAAATAGGAAACTACTTGCATTCTTCTACATGCAGACATCCAGTTTGAGCAGCACCATTTGTTGAATATGCTTTCTTTTTTTTCCTATTGTATGGTTTTGACTTTGTCAAAAATCGAATGTTCATAGGTGTGTGGGTTTATTTCTGGGTCTTTGATTTGATTCCATTGATCAACTTGTCTATTTCTGTACCAATACCATGCAGTATTATTTTTATCACTATTGCTCTGTAGTACAGCTTAAAGTCAGGGATGGTGATTGCTCCAGAAGTTCTTTTATGGTTCAGGATTGTTTTAGCTATCCTGGGTCTTTTATTTTTTCCATATGAAACTGAGAATTGTTCTTTCAAGATCTATGAAGAATTGTGTTGGAATTTTTGATGGGAATTTAATTGAATTTGTAGATTGTTTTTGGTAAGATGTCCATTTTCACTATGATAATCCTACTGATGCATGAGCAAGAGAGATATTTCCACCGTCTGATGTCTTCCTTAATTCCTTTCTTCAGAGACTGAAGTTCTTGTCTTGCTTGGTTAGAATTACACCAAGGTATTTTATGTTATTTGTGGCTCCTTTGAAGGGTACTGTTTCCTTAACTTCTTTCTCAGCCCATTTATGGCTTATGTAAAGGAGGGCTAACTGATTTTTGAATTAATTTTATATCTAGCCACTTTGCTGAAGTTGTTTATCCACTGTAGGAGTTCTCTGGCAGAATTTTTGGGGTCACGTAGGTATACTATCTTATTATCTTCAAATAGCAATACTTTGATTTGCATTCCTTTCTATTTTGAAATCCCCTTGATTTTCTTTAGATATCTTATTGCTCTAGCTAGAACTTCAAGTACTATATTGAGGAGAGTGGACGGCCTTGTCTTCTCTCTGATTTTAGTGGTATTGCTTTAAGTTTCTCTCCATTTACTTTGAGGTTGGCTGTTTGCTGTATATTGCCTTTGTTGTCTTTAGGTATGCACATTATATCCCTGCTCTCTCCAAGACTTTTAACATGGAGAGATATTGAATTTGTCAAATGATCTTCTGGCATCTGGTGAGATGGTCATGTGTTTCTCTTTTCTTTCAGTTTGTTATATGACAGAATACATTGATGGAATTTTGTAGGCTGAACCACCCCTGCATCTCTGGGATGAAGCCTACTTGATCATGGTGAGCGATGAATCTGATGTGTTCCTGGATTCAGCTTACGAGTATTTTATTGAGTATTTTTGCATCAACATTCTTAAGGGAAATTGATCTAATATTCTCTTTCTTTGTTAGGTCTTTCTGTGGCTTAGGTATCAGGGTGACTGTGACCTCATAGAATGAGTTTGGCTGCATTCCTTCTGTTTCTACTTCATGGAATAGTTTGAAGAATATGAGTATTAGTCCTTATTTGAAGGTCTGGTAGAATTCTGCACTGAACCATCGGACCCTAGGACTTTTGTTTGTTTGTTTGTTTGTTTAGGAGACTTTTAATGACTGCTTCTATTTCCTTAGATGTTATAGGACTATTCAGATTGTTTATGTGATCTTCATTTAAATTTTGTAAGTGGTATCTATCTAGAAAACCATCCATTTTGTTTAGATTTTCCAGTTTTATGGAGTAAGGCTTTTGAAGTAAGACAAAATGATTCTTTGAATTTCCTCTGTATCCATTGTTATATCTCCATTTTCATTTCTAATTTTGTTAATTTTGATTCTGTCTCTCTGCCCTTTAGTTACTTTGGCTAAGAGTTTGTCTATCATGTTGATTTTTCTCAAAGAACCAGCTTTTGGTTTTGATGACTCTTTGTATTGTTCTCTTTGTTTCTAATTGATTTATTTCAGCCCTGAGTTTAATTATTTCCTGCTGTGTACTTGTCCTGTTTGCATTTGCCTTTTTTCTATAGCATTCAGATGTGCTTTAAGTTTGTTAGTCTGAGAACTCTCTAATTTCTTTATGAGGGTATTTAGTGCTATGACCTTTCCTCTTAGCACAGCTTCCATTGCAGCCCATAAGTTTGGGTATGTTGTGTCCTCATTTTCATTGAATTTTAGAAATTCTTTAATTTCTTTCTTCTTTTATTCCCTGACCAAGGAACCATTCAGTAGACAGTTGTTCAGTTTCCACGAGTATGTAGGCATTCTGTTATTTCAGTTGTTGTTGAAGTTCAACCTTAATCCATGATAATCTGGTAAGATGCATGGGGTTATTTCAATCTTCTGTTAGGTGGTAAGAATATTTTTTTTTGTGTTTGGGTGAAATGTATAGATATCTGTTAGGTCCATTTGGATCATAACCTCTGTTAATTTCTGTCTTGATGACCTGTTCATTGGTGAGAGTGAGGTGTCCTACTATTAATGTGTGTAGTTCACTGTGTTATTTAAGCTTTAGTAAGGTTTCTTTTATGAATGTGGGTGCCCTTGCATTTGGAACAAAAATATTCAGAATTGAGATGTCCTCTTAATGAATTTTTCCTTTAATGGGTATGAAGTGTCCTGTCTCTTTTGATTACTTTTCATTGAAAGTTTCTTTTATTATGTATTAATATGGCTACTCCAGCTTGTTTCTTGGGTCAATTTGCTTGGAAAACCTTTTTCTGGCCCTTTATACTGAAATAATGGCTATCTTTATTGCTGAGATGTGTTTCTTTTATACACCAAAATGATGGATTCTATTAATGCATTCATTCCATTAACCGGTGTCTTTTTACTGAGAAATTGAGTCCATTGATGTTGAGAAATAATGACCAGTGTTCTTAATTACTGAGCCATCTTTCAGCCTTCTTTGGCGGTTTGAATTTTTCATTTTAGAGCTTTTTCACCTTGGTTAAGCTTAGGCTTAGACGTTTTAGAGGATATTGTGAATAAAATATTTCTCAATTTCTTTGTTATTTGTATATAATAAAATTATTGATTTTCTTATGCTTATATTTTATCCTACTAACTTGCTGGAACTATTTATCAGATAGGAGAGTTTTCTGGTAGCCTTTGAAGCCTTTCTTTAAAGCCTTTGAAGTATAGGATCATACCATCTGAAAATAGAGATGATTTGATTTCTTCCTTTCCTACCTTATTTTTGATTTTATTTTTACTTTAAAACTTTGTGTATTCATGTGTGTCTTGTGTCTTGTGTGTGCAAATGAGATCAAATATCCATAAACGTCAAGAAGAGGATATTGATTCCCCTGGCATTTGGGTTACAGTAAGTTCTGTGTGCTGGGAACTGAATTTGGGTCTTCTATAATCAGAGTATGTGCTCTTAACCACTGGTCCATCTCTCAAGACCCTCTTTCTTACCTGTTTATAGAGTCACATTTCAAACATTTTCTACAGTCATCCAAAAGACTTGGGAACTCAGGCACTATACCTCTGGTCCAAATGGATAAAACACATATCCAGTCAGAATCCATAATGTGTTCCTTGGTGAGTCATTTAGCATTCTGTTTTAGTTATTTCATCTAAATGTCAGACCAAAAAAAGTAGGGATTGTCTGAAATGGTGTCTGTAAAAGGTCTATCTAATTCTGTGCAAGAAAAATATTATGCACTCAGTAAATGATAGCCATTGTTACTAATCACAAACAATATCAACATTTGGTCAC
The DNA here is from genome assembly GCF_011064425.1 of Rattus rattus. NCBI lineage: Eukaryota > Metazoa > Chordata > Mammalia > Rodentia > Muridae > Rattus > Rattus rattus. Next base: position 111,653,286 of record NC_046155.1, on the reverse strand, counting down.
ACTATGGCTCATGTGACATTGATCACATGAGAGTGAGGGATAAACTGCCAGTGCAGGGACAACTGTCCTGTGTCTCATCATCCTCAGAGTTGATGGAGCAGCTTTACCAGATCCCCATTTTCTATGGGAGGAACCCTAATCAAGCCTGCTGCAGCACTGAAAACATTTCCTGACGCAACACCCTCAAACTACAGCCTCAGGCCTACTGCTCCATCCATCTATCTGTGCTGTGTGTACACGGGACACACATGCAGTCATTCAGGTGTACACCCCTGTGGGTGTGTGTGTGGAGGCCAGAGGACAGCATTGAATATCTTCCTCTGTTCACCTTATTCTTTTAAGGCATTGAACCACAAGCTTATTGAATAGGATACTAGATAGCCACTGGGCTCCTGGAAACTGCCTGTCTCCACCCCTTCCATAGGTCTGGAGTTACAGTAATGGATGGCTATGTGCAGCTTTTAAATGGATGCTGAAGATTTGAACCCAGGTCCTCAAGCTTGCACATCTAGTATGTGTTCTTAACTATTGAGCCATCTCCCCAACACCAGTCCCTTTCTTCTGAGAGATAGAAACTGCTGCCTGTTTCCGGAAGACCCCTAAGCCTTCGTTCATGTGGCTTTTTCAGCCCTGGGAACCCTTCCTCAGAAACCATATTCCATGTTTCCATTTTACAAAGCTCCTGCTTTCATATAAGGTAGATATAACTGGTTCTTGTAGCTTCCCAGCCTTCCATGTCTATGTGGATGTTCTATGATGTTTATTTCAAAGCACAAACAGTTCTCTGTCTTAGACTCTTTGGCATATGGGGCCAGACCTTTATCTGTTAGGCTCTGTCTGCCTCCTGGGTCCATCTGGCATCCCTGCTGCCCTGTGCTTATATATTGAAATTCTTTACATTCCTAAGTTTCATGCTTTTTGCTTATGGTATTCTCTACGTTTAAACATTCTCCATCTGCCTCACCATTCCTTCCACTGGACAAATTCTTCTCAGCCTTTAGTCTCAAAGTAAACAATATTTCCTCACAGAGGTACACCTTGGCCTCTAGACTAGAATCCGTTCACTGTTGTATCTCAAGGGCCCAGAATACCACCATCATTCACTTACCCAATTATTTACCCCACAATATATACGTGTGTGTTCTCTGTGCAGACTGACTGTTGTCTAGCGATGACAGTCTTAGAGGTGTTAGAGAGGGGGTCATTTTGTAACATAATAAGCTTACTTAGCATCCAAACATTACCTCTCTTTTGATTCACAGATTTGGCTTTCTATATTTTATCACTGATTTGATCATGCTTTAGGAAATCAGGTTCTTCAGCCTTTGACCTCACAAAATCACATGAAAGGAGATCCCATGTCCTAAACCAGGTCCGTCACATCTCAGATATGCAACCTTGCTGACATGGGACAATAGCTCAGGCCCAGTGTCCACCATGGCTCAGGTTGAGTGCAAGTCTAAGCTCATCTACAGAGCTGAGCAGTCTGGAGAAAATGACTTAATTCTTTACCCTGCAGCTCTCTCACCTTTGAAATGTGTATAATGATTGCTTTGTGGCCTCATGGGCTTCAACCAGATTCATGAGATCATGAATTTGTGTTTTATGAACTGTGAAGAGCAGCACATAATATTGAAAAATGTGATTTTTTAAAAAAAAAAGATCATTAAGGAAAGAGAGCAGAAGAGATGTTTAATTGTAAAATGTTCCATGAAATTCAGTTATAATGTTAAAAAAAATAACTATAAAAAGAACACCAGGAAAGTGAACAATGGAAGTAACATGTTTTGTTTATGGATCAGTAACAATACAATTCTTTAACAACTATTTTTAGATATTATTTATTATCATTGTATGCACATGGTGCAGGGTCTGGGCATGCATATGTCATGGCATACAAACGGGGGTCAGAGGCAGCCTTATGGGGTTAGTTTTCTCCTTCTACCTTTTTATGGATTCAGAGGATCAAACTGAGGTCATTAGGCTTGGAGAGTAAGAGTTTTTACTGAGCCATCTTGTCAACCCCAGATACAATCAAAAGAAAACCTTTCATAAACATTTATTAATCATATGAATCAGTGTGATTCTATGTAATATTTCCATACAGACATTGATTAAATCCAGCCTTTCTTTGTTCTCCTTTCTCCTTTCCACCCTTCACTGGTGATTCTATAGCCAGGTCTATTTCTTACCTCTTGCATATGAGAGAGAACATGGAGGATGTTGTGCCCTTCTGTGTTGTTTATTTCACTTGACACATGTCTTCCAGTTCTAACTATTTTGCTGCCAATGACAGGACTGCAGATTCTTCAAGACTAAATACCATTCTATTATCTGTCTGTCTGTCTGTCCATCCATCCGTCTGTCCATCCATCCATCCATCCATCCATCCATCCATCCATTTACCTACCTACCTATCACATATCACCTATAAGAGAATGTTTGCTTTATCCATTCATTCATGGGTGGCAAGCTATGCTCGTTCCCTATCTTAGCTATTGTGAAAAAGCTACAATAAACATATATGCTAAAGGGTCTCATTGGTATTCAATTCCTTTGGGTATATATTCACTTAGTAGCTTGTTACCACTGTGTGAAAAATATGAAATAAACATTTATGAGGGGTGTTTTCTGTGGCTTACAGTTTTAGTAGCTCCATTCTACACTCATCTACAGCACTGATCTATGGTGAGGCAGAACATCAATGTAGGCTGTGCCTCTTGGTCTGACACTGCTGACTTCATAGTCAAGAAATATCAAGACACAGGAAGAAGCTTAGATAGTCCCAATATTCCATTGAAGGGCAAGCTCCTTCAACCTCTTTCCTCTAAACCTTACCTCCTAAAGGTTTCAACACTTTCCAATTAGGCCTAGACTAAAAATACAGCTCTCTCTCTCTCTCTCTCTCTCTCTCTCTCTCTCTCTCTTTCTGCTTATACTTACATAGATATTGAAATATCTATGCACATTCATGGATTTTTTTTCATGTGTGTACTTACATACATACACATGAAGGCTAGAAGTCAACCTTAGGTGCTCTCCAGGAGCTGCCCATCTTGCGTGTATTTGTTTGAAGCAAGGTCTCTCATTGGCCTTGAAATCACAGGTTAGGCTTGGCTGTCAGGCCAGTGAATTTCAGGGCTCTGCCTATCCACATCTCTGCAACACAGGGGTTGCAAGTATCCACTACCATGCCTAGCTTATCTATGTGGATTCTGGGATCAAGCCTGGGTCCCCATGCTTTCACAGAAAATCTTTTACCAACCAAGCCCTCTCCCGTTGCCCAAATAAATCTATTTTTAGCTTTCTTCAGAATTCCCATACCGTTCATCTTAATGGTGACACTAACTCACATGAATGAAATATTTTAAAGAACAAAGAGGCACAAAACCTCCTTTCTCTCAATAAATGCCAGTAATTGGTCAATCAGAACATCATTCCTACAATCTTATGAAACTAACACCAAGCTACAAAACCATGGAAGACTCTGGGTCACAGTCCACACAGCTGAAAGGTAGGCTTGCTCTTGCACCTGTTTTAGAAAGTCATCAGGTATAACAACCCGTCTTCTTAGTTGTTCTGTTGGGATAGACATCTAATATTAACCTCAGCTGCATCTACTGGGGCCAACAGGAGAAGTGACAGTTTCCCATCATCCTACTCTTCAAAGGCACAGAATATCGGGTCCATTGGCTTAGCAATAATCTTTTGTATTGCAGACATAGTCAAGGAGCCATACTCAATCAAATCCTTACCCTTTCAGGACTGGTACCCAAGTTTCTATCTCAGTCCATTGCTCAAACATAACACAGATTCTGGGCCAGGATTTAGTAAAGTTTTGTTTTAAAGAGACATAGAAATAGATATGATATTCTAGCTAGTCCTAAAAGGAGCTCAGAGAACTAGCAGGTGCCCTTTCTACTATTCGCCAGGTCTTGTGCATCTAAGAATTCCAAAGGACAAGTGGATTTCACCATGATTTCAGATCCTTAGGCCACACAGCACATTCTCTTCAATCCCATCTTCTCCTGGGTGTGCTGGCGTTCCTTTGGAACCTTTAACCTCTCTTATCCAAGCCTTCTGTTCTTAGTACTTGATGGAAGTAATGAGGATTTGCTTGGCTCCTTTGAAAGGAATGGGGGTTGGGAAGCATGAGGTAGCTGTTAGTAGCACTAGGATTTTGCTTTGCAGCTTGTTTATGAACACACGTCTTTTCCACTTCCATGAACTCTGCCAGGACCAACAATGGCCTCATTTATCCTAGCATTCTGTTTCTAACTAGCTGTTGGAATACAGAGTCTCTGGGACTGGAGACTTTGAAAAGGGATAGAAATTGCTATGTTCACACCTCTTTACCTTCCACAGATTAGGACACAGGTCCTGGCCAAGAGAGGTACACATAGCTCACCTGTCTCAGTCCAGTTTCCACTTTTCTCACTGTGTGTGGGTCAGAGATGCCTGGAGTAATGGAAGCATGCAGGCTGCACGTTTAAGACCCATCTTTAATATTAAATTAACTGTGCAGCATTAGGTTAATTTCTCAGCTCCTCAGTGTACTCCTCTATAAGATGGAATTAAGTATGTTTATTTTTTCCGCTTTTTCTCTGATTGGAAATATCAAATATTATTAGAAAAATAAGAGCTGGGGCTGGGGATTTAGCTCAGTGGAGAGCGCTTACCTAGGAAGCGCAAGGCCCCGGGTTCGGTCCCCCGCTCCGAAAAAAAGAACCAAAAAAAAAAAAAAATAAGAGCTAAGTGTTCATACTTATATTATCACCCCCACCATCTCATGTTTGTCATGGTTGCTCAATGCAGGCTCCTGGTTTTTTTAGAAGAGAGCGTCTGACAGAATGTCCCCTACCCTGGCCCCTACCTGAGCCCGGACAGATCCAGACTCCGGAAGTGAATTGCTAGACGCAAAAGATGTCAGGAATCTGTGGTCCTTGGTTGTTGTTAGCCAGAACAGTTCCTACGGTCATGCTCCCTCTCCCCCTTGTTAACAAGACACCCAGCCATTGTGGTGACCCGACTTCCATCACATTCCCAGCGTTTGGAAATTAAGCAGCAGAAGGAACCATGGATTCTATCCCCCCCCGATAATATTGCAGAAATTCTCCATACTAAGTCCCAAATACCTTACAAAATATTTCCAGTGAGAGGAAAAATACAGGCCGTGCTCCTTTGTTCCCTATAGTAGCTGGTCATTCAGTTTGTGGCCAGTGCTGATTGTAACTGGGTCTTTCTTTCATTGGAGGTAGACAAATGTCCCTGAGGGTCCATGTATTGATCCTGGCTCTCCTTTCCATAGTCATGTAGAACACAAGGTCCCTTATCTTACAGGACCCTACACATTCTAAAAGATGAGGTCATTTTTCACATGTTATTTTTTTGGAAGTGACTATGTAAAGCTTACACGGGCATATGCTATTTCAGTTTTACTTAAATGAGTGCCTTGAACATAGTAGGTTTTCAATAACTATAAATACAAATAAATATCCTCCTACTATGCACTTTTTAAAAGTGATATTTTTTCTCTTTTTGTTACTTTCTCTTTTTTATTTTTTACTGTATATTTTATTTACATTTCAAATATTATATAGTTTCCCCTTTCCCTCCATGAACTCCCTATTCCATATTCCCTCTCCCTATTTCTATAAGGATCCTCCACCATCCACTCCCACCTCACCACCTTGGCATTCCACTATACTGGGGCATTAAGCTTTCACAGGACCAAAGGCCTCGCCTTCCATTGATGTCAGATAAGGACATCCTCTGCTACATATGCAGTTGGAGCCATGGGTTCCACTCTTTGGTTGGTGGTTTAGTCCCTGAGAGTTCTGGGGTCGGGGTGGGGGAGTCTGGTTGGTTGATATTGTCGTTCTTCCTATGGAGTTACAAACTTCTTCAGCTCCTTCAGTCCGTTCCCTAACTTCTCCATTGGGGTCCCTGTCCTCAGTGCAATCATTGGATGTGAGCATTGACATCTGTATTTGTCAGGCTTTGGCAGAGCCTCCAGGCTCCTGTCAGCAAGGACTTCTTGGCATCTGCAATAGTGTCTAGGTTTGTTTTCTGTATATGGGATGGATCCCTAGGTGAGACAGGTGATGGCCTTTTCTTCAGTCTCTGCTCCACACTTTGTCCCTGTATTTCCTTTAGAAAGTAGCAATTCTGGGTTAAAAATTTAGAGATAAGTGGGTGACCCCATCCCCCATTCGGGGATGGGGGGCGCTGCCTACCTCTGTATATGGTCTCTGCAGATTTTCCCTCTGTTTTGTTAGGTATTTCAACTCATGTCCTCCCTGTTGGATCTTAGGAGGCTCTTGCTTTCTGGACAAATGAGACTTTCTGGTGACTATCCCCAGCTCCCCTTCCCCCACTGCTATGCACCACTGTTCAAGTTCCTGACCCTCCATATATCATGCCAGTCTCCTTCCACACCAGATCCTGCTCCCCTTTTGCTGCCCCCTCCTCTCTTCTGCCCGTCCCTCCCACCCTCTACTTCCTGTGAGTACTCTGTTCCCCCTTCTAAGAAGGACTGAAGCATCCACACTTTGGTCTTTCTTCTTCTTGAACTTATGGTCTGTGAATTGTATCATGTTCTTCTGAGCTTTTTATTTAATTGTCTACTTACAGTGCATGCATACCATGTGTGTTCTTTTGTGACTGGGTTACCTCATTCAGGATGATATTTTCTAGCTCCATCCATTTGCCAAAGAATTTCATGAAGTCATTTTTTTAATAGCTGAGTAGTACTCCATTGTGTAAATGTAGCATATTTTCTGTATCAATTTCTCTTTTGACGGACATCTGGGTTCTTTCCAGCTTCTGGCTATTATAAGTAAGGCTGCTATGAACATATTGGAGCACGTGTCCTTGTTATATGTTGGGGCATCTTTTGGGTATATGCCAAGGAGTGTTATTACTGGGTCCTCAGGTAACTATATCCAATTTTCTGAGGAACCTCCAGACTGATTTCCAGCTTGCAATCCCACCAACAATGGAGGAGTGTTCCTTTTTCTCCACATTCTTGCCAGCATCTGTTGTCACCTGAGATTTTGCTCTTAGCCATTCTGACTGGTGTGAGGTGGAATCTTGGGGTTGTTTTGATTTGCATTTTCCTGATAACTAAGAATGTTGAACATTTCTTTAGGTGCTTCTCAGCCATTCAATATTCCTCAGTTGAGAATTCTTTGTTTAGCTGTGAACACCATTTTTAAAAGGGTTATTTGGTTCTCTGGAGTCTAACTTCTTGAGTTCTTTGTATATATTGGATATTAGTCCTCTATCAGATGTAGGATTGGTAAAGATCTTTTCCCAATCTGTTGGTTGCTGTTTTGTCCTATTGACAGTGTCCTTTCCCTTGCAGAAGCTTTGCAATTTTATGAGGTCCCATTTGTTGATTGTTGATTTTAGAGCATAAGACATTGGTGTTCTGTTCAGGGAATTTCCTCCTGTGCCCATGTGTTTGAGACTCTTCCCCACTTTCTCTTCTATTAGATAGCGTATCCTGTTTTTTTGTGGAGATCCTTGATCCACTTGGTGTACTTTTAATCTACTGATTCCTTTATACTTATTCTATTTTTTAATTTTGTGTGTATGTACTTACCAGACTGTATGTATGCGCACCATATCCATACAGATGCCCATGGAGGCCAGAAGAGGGTGCTGAATCCTATGGAACTGGAGTTACAGGTGATTGTTAGCCATTTAGAATTGGCTGATGTGAGCATTGGGACTTGGACCAATGTCCTTGTCAAGAGCATCAGGTGCTCCTAACCACAAAGCAATCTCTTCCTCCCCTGTACTCAAACCTTGCTGGGAGAAGTCTCTAATTCAATTCTGTAGTCACTGTGTTCCTGGAAAGACCATCAGTTTGTGGTATCAACTGTCCTCTTACAATTTAGATTTTAATAAAAGCAAGCTTTTTTTCCTTTAAAAATCTTTTAATAAAGTTTTGAATTTTGAAAACTTCTTGGCCTTCTCTAATTAGCCAATAACTTTTTAGATTAGTAATGTTTGTTGCACTGAGTTTCCTGGTACAGATGTCCAGGACCCAGCATCCAGCACAAAGTCAGGTATGATACTGATCAGGTCTCTCACTCATTTTCTACAGGATCTCAAAGGCTTTCCAAGACATTTGGATAGAACTCAAGTGGTTGGGTGGGGACAAGTCACAGTTCCAATATCCAGATGGAGCCAAGAAGTCCGGAACCAACTGCAGGCCCTAAGAGTGCTAACTTGTTTATTTATTATGGATGGGAGTATGGGACTCCTGCCCAGCTGTATTCAGCATATATAATTGGCATTTTCAAACTGCAGCACAGCCTTTAAATTATCCCTGCACCCCTAGATTACCTGGCATCACGCCAATGTTGACAGAGAAAGTGAATGCCAGGCAAGTGGAAAACAGCGCTGAGGCAAAACCACAGTGGAAACTTCTAGGAAGGATTTCACTGTGATCAGTAGAATGCAGCGATCGTGACAAAAAATGTGCCTGGACTGCTTTGCACATTGCTGACTTTCCCTTCAAGGGAAAAAGGAGAAGCTGTCCTCTTTGTAAACAGGAGGAGGTGTGGAAAAGACAAAGTTAATATCAAATACTTAGAGCTACCAGAAAGCCCCTTTTAGGCTCCGAGAGTTGAAGGATATCAACATGCCTATAAGTCAAGGAAACCACTAGGGGGCAACCCAAGAATGGGGAAAAAAATCAGCAGCGGCCAAGAAAAGTTGCTTTTTATAACATCCAAAGAAAGCTGAGATCGCGCAGTAAGCAGAACAAGGTGATATTTCAAAGTGTTGACTTTAACCCCAGGTTACTCTTAACTTGGGAATTCCTCCTAAGTGATCAGAAACACTAAACAACAGCTCTCTAAACAGAATTGTGCTATCAGGAGAAACTGCAGTGCTAAGACAATGCTCCTGGCAGATTTAAATCCCTTCTCCAGGGCAGTGGAAAACTTCTAAACGCTCACAAATTGGAAAGAAATTTAATTAATGGTACACCTAACATGACCAGAGAGTAAAGAAAATCGGAGCACACTTGGCTAGTGCTGATATACAGACAGACAAGTAGTTTGCAGTTACCCAACGCTGGCTGTTGGGTAAAAGATAAACTGAAAGGAATCTGATTACACATGCTAATGCCCAGATTTATAGATTCAAGTGTGATCACAATGTTTTGTTCTCTTCCACAATTCTCATGAAAATCTAGATTTTTTTCAAGTCAAATTCCCTTTTTTCCTCCAATAAGTCTTTTTTTTTTTTTTTTTTTTTTTTTTTTTGGAGCTGGGGGCCCAACCCAGGGCCTTGTGTTTCCTAGGCACCCGCCCTACCCCTGGGTTAAATCCCCCCCCCCTCCAATAAGTCTTGATGGCATTTTACTATATTTAAGAACTCCAAGAGTATGGAGCATGAGGCAGTAGAGACTTTACAGAACAGAAGAAAAGTCACCATTAAGGCGATCAGTAAAGACTGATTCTTCCTGATACTATACTGTAGTTGACCAACAAACATCTTTCTTACAGTGGGAAAGCAAAGTGAGATACTTTTGTGGAATTTCCTATCTTTGTGTTTGACTGCTCTGGCAATTATCTGGGAGTAGTAAAGCATGTCATTTTAAAAGGAAAATGTTCTGTGTCCCAGAATGGCTTATCCACAGAGGACATTAGTCACGCTTGGGTCACACTGGTTTGCCAAACATGGCATTTTTTTCCCCCCATCGGGGAACTGGATATAGAATCAGCATTAATAAATCCAAGAAAGGAAATGCAGCAGTGAGACTGGACACAAACTGGGAGATTTATTAAAGTAAATGGGAGAGACTCAGCTGTTTAACTCACAAAGTGGTGACTACATTTCACTGATGCCAAGATATTTCTGTAGAGAGAGTGATTCCTGAGCCTTGGGAAAGGGGGGCAGTGCCTTTACTACAGTGACGCATAAGAATCTTGAACACACAGATGTGCAATGTCCTCTCTGAGGTTCTGGGATGAAGATGGGGGTGACTAGTACCCACTGTTGAATATTTGCTGGATAAGTCATTAAATAACTAGAGATATGGAAAAGTGCAAGCTAAGGGGAGGAGAGAGCTTGGCCAATGACCGAAGATAAAAAGCACAGGTGTGTTCAGTACAGATGGCTGAAAGCCAGACTGTATGAGTCTAGAGAGCAATGGAGAAGAAAGTTGATCAAGATAGTGGATATATTGGGGGACAGGCCACTAAGCAATCAATCGCCCTGATTGCATATAAGATGTGCTGAGGGAGCAGACACGATTACTGCACAAGTCATACAAAGATCTGCTTTCTCACTGAGCGAGCGATTCTTATGCTGGGCCACAGGACAACAGTGGGAGCTAGAACAGAATTCAACTCTTGCTCTTACAAGGCTCCTACTCTACCGGGGAAGACAGATATAAATGACAGTGATGGTGTAACACCTGCTAGGACAAGACAGGACAGGATACGGTTTATAAATAAGATAGGGTGTGGGGTATGGTAGGGGAGGATAAGAAAGGTAGGCTAGGGCAGATAAGTGAGAGAGGGAGGGTCCAAGACACTACAAAAGTCTCATTCTGGCTTCAAGAATTATCTAAACCCAAGTAATCCTAACCATGGCATTATAGATTTTCTAAAGCTAATAAGGCAATTTATTCAGTGATTGCCTTGGATGCACTTATTAGGACATAACCTGGGCATTGTTGTAGGGATACAAGAAATAAAGGTCCTGTCCTCATGAAATTGTAGTCTAGCAGCAGAGATCAATGGCAGTGGAGTAAGCAAATGGGATGCAGAGAAAACAAGCAGAGCAAAGCAGTGAGAATTGTCCCGGAGGCAGCAGGAGGGTTGGACTTATGGAGACACTGAGGAGGATATACGGGTGTTCCTATGAGACATTCTCCTGATGGCATCAGCTCACCGTGGTTCCCATACTGAGGAACCCAAGCCAGTCACTCGCTTTCCTCACGCTCAACCATACAAACCCTTCAATCTTGTTTCATTGGATTGGGACTATCGTTTCTCAAAAAATGTCATTTTTCTTTATGAAAAAAAAAAGCACATCTGATGTCCTTTTAAAAGTCCAGGGACAGGGAAAGCGGCAAATCAGAACCAAAGGAGCATTTGACACAACGTTCTTGATACACATAGAGAGAAGGCATCCTGTGGAGCCAGCTGACATTTTTGCATCGAGCTTGGCAGGGCAGATGGCAGTGAGTGTCTTACTTCCATTTAGACTGTGGATTTAAAAAAAAAAAACACTGAGAAAAAGCAACTTATGGGAGGGGGAAAAAGGTTTATTCAGCTTCCAGTTCCAGATTTCAGTCCGCCATAGCACAGGAGTTAGTGGCAGGGACTCTGTGTAGCTAGTCACATCCTATAGTCAAGCGCTGAGAAAATAAGGCACACAGCTGTGCTCGCTTAGATCTGCTCACTTAGATCAGGACTCACTGTCTAGGCAATGGTGTTACCATAAATGACTGGGTTTTTCCCACGTCAATTAACACGTAGGCCAATCCTGTTCAAATGTGCCCCCAGGTCAGCATGATCTAAATACTTCTTCAGGTAGACTCTCTTCCCAGGTGACTCTTGGTTGGTGCCCATTCCTGAGTCCACCATTTTTATGACTCACTAAAGCCTGTGCATCACCGGGAAGGTTTGGCCCTGGCACTTTGTGTTTATTGGAGGCAAAGCTGTTCAAAGTCCTCGTAAGAAGATCTGGTGAGTCAACCATTTATTCGTAGGTGATGACTGAGTACATTAACTGGGTACTGTAGCAGGGTTACCTTTTTAATGAGGAGTGTGGAAGTCACCAAAGGAAACTGTTCATCTCTAAAGATGCCCATTCAGACATGTACATGGCCATTCAGACCTACCTCCGTCCTGGTGGATCCTCTCAGCACCCATGCTAGAAGCTCGTGTCTCTTAGCAAGTAGAATGAATTATAACTCTGCCTTAACTCTTCTCTCCTACATGAGCTGGTCAGAACTGTTCTCTCCCAACAACCATCTTTCTGTTTGTTCATCTGTTTGTTTGTTTGTTTGTTTGTTTGATCTGCTCTGGCCACAAAGACCTCTGGCAGTTTCTTTAATAGTACAAATCTGATGCTGACAGGGGCTTTTACCCTCCAGTCTGGGACCCTGCTCCTCTTCAGATTTGCTGAAGGCAGCTGTTATGAGTAGAGAGCCTGTTGGTCCTAGATGATCTAGACTTGGAAGATAATGGCAGGGCTTGGAACCCCTTGCTGGTTCGCCGTTGAAGAGGGCTGTAAGTGTTCTAAGATGGCTGATCCACTAGCAAGGAGGGGATGGTCACGCCGACAGAGCTGGGAGCTAACGGGAAGCAGCAGCTACTGAGGAGTCACTCACAGTGGATTGAGATGCTTTTCCTTTCCCTTTCCATCTGCTTCATCCCAGGCCTCTGGAGGAGCTGGAGGCTGGAGGCGTGAAATCTTTAAACCTCACTGAAGGGTTTAAGCTCTAAATTAAAGTGCACCAAGATTTGTTTGATAAAATAAGCCAGATAACCAAGAAATCAATCTGTCCAACTGCAAGGCCATCCTGTCCCCATACCAGTTTTGGTGTTTGTTTGTTTGTTTGTTTGTTTTTCTCCCCAGCCTTATTTGCACTTACCTTGGAGTTTATTCCTTTCTCTAGGGAAATACCAGAGTAAAAAATAAGTGTAGCACATTGACTAGAAGTGGATTACTGTTACTACCGATGTATTCTAGCTCCATCAGAAGGTTTGTGAATATGACTGTGTGTGTGTGTTCATTTGAGTGTGCAGGTGTGCACGCGCTTGTGGAGGCCAGAGGTCAACCTTGTGTGTCGGTCATTTCTAAAGATGCTGTTCACTCTGCTTTATGAGACAGGGTTTCAGCCAGGCAGGATGGTCAGTCAGGGACCTGCCTGTCTCTGCTTCCTCAGCACTATGATTACATGTGTGCACTGTCACACCAACTTGGGATTGAACTCAAGGTCCTCAGACTTGGTCTCATTTGCTGAGTTCTCTCTTCAGCACCTAAGCACCTACCAAGAGGTCTTTGAAATGCCCCTCCCTAATGGGAGGACCTAGGAATGACGCAGGCAAAGAAGAAATGTACCCCAGAACCATAGTGCGGGGGTTGGGGGGTGAGCTGGGGAGGGGATGCGGCCCTAGGTTAGCAGTGCTCACAATCCACATTCTATCTAGTGCCTCAAGGATTTAGCAGCCAGACTGACTGTTCTGGAAAGCCTTAATTTTCAACTTGGCACAGCCTAGAGTCTTTGAGAGGAGAAGTCTCAGTGGAGAAGTTACCTATTTCAGATTGGTCTGTGGGTGTGTCTGCAGTTGTCTTGATAGTGAATGTGGAGGGCCCAGCCCACTAAGGGCAGCATTGCCCCCACGCAGGTGGTCTTGAACTCTATAAGAAAGTCATCCGAACAAGAGCCTCTGAGAAAGCCCGAAGGCAGTGCTTCTCTGTGTTTTGTGCTGCAACTTCTTGGCTATCCGCTCGTTCCCTGTTGGTGGTAGTGCTTTGTGGAACGGCAACCGGTCCTGCCTTCAGGTTCCTGCCTCGAGTTTCTGCCCTGACATCCCTCAGTGATAGACTTGGACTTTGGTCTGTAAGCCTAATAAATCCTTCCTTCCCCTAAACTGTGGTGGGATAAAGTGTTTCGGCCCCAGAATTAAACTAGAACAATGACTAAATGTGCTAGTTTGCCTAGGGTACGTGAAATGTGACTCAGCGTCATTTTCGTCTTTCAGTCAGCCTCGTTCTGGATGACAAAGAAAGGAATACCTTATGAACATCCACACGGTGACAGAGACCACTTCAAAGCATCACTGAAGTGGTTCATGACAAGAATGAAGGAAAGGAGCAGATGTGAGCAGTAGCATATGCCAGGGCAATGAAGAATCCAGTCTTGTGCAGGGACTGTCTGTTGGCATCCTTGGCCCAGGGCCCTCACTAGCCCTGGATGAGGAGGTGCTGAGGAGAGCAGTCTGAACTCCTCTGCATGCCTGTACGCACCATTAGTTTCCAATTGATGGGTGGTAGATTACCAAGTCAGCCAGTGGACCCCATCATCCTCACATATTCTGGGTTGAAAACCTCGTAGGGGTTCGGAAAGATCACCATGGAAGTATGGGGCCCAGGTGTCCTTGGAACTTTTTCCAGCGAGCAGACAGTCTAAGTGCCATAAAGAACAGGGAAATAGGAGCGTGGTCTCAACACCCTCACCCCTTTCTCATCCCAAACAGGTCAGGCAGGAGTTCACGCACAGCTCTGACACTTACGCTTCACATTTTGTCTCTTCCGCGTGTTGTTTCTGCAGCTTCTTACACTAGTTTCTTCCCAAAGTTTGTGATCATGCTGACAAGTATGTCCTAAATTCTGTCACAGCCTTCTGATCCTCACAGACAAATGGTTTTCAGATTTATTCTTCCGTTTTATGCTCTGGACATCTCCAAATCCTAGTGACAAGGTCTAAGTAAGCCCTAAAGGCACGGATACCCAACCCAATCCACAGCTCATTGCATTTTCTACTCTGTCTCCTTGACTAAGACATTTGTACAACAACGCTTAACATATATTGCAAGGGCAAACTTGTTGGAAGCTGTAAGGGAGAAAGCAAAGGTTCTGTGACCAGGCATGTTTGCTGAAATGCAGACTTAAAAATAGTCACAGGTCTCTTTCCTATAATAGATTTCTATAGTTCTTAGTGTGCATACAGATGATGGGGCACTAAGTGGCATCTTCCTCCCACTTGATGACAGTACCTTTTTCAGTTCTGACAGAAAACTTGGAATGACATGTACTTAAGGGACATGGTTTAGGGACCATGGTTCTACTAGCCTTGGGAGAAATACACTGTTACAGTGTACACAGCTAACACAGGCATAATGTTCATTGCCCTGCTACCACGAAGTCATTCTTTCTATTGCCAGGGCACTTTCTTCGTTTGTTGTGTATGTGCATGGTGTGTGTGGTTGCATGTGTGTGCATGTGCTTGCATGTGTATGTGCCAGTGCATGTGCATAGATAGGTAAAAATCAGAGTCAGATATCTTCCTCCATGCTCCATACTGTATTTATTGAGATAAGATCTGTGCTGGATGGAGCTTGTTGATTCTGGAGAGTCTAGCTAGCCTGCTCCAGGGAGCTACCCTCTCTGGTTTCCTAGGTCTGGGTTTGTAGGCTTCCCAGCTCTTTTGTGGGTCCTGGGGATCTGAACTCCAGTCTTTACACTTGCAGAAAAAGTACATGGTACACTGAACCTTCTCCCTAGCTCTGCTGCGACACTTTAACAGCACAGTTTATCACCAATGAAAAGATGGACATATTGAAATAGTTCACCATTTTCTTTTACCATCCCATGCCTATGGCTGCTATTCTCAAGTACATTGCACTTATAAGGCAAGAACTGATGTTATTTTGATTTGTGCCACTCTTTAAAAAAAAAACCCAAATCTAAACATCAAGGAGATTCAAAAAAGGATTATCTATTTCCAAAATCCCACCCACACACACACACACACACACACTGCACCTCTTGCATGTACATGCAAAAACAAACACAACTTCTAAGTACCAGACACAGTACCGGACACGCCTCTTCCTCCTCACGTTGGATGAGATTTCTGCTAGATTGCAAAGCAGTGTACTGATGAACTGATTCCCCCAGCACTGCTGAGTCCCTTCACTGTGCCTTCCACATCTGCACAATATGAAGAACACCTGCAGCACAGTCTTGAGGGCCTTACCTTGTCCTTCATAAAGCTCAAGAAACACAAGCCACCAGGAGCATGTTTAACTGACAGTGTTATATTTGAATGTCCTCAGAGCCGCAATGTAAGCGAAAATTACCCAGCATGCAACGTCTCAAACATCTACCTCATATTGTTTGTCTCCTGACTGATAAAATGAGGTTAAGAGCCACAAGATGAAACTACAAAATAAGTCAGTAATTCCTTTTTATGGTATGATTCTGTTCATACATTTACTAGAATACATGATTCTCATTCTCCTCCATTGTCTGAATGATTTTATGGTGTGTGTGTGTGTGTGTGTGTGTGTGTGTGTGTGTGTGTGTGTGTGTGTGTGTTTTGCCAGAGGAGGACATCCCATGTTTTGCTCTATCATTCTCTGCCTTATTCCTCTGTAGCAAAATCTCTTTCTGAACATGGAGCTGGCCAGAAGCCAGCAAGGACCATCCATCCTTCTATCTTTGTCCTTGATGGTGCTGGGATTACATGGTATGTATCTATATTCCATTTTTGTATGGAGTGCTGGGGAATTGAATCTCGGTCCACATGCTTTCTCAGCAAACATTCCTAACTACTTGGTCAGCCTTCTGATTTTTAAATTTCATCTGTTTATTTATGGGGAAATGTGCTGGTTTGCCACTGTGCGTCTGTGAAGGTCAGAAGTCAGCTTGTGGGAGTCAGTTCCCTTCCATGTGTGGCTCCCAGGAATTGAACTCAGGCTGTCAGGCTTGACAGCAAATACCCTTGCCCTCTGGGCCATCTCACTCACCATCTTCAATTGTTTTTCTGACTGCTGTGTCTGGTTATATGTGCCTATAGCCTAGACCATTCTAGCAAGAGATCCCCCCGCTTGAACTGGGAAAATAAAGCTATGTTGGATTTCCTTAAAGCAACTGCCAAACATTTTTTAAAACTATAAAATAAGTACAGTGAGAGAGAAAGTTTACAAATGGAACAAATATACAGCTCTCTGGAAACGTTGAAAAACTGAGCGGAATAATTCTGGATTAGGCTGTGTGATCATGCTAGGCTTCAAACAAGGGGTTATTCTGCTGTGACATCTAGGGAGCAATGAGTCCATTGTTCTCTGGAATTTAATTCACTTTAAATTACTCACCCAAATGATAAACAGTGTGATGCGCCTCATTGAGGGGAGAAAATCCAAGAACTGTTTTTATTGTAGCCACAGCCGCTCGCTGGGAAGCGTCGCAGCCTGTTCTAATTAGACTCCGCTTGTTGTCTTTCGAGAAACTGTTAGCTTCAGCTATGCGAAGAAAATCTGGCCAAGAGGAGGGATGGGAATAAATGATCTTGCCTACTCTGGTGTGATAGCAAGGTTTGCAGAGCTGTATACAGACTTCCCACAAAGCAGACCAAAAGTTTTTAGAAGACAGAGTTTTATTTTCAAAACTAAAAGCAGCATGGGAATTCTCTGCACTGTAAGATACAGCTTTACATGTGTATTAATAGAGCCAATAAATTACTGTTTCTCTTCAAGGACTATTATGTAAATGTTTGAATCGGAAACATTCTGATTGCCTATTGCAAGCTTTGCTATCGTCATTTGGAAACATTATAACCACACATTACAAAAATATCAATATATGTATGACTCTCAGAAGACATATACATATACAAACATAAGAATCCATATTCCCTGTATGTCACATATTTGATATAAACCTCTGAAGCATGTTTGGATAAGACAAAAATCAGAGCTCTCCAAAAGCTGAAAGTTTAACACTTGCCAAATATCCCCTATTAACCCGAACATCAATATTTTAAAGTCTCTATGTAAAAAGTATGCTTTCAGACTGCTTAAATGCTATAACGCACACAACAGTTTTCAAATAATAGAACCAATCGTTTTGCTATTTGAAGAATATTAGGTAAAAGATACTATGTGACACACCCCACAAGAGTCAATGATAAAAAGCTGGCCTCTCTCCTACAATGAGTGCAAAACGACCATCGGTGCTGGCAAGAAGACGCATGTCACCCCTCCCTGCAATCCAGGTAGTTTCCTTTAATCCAATAGCAAATCTGGGCATATTTCAGAGGCGTGATTCTAACTGCCACATTGAAATCCTGCGGAGAGCCATTCATGTCCACCCACTGGTGCCCTGAGAAGATGCCGATAATTTTCCTTTCCCATTTCTGCTGTGGTCTCTTCCACATCCTCACATAGACCCCTGAACCGCTGGCCCCGGGCTGGGCATCACACTGCTGATAAAGAAGGTCGTATGTCTCATCTTTGACATCGCAGAAGCGGTACACCAAATTGCCGGGCCGGTCATTGTCGTAGCCTGAGAAGTGGATCCTGCCCCCCGGGAGCTGCTTCGCTGGAGGACTCACACCAATCTTCATGAACTTTCTTTTGTGGGGTTTCTTGAGTTCCAGAAGGGCGTAGTCATAATCCATGCCGATGTCGTTGGCATTACCCTTGATCCACCCCTTGGGCACATGGGTGCGTTTCACACGGATCCACTGAAATTTCATCTTATCCGGCAGAGCTGAGCTTGAACTGTTGTCCCCTCCGGCACCATCTTTATACTTGGGCTTCAGGAAGCCCACTCGGAGTTTCTGTGTTCCTTTCACATAGGTTTTGCCATCGTGTATGCAGTGGGCAGCAGTGAGGACGTGCTTCTCTGCCACCAGGGTGCCGGTGCAGCCAGTAGACAATTTCACCGATGTTGAGAAGGGATAGTTGAGCAGGAAGTCCTTCCCGAAAATGCTAAATCTGCCATCATAGCCATAAATCTGCCTCTTCCTGCGAGATTTCCCTGCGGCCTCCGAGTCTCTGCTGCGTGCCCTGCCTTCACCGTTGCTGAGGATGTAGATGCCCACCTGAGTCTCTGTGCGGCTGCCGTTGGCATAAAGGGTTTCATAGGAAAGGTACTGCTTGGCCTCTTCGTAGGTGGGCAGCGGTGTTCCCTTGTGACACTGGGGTCCACATGAGGAGGACACCTCCAATTTCGCTTTGGCATCGAAGTCTGGTTTGGCTAACTTGAGGGTAGACTGAGGCAAGACTACAGGGAGGCGGTAAGCCGGCCATGTTGGTTTCCACGGAACGTTGTAGGGACTCACCTGCATGAACACACAGAGCAGGACAAGGAGAAGGATGAAGAGTCCTGGGATTCCAGCCATGCTGAGTGCTACTGTAGAAATAAAGACAAAAAGTCAGGAGGACAGAAGCTATATAGTTCATTTACTGCAGCATGGCAATGCACTGCAGGGTGCTGGTCATGTTTCTAAGACTGGGAACATTCCTCAGGTTCCCAGAGAGAGAATTCCTCAGGTAGTGGTCTCACTTACATGCAAGGACTTGCTTGACCTTGGGATCATTCCCACACCTCAGCCTCAAATGAAGCTGCCCCCCTCCCCATGTTTAAGAAATAAAGACCATGTGATATTACAGGGCCATATCTAGAAAAGTTACCACTATTTTGTGAACATGTGGCAAGCTCTCATTTTCGTGAGATTTTGAACATTCTTTTTACCTGATTATATATACCTTGTCCTCTCCTTTCTAGCTACCCACCCACCCCTGGACCATTTCCTTCTTTCTTATGTTATTCTATTTCAATAACTTCTTACGTAACTTTCCGGGCAACATGCTCATTTAGATAGTAAAACTAAATCAGACACTACACTGGGCACAGAGGCATTTGAGAGGGGTGGAGTCATACTGGAAATCTTATCATTCCTACATAATGCATGCATGTATTTGGAAAATGACAGGAGAATTTTGCAGAATTTTGCTTTGAATTGGGAAAAGTATGTTAGGCATCGCCTTTGATCCAACTTTCAGTAACATGGGTGCATTTCACCCTGATGCAGTCAAGTTTTACATTTTAGAGCATGGCTGAAAGAGCTGTCGGGTCATGAATAACCATCTTTGCACTTGCACATGAATAACTGTAGACATTTGAATTACGCTGCAAAATAAAGGGATCATTGTCAAAGATATGAAGCTTTTAACACTAACAACTCTATTACTGTTGGTTATTTATTCGGGTGTCTGAATCTGTGTCTCTAGCTTGTCTAAAGCCTTCACCGTGGACCTATGCTAACATTTGAAAGAGTCTTGGGATGGGTGCTTAAGCTGCTGGGATGATAAATTAATATTGCAATTCAGGAAATATATTTCTTGGAATGATGCATGGTGACTTCTAGTGACAGATATACATAGATGATGTGGTGCTTCAGACACAGGGTACAAAATCAGATGCAGAAAGTAAGAGGAGCAGGAGAGGTGTTCCACTGAGCGGAGGTGTGAGGTCGGAAGGGCATTAGATACATTAGGAGACAGAGAAGGGGACACTTAGAAAGAACAACGGGCAAGACCATGGGGCTGGGTCACAGTGTGAGTCAGCTCAGGAATTACATTCAGCTCAGCAGGGGTGGGCAGAGAAGGCAGAGGCGGCAGGTAACAGCCTCGTTGTGGAGCACTGCGTGTACTAAATGCAAGAGTACAAATCGTATCCTGAAAGATGTATTTAAAGCCCTGATCAATCATCCCTGGAGAAAAGCAATTACAAAGAGGGTTGGAAGTGCTTTCATCGTTGCTTAAGCATCAGTGGGCTCTGACGGCTCCAAATCTTCTGGTTCAGCTGACTCAGTGGGTAGGGTAATTCATTCACAATCAGGCATCCCAGAGTAGAAGGGGAGGGGTATTTCCAGTCCAGCTAAGGGAACAAAGCCTGAACAAGAGGAAACAGTGGTTTCCTTATTTTCACTCCCTTCCTCTTGTAAGGTACAGATATACTGGCCACTTCTGGGTGCTTGCTTTACATAAGGCAGAAAACTATTGATCTGACTGAGTAAGGCAAGCCACACCGCCTAATATCCACACACTAAACTGTGGGTTCCGTCCCCTCTTCTCTCTCTTTTGCCCCATTGCCTTGAACTCTACTTCTGCTAAGCACAATAGGAATGGAGAAATGAAGGAATGAGAACCTTTAAAAAAATTCATTTCCTCAGTATTTCCTAAGTCATCAAAGTTCTACTTCTCTCCATCTTTCTAAATAGGCAAGATCTTGGGTATTGGGGGAGTACTTGGATACTTGGGAGTGGAAAACTGTGAGGCTGTTTTATTACATCTGCTAAATCATGGAGTAAATGGATATGTGCACATGCATATTCGTATGTGATTGTTGGGGACAATAATATCAGGACTAATGTTTCGAAGTGACCAGGGGAGCTGTGCTGATGCTAACGGAGTCCAGCCTGTGATGGAGAGTTAAGCCATGCAGTGATGAGTACACTTTGGGAGATCTGTGGAGCATGGTCTCAGCCTGACTATACCAGTTACTGACTGAGGACCCAGCTTGTAAGCTCATCTCTGGTGTGAACAGCCTTTGCTCTGTGGTAATTCCTGTTTGACTATCCACTCCACTCGCACCAGAATCCCTGTCAAATGGGATCTACTAAAGAAGTCAGATGTCTCTCTCTAAGACGGCGACATAACTATGCCCTCTTTGTTTGACCAGTGTGGAAAAGGTTAATTCTGTTACGTCAAGGCACTGAGTTTTATTTCATCTTGTCTTAAGGAAGCATAGAATCCAGAGGCCCAAACTGTCAATTGTCCCTGTTTTTAAAACCTGTGTGTGGGAGAGTAGGACATGTGACAGGACTATGCTACACTTATCATAAGACACATAATACTCACAGTAGACAAAAAAAGCACGAGTGTTAAGATATGCTAATATCAGAACAAAAACTATGAATTCCAAGTCTGAAACAAATTCATAATCGGATAGAGTCTGAGTTATCAACTGGACCAAACTTGTACTGCTAACTGTCCATACCTTTATCCATCTATTTAAAATTAAACAGTTTGATGACAAGGGTGTCAGGAAAGAGAATGTCAGGAAAACTCTGAAACCACTGCAAACATATTTTTAAAAATACAACTAGGAACTTTGCTTTAATGAACTAATCCTCCTCTCAGGCAAAATTAAACCCTCCCTCCGAATGCTTTGCCTGCACAGCAAATCCCTATTTATTTAAAGAATACTTTCTAAGGTCCCAAGTTCACAAGTGCCAACATGCCATCTCCCCTTAGTCTGTGTTTTAAAAAGAAGTAACGTCTTTAGAAACCAGTCAAGTGAGCGGTACTGCATGGATGGGTACCCAGTTTTTCTCGGGTTGTGGGTGCGGGGTAGTCAGTCAGCTTGGCTCTTGTCCTGATAGCCTCTCAGTATAGATGGTCAAATTTACTCCTTGGCAAAATGGTAGATGACTACATGCCAAGAACTTTGGAGATCACTTACAAATGAAAGAATGCTAAAGGGTCCACTAAATGATAGGCTATTCCCAATCCAGATTGCTAACAACTGAGGTTCTGAGCACGTAGCCAGCAGTCAGGGAGAAGTTGGCTGTCTGTGGGAAAGGCTGCTGTCCACTTAAGGAAAAGCACAGCTTTCTTTGTATAAGATCAATTCTGTGGGTACTTTGGAAGCACTATTTTCTCTGTAGGAAACAAGGCTTAGACATTTCCAGTGGTGTTGAGCTGTATTCATTGATGTGACAAGACAATCTTCATTCTATGTTTCCCTTAAGGTTTCTATGAACCTCTGAAAGGTAAAACTTTAATCCAAACATAGAAAGGGATATAGACTTCAAGCAACTAGCACAGATCATTTTTCCAAATTGACTGGGGATATCTGGTGAGCAATTGAGATGTAAATGTGAAGTCCTCGTGTGGTCTTAAACTAGCATCTGGCTATTAAAGTTATAAGCACCCAAAGTAATTTGCTCTGTCGTCCTATTTAAAGTGATTTATACATAGACACTCAGGGACGTAAACAGATGTAACGTACACAATTTTAATCTCTTAGATAGAAACATGATACATGTGCTACTTAACTTTAAATTCTCTAATGTTTAAAAGTGGATCATCGTGTTCCTGTAGAGCTGTTGGGAAAACCAACATCTTTTTAAAGGAACGAGGATTTCCAAACATTATCTTCCTTATAGATAAATCTGGATAAAAAAAAATCAGTTCTATCACATTGCATTTCTAGGAATGAACTTTTTGCAGGATATAGTTTCCTCATACATATTAATTATCTTCTAAGCTTTCCGACTAAATAAGTTTATGAATTACTTCACCTAATGGCAAAGCAAAATAAAAAAGCAAGGTGAGCAGCTATATTTTTTCTTCACCATGCTTAGTAATACAGAAACTACATTTCTTTTCTAGGCATCTGACTCACAGGGAAACTACACACTCCCTGCCCAGGTTGCAAATATTAGCCACTGTCTGGCTATCTAGTGTGCAAAACATTAGGCTTTACCAATACTAATTTTACAGTAGAGGGAATCTGCACATTATCAGATGTGCCAATGACAATGACCTTTCTAGGGACTGAGGACTTAGGGACTGGAGTACTGAGATTGTCTTTTGTGGTTCTTTACAGGACAGTCTTCAAACCTGCCAACAACTCAGTTCTCCTCAAAGGGGGGGGAGGGATGTTTGAGAGAATGATTTAATTCCTATAAGCAAGCAATTGGGGCAAGGGAACACCTAATTTTTCAGAATCTCTTCTCTATTATAGAAGGTATGGTTTCCCGTGACCATAGGAAAAGGTAAGAAAGTACATGAAGGTGCTCATTCTAGATACCGTTGGAAAGGTGACAAAGGGTCCCCCATGAAATCTGTAGCCAGGGATACTGAACAATCAGGCTTTGCTAATTCCCAAAGCAAATGCCTAAAACTGAACAAAGCTCTGTGAATACACTGAAGCCAGGCTTGCTCTCACTTTCCAGAGTCACATAACCCATTAAAGCCAGACAGGACCTAATCACAGGATAGCTTAAGAATGATGGTCTTGTAAGGAAACTGGAGGGGACTTCAGAAGCCCAGCAACACAAGCGCGGCCTCATGGTCACACAGAGCTTAACTTCTCTATCAGGTTTTAGGCAAAACGAGCCGTCCAAGTAATCCCAAGACAACCTAGCAGCAGAGCAAGAAACAGAGTGCATAAAGCTGTCCTTGGTGAGACCATGAAAAACGAAATCCCTGGAGCCATTTGGAATTATGCATGAATAGTGCCTGGTGCATTTGCTCCTAAAGCATCCATGGGAGGGATGCTCAGGAGAACCTGAGACTTTTAATACTGTAGACCTGGGCAACAATGTTCTCAGACACACTAATGGGCACGTTGGCACGTGTGCTACAGGCACAAAAATACACTTACATCCACTGTCTTCCTGCATAGACATCAGTGGGACGGAAATGAGTTCCATATTAATTACCTTGGAAGACTGCTTCCTTCCCAGTTCAGAGAAAGCATAACAAGTTGCCTATTGTCCGTTTATAATAATGGAAAATACAAGTGGAGGGTTTATTCATATGTTTATGGTGTACATATGGGCACAAACACTCAGAAGGAAATGAGTATACTGCCTCCTGTAGAACCCTCAGTCCTTTTATTCCACTTCCAATCCAGTTCTAAGAGACTCTAAAGAAGGTTCACTGTATAACCTAGGTTAGCCTCAAGTTCACTGGCCTCTCCCCGGCTTCCAAGTGTTGGGATTCACAGGCATGCACTACTGTACCTCACTCCTAAGAGACTCCTAGAAGGACAGTTAATAGTCCTTTTAAATGCTCTCCCCGCCTGACTATACTCTTGAACCAATGTCTAACAATATCCTGATACTAATTTGCAATAGGGAATTTGGCAAAAGCTAATTTCAATGTAAATTAAACTCTTCCCCCAGAACTGATGAGGCAATTTTAGTATTGGCCTATCTGTCCCTAAGGAGTTCGCTAGGACCCCTCAAGTTCACTTTCAAAACCCAAGAGAAGCAATTTCTAACCGGGATACTGAATAATCTGGAGCTTTCCACAGGCCACGAACTGTTTCTAAATTCTCATGGATGCCACCCAATGGACAGTAAAACAAACGGGATTTTAATCTGAGCCTTTTCTCAAGAGATGCTTGGAGAGAGGTGGGAGGGAGAGCCAGCCCCATTTCAGGAGGGGGTGATATTGCTCCATATAAACAAGTCTTCCTCTCTTAAAAGCTCTGGGGCGCGGGGAGGTGGGGGTGCTGGGGATCTTTTCTTTCAGAGTTAACAATTTGTGATAAATGGCTACAGGTTGAAGAAATATTTGCTTCCAACAACTGTTGATAACCCAGGCAGCATTTTCTAGGTTTAGCACGCTGCGCGAAGTCGTCGCCCAGCACAGAGCCAGTTCCTAACCTGTGTTTGCTGACTTTTTCTTGCTTGTTAAGGTGTGTTCATAATCACGTGTCAGGTTAAAAATTAATACTCAGAGCGTGATGGAGCCAGGTACAGTAGGTGCAAAACTCAAGGAAAGCAAATGGTAGAGGTTACAGTGTGTGTGCTCCTGGGAGAGAGCCTCCTCGGACCACTCCTGGGAAAGGCTTGCCAGACACAGCTCCACTTGACCCCTACACAGCACCCTGCATCCAAGACAGCACTTTCAAAGCCTTCTTTCCCCAACCACTTTACCGGAGTCACTGGGTGAATCCAAATGCCCTACAGAACGCGTGTCCGGAGTCGCGGGGAACACTCTTGCCCCAAGCCCAGAGTCTGTGTAGAGGCCACAGCGAACTCTCCGGTGTCCCCCGCAGCCTGTAGCCACCCCACCCCACGCGCACCCGACCCTTTGTCCCCCTCCAGCATACTCCTGTGTCCCTCGGACCCAGCCGGAGACTCCAGGTCCCCACAGAGCACTCACCCGCGTGGAGCAACCCGCCCGGGCAGCGGCCGTGCGCCGCTCAGACAGGTGTGGGCGCCCCGAGGACGCGCGCGGCTCCCATGCCTGCTCCGCAGACCCGCCGAGTGCAAGCCAGCGGTCCAGCAGCGCCGCAGAGCCCGGTCCGCCCCTCCTCATCCTCCTCCCCTTCGCCTCTCCGGCCCTCCCGCCCCGCCCCCGGCCGCGAGCCGCACAGCCCGCCCGCCCGCCAGCCCGCCCGCCGTCGCCTCCCCTTCCCCTCGCCGCCTGCCTCCAGCCAGCTTCACCCTGCCATTCAGAGATCCTGGACCCTCCGGCCCCGCGCAGCTCGGTCTCCGCAGCCCTTCACCACCAGCAGGTCCCCCGACTCGATGCCCCTGTACCGGGTCCGATGGACAGATCCCACCAGCGACTCTTGCACCCTCCGGCTCTCGACAACTCCACAACTCGACAACTCGACCACCGAGTTCTATGGGTCTTCATTGCCTGGAGTCTGCTGAAGCAATGCTCCAGCATGGGCGGTCCCTTCCAGCCTTCCAGTCCTCCAGCATCCCGGGTGCATGAAGCGCCCCTAGGCAGGTTTGCGAAGTTGAATTCAAACTTGTGAGCTCCTCACCCGTGCACAATCTGTGCGCCTTAAATAGTGATTACCGAGCGAGCTCCTTCCCACCTCAGTTCTGGCTCTAGTGGCTTCTGGAGTTTGTAATCCAGAGGCAGACTACCAAGGCTGCAGGCCCTGAAGTTCAGCCACTAGCAACCTGGGTCTCCAGCACAGCAAGGGGTTGCAGATTTGGCAGCTTCCCAGGGGTTGGCTGGTGACGCTCGCCCCTGGCCTAGTCTTTATTGGGGCAGCAGGGCACCAGCTGGTGGAGCCACCTCCTAGCCTATGGTGCCCGCTTCCCTAAATCATTGAAGATTTCCACACACCTGGGAGTCTTCTGAAGTCAGATCTCACTATTTAAAAATCTAATGCTAGAGCCTTGGTAGTCTCTCCCAATACATCCATTTCTCTGAACCAAACTTTCATGCAGGTCATGAAGATGAAGGGGTGGTGCTGTGGATTTCTCCCTAAGGACGGCAGGATTGGAGAGGCCTAATCTTGCTAGCAGTCAGACAGCTCCTGAATGGTAGGACAAAATTTTGCAGAGATCATTTTTTTTTTTCTCCTGTCAATCCCAGAGTAGCCTTCCTCTTTCCTGTCAAAGCCTGCCTTCAGAAAGGGAGGACCTGACATCCTATTCCACACCAGGATGTTAATGACATGCTCAGTGAGCTGGTGTTTGCCTTGCCTAAATAGGAAAGCCCTGAACACATTGTTAAGTAGTGTTTCTCAAACATAAAGGAAGCTAGTATTGTCCACCACATTAAAGGCAAAACCTTAAATCTCCCCAGTCTTAGCTTACACTTTCTTTTTAAACACTCCATTAATGTGAGTATATACATAAAGCTAGGTAAAAACTTAAACCTTTGAACAACTCAAGAACAAAACTAAAACTGATCGAATACAAAATCGTCTTCCAACAGTACAAATTAATACTTCTTCCTCAACTATTGACAGCATGTGGCTGCTGACTGCCAGAAGGAAGGGGTTCTCTTCAGTTTTCCATATTGTTTTCACTCCTGTGGGGTGTGCCATGCCCTTAAGGACTCCTTTCCCCCACCTCTGTACTTCTATTCCCTAGCTTTCTTTCTTGTTAACAGTGAAAGTGCCCCCTGGATGAGGCGTACAAAAAGCACACACAGGCACAGAAAACAAGATTAATTCTTGGAGTCATGTGGTGGTTTGAATAAGATGTTTCCCATAGTCTCTGGCATTTAAAATACTTGGTCCCCAGTGGGCGGTGGTGTTTAGGTGGCCTTGGGGGGTGTGGCCTTGCCTCAGGAAGTGTGTCACTGGGGGTGGGCTTTGAGGTTTCAGAGTCTGGCACCATTCCCAGTTCACAGTCTCTGTTTTGTGCTTGAGATCTAAGGTATGAGCTCTTGGGCCCCCTGCTTGCCTTGCCTTGCCATCGTGGACTCTAACCCTCTGCAACCATAAGCTGAAATAAACTCTTCTCTGAGTTGCCTTGGCCTTTGCAGTATTATCACAGCAATAGAAAAGTAATACTGATGGTTATCTCAATGATCCAGAATATGCTTATACTGATTCTTTGAAATCATACAAGTAAAGCAAATTAAATTATGGGTCTACAAGGGTTTATAGTTCCCAATGGAGCTAAATTTATGGACTTGGAACTCTTTATGGCTAAACCAACTAAAACCCAGTGCAGTTCAAGAGGCCATAGAAATGACAAAGGCACGAGAATTATTACCAAAGAAAAGCCCAGATAAACCCTCCAGCTTTATTCGCTCATAGTTAATAGCTGCTCGCTTTAGAGGCCACATAGTGATGTGATATCTTGTTAGCTGCCTATCAACTTTAACGCTGGAACTCCTTTGATGTGTGGGCTAACAAAAATATTGACTGCATTCATATGGGAACATGGAGTTACCGAGCCTAAACTGATGGATGGCTGAGATGGAATGAAAGACTTGGTCCCTCAGTTTTTCTATCATATCTATCCTCAATCTTGCACTTGTAGGCTTCTCATCACTACATATAAACACAATGAGCGTTGAGGATTATTTTGTCTAAGACTCTAAGTCAGGGTTATCTTGACCTATTGCCTGTGGAGTTGGTATGAGTTTCTTTCCCTCTGCCCTTGTACTTTCTCACATGTTCAAGCCCTCTAGTCCAGTCATCATGAGGCTCAGATCCATGGAAGCAGAGCATTTGAGCAAGAAGATGTCACCAGCCACAGCACGGACTCATCATTCTTGACTTAAGCATTTTAAGTCCTAAGCCCAGCGGGGGTGGCATATACCTTTAATCTTAGCACTCCAGAACAGAGGCAGGAGGATCTCTGAGTTTGAGGTCAGCCTGGTCTATAAAGTGGGTTCCAAGACAGCCAGGACTCCACAGACAGACCCTGTTTCCAAAACAACAACAACAACAACAACAACAACAACAAAAAACAAAAAACAGAAACAAAAAAAGGTCTTTTGACTAATGCACCATTTTTAAATGTGAGCTTCATTCTTTCCCAAAGTGAATAAAAACTTGTTGCATTCTCTGTTGAGTGGATCAACTCCTTTGTTCTCCCAATAAAGGAGTTTTACTTATCTTATGTATATGTGGCATAGTGCCAGTGCTACTGTTTCTATGTCAAAAGGTGCCACAGCTATGTGTGGGTATCATGCCAGGACCTGCTCCTTACTAGCATTGTGGCTTTTGTCCTAACCTTTCTCTGCCTCCATAGCCTCTTCTACACAACCAGGGCTGCTGGGGTTGTTTTAAAGGTTGAATGGATAAGTACACAGAAAGTGCTTTAGAATAGTTCTTTTTGTGCAGGGAACAAGTAATAAACATGAGCTGTGGTTAATCCACTCTGCAGAACGACAGTGTTTTGAAGCCTTCTCTTACAGCGTGGCCCCGGCCCATTTTGACATTTATTGCTTGTTTTTCTTAACAGTTGTAGTTTTCAAAGTTGAGCCACGAAGAACAAATATTACTCCCATCAATCATAAAGAAAACTAGGGCACAGAAGGGCCTAAGATCACTTCCCCCTCTCTGCCAGTTCCAGGTGTTATTGTCTTCTCCCCAAACAGCTAACAAACAAGAGCTCTCAGCACAGATGGGCATACAGAGGGTCCAGGGCTTAAACAGGACTCTGGTTTTAGATGTTTCCTAGGTTTGTTATAGAAAAATAACTTGGCCCTTAAGTCATCTATATGATGGCCATATGGACAGCAACATGATGGATGTGTAGCGTACTTTGACCTTTGAGAGAAGTGCTCTGTGTAAACAGCAGGTGTTCTCATGCTGCTTATAGATGTCTGCTTTTTTCTTTCTCTGTACTTGTCCATCTTCCCCCCAGGGGAAAGGACCTCAGCCCCCTCGCTGTCTTTTCAAACCTTTATGTGCACTGAAATTGAGGAGTTAAAAGTGCGCTTAGGGTGAGGCCTGCAAGGTTACTGTCTGCCCACTCTGTTTAAAATTTCTGCGGCTGGGCAAATGCCCCTGACCCTTTGGGGACAGGTCATTAAAAGCTATGGACACGGGTTGGGGATTTAGCTCAGTGGTAGAGCACTTGCCTAGCAAGCACAAGGCCCTGGGTTCGGTCCCCAGCTCCGAAAAAAAAAAAAAAGGAAAAGCTATGGACACAGAACAAAATCTGACACAAGGAAAAGGGAAATACAGTCTAGGTCAAGGAACAAACCTGAGCTAGAAAATGAGAGAGTACCATTGCTTCTTACTATGCCAGGTGTGAAGGCTTCCCTGAGGCTATGGGATTTGAATTGAAGCTCAAAGGGTAAAGACCCAGGGGTGTCATTTTATTGCCTTTTCTCACTTTGAATTGCTGGAGATTGGATACAGCAGTTTGTTCACATCGGCTTAAAGCTTTACCACTGTGATACATCCCTAGATTCTGGGCAAGGTTTTAATAAACATCATCTTACTGGGTCTGTAGAACCACACTGCCATAGGATGAGAAGAGAATTCCCACTGTATAAATGAGACATCTACGAGGACAAGGATCAAGGGAGCAGAGGTAGGACTCAGCTGTAAAGATTATGGGTGCGTTCCTTAAATGCACACATTATGCTTGGTGGTGTGGAGTATATTTTATTGCATGCAATCTTCAAGACAAACAGAAAAGAAGAGACATGTGAGTCTGTCATATGATACTGCAAAAGGGCACCACACACTGGACAGTTTATAATGGACAGAAACTTGATCGGCTCATGAGTCTGTCGGCTGAGAAATGTAAGGTGGAAGTGTCTGTGCTAATGAAATAGGTCACTGGGCATCGTGTCGTGATACAAGAACAGACGTGGCGGGCTCACTTCCATATCAAGTGCAACCTCACAATAAATATCCTATTCCCTCCATAATATTAATTTACTTCATGAGGTATCTACCTCATAATGGTCGCACTAATTATACTGAGAATTCAAAGATTCAATCTACAACAAGGGACTACGATTTTCTTCATTTTGCAGGCGGGACACTGAGGTTAGCGTGTTCAGTTAGGATCCGGAGCTCTACTCTAGTAGACGGCATAGCTGAGGCTCCTGCTGGCCTGCCTCACACCTTAGCTGAGAGTCCTACTGCCCCCAGGACTCTCCTGTTCCCCAATAAGGAGCCGAGTCAGCCGCAGCTGTTCTCCCAACTTTCACTGCCACCTGTTACCTTTTTCCAGTTGTGCAGGTGCTGACCAGAGACTTATTAAATGGCCTCACATCAGTCGGTGAAACGGAACCGAGTGACAACCGGAAACTGGACCCAACCCCAGCTCTAAATGGTGACACTTAATTTAGGGCTTGTTTTATATGAGGCCATACACAGCTTCAGCAAGTTAGTCAGTTTGGAAGTTATCAGTCAGATCTCTTCAGAGGAGATCTATTTCCTGGCTAAAGCACTCTACAATATATGTATATATGGAAATAGCACACACTACTGATAAGCATGGACAACACTTGTGTTTTGATGCAACGTTTAAACATAATTTAAATAATCGTTTCCATGTGCTTTCTTACTTCTTCGGTGACTTTCACAAAGTGTTATGGGGAGCTAGTGGTTTGCTCAGTCAGTGGGCGTCGTCAGCTCTACACAGTGAGTAAGGAGAAGGCTAGATAAGGTAGCAGATGGGGCGGGGCGGGGCTCTTGAGACCTATGTGAGTCATAGGGGGTGTGCCCTCAAGTAAAACACCTCGCTTGGACTTTGCTTGCTCACTGTCCTTGCGTGCTCATCTGCAATCAGAACTCCTGGTGACGCTTTCTCAGAGTCTGAGTCCGTGACATTTGGGGGCGGGGAGCACGCCATTTATTTTTTAAAATTTTAGGCCCCCACAGGATTTTCAGAGAGGAGTGTGGGGCTCTAGCCTCAGGCTGACAAGTCAGAATTCATTGGCTTGTGGGGTGACGTTAGTGAAGGTTGCGACTCTCTGTACTTCCCTTTTCCATTCTGTTCGCGGGGCTA
Source organism: Rattus rattus (assembly GCF_011064425.1). Taxonomy (NCBI): domain Eukaryota; kingdom Metazoa; phylum Chordata; class Mammalia; order Rodentia; family Muridae; genus Rattus; species Rattus rattus. The sequence goes on along the minus strand of NC_046155.1, from coordinate 111,621,809 downwards.
ACTGGGAGTTAAGGATGCCATCAATATACAGCGCTCAGCATTACGTAAACTCTGGATTTCCATCAGCTGTGGTCATTAGTATTGCTATTCTGAGTGCCCATTAAAAGTCTTTAAAGTTATTGGCTTATGAATCAAATGCTATCAACGTTACCTATTTAATCTAAAAATTCTAAGAAAAATTTAGCTCAAGTTGCTACTTAGTCCTCATATGTTTTTATTGGTGTGGTCTGTAAGTAAGAATGCCTCTTTGAGTATTGAATTTAGGAAAAATTACAGATTTAGGTTTTCCATGCATGCCTCTGCCTTTAATCTTCTCTAAGACATCACCAATTTATTTAGTCAACAAATACCTGTTAAACCACTGACAGGCCTTTATACTTAAATTTATTAATGTCTTAAGGGCAGACGTTTATTTTTTCTTAAAATGTCATATTTAAAAACTTACATTGTTAAAAAAAAGGAATGCAACAGTTTCCATAATTAAATAAAAAAAAAACTAACAAGATGAACCACTAAAAATATGAAATCTTCCAAGCAACTAATCAAACAAAGGAAATACATTAAAACTTAAAAAAAAATCCTAGTTCTGTTAGAGATTACGCATGATAAGCATTTAAAAATAAATGCCACCCTCTCACTGATCCAAATATGAAAAGATATAAAATAGAAAGGTAACATATGCTTAATATTAAATATTAGATCTTCACAATGACACTCTTGGGACTCAGTGACAGAAGCTGCACAGCAGGGGAGCCCTTCTGTGAAGACCAGAGAGAGCTACAGCCACCAGGAAGGAAAACAGACTCGGCGCTGGCGAGTTCCTATGTACTGTGGGCATTCTTCTAAACTGAAAAATTAGAAACATTTCAAAATGACTGTGTGTTTCTCATCTTCTTGGGTCAAATTTGAAAAGTCTCCAGAGGCTAACACTGGGTTTCTCTGGTGTTCCCTAACTCTATAAAGAGTTGAATCATCAAGAACAAAGGAGAAATCAAAGATTTTTTGCATTACAATAAATTCTCTCAAATTAGAAAACTTTATTTTAGAAAATTGTTTTGTTTTCAATTTCTGGTTATATTTATCCATAAATACTGGAGTCTCTTTTCTCTCTTACAATAAGCTTTTATGTGGTTAAGTATGGAGTCTGGGTGCTTCAATTCAGTGTCTTTCATGAGACAGCTTTTCTGTCTGGCAAATTCTACTCATCCTTCAAGCTCAGACATCGACTCATCTCTGAAGGCTTCCAAACCCTCAGGCGCTGAATGTTTAAGATCATTCTTTGCTCTCAGGGAACTATATGGAAATAGTGTCTTCTGGCCATGTACATTCGCGTGTTGAAGTTCAAGTAGCTCGGATTACCCCATGAGCAGGAAATCCATCTTGTAGTCCTCTGGAGTCTGGAGCCCCTCTCTCTACAGCAGAGCCAAGAGCTCCTTGTAAAGGCTCAATCAATTTGTATATAAACAGTTATTAAATGAATTAAAACACAACATTTTAATTAGCTAAAAGAATTAGATCTAAAAGTATTTGAATGGCTAGCCATGATGAGCAGGACATAAGATATGTGAAGTTTTACTGCTGAGTTTTAATAGTGTCCACTATATAAATAAGTTCAATTCTGATCACCACTGTTTTCTTCCAAGTCACATCCAGGTGATAAATTCAACCTCCTTTTCTGTATGGTTGCATTCTAAATGCCATTTCTCCATGACTTGAGGCATTTCAATGAGCTCTTGCGAGTATTTCCAAGGAGGCTAAGAATTCAGGTACCCCATTCTGTTCTGAAGTGCTCTACCAGGAATGCTCTACCCATATAGAATCTTCTTGGAAAATATGTATTTTCTAAATACCACCCCTGTATTTCTTGTAGGTATTAACAGATTATCTTTGAAAGTCAAGGTTAATTCAATGTGCTTATTAGCATCCTAAATGCCCTGAAAAATTCTGAGTAAATTAATCTTGTTCAGTTCATTTATTATAAGATACTCAATCTTACTTAATTGGAGAGTTTTTAATGTTTTTCAAGTTGATAGTAATGTTTTATAGGGCAACAAGGTTCTAAAAAAGGGAATTTGGGAAACATCGCTTGTAAATGTATTCTACTTATAAGACTGAGCCACTTCTGTTCTAAGATGTGGCCAATACTTTTGTCCCACTGTTCCTGCTCATATTTGAAACACTATTCCAAATCCTGCGACTATGTTCTGAGGACTTCTTGAAGGCCTGACACAGTATCCATTCTCTAGAAAACATTGCTTATCGGCCTATGACTTCCTGTAGTGTTTTTCTACAACTTTCTCATGGCCTTTTAATTTCGTTTATTGTCAGTTTACATTCCCATCTTCCTGCTGTTAAGTAATGGGTTTGCATCTCTCTGCCGCACATTATTTTAATTTGGTGTACCAGTCAGGAACTTGGCAGGAACACGGTTCATCCTAGATGGGCTCAAATGAAGAGACTCTAACCAAGTGCCACCTGGTAGAGGTAAAGGATTGAGGAGTAAAATAAGAGCCACCCAGAATGCTATGCCACCAGTGGACTGGGGGTTGGGAGAAGGGTCAAAACGTCAGGTGAGCATGCTTGCTAGAGAGGGAAGACTGCCTGAAATTATTGCCAAGTCCATAGAAAGGTGTAGCCGCTGATCCCCAAGAAAGAAGGGATGGACGTAGAAGCAGCTCTCATATTCTGGATCTACCAGCATAAGCTTGCAAGGCAGTCAGGCCAACTGCCTCTAAGGCATAGAGCCAGGGACACTGACTAGTGGATAATACATAGGACAGACACCATCTGAGTACCCATCACATTAAGAGCCAAACCAGGTTATGACCAGTACTTACCTTATAGGGCTATATTGACTAAATTAGCAAACACATAAAAACATTAACATATTGAGCAACGATTCTCCATTTTAGCTACTCATTATTCTTATTGTTACAAAAATTTCTATGAATAAGTATTATCTAAAAGGTAACGGAGGGAGACATCATGTCATACTGTCCACCCTTGTATACTCAGCACAGAGACAAAGGATTGGTGTCCCTGATGATGGAGGCCATAGAGCAAAGGACAGGGAGACATTTTAAAGAGAAGGAGCAGGGAATTTATAGCTGTTTTGTCTGATGTCTTTAGTCGATCTGACCTTGGCATAGACAGCAACAAACTGAACTTGGGGCTGTCCCTGCCCTTCTTAGACAATCCGAGGTCTCCGGGTTTTCCTTTTGTGTCTGCAGAGGTAAGGATTGCTGAGGAGATGGCTCTGTCTGAGCGCCCAGAGCCATGACGGGAAGTAGTGGACATCACTTACACTTTTCATCCATGCCAAGTCTGTGCACGCCACTGTTTGATGCTGTGTTGAACGTTGTATTTGTTTGCACACAAGGCATCAGGCTCCTCAGCAGCCTTTTTGAAGATTGCTGTTGGTTGTTGATCTTCCTCCTGCTTCTTCTCAGTACCCTCTGCCTTGCCCTACCCCTCAGCTGCCTTGCTGCTCTCCTTTACTGAGCACGTCCTTCAAAGCCTCATTTTACCCCCTTTGCGTCCTTTTCCTAATTTTAGGGCCAATAACCACAACTACTCTCACACATATTTATATTTAGATGCTTATATAATATATAATGCCATACATCCTGTTTATACGCTTATACTCTATAATATATAATGCTATACATCCTATTTATACGCTTATACTCTATAATATATAATGCCATACATCTATGAAAAAAAGTTAAGACCTAGGAGCCACATAAGAGAGAGAATATGCATTATCTTTCTGAGTCTGGATCCCCTCTCTTAATAGAATCATTTCCAGAACCATCTACTGTCCTGAAATTTTTATAATTTCATTTTTCTCTCCCCAGATATATAAAGTTTCATTGTTTACATGTACCACAGATTCATTATCACTTCATTATCTGCTGATGGAGATCTGGGCTGGTTCCAAGTCTTAGTCATTGTGAATAGACAAGTAACAAATGCGTTGTTAGAATCTCTGAGTCTTTCTGGTGCACGCCCAGGAGTGATGTAGCTAGGTCCCATTTTGAAAGCGTGTCATAGGTGGCTAAGAGGAGAGTTTCTATCTCCAGAAGCAATGTACCTTCTTGCTGGGAGAAGTAAGTGGCTTTATTTCAAACCGCCGGCACCTGGTTCCTGTTGCCCTGGGCACTTGGATTAGGAAAATTGCAGGAGTAATCAGCAGTGTTATTTTCATGTCAAAACCCTGAAGAACACTGGAAGAGCTGTTCTCCAGGCTAACGGCCCAGAGGCCCTTCTGGGGCTGCTGCCCGGATTCAGGGGGAAGCTCCTTCCTGGGAGCTGGGAACTTACCATAGGAAGGCAGACAGGCAGCCTGGGCACTCCCGCAGTTTTGTCCCTGGGCTCCGGGAGGGTGTCAGTTCTGAGAATCCTCTCATAAGGCAGTCATTGAAGGTCACCCTGTCAGAAGATTCTAGTACTGACACCAGCAGCTGCAGGTAGTAGCTTTCTTCAAGGAGGGGTGACTTTCTTATCCGGGTTTCCAGTATACTAAAATTAGTGGGGACATTTATCAGTGAGATCTGGAAGTAGTTACTCACATTACTGTCCTTGCCCGCCGGGAAATCACCACGTAAACCACAACTGTTAGCATGTAACTCCATGGTCACTGTGGGTACAAGCCTTGTGCTTCCCTGGTGGCCTGGATCCTGGGTTCTCTTGCTTTTCCTTCAATAATCAAGCATTTTGTTTCTTTTCTCATGGCTGGCTGGACCTCTGTTTGAAAAACGGCGCGTGCTCAGAGTGAGGTATCCTCTACAGGTGAGCAGTAGGCTTCTCTGCCGGAGACGGATAGCAGGCGGCTGGGGTTTTGTGGTTTATGCTGATAATAAATAGGTTCTTAGGGGAGGAAGGATTATAGGAGACAGACGAGCCAAGGACACCACAAGGAAACCCACAGAATCAAGTAACCTGGCTGATAGACGGTCACAGAGACCGAACTGCCAACCAGGGAGCCTGCGTGGAACTGACCTAGGTTCTCTGTCCATATGGTACAGTTGTATAGCTTGGTCTTCATGTGGGACTCCTAACAGTGGGAGTGGGGGCAGTCTCTGACTCTGTTGCCTGCCTTTGGGACCCTTTCCCCATGCTAGGTTGCTTCCTCTAGCCTTTATAAAAGGGGAGGTGCGTAATCTTACTGCAACTGGATAGACTGGAGCTGGTTGATATACATGGGAGGCCTGCTCCTTTCTGACGGAGAATGAAGGGTAGAGAGGAGGTGTGGGCAGAGGGATGGAAGGAGAAGAGAGAGGGAAAACTGTGACCAGGATGTAAACAAACATACATACATACATACATACATACATACATACATACATACATATGACTCAATTATAAATATAAATATACTTACATATATTTATATATATGACTCTATTAATGTGGTACCATCCTTGGTGATATGACTTTTTGTTATTGTTGTTGTATGTAAAAGTTGTTGTATGTAAAAGCTTCAGTACAGAAAGGCTGTGAAGCCTGAAGTACGTAAGCTACTTTGATAGCATCACTGTGTACGATGGCTTGTTTAACCGAGCTATCATTCTCTGCAATTTTAGTTATTCATTTTGACTAAAATCTGAAAACATTACATTGGAGTCATAGAAATAAGCAACGTACACATTTTAAATTGCTAGCTACTTTAGCATAATCAGATGAAACCTTGTGCTGGACCATTCCACCACCTATGGGACTTGGATCATTTCCTTGTCCAGTGTATCCATGCCCTGTGTGCTCCCAATCCCCAAATCACTTAATATCATCTCGATTAGCAAGGCAATGGATTCAGCATCCTAGCAGTTGCATTCAAGTTACCCTTATTTAATTAATAATGGTCCCCAACAAACGAACAATAATGGTCTGGTACCAAAGTGCAAGAAGAGTAAACTGGTAATTTAGATACAGCAAAGAGAAGCTGTGAAACACTCCCCTTAAATGAAAAGGTAAACGTACAAAAAGATAGTTTGAGAGAAAGTGAGAGCCCTATTCATAGAAATTATTGTTATAGCTGCACTATTTTATTATTAACTATTCTTCTCTTATTGTATCTAATTCATAAAATAAACTCTACTATAGACATGTACATACAGTAAAAAATGAGAGAGTGTGTGTATTCAAGGGATTTGGTGGGGTCTGGGTTTCCTGGCATTTACTAGGTGTCTCGGAACTCATCCTGAAAGGATAAGGAGCTCCGACTGTTCCAAACAGATAACTGGTGAAGTCAGTTATCTAAGCTAGCCTGTCCTTCACGACAAGAGATGGCAGCTCTTCCCCCACCTCTTCTGACTTCTTTATAATGCAGTAAAATTGCACTGCTAAATCCTTAAAAACCTTTCTGCGGGAAAATTAAAAACAAATAAATGACAAGTCTTTGATTTGCTAGACTAGTCTTTGAAGAATTCATTGCTGACTTCAAGGCAAATTCTCATCTTTGCAGCAGCCCTCCAAACCCACCACCAATCCAGAATTTTATTATCAAAGCCTTTTATCCCCTGCCCAGCCCTGCCCAATGATCTCTGAGCTTTAGGGAAATGAAGTTCATTCAGAGGTTTGTATTTTTGATCTAATAATTTACCTTTGATTTACCCAATTCCTCTCTAACAAGAGAAGAAAGGATGAGGGAACCAATAAAAAATGTTTTGTGTAAAGTTTTGGTCTAAAGAGCACTTTGCAAAAGTGGTTGTAGCGTTGATACAGTTGGAATACCAATGAAGGGCGTTTATAATCCACCGTGCACCAAGTGATTCTTACTCCTTGCTGCATTTGCCAGATACACTGAGCACAATCAAACTCATGCCCTTCTTTTTATTGTAAAGAATTCTAAACCCCAAACAATAAGATCCCCAAATTGGAGTGTTAGAAAGGAGACTGAGACTCAAGAATCTCTACCCTAAATATGCATATCACAGTTCCATATAAATATGCATATCACAGTTCCATATAAATATGCATATCACAGTTCCGTATAAATATACATATCACAGTTCCATATAAATATGCATATCACAGTTCCATGCTGTTTCTGTTGTGATGCCTCCACACACAAAAGACTTGAAGGCCTAGCAGTAATGTAGAAATAAATTATCTTTCCTACCAAGAAATCCAAGACCAGGGTGACTCCAGGTGAGGGGAACTCTAGCCTTTGCTTTTGCTTTCTTGGACTTGTCTCTCATCTATCTTGGCTCTACCCACAGTCTTGGGGGCAAGAGGAGGGGAAGCAGAAACAAAGACTTTATACAACCACATCTAGGAACATGGAAAGGAGGCTAGTTGGAAATAAGAAAATGATACTATTCTGTTTTCCACTCCTTACACTACAAAGGCTGGACCCCAGTGGTAATATGTTCCGTGGTAAATCAATGACTGATGAGGAATGAAGTCACCTGTTTTAGCCCAAGGCAGTAAGTGTGGGGGCAGCTGGAAGAACTTAGTATAGGGCCAGAAATACTAAATTTTAGGACTAACCCTGTCCAGTATCTCAATAGGGAACCTTGATAACTGCTTAGCCCCTCTTATGCGTTACCTTTTCCACACTGAACAGTGCCGATGAGGACTATTCTGTTGATCTAACAGGGTTGTTTGAGACAGCAGTGAAGTCATCACTGTGGTAAATCAGAGTTCACTGCTCAAGTGCATATTCTTCCTCCTGTTGACATGACTCAGACAGCTTTTTAAATTACACTTATATGTGCTTCCTGAGCTCAGCAACAATAATTTAGAACTTGTAAGAGATTTGTCAAAAAAAAGTTGCCTAACTTTTAGTCTTATGAAGGAAAATTTATGGTGCAAAATATTTGTAACATGAAATTTACAATAGTATCTAAGAATGCCAATTTTCTGACATTCTCATGAACTTTAGTAGGTTTATATAAAGTTAGATAGAGTAGACAAATAGGAAAGTTTTGTTTATTTACTTATTTACTTAGCTATGTACTTTTTGGTGTTATTAAAGAATTAGGTTTTTAAAAAATAGACTAGGTATAGTGACACATGCCTATAATCCCAGCACTTAGGAGTCTAAAGTAAAAGACCCTAACTTTGAGACCAGTCTGGATTATATAAAATGACCTTGACAAAAAAAATGATGAAAACCCTACTCATGTTATTCATTTATACCAATGTATAAATATTAGATAGGAAGAGAGTGATTATATACAAGGAAGAGAGGGGATCTGAACTAGAGCTACAGCAGAAGAGTGACTGTCTAGTGGGGAAGATTGCTAGAAGGCAGGTGTATCCAGCTAAAACTATGACATGTAAAGAGAAGAGACAGTAATGTGTAAAGTCATCTGGTTGAAGTAACACCATAGTGGAAGTGTTCAGAGTGCAGACACAGCTTCTGGTCATGTGTCAGGGAAGACTTCAACTCCAAAAGGAAAAGATGTCACTTGACCTGGAAACCGGAAGATCTGGGCTGGGTGACAATAAGTTACATCCAAGTTACTCCAAGGATTCAAATGCCTGAGAAGAATCCCTAATCCTGGAGTACAAGCCATGGGAGGAAGCAGAGACCAGAAGTGGAAAATGTAGAGACTACAGTTAGACTGAAGACAGCATGGAGGGTAGGACAGAACTGAACTTGACTCTGTCTGCAAAACATTGTAAATGAAGGAGAAGCACCCTGATTATTACACCTATGCTTTCTGAGAATTACTCAGACTGCTGTTGAATAGGGAGATAGGAGGGGAGGAAGAGAAAGCTGAGAGACCAAGATTTTGAACATTCAAACAAGTGCTTTAAGGAACCTTGACTAGATTGGGATGAAGATGACAAGTTGGGTTTGAGATGTCTTGGAGGGAGAAACCATAGCTTTTGGTAACTGACATAGAAGCCACTTGGTGGAGAGAGGAAGGCAGGGGTTTTGCTGTGGAAATGGTAAAAATTCAACCCAAATTTTCCCCTCCAAAGAGGTAGTAACTATTCATATAATTTCTCAATAGCCTCAGAACTGTCAGATGCCTGGATTCAAACAACATATTAAAGACTTGGAATTCTTAGGCCTGGGGACATAGTTCAGTCAGTAAAGCACTCACCCTCTCAAAGCATGAGAAACTGAGTTCAGAGTACAGAATCTATGTGTAAAGCAAGGCCCGGGCCTATGATCCCAGCAATGGAGAGATTGGAGACAGAGACAGGAAGATCTCTGGAAGCTAATGGACCAACTGGCCTGGCTTATATGGAACTGTTCCAGGCCAATGAGAGAGCCTTTTTCAAACAAAGGCTGTAGGAAGTTACCTGAGGACCAGCACCCGAATATATGCACATTCTGACGTCTGCATGCACATTATATACCTGGAACAGGTCTTTGAATCGTGGGTGTTTTGTCTTGGTCTGGTTTTGGTTTTGCTCCCCACCTAAGTTCCTGCAACTGTATGATTTCCTGTATGAATAGGCACTGCCACAGGTCCCCACCATCCTGACCTGTGCCACTCCCCTGCCTGCCTTGACTGCAACCCTTTGAAGCCATGAGCCAAAATAGGTCTTTCTTCCTTTAAACCATTTCTGAGATGGGTTCTGTTTGAAACAGGGTAATGGTTCCAGCCATAGCATGAGGCATCTATTGGATCTGAGCAGTCTTCTCTTCAAACAGTGCTCAATAATGCCTAAATGCTGAATGAGCATTCTACAAAGCATGTGTATATACCAGGGATACTTTCCTGTTGCAGAGAATAAAGTGACATTTTCTTTGGTTAAACAATGATTCTGTGAGGTGAATCTCTTGCTCTTGACTACATGGATGTGCATTCATTAGCACTGGTCTAGCCAGCACTGGATGTCTTGCTACAGTAAACAGGTCCTATAATCACATCTCTTAAGAGGCTGTAGCTAGCTGCAGTATATTGCAATGTCAGCAAAGCCTGGAAGTCTTACAATTTTCATTGCTTCCAGAAGAGTCCTAAAACAAGCATACATGCCAATGAGGATCCTGATAAATGGTAGAGAGGGGACCACTTCTCCCTCAATTATACAGCTTCCTAATTAGACACTGGGAAGCCTGGGGACATTCAGAAGAGAGATGATTTGAGATCTATGCTCCATTCATTTATTACAGTGTTTCTGTCAAGTGATTTAAAAGGAGAGACCAAGGAAGGGAGCTTCAATTTGATGGACTACAGCTGCTATTTTGCCTGACATATAGATAGGCCCAAAAACAATTTTATTTTTTCAGGCAAGAGACAACATGACTGAGAGAGGAAGGGAGGGAGGGCGAGAAGGAGGGAGTGGTAGAGCATGAGAAAGTCCCTCAGAGTGACTTTCCTAGGAGTGGGCTATATGTGAGCTCTCTGTAGGACCACAGATGGAGACCGCCCATTTGGTTACTGATGCAATGGGAGATGAGCTATGTGGAATGCATGGCCATTTTACCCATCCCAGATCTTTAGAGAGCTCAGACAATTCCTTTAAAACATACTTTGAAATGTTTCCAACTCTCCTTTTACAGGAAAAATAAATCTGAGCAGAGAATTTAGGAGCCAAACCCAGTAAATAAAAAGTTCCAATCCCTTGTTGAATATGCTGCACTCAAAAATTAAAAATTGGATGGATAGATAATGGCTAACACTAGGAATTCCAAGAAACCACTTACGGTCCAGTGCCAAAATGGCACCTCCCTTTCCCAGTTCTGTGTCTATGCCTGTTGAAGTTTCAGTTCTAGAGGACTAAGGCATGAGAGAACAGATAGAGAGATGGCTTGGAACCCCAAAGCCAATGCTCCTGCATTTGGTGTTATGCGGACTGAGAGATAATCAGGATAATGCCGTTTCTTCTTTCCCACCATTCAATAGTTTAATTTCTATATAGGCTCAACTTCACAATTTCTATTTGATTTTTCCCCTTAAGTCTGAATACCAAGACTCATCACAAAAGAAAACAGGAGGAAAGGACAAAGGTATTTCAAGAATCAAAGCAAGTCTGACCCATAGACCTTAGTCAGAGCGTGAGAAAGAACATTCCAAGGGAAATATTGAGTAGGAGTGTGTGAAAGAGGGAGGGAAAGGAAAGGGAAGAAGAGACCTCTGAAGGCTCTGACCCAGTCTAGGTCAGGGCAACTGCGGAAGGAGATTTATCCTTTAGGGGACAGGTGACTCAGTGACTGAGACATGGTCCTCCATCTTTCCTCTGACAGCTCATTTGCATTAGTAGTTTCATAACCCATATGCCTGCCCATAAGCCCATAAACCTTCTCCCATGGGTGATGAGAATTAACAAACTCTGCTTCCCTGTCTCCTGTGGGACTTCTCCACCCCCACCCCAACACAATGCCACCTACTCTGTGGTGCTGCCTTGCTTTACTGCACACTCGGCCTTACCATGTTCTGCCTTACCATAAAGCCCACAATCAATGGAGCTAAGTGGCCATGGACTCAGTGAGGCTGAAGCCATGAACCTTCCTCCTTTAAGTTGACTTTCACACGTATTCATCTCACTAATGGACAGTTGAATTAACACTGGGATTGTCAGCTGACCTGACAATAGTCCTGCCCTAGAAGAACTCACTGACCCTAGAGGACATGCTGAATTCATAGTTCCCATGTAGGCCATGGGTATCATAAGAGGAGAGAAAAGCATAGGCTCATGGGGGAGCCTTGGCCCCAGAGCCATCTCCAACCTTCTTCATTTGTGATTGGAGATCCCATGTTCTTGCTGTTTCCTGTATTCCCAGAATGGCACTCCCTGACTCCCCATCCTCTCACAAACATTAAGTTTTCATTTTCTGAACTCTAGGATGGCCTTCTCTTTCAGTACTTAGAGACACTAGAGACTGTAGGACAGGCAAGGTGAAGATGCAGGAACCAGGAGAGCCTGTGATGTCATTCATGCTTCAGAATACATCTGTACAAAAAACCCCATGGTTCTAATTCCAGCATGGCTAGTTACTAACTACAAGAATGATTATACTCATCCCTCAGTATCCATGAGGCATTGGCTGCAAGATCCTCAGGGATGCCAAAATCACAGACTCCTAAGTTCTTTATATAAAATGGCATGATATTCCCCTATAGTTTATACGCATCCTTCTGAATCTTTTAAACTCTCTCTCAATCACTCAATTATTTGTGATAGTCGATATAATAAAAATGCTAGGTAAATAGTTTTGAGGAAATAACATTCCCCAAATGTTATTTGGGAACATCTGATAATAAAATACATAATAAATATACAAATACATAAAAATAAAATAATGTAAAGAAAATATCTTTACATTATTCAGGACAAATGTGAGTCTTAAATTTTTCCTATGCCCACTTAGTTGGGCTGGATTTGGGATGCACAGATATGGAAGGATGACCATTTGGCAGGCATCCAGGAGAAGCATAGTTACCACAGAGCATGAAGGTTTCAATATCCAGGTGGTGGTTACAACAATGTTTAGTTGTTGCTACTTGCATTTGCAGCTGCCCATTGATTGATGAGAAGTAGACAAATTCCATTCCTGAGAATGTCCAGACAGAACTGTATCCAGCTCTGTGGGGTTAGGCTGCAATGCTGGGACAATCCTTTTAGGGAAATGACTCCCAGCTCACGTGTAGCACAAATGAGTAAAAAAAAAATGAACAAAAGATTTCATTCAATCAGAAAGAAAAAATTCCCTAATACTTCAACTGGGGCAAGATGAGAATAACGTGGAATGTGGCTGCGTTATGGCCTTTCTTTCAGGCTGGGGTTGACATAGCATTCTTTACCTCTCTCCACACAGCTGCTAATGCTCCATGGGGAAATATCTGTCTCAACATATGAGACCTCGAGGCTTGGGGTAGTGCTAGGGACCTGGAATAGTAAACCCATGTGTGTTAACATCAAGTGCAGGGGCTGGAGATTTAGACACTCCTGAGTTTGAGTCCTGGCTTTATGGGTGATAGAGACTAACAAAAGTGTCCTTCACCTCCAATGATTTATAACTGACACTCTAACTTCCACTGTGCTCTATTTGGAGATGGTTCCTCTAAGGATAAAACTTATGTTAAATTAAGTTATGAGGATGGGGGTCTGATCTTAGATGATTCATGTCATAATGTTTTTTAAATAAGAGACATTAGACAGATTATTACTGTCTCTTCCCCCAGTCCGCACACATACTGCAACACACACACACACACACACACACACACACACACACACACACACACACACACATACTTATTCAGCTAAAGACCTAATTTGGGACACCAGGAAAAGGGAAGGAAAGGGGTCCATGTATTAGCAGACTATGCTGCAAGCACTGCAAACACAGAGCACTCTGACATAATGAAAACAAACAAACAAACAAACAAACAAAACACATTTTCGAAGAAAGCCAGAGGGAACAAAACAAAGGCCATGAGTAAAAGAGTAAATCACTGATAGATATTTCTTCCACCTTAGGAAAAACAAACCAATCAGGAAGAAGTGTATCCACTGGAGAGGACCTGAGAAGTCCAGTGTTGATAACCTACATTTGCTCAGTGAAGTGTGTAGCTCAAAGATTTTGCCAGAATGGGAAGAAGGGATATGGATAGATATGGAATAAGATGTAAGAAAAAGGTTGGTAGTTGAGTGAGAAATGAATTTTTCTGAGGAAATTTGATAGGTTTCCTAGGTAGGAATTGACTGAGCATGACTAGAAATGGAGTAGACTTTGTAGGCATATATTTTAGTAGGTTAAAGTGTTTAAGAACTCTTATTAAAGTAGACTTTGAAAAATTCACACCTACATGAGTACTATTAAAGTAAGTTTTGAACATTTTAAGCCTACTATATGCATAATAACAACAAAATTCTTCTAGAGTCTTCCAGAGCTATCAATCAATAAGCAATCTCCATTGTGGATTAGGAAATGGATTAGGTTTGTGAGCATATATTTAAAAGGAAACCAATCAACTTAGCTTTGAGCTCCCTCCATCACCCCAGTAGTCTTGAACTGCTTGAACATAGGCCAGAAAGAGCAGTGAGTTGGTTCAAGGAATGCTGAGTTCTTGTATTAACAATGAGGGAGGAGGTGGAAATGGGACAGGGAGATAAGAGTCAAACTTAATTGCAGTGAAAGACTTTAAGTGTTTGAGGAAGGATGTGAGGTCAGAGGTGAGGTATAGTAAGGAGAAAAGTGATGAGGTCTGTGTATTGAAAGCTCCCATGGGGTGCTCATCTTGGAGTGGAATGTTTGAGATCAGGGTGGAGTCACCATCAGAGACAAAGTCTGAGTAGTGACCCTGGGAGTCATATTTGTAGAGCTAAGAGGTAAAAAAGATAAAGAGCATAGAGGCCATGGATTTAGGGAGTTTATTTATATGTATGGTGAAGCTACCCAGAGATTATAAAAAGCAGGAGACAAGGGGACAATCTAGAGCCCCTAAGCAAAGCCTTCAATGAAAGAGAAGGGTATGTGGCTATGTTAACCACCAGACATCTGTGAAAATTGAACAGTTTTGAGAAAGATTGGGGGAAAAACAGTAATAGGAATATTTAAACATGTTCACCCTACATCCTAGCTTGGAGACATAGTGTGAACTTGAACACAGGACTGAGAGATTATAGGGAAAAAAGTGGCCAGGCAAGGATAGGGTACAGCAGAACAATGGAAATTGCTTATTGATTAGAGTTCTAGTTCTGGAAGACTCTAGGAGGTCTGTTGTTATTATTATGCATATAGTACATATTCATGTAGATTCATAATTGTTCAAAACCTACTTTAATAAGAGTTCTTAAACTCCTTAACCTTCCTTCTAGCCCACCACCCACAAGAGGTAGTGGAAAGGAAAGGTTAAAAGGGCAAGAGGAATGTGGATCTGTCTAGAAATAGTTCTTTGGGGTAATCCTAATATTTGTTGTCAGGTTATCACATGAACCAGCAGTGGTCACTCAGTCCACTCACAAATACCATTCATGAATCAGCAATGGCAGTTTGGGTCCAGTAGAAACTGCAAGGCTCTGCCAATGGTCATAAGTTGCAGATGCAGCAAGAAGTCACCTTGAGAAGTTCTTTGGTACATTTCTCTTTATGAAGTCATTGTCAATGATGATCAGTGAAGGAAGCAAGGTGAACCAATACCACAGCATCTTCAGGGAAAAGCAGCACCAGCAAAGCCCAGTAAAGACCAGCAAAGAGTGGCAAGGCAAACCAAGGCCACAGTGTCACCCACTGTCTGTTGGGTTATCCTTATACCCTTTTCAAACATAACATGGCCTCTCAAGCATCTGCTCCAGCAAAACACATGCCCTTTTTCCAGACGCAGCTTCCAGAAAAACACCTGTCTGTTCTCAGCAAAACATCCTTTCATAAGACAGTTTCCGGAAAGACATCACATGATACAACTGAGTCTCCAAAGAAACCAGAGATTTCCACTTCATGGTCATAAAATATTTTAGTAAATAATCCTTAATTCACCAACCTGGATCATACATGCCAATTATTCAGCTGAACACACTGTACTGTTGCTAGAATGTGAACCACATCCTCTATAAATAAGGTTTGATCAAATATTTTAATTTTCAGATAATTAAATTATGACCAGGTCTATTTGCTATTAGCACACTAGTAGCAAAGTTGTCACTTTGTGGAAAGGAGAAACACTAGAAAACCTACTTTGAATCTTGAAATGGGATGAAGAAATAATAAAAATGAGATGCCACAAGGTTGAGGGCTTTGAGAAAATGGCACTCATATCTACTAATTAGATAGGAAATGCTGCATGAAGTTAGGCAGGAATAATCTCTAAATAGCGTAAAATGTAATTGCCATAGTAGCTATTTGAACCCTGAGTCCAGGAGTGTAGAGGATTATGAGTCAACGAAAATTCTTTACTGAACCCTGGTTCAGGAGCATTCAACTTTGGAGAACGCCACAGAATCACAGAACTAGGCACAAGTGCTTATGGGTGTTAGATGTGGCTATTTACATTCACTCGTGTAAAGAAATATGACGACTGTTTTGGAAGACAGATTTGGGAATCTGATATATCTTCAAGGAGAGATATAGATCCTGTTTCATCTGGAAAGAACAGGAGTGGGCATGGTGAGGAGCGAGTAGATGTGCTGATGTTAAAGAAAAAGGGAACATAGTGAGTCAGCTACAGCATGATGCTACTTAGGAAAGCAGATCAAACCCAAGAAATGCCTTTCAGATGCTGGAACCCCAAATTAGCCAAGAGAACACTGCTGTGCCCTTATGTCCTTACCGTGTTCATTTTTACTCACAGAATCCTGGAGCTACTTATAGAAGTGACATCCTTTGTTCTTCCAGGTGGTAGGATCAAATGTGATTTTGAATTCCTAAAATAATTGGTATGCTAATTTTAAAATTTAAAAAAAGGAAATAAATGTTTACTTAAAGTGACATTGACAATAAGACCAACAAAAAGAACCAGAAGAAGTCTCAACTCTCTTGGTGAAAAATAGGCAAAGGACTTGCTTTCTTGGGTGGATTATCTTTTCAAAGGAGCATTTAGAAGTCTAGTGAGCAAATATAAAGACTTAGCACCCATAATCATCACAGAGATAAATCAAAACCACAGTAAGATTCTCCCATCAGGATAGTTCTGATCAGCAGGACAAATGATAATCTCTTGGGAGGCTGTGGAGAAATGAGAAGCCTTATGGCCTGCTGGAGGCCAGGTAAACCAGTAGAGCAACTGTTCATATAGAGAAAACGGTGGTAGTCCCCATCCCCAATTAAGTATGCACTTGCCATGGGGTGAAGCAGTTTCACTTCTGAGCATGCCTAAAGGAACCAAGCAGGGACTTGAATAGATATTTTTAAATTCAACTTCATAGTATTATTACAAACCCCAAAAGGCAGATGGACCGACAAGTGGTCTACACATGTGAGGCTTTTCATTCAGCCTTAAAAAATGAATCAAATTCTGGTAAGTTTCACAGCAAGGGTGCACCATGAAGAAAGCCAAGTCGAATGAGCTAGGCACAAAAGGACACTCACTGCATACCTCTCAGTGTGCAGTGCTTAGAGGGTTCACATTCATGGGGCTGGGAAGTACAGTGAGGGCTGTCAGGAGCTTGGAGGCAGACACGAGTGTCATGTTTCTGACCGCTGGAGATGTTAATGTTCTGGATCTGGATAGGGTTAATGGTTGGGCAACATGAGTGTAGTTAACGTTGTTGTTGAGCTGCACATTCAAAATGGCAATGTTTTTAAAAAATTGCATTTTATCATAATTTTATAAAGATTGATTAGGAATCGACTAGGTTATCTAAACAAGTATGGGGGGCGGGTGTTGAATTGGCTCATCTCTGGTGGGGCTGATCTAAGATCTGCTTCTTTCCCAATCTGGGAGTGTGGTCTGAAAGAGAAGCCATCATGACACGACTCTAACATGCAGCTGATGCAGCCCTGAGAGGTGTGGCACACGCAATCAAGACTGAGAAATAGCTGACGTCTGAGTCAGAGATGCTCAAAATACTTCATGGCAGTAACGTTAGGGAAGAGCGAAGGAACCACACCAGATCAGTGCAACACAACTCATTTGTCCTCACTGACGGGAACGAACTGAGGTGTGGTGGAAAGTCAGAGATCTGAGCTCACACTCTAATTGTGTGGTTTTTTGGAGGGGGTGGGTAGGGGAGAAGTACCCCCCACAAACTCTGGAGAAGGATCAGGAAGGTTTTCCATGGGAGAGGAAGTAAGTCAATAAGCCGTGTCCTCCAGGAAGGTAGATCCAGACCGTGGTGCTGACACGGGTTGCGAGCTCAAGAAAAGGAGAAACTTGGAAAAAGTGCCCTGGGAAATGTGATGGAAAGCAAGCGGGATTAGTAAGGATTTCTGGGTGGCACCAGGGGCCCTTCAGAGATTAGATAAGGGGGATTTTGTAGCTAAACTAGTCACAACTGTTACATGACTTTTCTCAGTGACAGGTTGGGGATGAAGAGCAAAGACAGGGGTGGGAAGAGAACAAAGCAGGTAAAACATTTGCCCTGCAGGCATGAGGACTCAACACTCAGATCCCCAGAACCTATACTAACCTGGACACGGCAGTGGGCATCTGTAATCCCAGGGGTTTCATGGCAAAACATGAGGCAGAGACAAAAGAAGATCTATACCCTCATCGTCAGATAATCCAGCTAACAGCGAATGGCAAAAGACCCCAAGAAGTCGGAATTCAAGCACTGACACCCAAGCTTGTCCTCTGTCCTTCATATGTGCATTGAGCATTCACATGATTGTAGTGCCTCCTGCTGAAGGTGGCTTTTGATTGAACACATTCAGGGTTTAATTAGCATCTAAAGGACCCTGGGAGAGGGCAATGACATATGTGAAGGCTAATCATACACAGATTTTTCTTCCAGGCAAATCTCTAAAGAAAAGATTTAATAGTTTGTACATTGTTCTTTAATTTCTGGGTGTTAAGATTTGGAAAGCAAAGAGTACAAAAAATAATGCAAAGGGACTGTCTATGTTTTTAGTTTCCCTGTAGAAACAATTTCAAAGTCAGACTCTGTTGTTAGAGAGCAACACTGTTTTCCCAGGGAGAACTGACCTTCTGCAAATTGTGACTGAACTGATGTAGGTGATGGTGCATTGAAGTCTATGTGCTGTGCCTCAAGACAGAAATAGCACAATTTTATTATTGGGATCAATTTAGTGACTGCCTCCATCTCAACGATTTCCTTTCTCCACTGTCTGAATAAATGTTTATTCGCTGATCTAATAGGCAACAAAAAAAAGTTTGCCACAAGTTTTCTTGGCAAAGCTATGATGTTTTTTAATCTAATAGGCATAGAAGCATGCTAAAAACATTATGTTTTTGTTGTTGCTGTCATTGTGTTGCGTGTGGTACGATGCTGGAGCTCTCCCGCCTGTTGACACATACCAACGACTTTGATCTTCACCACCCCTGCTCACCTTTGCATGTCATATCATTCAGTTTCCCCACTAGTAAAACATAATTTATCTCAGGAGGCATGCCCATGGGTCCCTAGAGGATTAAATGAGATAATGCATATGGAGCCCACAGCATAATATCAGCAAATAGAAAGTAATCAACCAATCAATTACTCCTTGCCTTAGTATAGCCTCGGTCTTTCCTGAGGGTTTGAGTGAGCTTCCACCCCGTAAGTTACTCCATTATGAGCCACTAGGAGGCAGTCACAATTAGATTCTCTCTATCTCTCTGTCTCTCTGTCTCTGTCTCTGTCTTTCTCTCTCTGTCCCCTCCCTCTCCCTTTCTCTTCCTTTCTACTCCTCTTCCACTCTTCCTCTTTATATACTTTAAATGCCAAACTTTTTGGGTAGATTCTTTTAAGACAAACATTCTAACAACAACAACAGCAACAACAACAATAAAACAGCTGAATACCCCTAGAGGAACAGAATCAATGTTATGCATAGCTAAGTAATAGGTAGGTGAGTAGATTGATAGATGGATAGACAGACAGACAGACAGGTAGGTAGGTAAGTAGGTAGGTAGGTAAACAGACAGACAGACAGACAGACAGATAGACAAAGAGACAGAGAGACAGATAGACAGATAGACAGACAGGCAGACAGACAGACAGACAGGTAGGTAGGGAGACAGAGAGACAGAGAGACAGATGGATAGATAATCTATTAGATCAGTTTACAGGCTAGTGTCTGAAGCCTAACAATGGCTGGATGGCCATCTGCTCATTGAATGACTGTTCCTACAGGTGAGGGATGCCTTGGCATTCCCAATCTACCCCTGGAAGCCTGAAAGACTCCTAGAGAGATGCTGGTATTGCGTGTACACCAGAAGGCAGGTGATGCCAAAGTCTAGAGTGGACAGGAGTGGCACCCACTTAGGCAGAAGAAGTAGAGTAAGCAGGGGCACAGTGTTTTCCTGGGACCTCTTTCTATCAAGGCTGAAGCCTGGAAGGTGTCTCTGATGGTTGGTCTTCCCACGCAGTCAGTTTTCTTCAGGAATACCCTCACAGATACTCCCAGAAGTCTTTCTCCTGGGTGACTGACAGCCTTCTGACCCCTGCTTTAGAATTCTGCTTCACTGCCTTTTTTCCCATTTCATCTTCTTTGTCTACTTCAGCCAAATGCAAGTTGGGTACCCCTTCTGAGCATTTCCCAAGCTGTGATGTCATCGGTGCACATCACACTACCCAACAAATCATCTCCGTATCCCTTTCTCTTCCTAGATTACTAAGGGCAAAGGTCACATCACCCTGGTTCATTATTGCATTCCACTGGGCTACCTATAGAAACCTCTTGATAATGACATATAGAACAAATCCATGCCAATCCATGAAACAAGAATCGTCAGAAAAAAAAAAAAGAATTGTCACTTTTGTTCTACAAATAAAGAGATCTTGGCAAATTTACAAAGCATAATCCAGTAGAAATGGGAATGGAATAAACTTATAGCTGAAGAAACTATTGTCTGCCCAAAGTTCTGAGTCTGTGGTATGTTATCTTTTACTGTTACACAGCCTTGGGAGCAGGGAGCTACCGATACATTATCACCAAACAGAGTTTTCCACCTAAAGAATCAGAAAAAGTTTTGAAAACTTTTCCTACTACTCATCTACTATTTTGTTGTCGTTAAAGAGTGAATAATTTAGGAAAGTACAGATAACTGTGTTATTCAAGTTTGTCTTTACAGCACTTGGAATCGTCTCACATACAGCCAGTTCTATACTTCTAAAGTTCCATGCTTTTAGAGCAGTAGATTTTACTCCATGTTATGGGAATACTGGGGCTTCTAGAATGGAATGGAGCTGAGTCAAGATGGGGAAATAACTAAGACTACAGTAGTAGCACACACCCATAATCCTAACATTTGAGAGGCGGAAGTGGGAGAGTGAGGAATTCCACATCATGGTCATCTACATAGTGAGTTTGAACTCATGCTGGGCTACATGGGAACTTTTCTCTAAACAAACAAGAGAAATAAACGGAAAAGAAGGAAGAAGGAAGGAAGGAAGGAAGAAAGAAAGAAAGAAGAAAGAAAGAAAGAAAGGAAGGAAGGAAGGAAGGAAGAAAGGAAGAAAGAAAGAAAGAAAAGAAAGTTACATTGCTTAGAAGGAAAAATCCTTGGAAGGTCCCCAGCCTCCTGGTGAACTTTGAGCACGTACCATGTACTATGATCAGCTGTTTCGTGTACTTTAATCCTCTTTAAGATGCAAAAAGTAGCCATAACTGATGGGTGATGCAATGATTCAGAGAGATTGAGGAATCTCTCCAGAATCACCCAGGTGAGAACTGGCATCCAGCTATGTCTCCTGCCTCCATTCCATTTTAGAATTCAGCATCAGAAGGCTGTAAACAAATATTTAATACAAAATGCTTCTGCATGCTATGCTCCAGTGAATGAAAGAGAGGATGGCTGGGAGAATGGTCATTTTGGTTTGTGGGCAGGGTGACACTGGGACAGTGCCAAGGACTGCAGAGGGAGAGGACAGTGGAGAGCTGGGAAGGCTAGATTTTCTATGTGACCATGGAACTCTGGGCTTTGCTGGTGTCAACTAATGCTCTTCTTTTTTTTTTGACTCCCTTAATGTTTAGTTTTTTTGACAATTTCAGTCTAGCTACCAGGTTTGTGAAAGGGATTTGTTGCCATTTTAAGAGGAAAAGGAAAAGATGTTTAATGAAAATCTTCAGTAGTGCAGTACTCCTGCACCAAGGGGTGTGAAGTTTAACAATGGGTTTGCAACTGTATTTTATCAGACTACAGTTCTAAGTTAGCTAAGGCTCATTTGACCCACCAGATTTAAGTATATCCAGCTCAACTGTAACGTCACAGCCTGGAGGAGCCTTATCCCATTCCTCACTGATATTTGGTTTCTGAAAATCAGGTTCATATTTTTCAGGATTT
Source organism: Rattus rattus (assembly GCF_011064425.1). Lineage (NCBI taxonomy): Eukaryota > Metazoa > Chordata > Mammalia > Rodentia > Muridae > Rattus > Rattus rattus. The sequence goes on along the minus strand of NC_046155.1, from coordinate 111,600,015 downwards.
TGTTTTATTTCAGGTCTGCTCCAAGGATGACTGAACTAGATATCAATGTCAACATCCAAAAGAGTTCACTGGTACAGAAAAGTACAATTAAGCGATGGTGATATCACTAAAATTTTATGGAGACGTTAGAGTAAGTATTTATAGCAGTCATGGTATCTACTTTTAGATTTTCGAATTCTTCCTGCACAGCATCCACCATGAGGATCCTATCTTTGTTCCCCAGGGTAGTTATTAGAACTTCAAGTTTTTCTCTTTCTTATGGAAAAGCACATCCATTGTCTAATCCAGAAATAGACCTGGTCTATGGGTCAGGAAGCAAGATAAACCCCATGTTCTAATCAGTTACAAAAATGTTTTTAGTCCATTTCCTACAAATGAGGTAAAAAATATTTTTATTGGGGAAATCTTGGCACACATCATTATAAATGGGTCATGTTAACACCAACCTCTTTAACTCTAAAGAATCTTAAAGTCATACACATTATCTTCAAGATAATTCTATCTTGAAGAATGAAGTTATTCTCATCAATCCCTGGGTTGAAATTTGTCTTAAAAGCAAACCTAGGTTGGTAAGCGAGGGCACTGTTTTTCAGTCATGCAATGGAAAGAGTCAAATGTTTAAGAAAACATTCTAGGTGTTGGTTGTGTCAACAGGATAAGAGGAAAGAATCTAGAAGTGATGCCTGCCCTCTGCTTAGTTATCTCATAGCCACTTGTGGGTTCCACGCAAATAGCAAGGTAAAACTAACAAAAACAATTCATTCTAGCTGGAATTAGAATCCTGAGGAGATACCATCCAGTGAAAATAGTGGAAAAGAATGGAGACAATCAGAAGATGAGGAAGGCTCTTGGAGGGAAAGGGGATTTCAAGCTCCCATTCTCTGCCGAGAGATCCATGGTATAGGCCAACGGAGTTTTATAGGGAAAAGCTAACAGTACATTTCCTGATCAAAAATATGGTTATTATAAATGGATACAGGCATTCCCCTGCTTCTGGTTTTTAATAAGGAGCCTTTCGTGTTAGCAAGGGACCTAAAACTGGTGTGTCTCACATCCACGTTCAGCACCTATCAGATAACTGGGCAAAGGGAAGGGAGAGAGAAATTGAGATATATATTAGGGCTCAGAAGCTTAAAAATAGTTCTCCCTACGTGAAATCATTTTGGCAAATAGAATTTCATCTGAAAATTAAAATGTGAAAGCAAAAGCAAAACAAACAACAACTAAACCAGATAAAATTAGATAGCTCTACTTGAATTGGGACCAGAAGTCCATCCATCCCTTTTGGTCCCTCTTCTACTTGTGTGAATGCTGTACATTTCCTCCTGAGGACTCTAGAGACTTGATGACCCTCGGTGTATAATAACCACCCTAAGCTCTCTCCCCTCACAATCTTGGAGATTACATGTGACTAGCTTTCTAATACAACTTTTAGGGATAAAGTCGGAGGCTTGGGGAAAGGTCATTAGGAATTTGAGTATCTGAGACATTAGGAAAGTCCCTAAGTTATATCAAGATGTCTGGGTGAGAATTTTGTCTTTCTACAATTTGGCTGAATGAAGTAGTTTTGTTGTGTCCCTAAGTCCTTACATAAGGCTAAGTGAGAAACTCACTCCTTTCCTTCCCCTATGTCACCATGCAAAAGGCAGGGTCTCTTAGGGGATCTTCCCTGCTCTTCTGGCTTTCTCCATCAGTACACTCTCTAGGGGTGTTCTCTAGGTTGGAACCCTGTTACTATTAGCTCTTATTATCTAAAATCCCACTTTAATACCCTGGTCGCTGGTATCTTCTCCTCCTCATGAAGCATAGTGTGGAGTTGGTGGTGGATGCAGAGGGAGGTGGACAGTGTGCTCTGTGCCTGTGGAATGCTTCAGTCACATGAGCCTTGGGTTGGCTCTAAACATCATGCATGGGAGATAGACCACATCATACTCTCCCACTGGGGGTTTTCTGTCCCCAGAAATAATCCTTGGAGATGGACGATAAATCATAGTTTGGTATATTAGAGCCAAATATTGAAGAAATCTAGAAGAACTGGGAAGTTGGCAAAGACTGATGATTTCAGTAAGATGACAGGATTCAGTTCAGATTACAAACAGATAACAAAAGTAGGTCTTTTCTCAAGAAAGTAGTAAGTCAATTTATTTCATTCAGACAAGGCAGTTTGCACATATATGGTGATGTGATAATTACAAAGAGCTGCAAAATAACTTAAAAACATGAATATAACATAAATAGTCCAGTTAAACCTTAGTTAATTTTGGCCTTGACAAACCCCTTTTGTGAACCTTCTATCAATTTCAATCTACACTATACATTTTTATACCACAACTTCTCAAAGTGGCAAAAACACATTTACTAGTGAAATATATATATATATATATATGTATGTGTGTGTGTGTGTGTGTGTGTGTGTGTGTGTATCCACACACACATGTATGAAACAGCCAGGTGTGGTGACTCAAACTGTAACCTCAGCATTTGGGAGGCTGAGGCAGGAGGATCATGGTTCCAGGGTGACCCAAACTGAATAGTGCACTTCTGTGGCAAAAACAAGAGCCTGGGAACGTATCTTGGTGGCACTGCCTACTTAGCCTTGGTTCAGTCCTGATAGCTGAGAAAAAGTATAAATGTATAAATTCTAAATTATATTTAGTAATGTTCTCTCAGTAGTCTACCTTCCTGAAAACTGCCTAGGTATCTAATGAGCATCCACTAATTTGAGAGTCAGTCTAAATCATTAAGTTACCAGAAGATTCGAATCTCCCTCTCTTCCCCTTTCTCTCTCTCTCTCTCTCTCTCTCTCTCTCTCTCTCTCTCTCTCTCTCTCTCTCTCTCTCTCTGTGTGTGTTAGTCATGCATATGTGTGTGGAGGCCAGATGTTAACATCTGCATCTGCTTCTATTGGTCTCCACTTCATTAATTAACTTATTATTTCGAGACAGTCACTCACTCAACTTTTCATTTTGCTCAGATTTTTCATAGCAAGCCATTGGGATTTGATTGTCTCCATTCCTCTTCCTAAAACTGGAGTGACAGGCACATGTCAACATACTTATTCTTATATGAGTGTGTGTGATTTAAACTCAGGTCATCAAGCATGTACGGCAAACATTTTTTACCCATTGAGCCATGGCCACAGCTTTTGGAAAATATCTTTAGGTGAAAAATGGATTTACTATGAAACATAATTACTGTTGAGAGCTAATGAGATGGCTCAGTGGCTGTCTTCAGGTTTCATTGTGAACAGACACCATGACCAAGGCAGATTTTATAAAGGACAACATTTAATTGGGGGTGGCTTATGGATTCAGAGGTTCAGTCCACTATCATCATGGTAGAAACCATGGAAATGTCCAGGCAGACATAGTGTTGGAGAAGAAGCTGCGCATTCTATTTTGACTTGAAGGCAGCCAAGAGGAGGGTCTCTTCCACACTGGACAGAGCCTGAGCACCAGAAAAGCTCAGAGCCCACCTACATGGTGACACACTTCCCTCAACAAGGCAACACCTATTGCAACAAGGCCACACCTCCTAATAGTGCCACTTCCCATGGGCCAAGCATATTCAAACCACCACAGTGGGTAATGGTACTCCCACCAAGCCTGACTGCCCAAACCCAGCCCTGAAACTCACACAGGGAAGAAGAGAACTGATTCTGGCAAGTTGTTCTCTGAATTGCACGCGAGCTCCATGGCATACAAATACACAGAAATAAAAACGTAATTACTGCTGAAAATTGTCATTAAAATGATTCCATTGGTTAATACACTTAAAATGTCACAATCTTAAATGTTTAATGATGTAATGCTCCTTACTCCACAGTGAAGTCAAATACATTTCAGTTTGTACAAAAATAAATAAAAAGCCTCAAGCTTAAATGCAACCTTGGAGCTGGAAAGGATTTCCTTTTATTGTTGCTGTGACAAAATATTGTGTCAAAACAATTTCAGGAAGGAAGGAAGGATTTATTTTGCCTCATGTTTTGAGGGTACAGTTCATCACAGCAGCAAAGCCATGGCAGCAGCATGGGGTGGCTGTTTACAGTGCTTAGCAGCGGGATTGAGAGAGAGATGGATGCTGTGCTCCATTCACTTTCTCTTTGTTATTCAGATTCAGACAGTGCTCCTGCGTTCTGGATAGACTTTCCTTCCTTAGTTCTGTAAATGCCCTCATAGAAACCCTCAGTAGGGTGTTCTGATTGTGATTCTGAATCCGGCCAAGTTGACAATGAAGATTAAACAAAGGAAATGATTTTTTTTTTTAAATCCATCATGTGCCAGGCACTCTCACCCACTTTGCCCAAATTATAATTTACTTTAATAATATTTGCGCTACGCACCGAGTACTCTCATAGTTACTTCGTAACTTCATAGCACTTTTGCAAGCTTAACAGGACTGCCTCATTTTGTAGAGAACACAACCCAGGCTCGGAAAGCTTGCCCACTTACCCTAGCTCATGATACTGATCTCTCTCCAGTACCCTATATCAAACAGCCGAGTTAGTTTAGACCCCAGAGAAATCTTAGTTTACATATTCTAGACAATGAATTATAAATATGTCTTAATGGAAGGAGTCTATAACAGGCAGGTTCTCTTCCACCTCAATAGTCCAAGTTCCTAAGGAAGCCCAAATCAGTAAGTAGTAGTCTATTGTGTGTGAATGAGGCTGAGGTTCCCATGGGACAGAAGGTTGTTCTCATCCAAAATCATTCGCAGTCAGGCAGCCAGGAGCCAAGTCCCACCATGCAATAGGACCCGCTTATGCTTGTGCCAAACACTCATTCCTCCCACTGAAGTCAAGGACATGTTCTTCATTTTAAGAACAGTGTCCCAAACTAGGTCTTTAAGCTCTCTCTCTCTCTCTCTCTCTCTCTCTCTCTCTCTCTCTCTCTCTCTCTCTCCCTCCCTCGTGTGTGTGTGTGTGTGTGTGTGTGTGTGTGTTTTAAATAATATCCATTACAATAAAATTGTAATGCCTACTGTTTATAACTGGATGTTAAAAACCTTCCATATTCAAACCTTTAAGAGAGAACAGTTAGTTAACTGGTGTCAATGTTGGGAAGGACAAGACAGTTTGATGCCTTTAGTTGATGAATGAAGCAACTTCCTCACTTCCTTCAGGAAAGCCTCTTTAGTGGTAAGATCAGAGAGTTTTAAAGTTGGTAGAGCTTTGCAGACATGACCATATTTAATTATTTCACCCACACTATTATGTTATTATCCTCCTCAAATTACCCATTGGGAAACAGTCATAGGATGATTTGAGTTCTTTGCCCAAATTCCACAGAGCTGGTAAATGTCAGTGGCAGAATTTGAAGTCAACGGAATCTAATGACTGAACTCTTTATTGATAGATTAAAAGCATTCCTGAGAAAAAATAATATGGAGGAGCACAGTAATAATGACCAACCATGAATCACACTTCTCTGTTCCTATGACTCCTCAAAATGTGTCATTGTTGACTTCATCAAGACATAGTGTAAGTTGCTCCACTTTTTCAAGCTGAAATGCTCCTGTGACTTCCTTTGATGAAAAGAATACAGCCAAAGTGCCACAATGCGAGCTTGGGAGCCTAGACCTTTTCATAAGATTTTATCCCCATTTTTTAAGGGTGCTGAGACCATGACATCATGAATGAGTATAGTCTGATACCCCTGTGAGCCCAGGTGAGACCAGTCAAAGTTCCTGTCATCCCATGGTCACACAGTAGCTGTTGTGAGGTAATTCCACTAGAGAACATGCATGGGCATCTTAAAGCTGAAGAGAAAGTCTGTATAGTCAGCCAGTGACGGCACAGTGAACTTGCCCAAATCATGTGGCTCTGAGCTTCACTGTCACACAGCGACTGAGTGACTGTGGGATGACAGGAACTTTGGTTGGTCTTACCTGGGCGAACAGGAGTAGCTGCAGCAGAAGAAGGACTTGGATGAACTTAGGACGCCCAAGACAGTTTTACTCAAGTGCTTAGGTGCTGGCTTACTGTTGACTACAGAGCCTCAGTCACGCTCCCTGTGAATGCTCATCTTTTAGGAGAACATTATTCATGATGCCATGGTCTCAGCACCCTTACAGAATGGGAATAATTGCCTTTTATGCACAAAAACCACATCCTGGTCGCCACACTTCAGTTAACAAGAATAGTTAGTGAGAAACTACAGAAACCAAACAACAAGGTTAGTCCACTGAGGGACTTTCCTAATTCCAGTCTTTGATGGATTCAGTCTTTGATGGATTCAGTCTTTGTTCATGTTTTGGCAAATGGTAGGTTCTGCTTGCTGGGTTCTAAGGTCAAAATGGTGCCTCTAATATGGTATTGGTTGTGCTAAGATCTCAGGGGCCTGTTACATAATCATAATTCTTGCAGTCCACCACATTCTGGAATGTGTTTTAATCCATCATTTATCACAAACTACCCACTTTTTCTTTTCCTTTTTTCTTTCTTTTGGAATTTACACTTGTGTGACATGTAGAATTAAAGGATTTAAACCTGGACAGACCTTAAAGTATCATTTAATTAGATTCTTGTTTTACAGAGATAGAAACAAATAAGAAATAAGAAATGAAAAATGGCTCACCTCAAGCTATGGTTGGTTTTTAGTGTTTTTTTAACAGCCAGAGCCAGGCAAAACTCAAGGTTTTAGAACAGCACTTCTAGAATTCTTGTTGCCATACAGCCCTTCCAACCACATAATAAGATAGATGGCTTCCAGATCATCTCAAAGACAGATTCTGAAAGTTGTTTGTGATCTTAGATTCTGAAGACATCCATGCAAAGGGATCCATGTGAAAATGACCCATGAAATGCCAGGAAGTGATTCCTGTTAACCAGGCAATGGGCTGCTATAACTGAGCATGCTTTGTAGAGGTGCCATGTCCTGAGAAGATCAGCTGATACTTTCGTAGCTACCCCGTGAATAATCTGGAGCGTTTTAAAGAACATCTGAAATTTGGCCCAAGCTTCAGGAATTTAAACACTCATCTTCAGTGAAACCAATTAGCACCCAATGGTGAGAACTCCACAATGGACCAGGAGTTCCTAGAGGAAGGTAGTTTGTTTTTGTTCTGTAGCACAGCCATATACCAGTTGACACTGAAGCACGATGCTGAAAGCCGCCCTAACACAGTGGAAAACACTTGTGGTTTGATATTAAAAATGTATACATACAATAAATAAAGGGGGGGCTTGTTCCAGGCCTATGGAGATAGCTCAGTTGAGAAAGTGCCTGCTCCTTTTAAGCATATGGTCTGGATTGGTTTTCCCAGAACCCACAAGAAAAGACAGAAATGGTGGTGCATTCTCAGGATCCCAGTCTTAGGAGAGTGGACATGAATAGATCCCTGAAGCTCATTGGGCAGCTACTCATTCTCTAGGAGAGTCAATGAGTGTCAGGTTCACTGAGAGATCCTTTTTCTTTCTTTTTAAATTGATTGATTGATTGATTGATTGATTGATTGATTGATTGATTGACTGATTAACATCCCATCCTGGCTTCCCTCCTCTCTTCCCAGTCCTTCCTTTTCACCTCTCCCATCCACCTCTTCTCCCTTTCTCTTCTAAAAGAAGGAGGCTTACCGTGGATATCAATTAGCCCTTGGCATATCAAGTTGCAGCAAGACTAGGTGTATCTCCTCCTCTTGAGACTAGACAAAGCAGCCCAGTTAGGAGAAAGGGTCCCAAAGGCAAGCAACAGAGTCAGACATATATAACAACTGTTACATATGTGTGGAGGGCCTTCGTCAGTCTGATGCACGCTCCCTGGTTGACAGTTCAGTCTCTGTGGGCTCCATGGGCCAAGATTAGTTGATTCTGTAGAGTTTCCTGTAGTGTCCTTGACCACTCTGGCTCCTAGGATCCTCTTCAGTAGGATTCCCCAAACTTCACCTAATGTTTGACTGTGGGTCTCTGCATCTTTTTCCATCAGTTTCTGTGTGAAACCTCTCTGGTGATAGTTATGCTAGGTTCTTGTCCGAAAGTATAACAGATTATCATTAACAGAGTCAGAGTGTGGTCTCTCAGCATGGGTCCTAAGCTGGACCAGTAATTGGTTGGTCACCCCTTCAATTTCTGCTCCAATTTTATCCCTGCACATTTTATAGGCAAGAAAGATTGTAGGTTGAAGGTATTATGGCTGTGTTGGTGTCCCAATCTATCCAGATGCAGTGGAAGTCTTTCCTGGTTACAGGAGATGGCCACTTCAGGCTCTATGTCCCCCATTGTTAGGAGTCTTAGCCAGGATCACTTTCACAGATTCCTAGGAATTTCCATTGTCCTAGGTCACAAAAATGCCCAACACCCTCAATTCCAGTTTTTCCCCCAGTGGGAGAGATCCTATTTCTTATATTTTTGGTTGTGAGCCTAACCTTTAACGGCTGAGCCATCTCTCCAGCCCAGAGATCCTATTTCTAAGAAAAAAAGTAGAGTACAATTTGAGGAAAGAAACTCACTATCAACATTTGGCATATACATGCATGCATGTAAACACGAACTCACGCTAACATTTTCCTGTACCCCCTCACCCTCACACACAGAGTCCACATCTCTATCTTGTCATTCATTAACACTCAATGTAAACTTGTACACACAGTCACACTGAGCAATTTATAGAGCGATAAAAAGATAATACCAACTTCCCAGAGATGCGAGGAAGCTCAACTAAGAATGTGGTCGTAAAAAAAAATCCTTGCTTACAATAAAGAACTTGTAAGGTATCGCTGTTTCTCTTCAAATATACAAATATGGTAGTTTTCAAAGACTGGTGAAAAGCAATGAAAGGTGATTATAAAAACACGAACAATACAGAGTAATAAAGAGAATCCGAGTACAAATTCCTCAGCAAACTTTATCCAAGTGTTAGCGCACTATGCTGTTTCCACACCGAGAATTTGGTCTTGTTGGCTCTATCTGTGTCTACACATGCAAAACCACCCATGTAGAACAAAACCCCACAATACCAGGGAAGACAAATATAGGATTGTATTGTGCTCAGTTTTCACATTCATCTGCTCTGAAGTTCACAAACCTGAGTTGTGGGCATTGTGATGTTTTTCTAGCCTAGTGATGTGGTGTGAAATCAAAGACTGTAGGCTGAATGGATGAAATGAAAACAAGAGAAAAGGCAGTGGAAAAAATCTGCAGAAAAGTTAAACATCCCTGAAGGGTATTTGCAAGGTTCCACGAGTTTTACCCATTTCCTCTTCAGAGAAGTCTGATCTTTTCCACAAGAGCTGACCTGACACAAATGAAAATGAAATTTGCCATTTTTTTTTTACCATCAATGGAGAACCTGCCTTCTCTACAAAGGCCTTCTTCCTCAGAAAAGCATTCTGGCTAAGAATTTATTTGCACATGGTTTCCAAGGTAGAATGGAAGAGAGTGGAAAGGAGACCAAGAGTGCTTATGTGAGTTAACTATTAATTCAGAGAAAGCAATCTACAGACTGAAGCCAATCTAGAGTTGATCCAAAAGCTGAAAAAGCCAGCGCAAACACTTGGGCCAATCAGAGAGGCTAACATCTGGCAGAAAGTCCAACACTGGGAAAGTGGAAAGGTGACAACCAAGTCTTTCTCAGCACAGGTGGCCCTGTTCCTGGACCTAACTTCTAACCACCTGAACTTCAGTTTATCTTCTAATGAGGAGCCTTATCCGTAGGAGTATGCATTTATATAATTAATGAGAGACAGACAAAGGTGACTGTCATCTGAACTAGGATGTGCCCAGTCTGGGTATGGCCAGTGACTGTGGTTTCTTCAAAACAAAGTCTTTGTTAGAGGAAGCACTGCTCAGAGCACCTTTGGATCCTCCTTTGGAACCACAGAGATCCACAATAAATCTCCAACTTAGCATAATGAAATGCTCACTGATACATTTTCCCATAAGGACCTTGTTGAGAGGGAAACAACTAGGCTTTGCGTAGGAGAAAATGTGTGCATCCCAGTTACTTGGATGAAGAGATCTGTGACCTGTGGCAAGGCACACACCCTTTACTTCTTCAAATTACCTTATCTGTAAAGATAAAGTGTTCAAGGTACCAGACAATTAGCAATTCCTACCAAAAGTCATAAAACAATAACAACAAACCCCCACTACACAATTTAAATTTAAATCATATGTATTATTTATTATTATTAATTTATGTAATTTAGACTGGCCTCAAAAGCTGGCTTTTTAACCAAGGCTGGCCAGAAACTCCTGATCCTCCTGCCTCTACCCTTTAAAAGTAGGAATTATAGGTGGACACCACAGTCCCTGGCTCAAATGGATCATTAAATCAATTTAAATTATTGGGAGAGGTTAGAAGTACAAGGAGAGACTCAGTATTAGAGTACTTATTTGGTGTGCGAAATGTCTGGGTCGGAATACCAGTACAAAAAGGGGAGCTTGAACGGAGGAAAGGTATACTAGCACTCTGAGCCAAGGTATAGTTAAAGAGGAAAAGCCATATTACATTAGTGCTAGGATGGGGCCATTCATCTGCTGTGCTGGCCATCCTCATTGGTGGTTTTGTTATGGAAACAAAGGGACTACATACAGGGAAAGATCCTGACCAAGAGCACATGCTTTCTTTATTGGTAAGCCTAGAGACAAGTACATCTGAACAATAGTGAAGGAACTGCTATAGCTTGTCAGTTATGCCACTGGGCAGTCAAATTTACTCTGCAGAGAAGTCCGCAAAGACGTTAATGATCTCTGGTCAAATCAGACTTCATGAGTATTGTTTATTCATGGTTTAGATGGTTAATATATGTAAATCATTTAGTGCCTCATATTCGTGTGTGTTATAAACCATTTAAATCCAGCGTACAACTACTTCCTGAATACTGTATATCTTTTAGACCTTCCATATTTGTGTGTGTGTGTGTGTGTGTGTGTGTGTGTGTGTGTGTGTGTGTGTATGGTTGTATGTATGTGTGTATACATATGTATGTGTGGGTGTTTGGGCATGTGGGGCGTGTGGGCGTGTGTGTGTGTGTGTGTGTGTGTGTGTGTGTGTGTGTGTGTGTGTGTGTTTTATAGTTTCCAAGCTAGTTTTCTTTCTTTTCTTCTATGGCACAGTTGGATATTTTCAAACGCTGCAAGAACACACTACATTATTCTCTTGGGAGGCTAGAACGAGAAAACATTCTTTAAAACATAAAGTTCCACATAATTTTGGTTTGATTTGCTTTGGGTTTTGGTTTTGGATTTTTGAGACAAGGTTTGTCTGTACCCTGGCTGTCCTGGAACTCATTCTGTAGACCAGGATGGCCTTGAACTCACAGAGATCCACTTGCCTCTGCCACTCCAGTGTTGGGATTAAAGGCATGTACTACCATGCCCAGCTTCATAATGTTCCACATAATAAAGGGATTAGTATTTCTGTTAATATAATGAAAAAATGATTCTGGTTATTTAGAGACAGAGTAGACAGTTTAGCTTAATAATCAAGATGACTTTATCAAGTCTATTGACTTCACTAATATTTGAGAAGTTACCCAACTTCTCCGAGACTCGGTTTCGTTGTTTATAAAGTGGGGTGCTAACAGTAGCTACTGCATAAGGTGAGCTTTGGATGAGACCCTGATATGCGAATACAGTTGGAAGTAGTTTGCCCATAGCAGCAATGAGAGGTAGGTCTTAACTCATGTTGACTTTGGAAAGCATTCTACATTTAGTTACAGTTGCTGCATCACCTTTTATACATGAAGACTTTGGAGGTCAAATGAGCATGCGATACTATTGAGACTGGGTCTTTTGAGGTAATATTTGGAAATACAGTGGCTGTGGCAATAGCAGTTTTCTGGCATGGTCTGACAGCTACAGGGGAATGAATCCTCTGGATTCAGAACACCAGTGATGGCACTTAGCATCATACTTCCAGACTCTGTCACAGTTTTTTCTACTCCGTTTACTTGTGTTAAATTCATTTAACCTTAAATTACCTCAATTACCTTAAATTACCTTTTTCATTCTATCACCTTACTTTAAAACCATGGCCTTTTATTGATCCTAATACTTAATCCTGATGATTATCTCCAACACTTCAAACACAAGAAAGAAAATGCTAGTTGTTGAGCAATGCTCTTCTTTCAGAAGCACAATAACTCTTCCAGGGAAGGGAATTGATTCCTGTAAATTGGAAGCTCAGGCCTCAGGGGACTGAGTTCACATATCATGTGAGAAGGACGGGGTACAATTCTAGGTCCAGTAGATACAGGACTGCACATTCTTTCCACTACCCTACACAGTTAAGAATATCCTGGGTTCCTCTCTGACCCTTCCCTCACTTATCCCTCCAATTCTGTAGTAGCATCTTCCGTTTGCCCAATGATGCGCTCCACACAGAAAACACACAAGGCCTTACCCTCAGGGACAAGTAAGGACATTCACTCCATAATAAATGCAGAATTATGTGGGAATGGTGAGGGAAGACAGCAGATTAAATGACCTGGGTGTCATAGAAGCCTGCAGAGGCAGGGGCTCCTACCAGCTGCATGGCCACTGCTGCACTTGGAAGACCTTCAGAGCAATCTTGCCAGATAGGAACACTGGCCAAATTGTTTATGCATCCACAGGACTGCAGGCATCCTCGCCCAGACCCAGGGCTGACCCCATAGGCACCCTGTCCATGTTGCTAAGCCACAGTGCGTTCCAGGAAGGTCCCCTTGCTCATTTTCCAAAGATGATTGGCCATCAAGCTCCAGAGTAGGCCAGAGGCTTGTTCTGTTTAGTTCTTTGCATCAAATATGCTTCCTATTAATTGTGGTTTTCAAAAGTCAAATTAAAATCCTTTGATTTGATTCCAAGATTGATCTTGTTTAACTTAAAGCTTCCCAGCTCTCCTGTCAGAACGAGGGGAGGGAAGGGGATTGAGAGTTTAAATTTCAGGCAGAGCTTAGATTAGAAAGTATACCAAGTGTGTGTGTGTGTGTGTGTGTGTGTGTGTGTGTGTCTGTCTGTCTGTCTGTCTGTCTGTCTGTCTGTCTTCCAAACCCTAGTCTCTTCATTTAAAAGAAAAAAAGATACAGTATATTCTATTTAAGAACATGATTATGGGTAGATAAATATATGAATGGGCTTACCTTAGAAATATCCCCCATGCTCTGATGCTCTATTCTGTATGGCAGGGTCACAGGGTGCATTTCCTGCATCCCCTTGCTTCCATTTGAACTGATCAACAGGAGGTACAGGAGGGGTGTGGGGGATGGGAAGAAGGGAGGAGCTGTTCCTCTAGTTTCTAGCACTTTTCTTCAGTGGCGTCTGCACTCACACGGTCCTCAATCTGGTTTCAGCAAGTGAGCCTAGCACCTGGCTTGGGGAACACCACCTCTTCTTTCTCCTTTAAGCCACAGATGCCTGGCACATCTTGCTGAAGATTAACTTTGAGACTTTCATCCCTTCACGTTTGGTTTCTCCTAGCTTCCTTCCTGTTTTAAATTGATTTATCTATTTACGCCCCAAATCCCGCCCCCCTTCCATCTTTTCTTCCGTAGCTTCCCTAGTGTAGTGCTCTCTCTGTTTTAAATCCTTAGGATGCTTTTACTGTCTCACTCTGAATGACGGTGAGAGACACGTGCTTGCCTTGTGCAGTGTATTTTCTCATTGAATAATGAAGCAAAAGAAAAGGGGTAAAGATCAGGAGCTTGCAGGACAGAGTGGCTAGAGATGCCAGTTAGGGTTACTGGGTTTCTCAGCTTAATAGCTGGCAAATGAATTTTTAATAACTTGTGTCCCTGACAGACAGTGTCGTTCCTCTTCTACTAATGGATAAATATTGTAATAGAAAACATGCTTTTCACTAGAAAAGAAGGATAGAAAAATGCAAGAGTTAGTATTCACCCTTCTGAGCTCTGAAACTTGGTTTTGAATGCTGGAAAGAGCTGGCCTCGGAGAGTCAGCACCCAGGCTGTGGACACTGCTGCTTTGAAGGGCTGATCCCGCTGTACACAGTACTTCCTAATAAAGAGCAGATTTCCCACCCCCACGATCTGGAGTGAATGCTCTTCCTCCTCACCCTAAGGGCAGAGGAGGAATGTTCTGAGAATATTTGGCAGAGAGATTCAGCCAACATCCCATTTGCGCATTACCACTGACAGACTTCCGGCACCTTTTGTTCCCATCATAGTCTGAATCTAAGCATCCAGAATGGGCCTTCGCACAGAGGCAGTAAGAACTCCATACGGTGCCACTGAGAAGGGAACCAGGTGGTCCCTGGGTTGAGCTCTTGGCGTGCTAGCAGAAGCGAAAAAATTTTTTTATCATCTTTATAATCAAGTGACCAGGGCTGTGCCTGGCAGGCTGGGTTGGAAAAGTACAGACTTGGGAAGCAGGCTTTGAAATTCACTTTCTCTCCTGTTGCCGTGCTGGCTTTCCTGAGCAGTGACTTCCAGGAACTGTATGTATCCTAGTGCTAATCCTTTAATAACCCATGATGTAGGGTTTTTTAAGTCTACTTTACACCGGAGAAAAAATGAAGCTCAGAGAGGTTAAGTGATTTGTGTAGGGCTGCAGAGCTGGTCAGATAGAGTTAGAATTCAAGGCCACTGTTTGTGTTCCACAACGTACATTGTTCCAATTCTTCTGTGCGGACCTCCTTGCGGCAGGACTTTAAGAACACTCCACAGCCATGGTGCCCACGTTGCAGCTGCCTTCTCCACAAGCCTAGGTGTGGCCTGGTTGGCAGAGTGATAAAACAATGCCGCTGAGCAACGAGGAATTCCCCGAGAGGTGTTCCCTGGAGTCAACCTCAAGGTCTTCCCTCCAACTCTACAGCTAAGCATCAGCTGTACCCCAGGAACCAAGAAGCCATGTGAAGAAGTAAGGACTTTGTGGAAGCAAGGCTCTCTGTGATGTCCTCCACTGCCCTGAAATGCAATGGAATGATATAAAGAGATGGCAGTTGTGAGGCCTTATGTCGCTGAGAGAACCAAGTGCTTGTTTTTGGGTCAGTTACCTCCAGAGTAAACAACTGTAAACCCAAAGAAGCCTAAAAGCAAAACAACATACAGTGATTGACTGGCTATCATCTCTGATCTCTGACTTACGCTCTACTCTCTTAACAGCACAGGCATTGATAGGTAGTATGATATTAGAACCACAGGCAAAGTATGGGTTACAGAAAAAAGGCATGGAAACACAGGGATGTGGTCAGGCTCCAAAGGAAAGGCAATGGTGTCCATTAGTAACTAAGGATATTAAGCAAAATCTATTCTGGCTTCAGTAAATAGTGTGTTGAAAAAGTGTAACTTGCAACGTGACAGAAATGCGACTTATCACGGACTCCTCCCCAACCCTGTTCTCTTTTTCTGCTGCTTCAGATCTGTTGTGATGAAATCCATTGGTGATCACAGGGTTAAGAGGGTTGGACAGCTTTAACCTTTGGCTAAAGAAAGGATCCCCAAGAGGCCCAGAGCAGCCCAGAACAGGACTCTTTTCTTGGGGCCATCCCTGGGGTACCTTCAACATCCCTTTTTAGGACCTCTGTCTCACAGTTACTTTGACCCTGACAGATGTGATCCTATTTCTGGTGCCACTTGTAGCACTGAGAAGCAGCATATCTCCAGTCTTCCTCTTAGAATCCTCCACTCCCTCAGCAGGCACTTGCAGACAAGATCAAAGATAACCCTGCAGTGGTCCTTCCTGGTGTTCTGTACTTCTAATGCATGGGAAGTAACTGCGTCCTTGACAAGGAAAAGCTCTAGATGCATAGTTCAAACCCACCTAGCACACTACATCTGGTCCCTTCATCTTTCATCGTCCCTTTACAACCCAGCCCTGTTCTTCACAGGAATGCTTCACGCACCCGTACTTTGCTCCCAGCTATAAGTAACACCTTGGTAGCTTTCCCCTCCTCCCTAGGGAGAGAGAATAACAGCTCTCATCTATATTTTCTACTCTTGATTCGGCTGAAGCCCAAGACTGAAGGTACATAAGTCCCTCTCCAGCATCCTAGGGATTACTGTTACATCTATTTTAGAATCTTAATATCTGTAATATTGGAGCCTGAGATAAACCAGGGACAAAAAAGAATCCCATTTCAAAATCGTAATGTTCAGCATTGAAATAGGACCTCAGATTAAGAACAGGGTGTCCCAGGAGATGGTCAAATGAGCTAGGTCCCATGAGCAAGCAGAAACTGGGGATGCCCAATTATTCTCGAGACTCAGTCTACAGTGTTTGTTAAGTAAGCTTCTGAGCCCAGTGCTCACATTCCTAGTGAAATTCTTATCCCAGGATTTACTGTAATGTGCTCAACACTTAAACTAGGAATGTGAAGTGTATCCATTTTCTTAGCATAGCTGAGAAAAGACAAGTTCAGTGGGGATCCATGTTTCTTCATACAGGAGTTTTCCCCTTTTAAGCAAGATGGCATTCCACTAACACAGAGGCTATCCATACGTTGAGACAGGAGAAATAGTGAGGATGTTGTTGAGTTTTGTTATCCCTGGACCACAAATGGACACCATTGACTAGCAGAAAGATGCTTTTACAAGGCAAAAAAGAAAAGTGTAACTCAGGATTCCTGGTCCTCCAGAACATCATTAGCTGTTTGCACCACCATATAAAGCCATACCCAGGATCCCAGCACTCAAGCTCTGAGCCCTGCGTGGGATGTGAAACCTGAGTCATATGGTGGTGACTCACTAGCTTGCGACCACACAATGAGTCAGAGAAGAAAGGCCCAGGGACAGTCTTTTTAAAATGTAAATTATGCAGTCTGTCTCTTAGAGAACCACGCTTGAAGGAGAGAAGGCTCCATGGTAGATGGGTGCGAAGATGTGTCAAGACTCCCATCCCTCATTCTAGAAAAGTGAGAAGCATCTGAAATGTTGGAGGTTTCTGCAGTAGATTCTAATGCTATTTTCTAATCCCTGACCCTGCTTACTGATAATAATTTCATGATTCCCTCATACCCACTGGTGCTCCCTTCTGACTGAGCCCTGCTCATCACCATTCACCAGCTGATTGTGCTTCAGCCCTTATGAAACCCAAACGCAGTCAGCATCAGGGTACAGCAGAGACAACAACACAGCAAGGGCAGGACACAGCTTTGTTACAGAGTTCCATTTGATGAGATCTTGAGCAAATAGTTCACTCCATTTCCAACAATAAAAACAGAAACAATGGTGTACCTAGGAGGCTGCACAAAAAATATGTAAGGCATTATTTGTAAATCATAAGAATATAGAATTTGTTTGATCATTGAATACATGTATTATTCACTAAAAACTGTGTGATGCCTGGAAAGGGAACATTGACCCGCCAGAGACAACCCGAGGATCATGTGTCTTCTTCAACTACAGCCTGGTTGGAGAGGAGTATCAGGCTTTGACTCCCTCTGGGTGTGAAAACGATGAGATAGAAGAGAGCTGAGGTTCTATTGATAATGCATTTGATGACCTCGATCCAATCACTTCTGCCCCCTGAGCTTCAATCCCCTCACCCATGAAGTGGGCTGCTTAAGCTCCTGCTCTACATTTCAGTGTTCTATGAGCAGTGTGGAGCATGAACCTGAAATTCAGATGCCTGGGCTCCTCTGCCAGGAAAAGATCCCTAGTTCTGAGTTTATTTTACAACTTTCCCTGAAATACAAGGTTAAATTTTCCCAAATGTTCATATGAGGATGTATTTTTATGTCAATTAATTTTAAGACACCTCTACATGAGTATTGATGCATTTTATGTAGTTAGTTTGAAAAATACAAAGAATTGAAAATGACTTATTATGTATTAATTTTTGAGATGCATTTATATTCTATCAGTTTCACAATATAAAGTACTCAATACTCTACGATTGTGGTCATGATCTAATAATTTCAGAAAGGTATATAAGTTTGAGAAATACTGTTTTATGTATAGTTAGGAAACCATACTATTTATTAATAATCTAGACCATGTTTGACATCCTTTGCATTAATGTATCATAATACTTCTCTCCTGGGTGTGTAGCTCACAAGTTCTCTGTAAATTCCTATTTCATCACTAATAAGTTATCATTCTAATTGGAGACTCTTTGGCCATTTGGCTAGACACTGGGTCCTTTCCTTATACTTTAAATCTAAAAGGGAATCTTGGCTGTGGAAGAGCTAGGGCTTCAGGAAATTCTGGCTGCACCTGCTGATTTGTAAGAAAGCTAGAGAGTTTATTATGAGGGAGAAGAGAGTTTGGATCCTGTTTACCAGTAGAATTTAAACATAATATACACAGCTATCAGTTAAGAGGCTACTTTGTGAAAGGGAACTATGAATTCTATGACCAAATCAAACATCAGAAGAAAAGAACCCTGCCAGCTGCCAGGTACAAGTAGGTCAGGGCTACAGGGCAGGCCACATGTCCAGATTAATTTCATTAGATGACAATAGGTCATAGCCTGAAGCAGTTGTAATACATAGCTCTAAGGGAAACATGTGTGTGAACTTAAATAGGTTTTTAAAACATACCAACCAACCCTGTGAGCCTGAAATCTGTGGCTGAGGGGTGGCTGCGCGATCTCTCTCTCTCTCTCTCTCTCTCTCTCTCTCTCTCTCTCTCTCTCTCTCTCTCTCCTCCCTCCCTCCTCCTTCCACCCTCAGCCTCCCTCCCTTTTAGTATGTCCATCAGCAAAAGGAATCATCCAGCCTTCAGCAGCAGCAGCTACAATATCTGGGAAGAAATTAACCATCCTGATTCTTGGATGTGGGTAAGCACTCCTGGGGCTTCTTATAAATGACTGGCATGGGGTTCTATTGGACATGCTCTCCTATCTATAGAGGTTAATGGGGGGGGTCCATCAGTATTCCATTACAAAAAGGTGAATTCTCAGTGAGAACACCTAATAATCATACTAATATTCTCTGTATCCAGCATGGAGAGACTTTGGTTTGTATGCGGCCAAATCTTAACAAAATGGCAATGAAGCAGCCATATCGATGGGGAGGCATCAGGGACTATTTTGATCCTTTGGAGCATCTTACATCTCACCAGCTGGGCACCCACAATCCTACTTAAACCTTCGGTCATACTACCTGGCCTGGGTAGCTCATTTAGATGCATTCAAGGGAAATCCCTGTTATCCCTCAAGACACCACATGTCCCTCTGGAGAAGGAATGGAGACAGTGAGGACAAGTTCTCCATAATAAAACAATAAATAATAAAGTGGGGAACTTAGCCATAGCTACAGATTTTAATAGACCCCTCTGTTGTCCAAGGAACAGTGGGGAAATTGTTCATCTACACAAAATCTCATCCTGATGGAAATGTTCTGACTGCAAAGTCAGTGTCAGCTTTGACTTCCTGCCCCAGAAAAGCCTTGGTCAAAAGGCACACAGTGGGCCTGTGCCGTCAGAGAACTAAGTTGGTCACACTTCCTCTTTGTCTGGTGGTCAACCCAACCCAGTGCACCCTAGCCTTAGGGCTGCTTAGTGTACTCCATCTCCTCTTGGAATTGAGAGGAGAACTGTGGAAGAATTGCAGTCCAAGCAGGCCTAAGGGTAAGTGCCCTAACATTTTATCGCTTCCTTCAACTTCAGAGAGGCTCTGGATTTGTGGAAGGCTGAGGGGTCACTGGCCAGAGGACCAGCAGAACTCAGTCATTCCAGGTTTGCTTAAAGGAGAGTCAAACTGAAATAACCTCAAAAAGGTGCCAGCCAGGAGAACCAGTTGCTGTCTCCGTGCTAATTTTAAGAATGCCCTTGTCTCTTGACATTTCATCGGCATGACTCATGGGACTACAGGCCAACATTCTGAAGCTCTGAATAATACAGGGCCCTGGGAGCCAGAACTCAATGGGAGTTTTTCCTAAATAAAGCCTAGGAGCCCAGCCTGCTGTGATGCATGCATGAGAATTTTGCTAATTCAGCAGACTGCACACCCTCGCACCCCTGATGTTCACAGCACTGTCCACATGTTCTTGGGACTGTGGGACAAGTCTTCTTCTACCCTTGCCTGTTTTCATTCAAACCTTCAGTTAGTTTCTTGCCATCATTTTCTCATTTTTTTATTTGTCTCTTATTCTTCAAGGCTATCAAATTTGTCTAAGTGAAATATGATCCTACACACCCCATTCCTTCCCTCCAACTTCTCCTATATACTTCCAGATATCTCTTGAAAATAATTTCATGTCTTAGAAAAAACAATGCACCGAGTCCAATTAGTATGCCCATATGAACATGGGTCAGGGGCATGTTACCCACCATTCCTGCCACCACATAGATACAAACTCCAAGATGTCAGCCAATGTTTAAAGGGCAACATTGCAAAATCAAGAGGAGAAAGTAGACAAGAAGTCAGGACCTACTCATGTAGGTGTTGTCATTGTTGCAAGTGTCCTATGGTCAGGAAAAAAAAGATGAACTTGGCATTCAATGGTTTAAACTTAAGGAGTTGCATGGGGGCCCATTCACTTTTGAGTGGAAAGGCTTATGGAAAGGAATTTCCAAAGGTGTGTGCACCAGTATATCCAGGATCCTGTTAGGAGCTACAGTGACTGGCTCTATGCTCTGTCTGCGTGAGGTCTGTGTCTCTGTCAGTGACCTTGTCCTCCCTCTTCATCTGCCATGTTTCCCTGTGTCCTAATTCCTCACATACTTTCTCTCCATATCTCTATATTCTACATCCCTGTACTACCATTATTCTTTCTTATTTTCATTTGCACATGATTCAGTGGTCACTCCTGTATTGAATTGATCTCACCCACTTTCAGCTCAGTTTCTAAAACTAACTGATCACAATTTTTCCAGATAAAACAACTCTAGGAAAGGATCAAATTTGGTTCAGATAACATTCCGGAGCCTCTCCACATAAATTAATTTGTTATCCACCCATTGTCACAGCCTCTCTGTGGCAGGTGGCCAAGATTTATCCAATCCTCTATGACCACAGACATAGGAAGTCTATCACATAGCCTGTCTGAAGGGAGGAGACACAGCTTGAGTCTTGACTTATGAGACTTAGAATTTAGTCTGTTTCTTACACCTCTGAGTGCTGTGTTCCTTTCTGTGAAAGGAGAGTGGTGAGAACAGCCTAATGAGATTATTGAAATGATGTGGTAAATATACAGCTAGTAAATTGATGGCAAAAGCCAAATGGGTTATTGCTATTACCCATTGGCATCCTTTCAGGAGAATCCAAATGCCGGGCATCTGTAACTTGTTCTGACCTATGAGCCTTTGCACTTCCTCTCTGCTGTCTTTCTCCCTTGGGAAGTTTTTTTTCTCTCCTTTTGATAATTTCTTCCTTGTTATCATCACCATGAACCCATGTCCATGCTCCAGGATTTCACAATAGGATGCTTTGGAGTCACTGTTTTCCTTTTAGAAGTGACTTACATGCTTTGCTCTGCTGTTATCAATTATGATAAAGAAGGGGAGGGAAGGGTGTAGCTTACTGTGCTGAATAGTGCTGTGATGTGTGCTTGGTAAAATTGCTCCAGCAAAGGAAGTGGGTGATGATGACATTGC
Organism: Rattus rattus; assembly: GCF_011064425.1. Classification (NCBI taxonomy): domain Eukaryota; kingdom Metazoa; phylum Chordata; class Mammalia; order Rodentia; family Muridae; genus Rattus; species Rattus rattus. The sequence continues at coordinate 111,578,598 of NC_046155.1, read as the reverse complement.
TAGCTTTTATAGCATCAATATGAAGCTTTCTGGTATTATTTGGCAGAAAAAAAGTCCTGAAATGTCCCTTAAGAGTCCCAGGACAAGTTGAAAGTCAACTAAAGAATGCGGATATGTATTTAATAAAAAGCAAAAATTGCTCCAGATGCCAGAAATTGTTATAAACAAATGCTTTGCCAAACACACCCGTCTGTGTGCACTGCGAGGTCTCTGACCGGAGAGCTGAGTGGGTGAGAAGTCTGAGAGTCAGAGCGTACTGATGGGGAAAGAATACTGCTGCAGCCTCAGGGTCTGAGAATAAAGAACTGTAAAAGAGGCAGAAGTCAACAAACAGAGCCCAAGTCCTGACAAAGCTGTGGTGAAGGCTAGCCTCCTCCAGGGGAGAGCAGGAAGGTACTCAGTGAAAAATTCAACAGTAAAAATATGGTCATTCCAAAACTTCAGCCAAAATAATGCCAAACATAAGCCTGGTTTCAGGGGTATGTGCCCTGTGTAGTTACATGGGATCACAGAATCAGAAGAGCCCTATGTTCCTATAAAGGTTTACAATTGTCACTTTGGAATTCTTAACCATTTTTTCAATAATAAACTCTACATTTTGATTTTTCACTGGGCCTTGGAAATCATTATTACCACTATCAGCTGATGAGAATTTAATCAAGGAATTCTTAAAGCCAGAAGGAAGATTGAAGAGTAGATTGTGAACAGACTCCTCCTGGTTATAAAAGAAGAAAAGCAGGGGTAGCCATCCAGTGACATTAATACCAAACTGAATCAGACAGAGGTCAGTGACCCATTGCTAATGGGCCAAGACTGGGGCAGTAGCCACCATGAGGGCTGTGGACTGAATGGTATTCAAGGGGATGTGCTCCACAGAGTAGGGCCCTTTGGAGAGGCGTTCTTGTAACAGGTGTCAATAATGGAATCTTCTGGGGCCTCAATGGAAGGGAATGTTACCTGGGCATAACCAAACACCACTGGGCAAAGAGCAGTCACAGTGCGGTGAAGATGGAGAGGCAGTCCTAGATAGAGCTAAGTATAGCTTTTAGCTCTGCCATACACAGGGATTGGGGATTAAGAATCCTGACTTCTCTGAGCCTTAGCTCCCTTGATGAACAGGGAAAGAAATCTAGTCACGAGATTGATCTTTGAATGAGGTATAGCATACACAGTTCCTCCTACTTTGCCTGATGCACGAGAATACTTAAATTTCTCTTGTAACTTAATATTGACTTATTGAGAACTAGATCTTATATTGAGAACTAGAGTGAAGAAAAGTATGAACTAGGGGTGTGGAATAGCCCTCTGCTTGCCATGAAAGCACAGGAACCTGAGTTTGAGCCCTAGAGCCCACATATAAAACACCAAACATTGAGAAACAACTCATAATCCTAGCACTGGAGACATGGGGCAAATGGATTTCTGGGGCTCATTGACAAGCCAGACTCCCATACTTGAAAGGTTCCAGGCCAACAAGAGAATAAAAAAGATAGCATCTAATAAGCAACACACAAAGTTATCCTCTGATCTACACTCATGTGTGCACACAGAGACAGACACATGCTTAATTCCCCACAGACACACATATATGTGCATGGACTACATATACACATACATGTACACACATAGATATGCACACATGCATATACACGTATACACATATACACACATGCATACAGAGACACACATATACACATGTATACACACACATACATACACATGTATGCATACACACATGTGTGCACAGACATCTACATACACACATATGTGTATATACGCACCCATGCATACACACACATACACACACACACACACACACACACACACACACACACACAGCAATCTTACCATCCTTGAGACCATGGGCAAATATCTCAGGGTCAAATTCCTCTTGAGAAATAGAAATAAACACACTGCCTAAGAAAGTACCTTGTACATGCAGAAAGAATGAGTGGATGAAGCTGTTTCCTGACACACTGAAGCCAGGGACCAGAAAGATATTTGCAAGTTGCAAAAAGTTTTGCAACTACAATAACTTTGTTGACCTCAGATAACAGATTTATTGCTTGGGGAGAATAGAGTAAAATGTGTTTGGATTCCATCACCCTAAAACTACAACAACATTCTGAGCATTTGATCATTTGGGAATTTGGGTCAATTCTTTATTCTTCTTATCATCATATAACTAACTCATCCCAGTGTAACCAAACTGGGCTTGGCTTTTGTATTCTCCCTCCAACCACCCAGGCTTCTCTTCTGAGCATAAAGGGGAAATACTGTCACCACATGGTTAGCATGAATCAAGAAGCTTAATTAAAGACAAGACATGCATTGTCCATGCACCTACATCAGCCAGGGAGAGGATTGGTCCTTTTCACTGTGACACACAAAGAAGCATGGAAAGTGGTTAGGGAGAAAAATAATGCCATTCATTAGCCCCAGAGATGTCACGAGAGGAAATGCCTCAAGAAGAAATGACATAAAACACACATTTTTAAAGTCTAAGTTTGCATATTCCATATGGGATAAAAGGAAGAAATACCATCAGTATACTGCATGCTCAGGATGAGAGGATTTCTGCCCTTCCAGGATGGAATAACAGTGTGGCCAGAGAGAAGTCAAAGATGAGTCTAACCCAACAATGGTGACACTGAGGATGAGCAGATTCCTCAGGCCTTAGAGAGTAGGTTTTCTGCTTTGAAAATGACCATTTGATAGGGCTGATAGTACCAGGAGGCAGACCCTCCTAGTCTCCACCACAACTCTGTGCATCTCCTGTTGCACTAAGCCATGTCTCTCCCTCCTCCAGGACTGGTCCAGACACATGCATGATCTCTCAGGATGGGTGGAAATGATGTGTGATACCTTCTCTAAAGAAATGATAGTACTATTTCTCTGCCCATTTACATTTGGGTTGTTATTGTGTATTTGCTCTGGTTATGAATCCCATACCACATGTGTGCTTTGCACAATATCTTCTCCAAGTTTGCTGACTGTTGCTTGCCTTCTTCAAAGTGTTCTGTGAAGCACAAACGCTTTGAATGTGTGAAATCCAATTCACCTGCTTTCCTTTATTGGTTGTATTATTGGCCGTGTGTCTACCAAGCCGTTGCCGAATTCAAGGTTCTAAGGATTTACAACTGTTTCATTCTTCAAGTTTCATAGCTCTAGAGCTTATATTTTGTCCTTCGAGTCATTTTGAGTTAGCTTTACATGTAGTATATAATAAGAGCCCACATTTAATTTACATGTGGATATACAGTGACTCTACAGCATTTTTATTGTAACAGTTCCTTATTTACGATTCTAGCATACTACTCAAATTAATTGAGGATTTATTTCTGGAATCCTAAATCTATTCTATTGACCTAAATGCCTATCATTATGAGACTATCACACTACATGTCTTGATTGAAGTTGCTTCATGGGAGGTTGGGTTATTTTGGTCTTTGTTTGTTTTGTTTTGTTTTGTTTTCTGTTTTGGGTTTATAGATTGAATGTAGTAAATAGTTTTGAAATCAGAAAACCTTTGATTTTATTCTTTTGCATTTTTAAAAATTTATTCTTCCTCATATAATATATCCCAACCACAGCTTTCTTTGTCTCCACTCCTCCAAGTCCCCAGCTCCGCTCCTATCAACCAAATTTCTGCCTCCCCCCAGAGAAGAGCAGGCCTCCCAGGGACATCAACCAAACAGAACAGAGCAAGATACAATGAGACTGGAAACAAACCCTCTCATCAAGTCTTGGTGAGGAAACACAGTAGGAGGAAAGGGGTCCTAAGAGAAGGCAAAAGAATTGAAGACACTCCCATTTCCACTGTCAGGAGTCTTCTCCAAACACCAAGCCAACATATGTGCAAAGGACCTACCACAGAGCCATGTAGGCTCCATGACTGCTTATTCAGTCTCTGTGAGGCCTCATGAGTCCTATTTAGTTGATTCTGGAGACCTTGTTCTCCTGTGCCCTGAAACTTGTTCTGACTCTTTATAATTCCATTTGAAATTGAGGATCAGCTTTTAAAACTGTGCCCAACAAAGACAGACAGGTTTTGTTTAGATTGTTTTAACTGTGTAGAATTACTGAAGAAGTATTTCTATCTTAACAACATTAAGTATTCCACTCAATGAATAGAAAAAGTTCTCCCATCCACTTGAACAGTCATTAAATTCTTTCAAAAGTTTTACAAATGCGTAATACATAGTTCTCATACTTTTGGGTCAGACATTTCTATGCTTCATTCTTTTTGGTGTTTTATACATGGAGTAGACACCTTTTTCTTGTTTCTGATCTAAGAGGGAGCTAAGCATGATGGTACCTGTGGTTTTTTTTCATAGATGGTCTTCTCAGAGTTGGGAAAGTTCCCTTCTGTTCCCAATTTACTTTGTATTATTTCACGAGAAATTTTGGGTTTTTACAAATATGTTTTCTGATCTAGTAAATGATCCTATGGCTTTTGACTATTAATCTATTGGTTATCTATCAATATGACATATTACATTGCTTAGTGTCTGTATGTTAAACAAAACTTGATTTCCCAGATAAATCTCAATTGGTCCTGGTATTTGGTTCTCCTTACATATGCTTAGACTTAGTTCGCTAGCATTTTGCGGATGAGTCTTCCACTTACAATCATAAGGTATATAATTGGTAACTATTTTCCTTTCATGTTGACTTTTCCTAACTTTAATAACAAGATATTCCAGGATCAAAAATCAGTAGAAAATATTTTCTCCTTCTTGGGGGAAAAACTGTGAAGAGTGTATATAAATTCTCCCTCAAAGATGCTTCGACACCAGGAAATCTACCTAGCTTAGGGCTTTCATTTGAAGAAACTTTTTGGTCACTAATAGTCTCTTTATTTGTTTTAGGTTCAGATTTTATCCTGTTCTTCATTCTTGATGGTTTTAATTTAGGGTCTCTCTCACCTACCCTCCTCTTCCTCCTCCTGTTTCTTTCCCCTCGTTCAGCCTCTCCCTCCTCCTCTTCCTCCCCTTCAGCCTCTTCCTCCCTGTTTACCTCCTCCTCCTCCTTCTCTTGTCACAGTACAGTTTCTTAGCTTTGTTGGCCATTTCAGAGAAGCTATTTTTGTTTTATTGACTTTTCTCTAATTTTATGTTCTGTATTTAATTTGTTTCCACGCTGTTCTTTATTATTTCCTTCCTTGTGTCTGCTTTGGATTTAATTTGATCTTGAGCTGAGGTCTTTCTTTTTTCAGGCCGTTGATTGCATGCCTTTATTCTTGCCTTAATGTAGGAATTTACAACCCTCATGAATTTTTTTGCAACAATTTTATAGGAAGATGGGAATCACCTCTACTTTCAACATGAAAATTGGTGGAGAATAGATAGTTAATCTAAGATAATTGATCTAGTCAAAAGAAGGGTTAAAATTATACCATCAATCCTATAAATGGAAAATAAAGTGGTAAGGTCCAAACCCATCACGTATTGTCACTACCACATTGCTTCCAGACACACTAAGATACATCCCAGAGAACTGTAAACCCACATTTTAAAAACCACACTGTCTGTTGTCATTGCAACTATCGCATGCATGGATGTGAGCATGTTGTGTCAGCTTCTATAATCTGTACATATGTGCTTCACAAGCTCCAGAAAAACACATTTCTTGAGAGAAGAAAGGTTTCTGTGACATTCTTTACTGCTGAACTCACAACAGTAAGCTGTTTAACGTTTGTCACTGTCACAGATTTCGCTTACTGCTTTTTATACTCTTTTGTATTGTTTTAGTTTCACCAAAATCCTACAGATTAGTGATAGCTCTGGATCCCAAAGTCCTGAAATGTTAGCATATATGCCCAGGTCAGGGTTGCTAAGAGGAAAATTATAAACACAAAACATAATGGCCAGTTCTAAATGACATAGTTTCTCTTCTATTTGCAGCCACAATATAAATGAAGCAAAATACCTTAAAATGTATCAATCTGCCCACAGAATCAACTGACTTTGTCTTATGGGAACTTGCAGAGCTCAGGGAGCCTGTAGGAGGGTCTGACCTGGGTCCTCTGCATATATGCTATGGCTGAAAAGCTTGGTGTTCTTGTGGAAATCCTAACAGTGGGAGCAAGGACTCAGCCTGACTGCTTTGCCCACGGGTGGGACCCTTTTCCTCCTACTGGGTTTCCTTGTCCAGCCTTGATGTGATGTTATGTGTCTGGTTTTACTGTAGTTTGTTATGCTGTGTTTGGTCGATGTCCCTGGGAGGCCTATACTTCCCCAAGGAGGAGGGGTGAATCAGGGGAAAGGGGAGGCTTGGGAGAGGGCAGGAGACCCAGGGGAGGGGAGGGAGGGAAAACTGTAGCGGGGGTATAATACATGAGAAAAGAATTTTTAAAATTAAAAAAAAAATCTGTCTTAGTCTGGGGTTGGAGAGATGGCTCAGTGGTTAAGAGCATTGACTGCTCTTTCAGAGGACCTGCGTTCAGTTCCGCATCGCAGCTCAAAAACATCTATAACCCCGTTCCATAGGCTCCAGTCTCTCTTGGAACCAAGCACACACTTGATGCACAGTCATAGAAGCAGGCAGAACCCCCTACACATACCGATGAAACGTTAATAATTTAGAATGTTTTAGTTTCTCACTCATATATTTAAGTACCATTCCCAGAGCCTCTCATTGGCGAGCATCGCACAAAATTGACAATGAAAAAATTAAGATGGCCCCTTACTCATCTATCTTATAGTTTAGTGTGGTAAATATCAATGAAGTGGTGACAAAAGTAAATGTATAATGACAATTGCGATAAACTGTGTAAGACACACGTACTTCACCGAGTGTTAACAATAAGATAACCTCTCCATTAAGCTACGTCACAATGGCTTCCATTGGAAGCACTTCTGCAATGAAACCTAGAGTAAAGCAGAAGCTTAGAGAAGAGCGATTAACGAATATTGCAGTTCAAAATAATGACCTATGATAGTGTCCTGTGGTGGCCTCAACTCTAAGGAAGGCAAGTTGTTTTGCTTTACTCTATTGAAAATATTGCAGTCAAAGAGATATAGCATGTCACACAGCTGAGCATGAAAAGGTGCAGCAATCGTTAAGAAAGCAAACTAATTCAGGTTCTTCCAGACCTGGTTCATCCACCCTTTGGCTTAGCAAGTGCCTCCTAATATAAAAGTGGATGTTGTCATACATTTTTAAAGATATGCTCACGAGGATTTTCTCCATGCATATCTTATTTTGGGAAGAATTGAATAATCTAAAACTTAAACATATGCGTTCTTGTGTACAATAGAAATTATACCACAGTAATGTGATTTCTCATATGTTATTTCTCTTTTTGTTGTTTGGTTTTTGTTTTGCTTTGTTTGGGGGAGGAATGAGACAAGGTCTCACACAATAGTCCAGGCTGGCCTAGAACTAGAGAAATTCTTCTGTCTCTGCCTTCCTCATGCTTGGCTCATAGGTGTGAGCTGTCGTGCCTGGATTTCACATATACCATCTCTTAGGGTGGCGCTCAAGCAGTTTTTACCATGACTGTACCATATAAAGGTAACATGAATTACAGATCTGTTTTCTAATCACATCCAATTGTGCCTTAACTTGTAAATAACGGGGTCAGAGGACATGACTCAGTCAATACAGTGCTTGCCACACGAGAGTGAAGACAGGAGTTCAGATCCTCAATACCCATATAAAAGATGGCCACATCTACAATTGCAGTAGACAGAGACAGAAAGATTCCTGTGGCCAGGACAAAAAAATCAGGGAGCCCAGGTTCTAGGCATGAATTTGTTCAAAAATAAGTTGGAGAAGTTATTAAGAAAGACACCTAATATCAACATCTGCCCTCCACACACATGTGGGCATACACACAAACATGTGGACACCAAACAGACAGACAGTCAGACTGTTGGCAACTGGACCTCTACTCCTACTGTTCAGAACCTTCAGTGTAGGTGGCAGGGATGACTGATTCTGCACATCATTAATTTACATGTACAGTGTTAATTAAGACATATGTCCAAATGCCACTTCTGGTGGCTCACAGACCTAAAGCCAGTCAAGAGCTTTTTCTCTCCAGATGCCAGGTAGTACTGTAAGAATTCAACATAGAAGAACACACTGAGGCCTTTTATTGATTCTGTGATCTATGACTACATCACTGATGAAACAGAGGCAAAGGCAGTTGGTTTCTTCAGTTCATGTTGCTGAACAGTAACAAAGGCGAAACACAAACTCGTGCTCTCGGCTGAAGTGGCTCCATGCTTAACACCCACAAGATAGAGTCAACCAAAACCACAGTGGAGTGGAGAGAAAACATGATGCAGTATATGGACCCCTTCTTCCTGCCTTTTAGTCCAGTACCTAACCCTCATCATGTGTCCCCTTGTGTCATGAACCAATCTCCAGCTATGTCATCAAAGCCCTTTAAGCTTTGTGCTTGTCACGGTGCTTGTCACAGCAGCCGCTTTCAGCCTCATACTGACCCAGAGTCTGGTTTGCAATCATTGCTGGATTCTCACTGCTTAGTACACAGCTCCATATACATTGCCTAGAGTTGTGTCAAAGAATGTAAGAGCGAGAAGAAACTTTAGGAGGATTCAGGGCACATTAGAGCGTTGTTGGATAAGGAAAAAGAAGCTTCAAGAACAGCATATCACTCGAATCTCTGTGTAAAGACTAAGAAATGTGATTATGTATGTGCTAAGTTTAGAGGTAGTGCATATAAAATACAAAATAAAGATAATTTGATCCCTGGTACTACAGGAGTAAAGGAGTTAAATTGAGAAACTTTTATTCTGTAGGTGCTTACATTAAGGTAGTTATAATTTTATTTGTGCAGTTTATTTGAACTAGTTCTCAAAGCTTTTTGCTCACCCACCGATTAAATGTGATTGAACCAATTTCCAGGCAGATGGAAAAACAAAGATATCTCTAGGTCAATATTGACCTTTCCCTATTAGGCAACTTCCTTTTGCGTGCTGATGCCCCCTGAACTGTTGAAAACTGCAAGATAAGGTAGAAACCTCCCTCCAGGATTCCAAGCACCCTTTCGTGAGAATCTTTAACTTCTTATAACTCAAAAAATCAGGGGTCACAGCTACTTAATATGTGAATTAGATTTTGTTCACATAGCTCAAGTAACATTTACATGCCCTGACATCTCTCTCTCTCTCATTTTCTTCCCTACTTATGACTGGTTTCTTTCCTCTCCTAATGATTTACCTCTCATATTTCCTTTGTTGTTAAAATCAATTAGGTGCCTATAAAATGCCAAATATTATTGATTGAGGAATGAGTAAGAATACTTTTTTCCCCAGCTATATATAAGAACTGTTTTTTAAAGTATGAATCATAGGAATTTGGGAGGGGGATTCTGCCTCTGTGAAAGGAATGTGTAGAATCCTTTCCTACCTCTGTGTTTCATTTCTAAGATGCCTAGGGTGGCTTGGGAGTACTAGTCGATGACAGAGAACTGGGAAAGTCTCTACTAAGGAAATGTATCCCTTCGTTGACCCTTTGGTGTGGGAAAGAGTTCTTTCTCTAGGGATCCATTTCCTTTTGGGGTAACCTTGTGGGTAGCTCCTGAAATCTGTGTCAGAAGCACTGAAAAGGGTAGAGTAGAAGAGACAAGGGAATATGCCAAATCTTTAACTCTAATTTGTCTGGAACAATTGGGCCACATCTTGCAGAGAAGTCTGCCTAAACGAGAACAGATAGAGATTCTTTGGGTCCCAGTGGCTAGATAATTGATAAGAGCTTCTTAAGAAAATTAATACAGAATTGCAAGTTTAAAAGTAGCAACAGGGCAGATCTTCCTGGTTGCTGCCACCGCGGAGAGCCCGTGGGCAGCATCCCGCGAGCGAACTTGAACCTCGGGACCACAGGTAAGACCAACTTTTCTGATGCAAGAAAGCGGCCTGGTGATCTCGGGACACACGGAGGCAGAATTCCTCTAGGACCGGGCACGTCCTGTGTTTACCGGAAGTCCCACACCCTCGGATCCCGGCCTGCAGCAGCTCTCTGCTCCCAGAACCCGTGGGAGAGAGACCTCACTGCCTGGTCAGGTGGGCACTCCTGAGGCTGCAGAGCGGAAGAGACCACCAACACTGCCCACCCCTGCCCACATCCCTGGCCCAAGAGGAAACTGTATAAGGCCTCTGGGCTCCCGTGGGAGAGGGCCCAGGAGCGGCAGGAGCCCTGCCTGAAACACCGCCGGAACCTGAAGGAAACAGACCGGATAAACAGTTCTCTGCACCCAAATCCCGTGGGAGGGAGAGCTAAACCGTCAGAGAGGCAGACACGCCTGCGAAACCAGAAGAGACTGCTCTCTGCACACACATCTCGGACACCAGAGGAAAACACCGGAGGCCATCTGGAACCCTGGTGCACGGAGGCTCCCGGAAGGGGCGGCGCAGATCTTCCTGGTTGCTGCCACCGCGGAGAGCCCGTGGGCAGCACCCCGCGAGCGAACTTGAGCCTTGGGACCACAGGTAAGACCAACTTTTCTGATGCAAGTGACCTGCCTGGTTAACTCAAGAC